>NC_050105.1:82093897-82718897 GCF_902167145.1 Zea mays
ACCCATGTTAGTGCGTCTAAATTCGGTTATTTAGACCGCAAATTGTTACATGTAATTATACATATTTGTCTGTTTTCTTTATGAATATAGTAGACTTGTTCGTGAATTATTTTATTTTTACATTTACAATTCACATATCTTTACTTGCTTTTGCTTTTCACATTCTTTTAAAGTTGGCTTGCAAAACATAAGATATAATTAAGTTCAAACTTCATGATTCTCATGCAAAACAAAATTACATTATTTTTGGGATATGAGCATATGGTGATGGAGTCCTAAGCACTAGCCGCACTAAATTCTTTTATAGAGTTTAGTAGCTCAGAGATCGTGCTTCAGGCCATATTTGAATGCCTATACTATGAGGTCTACATCTTTTAGGATGATTACCTATACGTGCTAGCTCAAAATAAAATACCATATGAAGTTCTTGAATATTATTTTGACAATTAGTTGAGCATGGGTAGTGAAGACCTAAGCATTGGTTACGGTTTGTTCATTCATGAACTTATCAGCCCAGAGACCATGCTTTTAGGCACAAGCTACTTACCCACTAATAGGAGATCTAACTCATTAACTTGAGGATTATCTATAAAATGCTCACTAATACTCAAAATATTCATTCGATTGGAAGGTTTAAATACATTTATGCAACTCATATCATATGTAATTTTAAGAATTTTTGCATTTGAGCTTACAACATCATCATTGTGACTCTTAATTTACACATAAGTTAATGGAAGCCCATGTTCATGACTGTAGGGATATGGCAACTAAAGAGTTCGAGGAACTCGCTCTTGATGGGCACAATTACTCAACTTGGACATTAGACATTGAAATTAGTTTTGCTTCTCGTGTGATTATTGATGCTATTACAACATCAATCAATGGTGCTAATGCAGTTAATGATGTCAAAAAGAACACTACTCTTTTTCTTTTGAGGCTCTACATCTATAAAGATCTCAAGCAAGAGTACCTTATGGAAAGATGCCCACATAACTTCTGGAAAGCTCTTAAAGAGCGCTATGAACATCAGAAGGAACTCAAATGGCCTTCAGCCAATCATGAGTGAAATCATCTTCGTCTATAATATTTCAAATCTGTTGTAGAATACAATCATGCTCTTCATAGTATTTGCTCTAAGTTGAAATTTTGTGAGAAAGAGCCCTTAGAGACAGATGTTGGGATTTAATCTGCCTGGGCAAGTTGATCCAACAAGGGGGAGGAAAGTGTGTTTGCAAAGTTTAGCACGGAATGTCGAAAGCTTAATCTCCCGTCCGTGGGCACTGTACAGGGGTATTTATAGGTACTCGAGGGGCCGCATGTCCCTGTCAAAGACGTTTAGACCCTCGAGTACCCGGTTTATCCCCAGAATATTCCCATGAGGGGAGGTTACATATAGTCATTAAGGTAAACCCTATTACAGACACGGCCCTTATCGCACCTGACCTCGCAGGGCCCATCACCATGGGCCAAATTACACATTGGCTTTTTCAGGCGGACGGGAGCGCGGGAGGCCCATAGACTTCGGTGGGGCCTTCGTCTAGCAACACCAGAACGAAGGGGGTTGCACTGGTCACCATCCAGGGGTGACACCCCCAACTTGTTCTGGCATGCTATCGATGTAGGCTTCGTCAGCGTGAAGAGGGGACGGAGTCGTAGAGCGAAGGGTAGCGTGTTCGCCTTTGCCCCAACATTTGCCCTCCAAGGGACCAGTTCGACTAAGTCAGCTGGTGCCGAAGACGCCGCTAGATGGTGAAGACGCTACCCTCGCTCGAAGTGGTCCCGCAGGGGTTTTTGAAATGTGACCGTTGATGGACGTGTTACTGTTGGACTGCATGTTTCCTGAGGCGTCTTGTCGTGCCTATAAAAAGCCGACCACGGCCGCGCCTAGTCTCGTCTTCCGTTTGCGCTGTAGAAACCCTAGCTTTTGTGAACTGCTCGCTTGCCCTCCTAGCTCTCCCTCTTTGGAACTCTGTCCTGCATCAAGCAGACCGCGCGCCGCCGCTGACGGTATGTTGCCATGTCTTCTTCTTCGTCTGCTGCGAGTGCGTCGTTGGTCGCGTCGTCGTCCGAGGATACCTTGAGCGATTTGGCGGTGATGGAATTGCAGCCTGGCCATATCGTAGAGTTCAGTACCTCGAGGATTTCCTCGGTCCACATGCTGGAGATGCAGCGGCTTGGGTACTTTGGTGACGGCGTCGGGTGGGTTCCGGGTGCAGAGGAGATTTCCGAGCCTGAAGGTGAGTTGGTTGTTTTTGAGGCGTTTTTTGTCGTCGGCCTTCGCCTTTCGGCGCATCGCTTCGTGGCGGAGGTGCTGCGAAGGTTCGAAGTGCAGGTTCACCAATTGATGCCGAACATCGTGGTTGCGCTGGCAAAGTATGTTTGGGCGGTTACTTCGTATGGCGGGCAGCCGTCTGTGGAGGTCTTCGCCAAGAATTATTGCCTGCATTGGCAGAAAAGGAAAATAGGAAATAAGATTGCACAATTTGGACCGTGCACCTTCACACCGAGGACTGGAAAGACTTCAGCGGAAGTTGTGGAGATAGTCCCTTGCGCCAGGAACAAGTGGGGCAACTAGTGGGATTATTGGTTCTATGTGTCTCCTGGTGAAGTCGAAGACCTGCCTGGCCTCCCTTCATCCATTCTATGCTCACATTGTTATGTGGCATTCATTCAATTCGAGGTGGCAGAGGATTACAAGGACGAAGGGGCCCTTCGATATGCTGCCCGCTTGAGTAGCGGGCGTGATTTGGTTGAGGAATTTATTGGCTATGGAGTGTGGCCCTTGGCGCACGGCTGGGTACTGGGCGAAGTGTGCCCTCGGCGGATGCCGACCCTAGGCGACTAGTTGGTGCAGAATCCTGCCCTCGTTGTGGATTTACGTGGTCAGAACCTGGCCACATTTGTGCGCAAGGTGGAGGCCGAGGCCGTGAAGATTGTGGGAAGATATGTGCCGAGGATGGAGACTCTGAGGAGTTGGTATATCTGTGGTTCGAATATTCGGTTGAACCGTGTTTTTAAGTTGAACCATTTGTCGTATGCCGGCTACCCATGGGACACCACCGCCGATGTTGCTACTGTCCGCCAGGGGAAAACGGTGGTGACGACGGTCGACGAAGGCCCTTCGTGGGGAGCAGCGCCGAGCACGGCTGCTAAGAAGAGGAAATTAGGTACAACGATTTATTGGAGACATGCGCGGTTCCCGAGGAGACGATGTCTTTGCCCGAGCTCCGGGAATCTTCTGCGTGAATGCTGAAGGTTACCAGGGGTCGCTGGCCTAGGAATGTTCTGATTCCCCAGGCGGCCGGTGGGGACATGTTTACATCTCGATTAGCTCGTGAGATGAAAATTTTCCCTTACGAAGTCTGGCGCCAGCATGCCTCCGCCTGGCGCCAGCGCGTCGCTGCCTGCCTTGCCCACATAAGAGTGAAGGCCAGCATCGTCGCCACGCGCTGCTGAGACGATGATGGGTGGCACCGAGGTCTCCCTGGATATTTCCATGGAGGACTACCTTATGGGCAGGGTTGTGATGTTCGACGCCCACACTAGGCAAGGACCTGCCGGTGAGTGTTTGTTTTTTTTGTTTCATTGCGGAGTCTGGGATTCTGACGTGACCGTGGTGCAGCAGCGGAGTCTGGGCAAATGGCTGTTGTCCCGGCGCCGCCGGCGGCTAGCCCCGTTGTTGCGTCGGCCGGGGCAAAGGGGTCTACGTAGGACCCGTGGTCCAGGTTTTGCGCTAGCGACGAAATTGCTTTGGCCGCCGCCGCGAAGGACGTGGTTGGCTCAGTTGTGCAGTAGCTAAAGCATGTGAGTAATCTTTGCCTCTGGTGGTTGGTTTTTTATGTTATGTCTTCGAATTTGATAGTCTTTTGTGCCAGGCGACCGGCTTCGCCGAGCGTATCGCGTCAGGGGTGCTAACCATAGAGTTTGCTACCGAAAGGCGGCGACTCGAGGGGAGGATTGAGCGCCTCCAAACGTAGCATACTGAGGTGGTGCGAGACAAATCAGGCGCGGAGAACAGAAGCCGCAACTTGCTTGAGAAGCTGTCGGCAGCAGAGGCTGAGAAAGAGGACCTCAGCTGCCGGCTCGTGGCGAAAAAGGAGAACGCACACAGGGCCCACGCGGAGGCCCAGGCTACTCGTGCCGAGGCCAACCTCGCCCTCTGACACACTACCGATGCGGAGTCGGGGCATAGGAGTCTTCGCGGCTATCTGGACAGAGCGGAGGCCTCCACTCGCACAGGGGTCGACCGAGCACACAAGTTGCTCATGGACGCGTACCACGAGTTTGGTGTGCGTACCGCCCCCTTTGATGCGTCTGGCGAGGAGGTGGGCCTCCGCTTCCTCGGGTGGTTGCAGGAGGAGCTAGAGCTACTCCCGGCGATTATGATGGGTCTCATGTCCTTCGCCTCGCTCATTACCTATGAAGGAGCTGCGAATGCCTTGTCCCGTGAGGGATGCAGGCACTTCGAAGTTTTTGACCGATCCAACAAGGACTTTGACCGTGGGATCTTCTAGGTCGGAGACGAGGTGTTAAAGTAGTCCGCTAGGGCGCTTTACGATAGGATGTGGGGCCCGCACGGTCGTGATACCATCCGGGAGAGGTCGGACCGGGCGTTGGAGCAGGTGCATGAAGTTTTTTTGTTAATATATATTTATATGTTGTGCTATTTCTGTAGATGGCAAATGATGAAGAAGTCGACGACTTCGGAGGCCTAGAAAGCTCGGTGACCCGGGCGGAAGCTGTGAGGACAGAGGCTGGGGAGCAACCGGCTCCACTAACCAGCCCTTGCGAGGACCCTGCGGCGCCCGCTGTCCTGGTTGGCGAAGACCCTCCAGCGATGGCTGCATCGGCTGCCGAAGACCCTGCTGCGCCGACCGCTCCTTCGCAGGTGGCGGGATCGTGTTAGGGGTGTGGGGTTTAGGACCTTATTTGTGTGATACTAAAAGTCGGTTGCTACATAGGTTCCGACGTCTGGGCCTGCGCAAGAAACCCCTACTGATGATGTTAATTTTGTGGTGGTCGTGAATGCGATGCTTGTTAGCGAAAATTTGTCTGGTTCGGAAACTAGGTCTTAGTCGTCTGCTGGGGGTGAGTTTGTCATACCCGGCTTTAAGGAACAAAGCCAGGTGCATCTCATACATGCGCCAAGAAGACAACATATATAATAACAGAGTGTATATAGATAAATGTCACAAAACATCAGAGTATTTATTACATAGCGGAAGTCTTATTACAAAATAAAAGAATAAATATAAAACGGACTAAGGATCGTCGACGCCAATGTCAACTGAGAAACGCCACCTAGATCAGATCGAACTCCTCGCCTTGTGGCTCCTCCTGAACCACCTGTTCTTCTCCTGTGGGGGGTGTGAGACAGCAAGGGTGAGCTCACACATGATCATAGCTCAACAAGTTGTGGGGAACCAGTGGACATGAACTCACAAAGGTGGGAGTTCATGTGATGTGTAAGGCTAATCAATGGCAGGGGTTAAAGCTGAGCATTGCTTTTAAGTAGTTGGTCAAAATTTTATTAGCAGTTACTAAATGTAAGTAAATACCAAACCTTAAGTGAA
Organism: Zea mays; assembly: GCF_902167145.1. Classification (NCBI taxonomy): domain Eukaryota; kingdom Viridiplantae; phylum Streptophyta; class Magnoliopsida; order Poales; family Poaceae; genus Zea; species Zea mays. The sequence continues at coordinate 82,099,474 of NC_050105.1, forward strand.
GTAATAGAACAAAATTAATAATAAACCCATGCAATGCAAATGACAAAATTGAATTTAAGTTCCATAATTTAATCATCAGAGAGTCCTGAGCTGCTCATGACCGCGAGCACGGCTAGTATACCAGTTCTACACTCTGCAGAGGTTGTACCCTTTACCCACAAGTCATGTTACCCATCTGCCAAGGGATCGCGACTCCCATACACCTCTACCTAGGAGGCGAGGCAGGGCAACACTACGAGGCCTTTACAAAGTTCCACTAGCTTCCGAAACCCGCTACAGTTTATGGGAAGAGCACTTGCAAGAATCCCCCGTCTGACCGCCATCGCAGCTAAATCAACCCGAGAACCTCCTTGCCTGCAACTCCCCTACTGCCCTTGCCCCTTTCGGGTAAGGTAGTCTTCCACTAGCTTTCCTAATTAGTCAGCCAAGGGCATCCCATTAAACCCTTGTGGTGGCACGTGTTTCTCAAGTTAAGCTCTATGTTCCAATTAACATTAATGATCTTGACATGAACATAAATAAAACAACAAAAAGAATTGGAACATAGATATAATAAATGATTATCCCAAAACCATGTAAAGCAATAGCAAACTACCCAAGTGATTTAGGGGTAAACAAGGTAATGAGATAAACAATCTAGGGTGACCTATCGGGTACCATCAAAATTAACCTATGCATGAATAAATGATATTAAAGAACGTTATTGGGTAAAAAGTGGTCAAGGGCACAACTTGCCTTCAATGAGCTCCTGCTTAGCTACTTCTATCTGCTGCTCACCGGTGTCCTCAGTCACGGGCACTTCTACTCGCCACAATACAAACAAGCACAGTATATAGAGAAAATTAACATCACACCAAACATATAAACAAAATACACAATAATAATCTACATATTAAAATAAAATCCTAGGAACAGGAATCATAATTTTTGGAGTTATAGATTTTAAGATATGAATTTTCAAAGGCTTTATGTACTCGAAATAGGATTAAGTGGGAAATTAAATTTCTTATTGTTTTCATGGCCAAATAGAGGCTCTAAGTGATAGAGAATAAAATTACAAAATTTTAGGAAGTGGAATGGATTAATTTGGAGCTCATATGAATTATCTATGAATTATTAAAGTTCTAGCATATATTTTTGTATTAAAAATCAATTTTCTAACTCATTTATTCATTTAACACGGCACTGGACTGGGCCTCAAATTCATAAAAGGCCAGGGGCTCCTGTGCATAATTTTCTAAGACTCAGAATACTATGCAGTGGACGGCGGGTTATAATCTGTAATTCCAGAGGGGCTCTTTTGCAAAATGTGCCGCGAAGGGGTATGGATGGATCTCAGATGCTGGATTAGAAACCAAGGTCCCAGATGAACCCCTCACTTACTGAACTGGTATGCGCTCAGAGCTGCCCGATCTAGATACGATGGCTCCGAGTTTAAAGTGACGCGATCTAATCTAACGCGTGAGATCACGATCTAACGGTCCAAGATTTAGGGCGCTAGGGATTTGGCTTGCATCTAATCCGAACCGTCGCCCACGGATCCGATGGCCACGGACCCATCGTCTTCTCCGTGCCTTGGTTCCCTCTGTCCGCCGCGGCCCGGCCACGGCGAAAACCCAACTCCAGCGAGGCGAATCACCGGCAAAGGCGCGACTAAACCTAATTGGATCTATCTTACACGTTGTGGTAAAGAAAGCGGGCATAGGCGAGGAATTCATACCAAAAATCATGAACGCAGAAGAGCTGTCCACGGTAAGGTGGCAATCCCGCCCTGCCGCGCACACCGACGTGAAATTCACCCCGATTAAGGGTCGCCCAGCTCGTTCTGAGAGCACGGAAAGATTCCCCGGACGCTGGCTCACACCGACAACCGCGCGCAGGGATTGGAACAACGACGTGGAGGGTTCTCACCGGCGGCACGGCAGTAGCCCAGGCGGCGCAACTTTTGCTATGCGGCAAGGGAAAAGGGAAATAGTGGGAGGGTATGGGGCGAACAAGTCCACGACCACATTGGCTTTTTATCTATAGAAGCAGTCAACCGAGCAGAGGAGAAAACGCAACAATGGCGGGATCACCCCTGTCGAGTTCGGACCGTTCGTTGAGGAAGGATCTGAACACGTGACCCCACGCGTAAGTGTCAAAGCACCGGCGCAACGGCTGGAAGCCACAGGACGCTGGGTCCCTCCCGTCAGCGTATACTTGGTAGCGCGCAGAGCAACAACCATACGACCCCACCTGTCGGCGCGGACACGCGGTAAGCTGCGCAGTCAATGGTGTTTGGGCCAGGCGCGTTAGGTTAGGTGGGCCGAGGGTAGAAAATTGGGCCCAACCGAGTTCTTTTCCATTTTTATTTTTCTTTTTCTTTTCTTTTCTCCTTTCTTCTTTATTTTGAAATCCAAATTTTGGATTTCAAATTTTGTGATGAATTTGTACTCAACTGTTTGAAGGTATGATTCAAACATGCCATGGTGAAATGAATTTATTTCTCTAAGGATTTTATTTGGTATTGGCCAATATTTCTCTCTCTCTTTTCTAAATTCTAAAATCTCTTGTATATTCTAAATTCCACTTGAGACTTTAATATTTTCTTTTCATATGATTTATTATATGGTCATAAGATGCACACAAAAATGAAAACCAGCATGATACATATTTTAGTGGCTTTTATGTTATTAATTATTTGTTTTTACCTAGGGTGTTCACATGTGATGATGCATAAAGGTCAAACTCACATAAGGAGAAATTGTTTCTCTATTGATATTATTTCTAACAAATTACAAATTGGGTATTACAGAGTTTGAGAGTCCGTTTTCGTGGACTGAAGAGTCTTCGGATGAGGATTTGGATTATTTGCTGCATTGGATGTGGCCACGGCGGAGGCCGTGCCGCGGCTGGATGGGCGTGAAGCGTCCGATCCTCCGACTGGGGCGAGGACTGAGGAGCACTACCGGCACAAACTGGTGTCGAAGCCTAGTGTCAGCGAGATGTCACGAAGTGGTAGGCATTGTCGGATGGGGATGGAGCGAACCCGTCTTCGGGTGGATCGGGGTGGCCAACGAGATTTGTTGTCCTCGTCGTCCGGGACATGTATCGGGGAGGGGGATCTGCGGAATCTTTTTGAGGGTGAGGAGCTGAAAATGATGTTGTTTAATTTTCAGGAGGCAGGCCTTATCCCGAAGGCTGAGCCGATGTAGCGTGTTTGCTGCCCTCGCTCTTGTCTTACGATAGTGAGTGAAAACGCTGCCCTCCCCCGGCTCGCAATAAAGAGGGAGGGCAACAAAATTGTTCTTGTTTGTGCATTGTGGCGGGTGGCCCTTCGCTTTGTGTATGTAAACTATGACAACTTTGTGTGTTGTTTGTGTAACGTGGCCGGGGGCCCTTTGCTGTGTGTATGTAACCATATGACAAGATTTGTTTGTTGTGAAATGAGATGGGGACTTCGCGTTGCGCATTCGTTATGCTCCTCCGGCTGCACCCTTAGGCGACTTTTGCACGGATGTCTTTCGGTAAAGACTTCGTATCGTGCACTTGTTGTGCTTGTCCGGCTGCACCCTTAAGCGACTTTTGCACGGATGTCTTTCAGTAAAGACTGCGTATTGTGCACTTGTTGTGCTTGTCCAGCTGCACCCTTAGGCGACTTTTGCACGGATGTCTTTTAGTAAAGACTGTGTATTGTGCACTTGTTGTGCTTGTCCGGTTGCACCCTTAGACGACTTTTGCGCGGATGTCTTTAGTAAAGACTTCGTATCGTGCACTTGTTGTGCGTGTCCGGCTGCACCCTTAGGCGACTTTTGCGTGGATTTTGTCGCACGCGAGGGTAGTCTACGCTACCTATCGTGGTGACTTCGTATCTGTCAAATGTCGAAGATCGTCGGAGCAGTCTTTTTCGACATGGTAATGATGCTTGTATTTTTTCTTTTTGTGGGGGCTTTTTCATTGGTATATTACATGGCGCCGCCTCATTAAAAACCTCACCCCCCGGGAGGAAAAGAGTGCAGGCCTAAATAGCATTATACAAAGAATTACAAAGGCGCTTAGGCCTTGGGACTTGAATGAAAAATTTCCGGAGATTATCGATGTTCCAGGAATGTTCTAAGTCTTCGCTGGACGACGTTGCTAGCTTGTAAGCACTAGAGGATGCCTTCGCCTTGACTATGTAAGGCCCTTCCCGCTTTGCCTCTAGCTTGCCCTAGGACTCTATTCGGGTGGTTCTTACAAGTACGAGGTCCCCTTCATTGAACTCTCTTGGGATGACTGTGTTGTCATGCCAGGCTTTGGTCTGGATTTGATATTTGTTGAGGGTCTGCAAGGCGAGGACACGGTCTCCATCGATAAGATCTTTGGAAGTTAGTACATCGACTTCGGGGACGACTGATTTGTTTGTTCGGGGGGACCCATGCTTTAACTCTTGCGGCGTCATTGCCTCAGAACCATACATCAAGCGGAAGGGAGTGAACCCGGTTGCTCGACACTCTATCGTATTCAGGGCCCATACTACTTCAGCTAATTGGTCGGCCCATTTGCCCTTTTTGTCATCGAGAAGTCTCTTCTTGATGGCACTAAAAATCTTGCCATTGGCGCGCTCGACGACGCCGTTGGATTGTGGGGTGTATACAGAGGCGAAGACAGGCTTGGTGCTGATGGAACAGCAGAATTCCCTAAAGTCTTGGCTGTCGAACTATTTACCGTTGTCGACTGTGAGTTCGGACGGGACTCCAAAACGGCAGACAATGTTTTGCCAGAAGAATTTTTGGGCGGTCTTTGATGTTATTGTGGAGACTGCCCTAGCCTCAATCCACTTTGTGAAATATTCAACGGTGACGAAGGTGAACTTGAGGTTTCCTTGAGCTGTGGGTAGTGGTCCAACGATGTCCAGCCCCAGCGTTGAAGTGGCCATGTGTGGGCGATGAGCTTGGTGAATTGCGAAGGGTTACCTGAGCGAGGAGAGAACTTCTGGCAGGTTTCACATGACCTTGTGACTCGATTGGCAGTGCAAATTATTGCGGGCCAGTAAAATCCCTGATGAATCACTTTGGCTACGAGGGCTCTAGTTCCTGAGTGTGAGCCGCAGGTTCCACTGTGGACTTTGAGGAGGAGTTCTATGCCTTCGGTTTCAGTTATGCATTTCAGTATAGGCTCGCTAATCCCCTTTTTGTATAGCTGACCTTCGACTATTGCGAAGTTCCTGCTCCTGTGCTTCAGTCGCTTGGCCTCATTGTGATTTGTTGGATGGTAGTGGCCTTGCAGGTATAGTGTTATTGGGGCCCGCCAGTCTTCGGCCATGATGAGGTTGACAATGCGGTGGCCCTTAGTGTCCTAGGTTATTTGCAGGCCTTCGGGGTTGCGGACGGCTGGCGTGCCGATGACGTGGTAGAACACGTCAAAGGGCAGGGCCTCGCCCTTGGCCGCTGCTTTAGCCAGCGCGTCGGCCTCTTCGTTCTTGTTGCGGTCGACATGCTGCAGGGTGAAACCCTTGAACTATTTCTCGAGGCTACGGATAGCGGTGAGATATTGCATGAGCACATGCTCCTTTGCTGAGTACTCCTTTTCGATCTAGCCGGCCACAACCTTGGAGTCTGTCCTGATTATGCATGTAGTGACACTGAGGGCTCGTAATTTGCGAAGTCCCAGGATGACGGCTTCGTACTCTGCGATGTTGTTAGTGCACCTGTCGGACTCTAAGGCAAAGATGAGGTGTGTTGCATATCTGTACTTGATGCCTGCGGGTGATGTGACAATCGCCGCGGCGCCTGCCCCCGCATGGCACCTTGCGCCATCGCAGTGGATGGTCCAAACTTTTTTCGAGGATTCTTGTGGCCATGCTGGTCCTGTCCAATCGACAATGAAATCTGCCAGGACTCGTGATTTGATCGCTGTTCTAGGCTCGAAGGTGATGTGGTATCCGGATAGTTCAGCTGTCCATTTGGCAATTCTAGCGGATGCCTCCGGGTTCTTGAACAATTCTCCCAGACCCCTGTCCAAAGTGACCCATACTATGAATGCCTCGAAGTAGTGTCGTAGTTTGCGCGAAGCCATGACAACGGCGTATGAAATTTTTTCAAGTTCAGTCATGTTGCACTTAGAAGCCGTGAGGACTTCGGAGACATAGTACACTAGGCACTGCCGACTTTTGCCCTCTCGGTCCTGCTCTTGGACTAATTCTGCGCTGACTGCACATGGTGAAGCCGCAATGTAGAGAAACAACGGCAGCGAAGGGTCGGGACTTGTGAGGGTTGCTAGGTCGGACAGGTGTTGTTTTAGCGACTCGAAGGCCACCGCCTGCTCTGGTCCCCAAGCGAAGTCTTTTGCAGCACGCAATGTCTTGAGAAAAGGTAGACTGCGCTCTGTGGATTTGGAGATGAATCTGTTCAGGGCGGCCAATCTTCCTGTCAGTCGCTAGACATCCATGGTGGACTGCGGAGGTTCCATGTTGATGATCGCTTGGATCTTAGTTGGGTTGGCCTCGATCCCTCGGTGCGATACCAGGTAATCAAGTATTTTCCCCTGGCGAACTCTGAAGACGCACTTCTTAGGATTCAGCTAGAGTCATGCGTCGTGCATGTTGGTGAATGTTTCTGCAAGATCGGCCAGTTGAGCCTCTTTGTTTTTGCTTGCGACGACAATGTCGTCTACGTAGGTGAAAATGTTGCGGCCTACTTGACTTTCGAGGACCTTCTTGGTGAGGCGAGAGAAGGTTGATCCAACATTCTAGAGTCATTCTGGCATTCGGACAAAACAGTACGTGCCGAAGGGTGTGATAAAGCTTGTGCTTGCCTTGTCCTCCTCTTTCATGTAAATTTGGTGGTAATCGGAGAAACAATCGAGGAGGGACATGACTTCACAGCCTGCTGCGCTATCGACTATTTTGTCGATTCGTGGCAAGGGGAAATTATCCTTAGGACAAGCCTTATTGAGGCTTGTGAAGTCTATGCACATGCGCCACTTGCCACTCTTCTTTTGCACCATGGCCACATTGGCGAGCCATGTACGATAAGCGATTGGCTTGATGAATCTGGCATCCAATAGTTGGTGCACTTCCGCCTTGGCGGCTTCAGTTTTCTCATTGGACATTTTGCGCTGTCGCTGCTTTTTTGGACGCACCGAAGGGTCGATGCCCAAGCCATGCTCGATGATGGAGTGGCTGACCCCGACCAGATCGAGGGCGGACCAAGCGAAGACGTCCTTGTTTCGGGAGAGACAGGAAATGAGGTTTTCCTTGTCTCGCGAGGTTAGGTCTTCGCTTATTATAACCATTTGTTTAGGCGTTATCGGGTCGAGGGGTACCGCCTTCGTTCCATCATTACTTTGGAGCTGCGGTTTGACTTTTTCATCTGCGATTGGGCGACTACTTTCGAAGGCTTCACGCTGTGCCATGAGGCAGTGTATGTTCCGTTGCCCTGGAACGAAGTCCCTCTCAATGTTGCATGCTGTCTGCTGGTTGCCATAGACAGTGATCACGCCTTGCGTGCCTGGGATTTTCATGCAGAGGTAGAGTCCGTGAATGGCCGCTTCAAATTTGTTGATCGAGCCCCGACCCATTATGGCATTGTATGGGTAGACCATGTCGACAATATCAAAAGTGATCTGCTCACTTCGCGCATTAGGTGCTACACCAAATGATAGGGGGAGCTCTATCTTGCCGACGGGGAAGGTACCCTTGCCACCAAAGCCGTATAGGGGATTGTCTGAAGGTTTGAGTAAGTTGTGGCTTATCCCCATGCGATCGAAGGCGTGCAGGAAAATGATGTTAGCTTGACTGCCATTGTTGACCAGCACTTTGTGTAGGTCCCAACCTACTACACTTCAGTTGATCACCATGGTGTCTATGTGAGGAGCGCTGCGCAAATCAATGTCTCTGGCGTCGAAGGTGAGCGGTACATGAGACCACTTTGTTTGCACTACTGGGCCAGTGAGAGCGACGCGGTTCACACTTCGGTAGTGGTCCCTTTTCTGCCGCTTTGTGTCGAAGTCCACACTTGATCCCCTAGTGATCATGTGGATGACTCCACGATAGGGTTGCTCGGTGAACTCTTCCTGTTTGGGTGGTTGTGGGTGTTTGTTGTGGTGTGGTGGATTTGGGTGATGAGGACGAGACGGAGGCAGAACCTGCACTTCTTGATGGTGCTGATAAGCGTGGTTGGGTGGATGCTGGATTTGCTCGTTGTGGTCGGGTTGCTGGTGATGATATGTGTGCGCGACGACCCTCTGGTTGTCGGCTGGTTGTGCTCTGGACATTCTGTCCCTGGTGGCCTTGGTCTCCGAACAATCCCTTATTGGGTGTGCGCAGTCTTCGCCGTGAAACAAGCAGTAGAATCTGTGTGGTTGTTGTGTCCGTCCACGGCCTCTTCCCCTTGTGCCGTTGCCACGGCCTTGGGGGTGGTATTCCTGACAACGAATGGTCTCTCTGGCTAGGTGCTAGTTGGCTATGTTGTGCACCTGTTGATGATTGCAGTTGTCTCGGCCAGAGTCTGGCTGCACTGGCCTGGTCCAGGTTCTGCTGGATTACAGAGGGTCCTTGGGCTTCCTCTAAGATTCAATTTTGCGTTGATGGAGCTCCTCAGACCTGGCGTACTTCTAAAATAATTGGTATAGCTCTTGTAGGCTCTTGGGTGGATCCCTGATGCAATGGCTGTATAGGATGCTAGCCCGAAGGCCGCTGATGGCGTAATGGATTGTGATGTGGTCGTCAATCGAAGGCAGTTGCGATTTGATCGACATGAATTTCCTGTAGTACTCGCGAAGGGTTTCCTTCTCTTGCTGCTTGCAGAGAGATAATTCGGCCAGGGCGTCTGTATCAGGTCGGTATCCTTGGAAGTTGAGTAAGAACTTGTCGCGAAGCCCTTTCTAGGAATCAATGGACAATGGCGGTAACCTGGTGTACCAGGTCAAGGCCGGGCCTTCGAGTGTGATGATGAAGGATTTGGCCATTGTGGCGTCGTTCCCTCCGGACGATGCGACGACGACCTGGTAGCTCATGATGTACTGAGCTGGGTCAGTACTGTTGTTGTATTTGGGGTAGGTACCAGCCCGGAAGTTGGCAGGCCAGGGCGATGCTTGGAGTTGTGGAGCCAGGGGGCTGCGCTCGTCGAAGTAGTTGATCCCCTGGAAAGCTGCGGCGGGTGGAATAAGTGGGTCGTGCTGTGGTATGAATAGGTATCCGGCTTGTACGTACTGCTGTAGAGGCGCTGGCGGTACGGGCAGTCCACGCTGCAGGTTGTACTAGCCTTCGCCTTGCATAAGTGCTATCTCATGTTTGAGCTCTCGAGCCCTCTGCTCCTCATCTTGTATCATCTGCCGCACCTTTGCTTGCATGATGACTCGTTGGCGCTTGGCTTCGAGGGTTTCTTTCTGCTTCTGGAGGTGGTTGTTTTTGATGCGCAGAGCCTGCAGCTTGAACTGGTCTTCAGCTGAGATGCCGATGACTTCTCTGTCCTCTATGGTGTCTTCACCCTCTGGTGGAGCGAAGCCTGGCGGTGGTGCTTGTGGTGCGCCTTTGCAGCTACAGGTGCGTACAATGCCCTCGAGGGTGGGATGGTCTTGATGCTATCTTTTGCTGTTGACAGCGTCATCTTTGAAGGCCTCCTGGGGGTGTTGTCCGTGAGGGTCTGGCCTTTCTTTTCCGCCAGTAATGCTGCCTTCGCCACGCCGTCAATGGATGGGGCAGCCTTCAAGTTAGCTCGCTTGGGGGCCATCGTGGGTTGTTTTTTGTAGCCCAAACAGTGGGCGTCAAATGTTGGGATTTAATCTACCTGGGCAAGTTGATCCAACAAGGGGGAGGAAAGTGTGTTTGCAAAGTTTAGCACAGAATGCCGAAAGCTTAATCACCCGTATGTGGGCACTGTACGGGGGTATTTATAGGTACTCGAGGGGCCGCCTGTCCTTGTCAAAGATGTTTAGACCCTCGAGTACCCGGTTTATCCCCAGAATATTCCCACGAGGGGAGGTTATAGATAGTCATTAAGGTAAACCCTATTACAGACACGACCCTTATCGCACCTGACCTCGTGGGGCCCATCACCATGGGCCGAATTACACATGGGCCTTTCTAGGCGGACGGGAGCGTGGGAGGCCCATAGACTTCGGTGGGGCCTTCGTCAAGCAACACCAGAACGAAGGGGGTCGCACTGGTCGCCGTCCGGGGGCGGCACCCCTGGCTTGTTCTGGCGTGCTGTCGATGTAGCCTTCGTTAGTGTGAAGAGGGGACGAAGTCGTAGAGCGAAGGGTAGCGTGTTCGCCTTTGCCCAACAACAGATAAGATAGAGAAGACTCTATCTACTATACTTCTAGAGGATAGGATATTGCACCAGCAATATCGCTCTAACAATTTCTAGAAATTTTCTTAGCTTATGCATACATTGACTCAGGCAAAAAAACATCATGATCTTCTTTTAAAGAATGCTCAGCAGCGCCCTCCAGGTTCTGCTCCACTGCCTGAAGTTCATTTCAATGTTCATAAGCTTAATAATAAGAAGGGATTCAAAAAAATCAAGAATTCCACTGGACCTCGCAAATTCAACAAGCGCAAATTCCATAAGAGAGGAAAAGCAAAGGGTAAAGGCAAGCCTCCACCACCTAAGGGCAATAAAGTTTGCCACAAATGTGGTAGTGAGTGCCACTTTGCTATGGACTATACTTGCCCTAAGCATCTTGTTCTTTTATATCAACGATCCCTCAAGAAGGAAAAGGCTGACAAGCCAAGATTTGAATCTCATTTCAATCTTGCTGAAGCAACACCTAAGGTTGGAAGTTCTTCACTGGCTTCTATTGAACCACAGAACACTCTTGCTGGAGAGAAGCTCACTGATGTTGACAATAAGCTTATCCTTCCACAAGATGATGAAACAGATGACATGATCTTTAAGTATCTGTTGAAGGATCCATATAGAGATTTGGTGTAATCTCTCGTACTTGGAGAATTGATCTATGATCAATTAGGCTTGTGCAAATGTCCTATATTGTCATTTTATTGTTGTTGTAATAAAGTAGAGATGTACAAACTCATGTCATGAGATGTATGATACTCTCTAGACCTTTGTTGGGTCATGTGAGTTGTACAGACTCATCAGATTTGAGTTGCCATACTATTGTTGTAAAGTTGTTTCTATAATGTGATGTTGAATAAGATGTTTGTATAGTACCAAGTTGCATCACAAATTCTTATTTAGGATTTCTTTATTTATAGATGCATCATGATTTCAACTTGACGGAGGAGGAATTATGGCTTGTGGACTGTTGTACCACAAACTCTATACTTAGGGAGATCAAATATTTTTTGCTCTTAAAAAGAGAGATGGAAAAGTTTTGACCATTGTTGGACGCGATGCGGTGATAGTTGGCTCTAGACGAGCAACTATTACCCTCCCCATGATTACTAAAATTGTTAACGAGGATGCATTGTTGTATCTTGATTCCACTCATACCCTCCTAAGTTTCAAAGATATCCGGCAAAATGGGATCCATATTGAAACCCATGATGAAAATCAAGAAGAATTTCACTTTTTGACTAAGTCGAACAAATATGGCAAACACATATTCGAGAAAATTCCATCACTCACGTCTAGGTTGTACTATACATACATTAAGTCCATTGCACATGTTGTATATAAGGTGGTTTTCTAAAATGTTGATCCATTCCAGATATGGCATGATGACTTGGTCATCCAGGCATAGGGAAGATGAAAAAAATCATAGGCAATTCTATTGGTCATAATTTACCCACAACAAAGTTTCCTAAATCCAAAGATTTTTTGCACTGCATGTGCAATTAGGAAAATGATTTTGAGACCATCACATCTCAAAATTAAAGCTAAACCGCTAAAATTCCTTGAAAGAATTCAAGGAGATATTTGTGGGCCATTCAGGTACTTCATGGTATTGATTGACGCATCTACCCGATGGTCACATGTTTGTTTACTTTCAACACGCAACCTTGCATTTGCCAAGATAATGTCTCAAATTATTAAGTTAAAGGCAAATTTTCCTGAACATCGGATTCAAGAAATCCGGATGGACAATGCTGCTGAATTTACATCTCAGACATTCAATGATTATTGTATGGCCTGGGTATTTAAGTTCAGCACTTGATACCATATGTCCATACCCATAATGGTTTGGCTGAGTCACTAATCAAGATGATTGAACTCATTGCAAGACCATTGTTAATGAATTGCAAATTGCCTTCGTCGTGTTGGGGTCATGCAGTTCTGCATGCTGCTGACCTTATACAACTATGACCTACTGCATATCATACTACTTCCCCAATACAAATGGTACATGGAAATCCTCTAAGTATTTCTCATTTGCGTAAATTTGGCTGTTGTGTATACATCCCAATCTCACCACCTCAAAGAACAGCCATAGGCCCACACAAGAAAGTGAGGATCTATGTGGGATTTCAATCTCCATCGATCATAAAGTAATTAGAACCCTTGATAGGGGATCTATTTACGGCCCAGACTGCTGATTCTATTTTAGCAGGTAAATAAATTGGAATACTCAAGGTGTTCCAGGTACTGATCCACGTACTACAGAAACTGACCCGCAAGTTCAGAAGATTATACATTTGTAGAGACTTGCAAATAAACTGCCAGATGCATTCACTAATTATAAAGGTGTCACTAAATCCTTCATTTCTTCTAGGAATACACTAGAAAGAGTGGAAGTACCGAATAAAACCACTCAACTCCCAGAGAGGAGAAGTATGGTGACTAAGCGTTGTTCTGTTGCTAAGAAACAAAGAAACTACTGAATGCAGACAAAAACCAAGAGAATGCACTGTATCAAGTGGATTTTGATGATCCGTGACCTAGCTCGGATGTGCGCATTGCCGAGGCTGGGACATCGCAAAACCCTAGACACATTAATTTGGGAAATTATGATGAGTCTTTAAAGGGAGATGAAATTGTCATCAACTATGTTGAAACTGGTGAAACCTATGATAGAAAAGCCCCATTGTCGACATATATTTCTTCGAGAAAACTACTAAGGATCTTCAGAATGATCTAGATTCTAAGACCATATGGTAGAATGCACAAAGCGCTCGGATTGGATCAAGTGGAAGGAATCAATTGAAGCGGAGTTAGCTTTGCTTTAGAAAAGAGAAGTTTTCTCGGCTGTAATGCCTATACCACGTGGTATCTTCCATGTGGGATACAAGTGGGTTTTCATTCGGAAACAAAATGAAAATGGTGACATAGTGAGATACAAAGCAAGGCTAGTAGCACAAGGGTTTACGCTAAGACCCGGCGTTGATTTCAACGAAACTTATTCACCAGTTGTCGACTCTGGAGATTAGAATGCATGAGTGGTACATGGTGGCTAGCAACAAGTACAAACTCGAGGACTTCACATTTGTTGTGCCAATAGATGCATTTTCGAGCAAAGATAATATAGATCATGTGCGACATTTATTCTTTGACGATTGTTGTCGTTGTACCACCGACAAAGGATGGAAACCAACTACTTAACCCTCTTTTACATGTAAGTACCTCTAAATCAACTATTTGTTAGTTCTGTACATGCACACTTGTACTTACAACTTAACAAATGTATTCTTAATCACACAATGCTATTCTTATATGCAGTGCATACCATTTTTATTTGAAAGATCTTGGCGGTGAACATCTAGAGGACAAGCCTAATTTGACAATATCATTATTTCCATTTGATGACAAACAACCTCTGGGTACTGGTCCTGTGCGGTTATTATGTATGCGAATGGTTATTATGAAAGTTATGTAATTCCCATCGGCTGTCTGATAGCCGACGTTGATTTTCTTGTTCCCATCGGCCTTTACCGAAGCCGACGAGAATTATTCTAGCCGACGGGAATTATCTGGATTTCTGTTGTGGTTGCAATTTTTATGTTTTATTATTGCTCATTACATTACTCTTACATAGCACTACTTGCTTTTTTGCTTTCATTGCTGGTTCCTAAATCCATGATCAATGCTAAATGGCTAGAAAAAGATATGGTTACCATCGGTGTGGCTAAGGTTGTAACAAACTTGCTTTGCTTTGCGTGCCATGAAGTTCTTCATCAAAAAGGGCTATTCTACAACAAAAATGGAAATTTGAAACACCTCCCATAACTAAGTTTGTACATGCTAGCACACAATGTTTAGGCCTTTAGTTTGGTTAACATGTTATGTGAGAGTGGTACTTCAGATGATGTTGAGATGTATATGGAACTTGAGATGATGTATCTTATTGTGATTTGGTGCTAATAATACTACTGTTATCATTCTGTGAATGTGATTTGTGATGTGTATGAATATGTATATTATTTTATGTATGAATCTGTATATTGATTTGTTATGAATCTTGTATATTGATTTGTATGAATCAGGATACAATCGTTCTGTATATTGATTCTGTATATTGAAATTATAGTCAGACTTATATTTAAAACTGCTTGTGATGTGTGGTTATCATAAGGTGCTAGGACTAGAAACCGCATGTGATGTATGTCCAACACAAGCGGCTAGGACTAGAAATCGCTTGTGATGTGTGTCTATCGCAAGCGATTCCTTTGTCCAAAACCGCTTGTGATGTATGTCTATCACAAGAGGTTTTAGATTGACCGCACGAGATGTTGTTTACATCACATGCGGTGCACTACAAGCAGTTCCTGAAACCGCCTGTGTAGAGGCTAACTGGATTGCTTATATAGAGCTTTATTACAGCAGTGTCTTATATGGAAATGGATTTTTTTTCTAAATTAGAATAGTAGTCTTACACGGTAATTTGGATGCAGCATTACAAAATAGAGCCGGCACGCAAACGGGGTAGTGTAGCAAACTTACAAATTGGCTAAGGAAAGTAATTCAAAATCTAGTTTTTTCCTTCATTTTCTAGCTACATTAAATGTACCAGATAACCAAGTCAATGTTCTAGTTATAATTTTTAATTGCCGCAAAGTTTAAAAAGGAAACTCGCACATTTTTGTGTTTCGTGATATATTTTGATTACAAGATTTTCTGAATTGTTGCACTTGGTCCTACACTAAATTGATGATTAAGAAAAGGTTCACTAATTAATACGAGAACTCCCAAGAGCCAAGCCTATGCCAGACGAGCTAACATATAGAAAGGTAAAGAAACATATAGATAAATAGATAGATAGATAGATAGACACATAAAGAAAAAAGATAGACAGATAGATAAAGGGATATATATATATATATATATATATATATATATATATATATATAAGAGATAGATACATAAATCGAGATAGATAGACAAAAGCTAGATAGACAGACAAATAGACTATGGACTGCATATATATATTGGCCACATCTTGCAGCTTTCAAAAGTAACACATTGTTAGTATTAGACACTTTCTAGTTCATCACCCATGGCAAAGTTCTTCAACTACACCATCATCCAAGGACTCTTGATGCTTTCCATGGTACTTCTGGCATCGTGTGCTATTCATGCACACATAATAAGTGGTAATCAATGAATTTGATATATTCTTTATTGCGGCAAATTAAAATTATATATACATGTATAATATTGATTCTAACAATATTGTTGGTAATTTGAATGATCTTTATTAGGGGAAACTGAAGAGGTTAGCAACACAGGGAGCCCGACAGTGATGGTCACGATGGGGGCAAACCGAAAGATAATTGAAGATAATAAAAATTTATTGTGCTATCTAAGGGCTCTAGAGTACTGTTGTGCAAGGACCAGACAATGCTATGATGACATAAAGAAGTGCTTGGAGCATTGCCGTGGTTGAAAGGTGTAATAAAGGATATGCTTTCTTTGGATCTTAGTTGGTGATCAGAAAAATGTTCTACCAATTCATGCATGTACCAAAGGATAATATAAGCTGCTCAAAAAATCGTGGTTAATTAGAGTTTTTTGTTGGAAAAATGATAACTTCCTTACAAACATATACCAAATTAAAGAGACCCTCTTAATGCATGATCTATCTTTTAATAAAGAACATATTCCATAGTAAAAACTTGTATTTATCACTTCTTCAATCCCACGTATTATATTTTTTATTTCCTGCTTGGCCTCATTTCTAGAATTACGCTAGTAACTACTTCATGGATGGAATTATTTCCCACATCTCTACTACTATAATACAGAAGTTTCTCCATGTGTCAACCATGTCACCTCTCCCCTTCTTGCTTTATGTGAAAATAAGATAAAATTGTGCACAACAAAGGGTTTAAACCTTGGTTGTTAGATCTACATTCACACCCATCAAGTCAACAGAGCCTACTTATTTTTGTGTTTTATATTCTATACTCAAACATAATATAGATAATTTTACAAAAATAAGGGAAACAAATAAAACTGATCCATACTAGGCCTAGCCCGCTGTACCACAATTAAGGTCCAGGCAGGACACAGTGATCGGGCTAGGTTAGCACATGTTGGTGTACAATTGTCGGGGACCATAATTAGGGGTACCCCCAAGACTCCTAATCTCAGCTGGTAACCCCCATCAGCACAAAGCTGCAAAGGTCTGATGGGTGCGATTAAGTCAAGGCTCGGTCCACTCAAGGGACACGATCTCGCCTCGCCCGAGCCCAGCCTCGGGCAAGGGCAGCCGACCCCGGAGGATTCACGTCTCACCCGAGGGCCCCCTCAAGCAACGGACACCCCTTCGGCTCGCCCGAGGCCCAGTCTTCGCCAAGAAGCAACATTGGCCAGATCGCCACACCGACCGACCGTATCGCAGAAGCATTTAATGCAAGTATGGCCTGACACCTTATCCTGACGCGCCCCCCTCAGTCGACAGAGCCAAAGTGACCGCAGTCACTTCGCCGCTCCACTGACCAGCCTGACAAGAGGACAGCGCCGCCTGCATCGCTCCGACTGCTGTGCCACTCGACAGAGTGAGGCTGACAGCAGCCAAGTCCGGCCTCGGGCGCCATAGGAAGCTCCGCCTCGCCCGACCCAGGGCTCAGACTCGGCCTCGGCCCCGGAAGACGACGAACTCCGCCTTGCCCGACCCCAGGGCTCGGACTTGGCCCTGGAAGACGACGAACTCCGCCTCGCCCGACCCCAGGGCTCGGACCCGGCCTCGGCTCTAGAAGACGACGAACTCCGCCTAGTCCGACCCCAGGGCTCAGACTCAGCCCTGGCCTCAGCTGACGGTCTCCGCCTCGCCCGACCCGGGGCTCGGACTCGACCTCGACCACGGAAGACAGACTCGACCTCGACCTCGGAGGAGCCTCCGCCTCGCCCGACCCAGGGCTCGGATCGACCACGTCACAGGGGGGCCATCATTACCCTACCCCTAGCTAGCTCAGGCTACGGGGAACAAGACCGGTGTCCCATCTGGCTCGCCCCGGTAAACAAGTAATGATGGCGCCCCGCATGCTCTGTGACAACGTCGGCTCTCAGCCCCTTACGGAAGCAAGGAGACGTCAGCAAGGACTCGACAGCCCCAACAGCTGTCCTTCCGCAAGGCTCCAGCGCTCCTCCGACGGCCACGACGTCACATGAACAGGGTGCCAAAACCCCTCCGGCTGCCACGACGGCATGTACTTAGGGCACTAGCTCCTCTCTGCTAGACACGTTAGCACCCTGCTACATCTCCTATTGTACACCTGGGCCCTCTCCTTACGCCTATAAAAGGAAGGTCCAGGGCACTCGCAAGGAAGGTTGGCCGCACAGAGAGGACGGGACGGCGCGTGCAAGCCTCTCGCTCCCTCCCACGCGGACGCTTGTAACCCCCTACTGCAAGCGCACCCGACCTGGGCGCGGGACAACACGAAGGCCGCGGGTTTCCCCTTTACGCCTGTCTCCCACTGGTTTCCCCCCTTCACGCTCCATCTCACGCCGACCCATCTGGGCTGGGGCACGCGGCGACAATTTACTCGTCGGTCCAGGGACCCCTCGGGGTCGAAACGCCGACAGTTGGCGCGCCAGGTAGGGGCCTGCTGCGTGTTGACGAACAACTTCCCGTCAAGCTCCAGATGGGCAGTCTCCAGCAACCTCTCCAGCCCGGGACGGTGCTCCATTTCGGGAGTCTCGAGTTCATGTCCCTCGACAGCAGCTACGACATGATACTCCTTCCCCCGCCGCGCGACAGCGACAATGGCGGCCGACAACCCGCCCGCCGGCGGCGGAATCGACGACGTCTTCCCCACGTGGCGGAAGAACAACATTCGGGTTTGTCCCGTCGCCTCCCCCGCCGACGGAGGAGGAGGCGGGGCAACCAAGGCCAAGCAGGAGGCGACACCTCGTCGGCTGTCGAGCGAGTCGACGGCGTCGGCGCCCCAACGGGGGACACGTTGGGCATCGACCTCGCGTCTGAGACGAAGACGAGCGCCGTTTCCCCGCAACACGCCAACTCCAAGCGGACGGACGACGCCAGCACGCTCGCAAAGGTCTTGCTGGGCGTCACCCTCGTACCCAAGACGACGGTGTAGTCTACCCCTGACGCGACTCCGTCACCGCCCGTCGACCAGGAGGTACCGACCGATTCCCATCTCGTGCCTTTTGGATTCAGCCTCGACCCACCAAGCGACTTCGCTTCGGTGGAAGCCTTCATAGAGGCATGTCCAAACCCTCCGGGGTACGGTGTGCGGTCACCCTGGGACCGGCTGAGGGCCGTCTCGACCTACGGGCCCTCGGGTTCCGAGGAAGATGACGAGCCCGACTTTTGTTGGTATTTCTCCGGACTTGGTAACCCCAGTGCCATGCGGGACTTCATGACCGCGTGCGACTACTGCCTTTCCGACTGTTCTGACGGTAGCCGCAGCTTCAGCGACGAGGACTGCGGCCCAAGTCGTGAATGTTTCCACGTCGATCTAGGGGGTCCCGGCAAAGGAAACCATCTTGGTATACCGGAAAACGGCGATCCCACTAGGCCTGCGCCTCGCGTTGACATCCTTCGGGAGCTAGCCGTGGTCCCAGTCCCTGCGGGGGGTCAGGACGCACAGCTTGATCAAATCCGCGAGATGCAGGCCAGGCTCGACGAGGGAGCAGGAACACTTGAGCCGTTCCACCGGGACATCGGACAGGAATGGGCAGGCCAAGTTCCGGCCGGAGAAGCGCGTCATCTACACTACGGCATCCAGCACCGCATTGCCGACGACGTCAGGGCAAGGCCGCCACCGGCTTTCAGTGGGGTCGGCCAGAACCTGGCTGCAGCCGCGATACTTCTCCGCGCGATGCCGGAGCCATCAACTACCGAAGGGCGGCGTATCCAGGGAGAGCTCAAAAATCTCCTGGAGGATGCCGCGGTCCGACGGGCCGAAAGCTCTGCCTCCCGAAGGCAGGAGTACCCCTCGGAGCATCGCGCCGCGACTTCCCGATTCATGCGGGAAGCCTCGGTCCACAACGGGCGCACGCGCAACACAGCACCTGCGCCCCCAGGTCTCCTCAGCAACGAGCACCACCACCACAACCGTCGAACCCACCTCGATGAGAGGGTGCACCGAGGCTACCACCCCAGGCGTGGGGGACGCTATGACAGCAGGGAGGATCGGAGTCCCTCGCCCGATCCACCCGGTCCGCAGGCTTTCAGCCGGGCCATACGACGGGCGCCGTTCTCGACCCGGTTCCGAACCCCGACTACTATCACAAAGTACTCGGGGGAGACGAGGCCGGAACTGTGGCTCGCGGATTACCGGCTGGCCTGCCAGCTGGGTGGAACGGACGATGACAACCTCATCATCCGCAACCTCCCCCATGTTCCTCTCCGACACCGCTCGAGCCTGGCTGGAGCATCTGCCTCCGGGGCAGATCTCCAACTGGGACGACCTGGTCCAAGCCTTCGCCGGCAACTTCCAGGGCACGTACGTGCGCCCTGGGAACTCCTGGGATCTCCGAAGCTGCCGCCAGCAGCCGGGAGAGTCTCTCCAGGACTACATCTGGCGATTCTCGAAGCAGCGCACCGAGCTGCCCAACGTCACCGACTCGGATGTCATCTGCGCGTTCCTCGCCGGCACCACATGTCGCGACCTGGTGAGCAAGCTGGGTCGCAAGACCCCCACCAGGGCGAGCGAGCTGATGGACATCGCCACTAAGTTCGCCTCTGGCCAGGAGGCGGTTGAGGCCATCTTTCGGAAGGACAAGCAGCCCTAGGGCCGCCCGCCGGAAGATGTCCCCGAGGCGTCTACTCAACGCGGCACGAAGAAGAAGGGCAAGAAGAAGTCACAAGCGAAACGCGATGCTGCCGACGCGGACCTTGTCGCCGCTGCTGAGTACAAGAACCCTCGAAAACCTCCCGGAGGCGCCAACCTCTTCGACAAAATGCTCAAGGAGCCGTGCCCCTATCATTAGGGGCCCGTCAAGCACACCCTTGAGGAGTGCGCCATGCTTCGGCGCCACTCTCACAAGGTCGGGCCACCCGCGGAAGGTGGCAGGGCCCACAACAACGACATGAGGGAGGATCACAAGGTAGAGGAGTTCCCCGAGGTCCACGACTGCTTCATGATCTACGGTGGACAAGTGGCGAACGCCTCGGCTCGGCACCGCAAGCAAGAGCGTCGGGAGGTCTGCTCGGTAAAGGTGGCGGCGCCAGTCTACCTAGACTGGTCCAACAAGCCCATCACCTTCGACCAGGGCGACCACCCCGACCGCGTGTCGAGCTCGGGGAAATACCCGCTCGTTGTCGACCCCGTCATCGGCAACGTCAGGCTCACCAAGGTCCTCATGGATGGAGGCAGTAGCCTCAACATCATCTACGCCGAGACCCTCGGGCTCCTGCGGATCGATCTGTCCTCGGTCCGGGCAGGCGCGGCGCCTTTTCATGGGATCATTCCCGGGAAGCGCGTCCGCCCCTCGGACAACTCGATCTGCCCGTCTGCTTCGGGGCTCCCTCCAACTTCAGAAGGGAAACCCTCACGTTCGAGGTGGTCGGGTTCCGAGGAACCTACCACGCAGTGCTGGGGAGGCCATGCTACGCCAAGTTCATGGCCGTCCCCAACTACACCTACCTCAAGCTCAAGATGCCGGGCCCCAACGGGGTCATCACCGTCGGCCCCACGTACCGACACGCGTACGAATGCGACGTGGAGTGCATGGAGTACGCCGAGACCCTCGCCGAATCCGAGGCCCTCATCGTCGACCTGGAGAGCCTCTCCAAGGAGGCGCCAGACATGAAGCGCCATGCTGGCAACTTCGAGCCAGCAGAGACGGTTAAGTCTGTCCCTCTCGATCCTAGCAACGACGCCTCCAAGCAGATCCGGATCGGCTCCGAGCTCGACCCCAAATAGGAAGCAGTGCTCGTCGACTTTCTCCGCGCAAACACCGACGTTTTCGTGTGGAGTCCCTCAGACATGCCCGACATACCGAGGGATGTCGCCGAGCACTCGCTGGATATCCGAGCTAGAGCCTGACCCGTGAAGCAGCCTCTGCGCCGATTCGACGAAGAAAAGCGCAGAGCCATAGGCGAGGAAATCCACAAGCTAATGGCGGCAGGGTTCATCAAAGAGGTATTCCATCCCGAATGGCTTGCCAACCCTGTGCTTGTGAGAAAGAAAGGAGGGAAATGGCGGATGTGTGTAGACTACACTAGTCTAAACAAAGCATGTCCAAAAGTTCCCTACCCTCTACCTCGCATCGATCAAATCGTGGATTCCACTGCTGGGTGCGAAACCCTGTCTTTCCTCGATGCCTACTTAGGGTATCATCAAATCAGGATGAAAGAGTCCGACCAGCTCGCGACTTCTTTCATCACACCTTTTGGCATGTATTGCTACATTACTATGCCATTTGGTCTGAGGAATGCGGGTGCGACGTACCAAAGCTGCATGAACCACGTGTTCGGCGAACACATTGGTCGAACGGTCGAGGCTTACGTCGATGACATCGTAGTCAAGACGAGGAAAGCCTCCGACCTCCTTTCCGACCTTGAAACGACATTCCGGTGTCTCAAGGCGAAAGGCGTAAAACTCAATCCTGAGAAGTGCGTCTTCGGAGTCCCCCGAGTCATGCTCTTGGGGTTCATCGTCTCCGAGCGGGGCATCGAGGCCAACCTGGAGAAAATCGCGGCCATCACCAACATGGGGCCCATCAAGGACTAAAGGCGTACAGAGGGTCATGGGATGCCTTGCGGCTCTGAGCCGCTTCATCTCGCGCCGCAGCGAAAGAGGCCTACCTCTGTACCGCCTCTTAAGGAAGGCCGAGTGCTTCACTTGGACCCCTGAGGCCGAGGAAGCCCTCGGGAACCTGAAGGCGCTCCTCACGAACGCGCCCATCTTGGTGCCCCCCGCTACCGGAGAAGCCCTCTTGATCTACGTCGCCGCTACCACTCAGGTGGTCAGCGCCGTGATCGTGGTTGAGAGACGAGAAGAGGGGCATGCATTGCCCGTCTAGAGGCCAGTCTACTTCATCAGTGAGGTACTGTCCGAGACCAAGATCCGCTACCCACAAATTCAGAAGCTGCAGTACGCGGTGATCCTGACGTGGCGGAAGTTGTGACACTACGTTGAGTCTCACCCGGTGACTGTGGTGTCGTCCTTCCCCCTGGGGGAGATCATCCAGTGCCGAGAGGCCTCAGGTAGGATTGCAAAGTGGGCGATGGAAATCATGGGTGAGACAATCTCGTTCGCCCCTCGGAAGGCCATCAAGTCCCAAGTCTTGGCGGACTTTGTGGCTGAATGGGTCGACACCCAGCTCCCAACGGCTCCGATCCAACCGGAACTCTGGACCATGTTTTTCGATGGGTCGCTGATGAAGACAGGGGCAGGCGCAGGCCTGCTCTTCATCTCGCCCCTCGGGAAGCACCTACGCTACGTGCTGCGCCTCCATTTCCCAGCGTCCAACAATGTGGCCGAGTACGAGGCTCTGGTCAACGGGTTGCGCATCTCGACACCTCGACGCTCGCGGTGACTCGCAGCTCGTCATTGACCAAGTCATGAAGAACTCCCACTGCCGCGACCCGAAGATGGAAGACTACTGTGATGAGGTTCGGCGCCTGGAGGACAAGTTCTACGGGCTCGAGCTCAACCACATCGCCCGACGATACAACGAGATTGCGGACGAGTTGGCTAAGATAGCCTCGGGGCGAACAACGGTTCCCCCGGATGTCTTCTCCCGAGACCTACATCAGCCCACAATCAAGACCGACGACACGCCCGAGCCCGAGAAGGCCTCGGCCCAACCCGAGGCACCCTCGGCCCAGCCCGAGGCGCCCTCGGCTCAGCCCGGGCACCCTCGGCCCCTGAGGGTGAGGCACTGTGTGTCGAGGAAGAGCGGAGCGGGGTCACGCCTAATCGAAACTGGCAGACCCCGTACCTGCAATATCTCCACCGAGGAGAGCTGCCCCTCGACTGAGCCGAGGCTCGGCGACTGGCGCGGCGCGCCAAGTCGTTCGTCTTGCTGGGGGACGAGAAGGAGCTCTACCACCGCATCCCCTCAGGCATCCTCTGGCGATGCATATCCATCGCCGAAGGCCAGGAGCTCTTACAAAAAATACACTCGGGGGCTTGCGGTCATCACGCAGCGCCCCGAGCCCTTGTTGGAAACGCCTTCCGACAAGGTTTCTACTGGCCGACCGCGGTGGCCGACGCCACTAGAATTGTCCGCACCTGCCAAGGGTGTCAATTCTACGCAAGGCAGACCCACCTGCCCGCTCAGGCTCTGCAGACGATACCCATCACCTGGCCGTTTGCTGTATGGGGTCTGGACCTCGTCGGCCCCTTGCAGAAGGCACCCGGGGGCTACACGCACCTCCTGGTTGCCATTGATAAATTCTCCAAGTGGATCGAGGTCCGGCCCCTGAACAGCATCAGGTCCGAACAGGCGGTGGCATTCTTCACCAACATCATCCATCGTTTCGGGGTCCCGAACTCCATCATCACCGACAACGGCACCCAGTTCACTGGCAGAAAGTTCCTGGACTTCTGCGAGGATCACCACATCCGGGTGGACTGGGCCGCCGTGGCTCACCCCATGACGAATGGGCAAGTAGAGCGTGCCAACGGCATGATTCTGCAAGGACTCAAGCCACGGATCTACAACGACCTCAACAGGTTCAGCAAGCGATGGATGAAGGAGCTCCCCTCGGTGGTCTGGAGTCTGAGGACAACGCCGAGCCAAGCCACGGGCTTCACACCGTTCTTTCTAGTCTATGGGGCCGAGGCCATCTGGCCCACAGACTTAGAATACGGTTCCCCGAGGGCGAGGGCCTACGACGACCAAAGCAATCGAGCTAACCGAGAAGACTCACTGGACCAGCTGGAAGAGGCTCGGGACATGGCCTTACTACACTCGGCGCGGTATCAACAGTCCCTACAACGCCACCACGCCCGAGGGGTTCGGTTCCGAGACCTCTAGGTGGGCGACTTGGTGCTTCGGCTGCGACAAGACACCCGAGGGCGGCACAAGCTCACGCCTCCCTGGGAAGGGCCGTTCGTCATCGCCAAGGTTCTGAAGCCCGGGACATACAAGCTGGCCAACAGTCAAGGCGAGGTCTACAGCAACGCTTGGAACATCCGACAGCTACGTCGCTTCTATCCTTAAGATGCTTTCAAGTTGTTCATACACCTCGTTCACATACGAAGTCTAACCATCAAGGAAGGGTCAGCCTTGCCTCGGCAAAGCCCGACCCTCCCTCGGGGGCTAGAAGGGGGAACCCCCTCTGCGTCAAAATTTTCCTCGGAAAAAGTCTTTTCTGCCAGAACGTCTTTCGTGCTTTTCGGCTACTTCGAAAGTGGGATCCTGAAAACGACGGAGTACACGTAAGCAGCCAAGGCTGACCGAGCCGAGGGACTCCTACGCCTCCGGGATACGGATACCTCACTCATCACCTTCTGCGATAAGTAACTCACGCTCGGATAAGCGATTCCGCGGACCGAACAAGTCTTCACGCTCGAAAGCTCTTTTGCCGAAACGATTTTTCGTGCCTTCTCGACTATATCGATAGCAGAATCCTACGGACGAGTAAGAGTACATGTAAGCAGCAAGGCCGACCGAGCCGAGGGACTCCTACGCCTCCGGGATATGGATACCTCACTCATCACCTTCCATGAAAAGTAACTCTCGCTCGGACAAACAATTCTATTACCGACAGATAAGTCTTGATATTCGAAACAAGAGGAAAAGAAACGCAGCTTTACAACACAACGACAGTATGTTTGGGCCTCGGCGGCCGCAGAAAACATACGCGCGCTACAAGATAAACCGATCCTGCAAGCTCAGACCTTGACGGAGGGGGAGCAGCAGCACCCTCGGCGTCAACTACACTTTCGGCGAAGTCCGACCGAGCCTCGGACGGCAACGCGGTCGAAGGATCTCTGCTCCGAAGGACGACATCAGCACCGCGCCCGGGCCATCGCCGCCAGGGTCTCCTCCAGGAATCCGCCCCGAGCAGACGGCTCGGCCGGCCCGAAGCCTCATCTAGCTGTCCTTCGAGGACATCAGCCTGGCTCATGGCCTCGGCAACTCAACCCCAGCGCCGGTCCCGCCGGTGGATGGCCCGGTCAAGCTCCGGCCGACGAAGTCTTCTTTTCGAGCCAACTCTGCCTCTGTCCACACTGACACCGCTGCCTCCGGCTTCGGCTCATCGAAGAGCGGCCGAGGGTTCCTTTAACTAAGCAAGAGAAGCCTCGGGCAGCAAGGCCGACCGAGCCGAGGGACTCCTAAGCCTCCGGGATACGGATACCTCACTCGTCACCTTCGCACGAGGCAACTCACGCTTGGTGAAGCGGTTCAGATAGCCGACAGGCGAGTCCTAGTGCTCGAAATGAGGAAAAAACACGGCTCCGTGCCAAAAATACATACATGTTCAGGCCCCGACAGCCACAATGAACAAGACACCGGCACTCAAGGTGCCATTACAAACGGAACTCCGGTTCCACCTCCGCAGGCACGAACAACCCCCCACGATTGGAGGGCCTGCGGAGCAACAGAAGGCCGACGGATGGCTCGCCGCCGCCCGCTCCGGCAGCAGTGACAACGACCTCCGCTCCAGGTGGCCAAACTGCAGCGGCGATGGCCTCAGGGCGAACGCCGCTGCAACAATGCCCTCACCCACGTCCCCACTCGAGGGGCGAGGACAAGCTATCAAAGCCAAAGAGCCGGAGGCCCGAAGCGCGGATGGTGGCGGTGATCCCGTCGGCGACGAGGACTTCTTCAGCCGCCACCACCTCAGCGCCGACGACGGAAGCCATCTGCCCACCGGCAGATCCCCACTCGGATCCTCCCGGACGAGCGGAGCACCGACCTCCGCGCAGAGGCGCTGTACCGGGGCAAAGGCAGGACAGCCCCAGAACACGAACGCCGCCCTAGCAGCGCTCGACGTCTTGGGCGGTTCTCCGGTGCGCGCGGCGCGACAACCGCTCTTGCGGCAGGAGGGGCCACCAGGAGCTAAGCCAGAGCCAGCTGAGCCAGCGAGCCCAACGCGCTGAAGCTGGCGACGCTCGCCGCCGACCGGCCCCGCGTTGTCGAAGTCTGACCCTCCCGCTAGGCCGGCGAGCGCCCTCTCCCATGAATGCTGAGGGAGAAGGTGACCCATGAACCCGCGCGGGAGGTAGAGCTCCGGCTCAGCCTGGCCTCCGCCCCAGCCAGGATGATGAAGATCCTTGAAGCTGAGGGCAGGACCAAGATCGCAGCCCGGCTCGCTTCTCCCCACCACCGAACTGGTGGTCACCGTCTTGGGTGACCACAGGCGAGGGGATGCGGCCGGGCTGCCTGATGAAAATCCTTGAAGCCGAACGATGGCTGAAAGGTACCAACTTCCGTGAAGTTGCGTTCCTCCACCGACAGCAAGACGAAAGCGACGCGAGTGTTCCCCATCCGGGGGCTCGGAAGGTGGAAGGACGCGATACATGAGGGGAGTGCGAAGACATGGTTGCCTTCCAAGGGGATCACCCTCCTTTTAAAAGCAACTCTCCCCACTTGTGTCCTCAGCCGTCGCGGACTGAGTCTTCTCCAACACGCTCCAAGGTCTTCCCCCTATGACACGAGGGCTGGGTCCCACGCGTCATGCAAGCTGGCCTAGGGCAGAAGAAGCCAAACCGCCGCGCGCGGTGCGCGCAACTGCCCAGCGGTTACGAGCATTCCTCCACTTTCGCCCAGACCAGCGAGCGAAAGGGCGGACCGCCATGCAGGCGGCATGCAACCGCACCAAGGGGGCGCACCCTTTCGACTTTGACGCGTCCAGCATGGAGGCCCAGGCCCACACGTCATGTAACCGGCGCGCTGGTTGCTACATGCAAGAAACTGCACCGCCACTCGCGGCACTACCGTGCCTCCTCGACTGCGGAACCAGTACCGCGACTCGAGGCAACCCTGCACATGACCCAACAGTGCCAACCAGGCACATCGGTCACGGGCCAGTCAGTCGCGGGAGAAGGCACGACGGTCGATACGGCCAGAAATGGGCCGGCAGTAATGGCAGTGGCAGGCGGGCAGAAGCAGCGGTCAAGTCGACAGCCAAGCTCACGTCCCCTCCTGGGACAGCGAGAGAACCCTCTCCCACGGCGTGAAGACGACGCGCCCGTGTTCCGTTCCTCGAACGGCTCGCGCACGTCGCATTAACTCTGCGGCAGGACGGGCGGCACCTTTGGCGGGCGAAGCAGGCGACGCTTCACCTCCGCCATAATGACCGCGTCAAAAAAGGTGTGCCACGTCATTCGATTTCGTATCCTTTTCCTCTTCCTCTTTTTCTCTCTTACGATAGGGACCGGGAAAGGGGATACCCCGAAAGGGATCCTTCTCCGCGAAGGAAACGGGCCCCGAGCCCCCTACTGATCAGAGGTTCAAAGGCTAGCCCCTCGGAAGGGTTCAACAGCCGCCTCAGAGCACTCGGGCTCCGCGCCCACTACTGGTCAAAGGTTCGAAGGTTGGCCCCTCGAAAGGGTTCAACGGCCGCCTCAGGCCACTCGGGCTCCGCGCCCATTACTGATCAGGGGTTCGTAGGCTGGCCCCCGAAGGGTTCGACAGCCGCCTCAGACGCAGAGCGAGGGATGACCCTGGGTATGTTCGCTACATAACCAAGGCTCGGGCTACGCTCCCGAGGTACCCTAGGACATTTCCGAGACTGATGGGAACGATTTTATAACAGAATCCCACCAGAGGGAGGCATTGAGCCCTCGGACCCCGTCAAAAGGGGACCGGGTCCGGCAAATCACCCGCAGGTACTTTTGGAGCGCGCCTCTAGGCCACTAGCTGACCCCTAACAAATGGGGCACGGGTGTCCACTCGGATTACCCGTTAGCAACTCACTGGAGACACCATGTTCGGCGCCCTCCGAGGGCAACATGGCGCTTCCCCCCCCTCCTTGTGGAAAGGCGACGCAGGGGCGTATGTAAAAAATCGAGTATGTCCTTGACCGTCCTCTCTCTCTGTGCGGGGGCTCGGGGGCTGCTCTCGCAAGCCCGGCTCCGGCCAAACCATTGACAACGTCAACATACCAGCCCGAGAACTTGGGACTCGACTGTGCACCCGGGCTACGGCCAGTTCGCATGAGGGAACAACCAGACCGGCCAAAGCATCGCGAAACACATTAAGACCTCGAAGGAGTCAAACCACTCCTCCGAGGCCTCGGGGGCTA
The DNA here is from genome assembly GCF_902167145.1 of Zea mays. Taxonomy (NCBI): domain Eukaryota; kingdom Viridiplantae; phylum Streptophyta; class Magnoliopsida; order Poales; family Poaceae; genus Zea; species Zea mays. The sequence goes on from NC_050105.1 coordinate 82,127,953, forward strand.
CACCCGGCGGGTGCGCTCGTGCGCACCCACCGGAACAAAACGCAACCGAGAAAGGCCGGTCCCCTTGCAAAAAAGTGCGACAAAAGCCTCCAAGCGAGTATTAACACTCCCTTTGAGGCTCGGGGGCTACTGTCGGGGACCATAATTAGGGGTACCCCCAAGACTCCTAATCTCAGCTGGTAACCCCCATCAGCACAAAGCTGCAAAGGCCTGATGGGTGCGATTAAGTCAAGGCTCGGTCAACTCAAGGGACACGATCTCGCCTCGCCCGAGCCCAGCCTCGGGCAAGGGCAGCCGACCCCGGAGGATTCACGTCTCGCCCGAGGGCCCCCTCAAGCAACAAACACCCCTTCGGCTCGCCCGAGGCCCAGTCTTCGCCAAGAAGCAACCTTGGCCGGATCGCCACACCGACCGACCGTATCGCAGAAGCATTTAATGCAAGGATGGCCTGACACCTTATCCTGACGCGCACCCCTCAGTCAATAGAGCCGAAGTGACCGCAGTCACTTCGCCGCTCCACTGACCAGCCTAACAAGAGGACAGCGCCGCCTGCATCGCTCCGACTGCTGTGCCACTCGACAGAGTGAGGCTGACAGCAGCCAAGTCCGGCCTCGGGCGCCATAGGAAGCTCCGCCTCGCCCGACCCCAGGGCTCGGACTCGGCCTCGGCCCCGGAAGACGACGAACTCCGCCTCGCCCGACCCCAGGGCTCGGACCCGGCCTCGGCTCCGGAAGATGACGAACTCCGCCTAGTCCGACCCCAGGGCTCGGACTCAGCCCTGGCCTCAGCTGACGGTCTCCGCCTCGCCCGACCCGGGGCTCGGACTCGACCTCGACCACGGAAGACAGACTCGACCTCGACCTCGGAGGAGCCTCCGCCTCGCTCGACCTAGGGCTCGGATCGACCACGTCACAGGGGGGGCATCATTACCCTACCCCTAGCTAGCTCAGGCTATGGGGAACAAGACCGGCGTCCCATCTGGCTCGCCCCGGTAAACAAGTAATGATGGCGCCTCGCGTGCTCCGTGACGACGGCGGCTCTCAGCGCCTTACGGAAGCAAGGAGACGTCAGCAACTCGATAGCCCCAACAGCTGTCCTTCCGCAAGGCTCCAGCGCTCCTCCGACGGCCACGACGTCACATGAACAGGGTGCCAAAACCCCTCCGGCTGCCACGACGGCATGTACTTAGGGCACTAGCTCCTCTCTGCTAGACACGTTAGCACCCTGCTACATCTCCTATTGTACACTTGGGCCATCTCCTTACGCCTATAAAAGGAAGGTCCAGGGCACTCACAAGGAAGGTTGGCCGCACGGAGAGGACGGGACGGCGCGTGCAAGCCTCTCGCTCCCTCCCACGCGGACACTTGTAACCCCCTACTGCAAGCGCACCCGACCTGGGCGCGGGACAACACGAAGGCCGCAGGTTTCCCCTTTATGCCTGTCTCCCCCTGGTTTCCCCCCTTCGCGCTCCGTCTCGCACCGACTCATCTGGGCTGGGGCACGCGGCGACAATTTACTCGTCGGTCCAAGGACCCCCCGGGGTCGAAACGCCGACAACAATGGATCAGGCTAAACCGTGCCAAGCCATGAGCTGCCCAACAGACCTGACTCATTCGAACATATATACTTGTACACCAGTAATGTGCTCGCGCATGCAGGCAACGACACAATCAAGATGATGGCACATGCATATAGGGCTACCAGGTGTCAGCGCAACAGAGCTATCAAGTCATCGATTGAGATATGAGTTTTTGATTTGTTAAATTTGGGATTAGTTAGGTTTAATTCGAAAATGTAGTTGTTTGATTGATGAGGGGAGGGGTGTTGGCGCAGGAACCCATCGTGGCACAATCGCACTCTACGCCTGCAAGGCCTTAAGTCTCGAGGACGTGAACAGGACCCAGCTACCACCATCCTTGCAAGCCATTCAAGACTTTTGAATGCTTATTGTAAAGGTTTGGAACATGTTTGAACAACTATTCCGTTTGAATAAGGTCTACCTATGTGATATATAGAAACTGTAACAATGCACATGCATCTAAGTAGTTGGATATATATATATATATATATATATATATATATATATATATATATATATATATATATATGTTCTATAGAAATAACTACTCTCTCCCTCCAAGAAACAAATCATTCTATATTTGTCCAAAGTCAAACTAACTTAATTTGACCAACTTTATACACAAAATTGTTCACAATTATCACAACAAGTACACAACTATGAAAATATATTTCACCATGATTCAAATGTTAGTTTTTTTGGTATAACTAGCGAGGAAACATTATACTAAAAATCATTTTTCATGTTTTGTGATATATCTTGATTGCAAGATTTTCTGAATTGTTGCACTTGGTCCTACACTAAATTGATGATTAAGAAAATGTTCACTAATTAATACGAGAACTCTCAAGAGCCTATGGCAGACGAGCTAACAGATAAAAAGACAAACAAACATATAGATAGATAGACAAACACATAAAGAAAAAAGATAGATAGATAGATAAAGAGATAGATAGGTAGATATATGAATGGAGATAGAGAGATATAGTATAAAAACAAAGAGATAGATATATAAATCGAGACAGATAGATGAATATAAATTGATACATAGATAATGGTAATATGGATAGATAGACAAAAGCTAGATAGACAAACAGATAGACTATGGAGTGCATATATATATATTGGTCATATTTTGCAGCTTTCAATAATAACACATTGTTACTATTAGACTCTAGTTCATCACCAATGGCGAAGTTCTTCAACTACACCATCGTCCAAGGACTCTTAATGCTTTCCATGGTACTTCTGGCATCATGTGTCATTCATGCACACATAATAAGTGGTAATCAATGACTTTGATATATTCTTTATTGCGGCAAATTAAAATTATATACACATGCATAATATTGATTCTAACCATACTGCTGGTAATTTGAATGATCTTTATTAGGGGAAATTGAAGATGTTAGCAACACTAGGAGCCCGACAATGATGGGGGCAAATCGAAAGATAATTGGAGATAATAAAAATTTGTTGTGCTATCTAAAGGCTCTAGAGTATTGCTGTGAAAGGACCAAACAGTGCTATGATGACATAAAGAAGTGCTTGGAGCACTGCCATAGTTGAAAGGTGTAATAAAACGATATGCTTTCTTTGGATCTTAGTTGGTGATTAGAAAAATGTTCTACCAATTCATGCATGTACCAAAGGATAATATAAGCTGCTCAAAAAATCATGGTTAATTAAAGTTTTTTTGTTGAAAAAATGACATCTTCCTTACAAACATACCAAATTTAAGAGACCCTCTTAATGCATGATCAATCTTTTAATAAAGAACATATTCCATAGTAAAAACTTGTATTTATCACTTCTTCAATCCCAGGTATTACATTTTTTATTTCCTGCTTGGCCTAATTTCTAGAATTATGGTAATAACTACTTCATGGATGGAATTGTTTTCCACATCTCTACTCCTATAATACAGAAGTTTCTCTGTGTGTTACCCACGTCACCCCTCCCTTTCCTGCTTTTTGCAAAAATATGGTAAAATTGTGCACAACTAAGGGTTTAAACCTTGGTTGTTAGATCTACATTCACACCCATCAAGTCAACAGAACCTACTTATTTTTGTGTTTTATATTCTATACCCAAGCATAATATAGATAATTTTATGAAAATAGGGGAAACAAATAAAACTGATTTGTATTGGGCCTAGCTCGCTGTGCCACAAATAAGGCCCAGGCACGACATACTGGTCGAGCTAGGTCGGCACATGTTGATGTACAACGGATCGGGCTAAACCATGTTGAGCCATGGGCCGTCCAGTAGACCTAGCCCATTTGGACATATACACATACACCAGTGATGCGCTCGCGCATGCAGGCATCGACACAATCCAGATGATGGTCCATGCATATAGGGCTACTAGGTGTCAGCGCAACAGAGCTATCAAGTCATCAATTGAGATATGAGTTTTTGATTTGTTAAATTTGGGATTAGTTAGGTTCAATTCGAGACTGTAGTTGTTTGATTGATGAGGGGAGGGGCGTCGGCATAGGAACCCATCGTGGCACCACTGCACGCTACGCCTGCAAGTCCTGAAGTCTCCAAAATATACCTTTGACCAATGTTTTTTATTAAAATACAAAAAAACTCTTAATGCGGATATACTTTTGTATAAGTACTTTTTAAGATAAATCGGTGCCAATGATTATTAGGTTTCAAAATTAGGTAATGAAATATGTTATTTATAGTCAAAGTTTTATATATTTGACTCAAACCTTGTTCAAAACGACTTATAATTTAGACCTGGAGGGAGTATTTAAGGGTGGTAATGTGCTCTAAATTTTACAATATAAAATTTAAGGATTGAATCGGATTAGGATTAGATTCTATTTTATTCATTTTTTAATTAAAATTATCTACATCCTTAAACAAATTGTGAAGAATCATTTGGATCGTGATTCATTACCATCCATAAGTATTTGATTATTGTTATTACAAACGGTTCGTGGATAAAAAAACCAACATGCCTTTGATTCGCGGTAGGCCTACCTCCCTTTCGACGTGAGGCAACCACCTTATTAACCCCCCTACACACACCATTTTAGGCGATCACGATAGAGATCTACACAACCATCTCCAGCAAGTCATATAAACGATCGTACAAAATACTATTTTGCACTATAGATTACACTGTTTACAGAGTGTAGTATGAAATAAAGATAAGATAGAAAGTGAGATACTGCTAGAGATAGTCTAACCAAGTGACTACCCAGATCTACTTATGTGTCGAGATGCACTACAATGTGTCTATGTTGAATTGCGAGCTCTGCACCTTATGCATACCATCAAGGGAGTAGAATCGGTGTCTTTTTATACCCCGTATTCGTATTGAAATGATCCATGCGGCCAAAGCTTTGGCAATTCCACCATTATGAAAGCATATGAGATGTAGTATAGAAAGTTGTTCTTCTACATGATTAGGGTCCGAGGTTTCGGATTTTTCCTTGCTACGAAAAGGGATTTAACGACTTCCTTCCTACTACCAAGATTAATACCAGCAACCATACCTTCCTACCTGGATAAAGGCTACTCTAACAAAATCAAAGGGAATATTCTAGGTTTCGAATCAATGGCTTCGGCACCTCGGAATGCGAAAAATTTAATAGATGAAACAGAGGTATCCCTACCTCCCCTTAGCTATCAAAATAAAAATCCCTACTTGTCTTTGGGTTCTTCTCTAGCACGCTAAAAGGATAGCACTTGCATTAAATGTACGTCACCCCTGCAATCTATATGTATAGATTTTGAAGAAAAGTTGCCTTAAGAAAACCATCTCTAAAAATCAATTTATAGGAATAATTTTAAAATTGTCTCTAAAAATATATTTTTATATAATTGATGGCATACCCTACCGGAATCTGGCTCTTTGCCGAGTGCTCGACGCTTTGTCGAGTGCCTTTTATCGGGCACTCGGCAAAGCATTCTTTGCCGAGTGCCACACTCGGTAAAGGAAGACTCCCCGTAACGACCACCTTTACCGAGGGTAGCACACTCGACATAGCCAGACACTCGGCGACTGGCGATGCTCGGCAAAGGACCGTCAGCAGTCATCCATAGCTAACATCCGTTATCTTTGCCGAGCGCTAGATGTTGACACTCGGCAAAAAAGGTACGTTGCCGAGTATCGGGCCGGGCGACACTCAGCAAAGCATACTTTGCCGAGTGCCTTACATGGACACTCGGCAAAGTTTTTTTTCTTTTTTAAACCAAACTTTTTGTGGTTTGTTCCTACACTATGTAGACTTACATGTTCGATTTTTGAAAAATTATAAAAGTGTTTGCTATAACTATTAGATTTTGTTCGTTTAATTGAATTGACTCGGATAATTTATATTTGCACACTTGTACTTACAACTTAACAAATGTATTCTTAATCTCACAATGCTATTCTTATATGGAGTGCATACTGTTTTTATTTGAAAGATCTTGGTGGCGAACATCTAGAGGACAAGCCAATTTATCAACATCATTATTTCCATTTGGCGACAAACAACCTCTGAGTACTGTCCTGTGCGGTTCTTTTGTATGCGAATGGTGTTGTGTCACCTTCCATTACATGGTCAATCGTGAGGATGTAAGTTCGCTATCATTGTCTATGTTGTAATTTTTATGTTTTATTGTTGGTCATCACATTACACTTACTTAGCACTGCTTGCTTTTTGCTTTCATTGCATGTTCCTAAATCCATGATCCATGCTGAATGGCTAGAAAGAGATATGGTTACCATCGGCGTGGCTAAGGTTGTAACATACTTGCTTTGCTTTGCGTGCCGTGAAGTTCTTCATCAAAAAGGGCTATTCTACAATAAAAACGGAAATTTGAAACACCTCCCATAACTCAGTTTGTACACGCTAGCACACAATGTTTAGGCCATTAGTTTGGTTAACATGTTATGTGAAAGTGGTACTTCAGATGATGTTGAGATGTTTATGGAACTTGAGATGATGTATCTTATTGTGGTTTGGTGCTAATAATACTACTGTTATCGTTCTATGAATGTGATTTGTGATGTGTATGACACTACTAGAGATATGCTTATTTAAGACACATATTTTAAGACGTATATCAGCGTATTTTATAGAAGAGTCTTTTACCATATGGCGATGAGTAAAGTAAGACGGTTTGTTGGAGATCCGTCTTTAATAAAGAAGTATTTTGAGACAGTTACATCATAGGAAATGTCTTATATTGATTGAAGACAGATTCTTATTGAAAATTGTCTCGAATAAATATACCTTTTGAGTCATTAAGATTGCAAAAATCGTCTTATATTTTGGTTAGTATATTAGACACCTCGGTATAATAAACCATCTTAAATAAAGGTATTATTAGAGTCGTTTAGACTATAAGAAATGTCTTAGATATTAGTGAGTATACTAGACACTTATAAATATGAAACCATCGTATTATAGTTCTGATAAGACGTATTATAAAAATATAGTAAATAATAAATTCGACTTAGTTTGATGATATATATGATATAAGATGTAAAACTTATCTCTGCAATTTGATTATAGGGTAAAATGGACCCATCTTGTGTCCTAGTTGTTGATGTGTCACACAACATTACTAAGTAAAATGGACCCGAATTCACTTTTGAGTTTTGAGCGTTCCCGTTCCTGTTCCCTTCCCACCTCTCCCGGCTTCAGACCTCGGGCTCCCCGCTCCTGCGCCGCCGCCACCGTCGCGGCCCTCATCCCTCAAATTAAACCTCTAGGCCTCCACTCGTTGAAGCCACGTCACTCGTATTAGCACACCTGTCCCTCGCTGTAACGGAGGCCCGTCCCTCGCTGCAACGAATACCCCTCTCCCTTTAGCTGCACTAGCACTGCACTGGTTCGTATCGTCTCCCACTCTCCCTCTCCCTCCCATTCACACGGTCTCAGTGAAGAACTCCTCCGCGACTTGGTGGCCATCGATGGCGACGCACTGCCCTACCACGACATGGGTTGTTTGGAGATGGTCATGTACGAGCGGTGGTTCATGTTCTAGAAGCGGCGGCAACATCCTACACCTGAGAGCGGCCGAGTCATCCCGAACCCGCACGGCACACGCGGACGCGCTCACGCGCCTGGGCTGGGGATTTATGCTTCTGACGGAAATATTTGGTGGTTCAGTTTGAATCAAGAGTTTTTGTGTATTTCTTTCTTACTATGATTTGGTAGGGAGGGACTGAATATTATCATGGAATTGGAATACAAATAAACAAATTCAATCTATTGCAGCGGAGGATAAGCATGTAATTAGCAGACCAACAACATTTGCACTTGTCCATGCTGATGGCACTACAAAATTCCTGGGTAAGGCCTTAAAGTTCATCAAAGATTATGGTAAATCCTTTTTCCATATTTTAATAATTCAATACACGTTTGTTGAGATAATGGATGTAGTTTTCTCCAGAGATGTGTGGAGATGTGTCTAGCATATGATTAAGGTATAACAGTATAACACAGTTTCAGTGTCTGCACTCTGTCCATCCACTTGGCTTTGTTTGGTTGATATCTTTTTGTTCTTGCATAATGGATTAGTTCATGGATGGGATCTCGATTTTGCTCTATGGAAATGTGTGGTGGTACACACTTCAAAACATAGTTACAACATTGAAGAGAATCGTGACTACAATGAGTGGAACTGCACTATCACTATAGATCTATAGCAGTAGAGTTATGAAGGAACTTTATCATTCACTGACTCACAATTGCTGCATGTTTTGTATAATGAGTTTTTGGTTGATGGAGCTCGGGTTGTGGGTAATAGATGCATCCAGTCAGATCGTGTTCACTTGGGGAAGGATACATGGATTTTGTGATGAACACAAACTTACAAAGGCACATGTCTTAACTCTTAATACAAGTTTTTGCTTAATGACTTCATGTGAGTACCAATGTTTATATTAAACTTTGGTGAATATTCACCTTTCGCATATCAATTCTTAGTTTCAACATATTAGCGTGTTTCAGGGACATGGAATGGAGAAGATCTACCCCCTCCTGATACTAAAGCTATTAGGGATATCTGTGTACTGCATGGCGGGCATGTTGTATTGCATCACTGAGCAGGAAGTTCCCTTTTCAGGTCTACAAAGAAAGTGTACAAGTTCTATTCTTCACTGTTTTTTTGGCTACATTTACTAAAATATGACCTTTGTTCATATGATCTACTGGTAATTCTTCGACCTTTCAATTTCACAAAACTTGCAACTATTTTTATGCTCTACATCCTACCAAAAGTGTACATTATCTTTCTAATACTTAGACCTGGGTATGAGCAAGTCTGTTGCATTTCTATTCTTTCTACTACTTATACGTGAACTACATTATGTATTTAACTTTTAAGAAGATCAAGTAGGTGCTTGGTAATAAAAGCACTTGTTTTGATGGAGACATGCATTCTTTTTCCTTAAATTGATTTTAAAGTACCGAATAACTAAGGGTTGCTTAAGTAGGAGCAAATGAACTAGTAAAAATGTGAAATTATTTATGCTGAACTGCTAACTCTGTATTGTGATGACTTGAGGCTCCTTGATGCCATAAGAGAATATTACTGAAATGCCTTCTGCTTGTTCATTCGATTCACATATATTGGTTCTTGCTATGTCCCCTTATTGTTGTTTTTGTTTTTGTCAAGGTTCATGGTAAATTATCTAATTGAAACAATGTTCCAATCTTAGGGTGCACCCATAAGGTGAGGGCATCTATCACAAAAGTTTGTCATGAAGCGAAAGAGATCTTTCAAGAGACAAAAAAGCCAAGTTGGTCATGGAATGCTTGAAATTTTATTGCATGGTAATTAGTACGGCTTAATAAACCTTCAATTCTTGTGCTCCTCCTTTCCAGTTTTTTATTTTGTTCTGGTTGTAAAGTAAACAACAATTTTCTCCTCTGTTTGACATTTGAGATCCCTAACATTAAGACCATGTCACAGACTTCTCAAGCCAACCTTGTTATGCACTTGGCAATAAAATAAAATAAAAAAAATAAAAATGTGTCCTAAATATGATACGCTTAACGACATTAAATTGGTGAAGTGGTGTCCAATCAAGTATTTATCGCATCAATATGGTTTTACCAAGGTAGAATAATCTTATTTCATTTGTTTGTGCATTATGGTTGATAGACAATGATGAAGAGGAGGCAGCATTGCAGAGAGTTGCCCAAGCTGAACGTGCGGCAAAATAGGCTGTACAAAGAGCTATTCGACTGCGCAACAAGGTCCAATTCTCATGACAAACACAGAACTCGCAACATACAAATCTATCATAGTTCTCAGGATTGTCGAGGCTGCTAGTATATCAGACTCGTCCCAAGATATTATTTGTATTATCCTCGACTAAAGAATAATATGGGTTGTTCATTATTTTTGTGAAGAGCATGGGAAACACTCTTTGTAGCCATGATATTGGCTTTTGATGAGTTGTTCATTGTTTTTAAGAATATACTGCCATGTAAGTCATTTTGTTTACATCTTAATATGACGGTTTCCATAATGTCCAATATATGTCTTTTAAATAAGATGATTTTCTTGTTGCAAGCGTCTATTATTATAGGATATTCTAGACAGTTAGATAAATACTCTGTGACTTATAATGTTCGTATTCTCGACGGTTCTTTAGAAGAAGTTTCTTAAACAAAAACCTAATTTAAGACAGTTTATCGGACAAAATGACTTAAACAAGTATCTTTTTAGTTGGTTATAAATTAAAAATTGTCTTATAAAATATCTTTTAAGACGGTTTATAACCATCTTAAATGTGGGATATCTTTTGCGACTCCATCAAATATGGACACTTCATAAGCGCCTTACTAACAGAAAATTAACCGTCTCATATAACAGGATTTGTAGTAGTGTGAATATGTATATTTATTTGATGTATGAATCTGGAATGAATCTGTATGTTGATTTGTTATGAATCTGGATATGGATCTTTTATATTGATTTGTATGAATCTGGATATAATCATTCTGTGTATTGATTCTGTATATTGAAATTACAATCGGACTTATATTTAAGACCGCTTGTGATGTGTGGTTATCACAAGCAGCTAGGACTAGAAACCGCATATGATGTATGTCCAACACAGGAGGCTTGGACTATAGAAACTGCTTGTGATGTGTGTCTATCGTAAGCGGTTTCTTTGTCTAGAACTGCCTATGATATATGTCTATCACAAGCAATTTTAGATTGACTGCCTGAGATGTTGTTTTACATCACATGCGGTAGACTACAAGCAGTTCCTGAAATCGCTTGTATAGACGCTAACTGGATCACTTATGTAGAGCTTTATTGTAGCAGTGTCTTATAGAAAAAGATTTTTTTCTAAATTAGAATAGTAGTCTTACACGGTAATTTGGATGCAGCATTACAAAATACAGCAGACACGCAAACAGGGTAGTGTAGCAAACATACAAATTGGCTAAGGAAAGTAATTCAAAATCTAGTTTTTTTCCTTCATTTTCTAGCCACATTAAATGTACCACATAACCAAATCAATGTTCTAGCTATAATTTTTAATTACCGCAAAGTTTAAAAAGGAAACTTGCACATTTTTTGTGTTTCGTGATATATTTTGATTGCAAGATTTTCTGAATTCTTGCACTTGGTCCTACACTAATTTTATGTTTAAGAAAATGTTCCCTAATTAATACGAGAACTCCCAAGAGCCGCGCCTATGGCAGACGAGCAAACAGATAGAAAGATAAACAAACATATAGATAGATAGAGACAAACACAAAAAGAAAAAAGATATACAAATAGATAAAGGGATAGATAGGTAGATATATGAATGGAGATAGAGAGATATATAGTATAAACAAAGAGATAGATAGATAAATTGAGATAGATAGACAAAAGCTAGATAGATAGACAAATAGACTATGGACTACATATATATATTGGCCATATCTTGTAGCTTTCAATAATAACACATTGTTAGTATTAGACCCTAGCTAGTTCATCACCCATGGCGAAGTTCTTCAACTACACCATCGTCCAAGGACTCTTGATGCTTTCTATGGTACTTCTGGCATCATGCGTCATTCATGCACACATAATAAGTGGTAATCAATGAATTTGATATATTCTTCATTGCGGTAAATTAAAATTATATACACATGCATAATATTGATTCTGACCATATTGCTGGTAATTTGAATGATCTTTATTAGGGGAAACTGAAGAGGTTAGCAACATTGGGAGCCCGACAGTGATGGTCACGATGGGGGCAAACCGAAAGATAATTGGAGATAATAAAAATTTATTGTGCTATCTAAAGGCTCTAGAATATTGCTGTGAAAGGACCAAACAGTGCTATGATGACATAAAGAAGTGCTTGGAGCACTGCCATGGTTGAAAGGTGTAATAAAAGGATATGATTTCTTTGGATCTTATTTGGTGATCAGAAAAATGTTCTACCAATTCATGCATGTACCAAAGGATAATATAAGCTGCTCAAAAAATCATGGTTAATTAGAGTTTTTTGTTGAAAAAAATGACATCTTCCTTACAAACATACCAAATTTAAGACACCCTCTTAATGCATGATCAATCTTTTAATAAAGAACATATTCCATAGTAAAAACTTGTATTTATCACTTCTTCAATCCTAGGTATTACATTTTTTATTTCCTGCTTGGCCTCATTTCTAGAATTACGGTAGTAACTACTTCATGGATGAAATTGTTTTCCACATCTCTACTCCTATAATACAAAAGTTTCTCCGTGTGTCAACCACGTCACCTCTCCCCTTCCTGCTTTATGCAAAAATAAGATAAAATTGTACACAACTAAGGGTTTAAACCTTGGTTGTTATATATACATTCACACTCATCAAGTCAACAAACCTACTTATTTTTGTGTTTTATATTATATACCCAAACATAATATAGATAATTTTATGAAAATAGAGAAAACAAATAAAACTGATCTGTACTAGGCCTAGCCCACTGTACCACAAATAATGCTCAGGCACGACAAAGTGATCGGGCTTGGTTGCCACATGTTGGTGTACAACGAATTGGGCTAAACTGTTCTGAGCCATGAGCCGCCCAGCAGACCTGTAATACCCAAATGTGTAAAAGGATAAGAAATGAGATTATTTTCCTTATGTGTGTTGCCTTTACTCATTGGTACATGTGAATAACCACATTTAAAAGTGAATAATTAACTAGTAGCAAATAAACAACTTATGCATCATGTTGGGCCTTATTTGTTTGTGCATTTAAAATAATAATAATAACAATATATAATACTTGAGTTGAGAATTTTAAGTTAACTAAAAAGGTGCACTTTAGGAAATTGGAAATAATGTATATAAAGCAAGAGAGAAAATACTATGCAAAACAGAATAAATTGTAAATAAATAAAATTATCCATACTATGTTCAGAGGAATAGAACATATAAATTTGAAGATGAAATTGCCACAAATTTTGAATTTAAAGTGGAATGGAAGTTGTAAATGGAAGGGAATAAAAAAAGAATAAAGAAAATCAGGAATCCACCGCGTGGGCCCAATTTCCGGACTCGGCCCATCTAACCTCCCCTACCGCGCAGCCCTCCCAGCACTCCGCGCAGGCCCAACACGGAAGGCCTGGTGCCCGTTTCTCCAAGCTAACGGGGCGGGCCCGCTGTCAGCCTCCCCTTTCTCCGTCGCTTGACTCGAGCGTCGGCTGGCATCGCTGTTACACTCTCGCGTTCTCTATCCGATGGCCCCATGGATCAGGCCGGTCGTCTCCTCGGTTTGTTGAGTCGAGTCCGCTTCTTCTGCCGCTGCACGCTCACCGGCCGCGCCATTGTGGCGGGATCATTGTGGTGTCTCTATCACCTGCGTGTCCATAAAGCTGGCCGCAAATCGGGGCTCGTTCCTTCCTTCCCCGTAACCCACTCACCATGACATCCACTGCACCACCGCGCGCCGTGCGGAAGGATATAGCCGCCGCCGCGAATTCTTTTCCCTGTAGTCGTCCAAAGCCTAGGATCGGGTCAAGAATCTGCACCGAGCTAGAGGGAAGCCACCCGTGGAGTCTTCGGGCGGATTTGGCAACCGCTTAAGCCGTAATCACTCGCCGGTGTGGAGGGAACACCACCGAACCGCCTAAACTCGTGGACAACCCGTCTGCGCGCATGATTCTCGGTATAGATCCCTTAACCGAACTCGCTATCGTGTCAATTTCATTTTGCGCGCATCAGGACTAGTAGTGGTTCATTGTGGGGCACGATTGGTGTCCCGGTTATGGCGTCTTCGCCGTGGCCCTGTACAGCGCTGCCATGGTTCGGTGCTGGAGGTAGGAGAGGCAGCGTGGGCCGTTGGATCGGTTCCCTACGGTTTAGATTAGAAGCCGAGCGTACCGTTTCGGCCGAGCGTGCGCGACCGTAGATCCATGATCCGAGGGTGGCGCGTTGATCTCGGTTATGTTGAACGCGGTCCATTGATCGCAGATCGTAAGGCTACTGTTGCGTACCGGTTCGGGTTGATCTGGATCTAATCTGCACCGTTCGCTTGCGATCGTGCGGCCGAGGACCCAGGATACCCTTTCGGTCGGCTGATCTTGCAAATAAAACCCTCACCTTTTAGCGAATCAACCCGCCGTCCACGCCAGTAGCTTTCTGTGTCTTAGGCAAACTTACCCCGGGGCCCCTAGACTCTCTGGAAATTGATGCGAGGTCCAGACAGTGAATAATATTCATAAAATCAATTAGAAAACGAATTTTAGTATTATATTAATTGCAGAAACTTGCTAAATTCATAGAAAATACATATGAACTCCAAATTTATCCATTCTAGTTTCTATTGTAATATTATTCTCTATCACTTAGAGTATCTGTTTTGACATGAAAACAGTAAGAAAAATAATTTCTCACTTAAGCCTATTTCAAGCATATAAAACCTTTGGAAATTCATATCTTAAAATCTATAACTCCAAAATTAATGGTTCCTGTTCCTAGGATTTTATTTTAATGTGTAGATTATTATCATGTATTTTATTTACATGATTGGTGTGATGTTAATTTTTTCCCTTTATACCATGTATGTTTATATTGATGCGAATAGACGAGCAAGTCACTAAGGATCCTGGTGACCAGCAGATAGAAGTAGCTGAGCAGGAGCTCATTGAAGGCAAGTTGTGCCCTTGATCACTTCTTTTACGCAGTCATGTTCTTATTAATCATAATGATCTGTATAGGTTAATTTTGATGGGACCCACTAGGTTACCCTAGATTTTGACTATCTTTATACCTTGTTTCACCACTGGTTTTACTACTATTTTTTTGGTAGTACATGCTATTGCTTTATGTGGCTTTGGGTATAGAGATATTCATCACTCATTGTTATTCTTTTTATTATCTATTTATTATTTACTGTTCATGATAAGATCATTATGTTAATGGGAACATGGAGAACCACAAGGGAAAACAGTGCTACCACAAGGGTTTAATGGGACGCCCTTGGCTGATTAACTAGGAAAGCTAATGGATGACTACCTTACCTGAAAGGGGCAAGGGCAGTAGGGGAGTGGTCAGTGTAGGGAGGTCCTTGGGTTGATTTTGCTGCGATGGCGGTCAGGCGAGGGATTCCTACGCTGGAGCTTCCTATAAACTATAGCGGGTTTTCTGAAACTAGTGGAACTTTGTAAAGGCCTCGTAGTGGTACCCTGCCTCGCTTCCTTGTTAGAGGTGTATGGGGTCTGATCAACTCTATGGCAAATGGGTAACACGACTTGTGGGTAAAGATGCGCAACCTCTGTAGAGTGTAAAACTGGTATACTAGCCGTGCTCACGGTCATGAGCGGCTTGGACACTCACATGATTAATTTATGGAATTAAATTCAATTTGTCATTTCATTGCATCTGGGATTATTTTATTATTACTTTTACTTATTATTACTATGGTTTGGTATTTACCTGCACTTAGTAACCGCTAATAAAATTTTGAAAAACTTATAAAAGCAATGCTCAGCTTCAACCTTTATTTTATTGATCAACCTTACACTTAACATGAACTCCCACCTTTGGTGAGTTCATGCATATTATTCCCCACGACTTGTTGAGCTATGAACGTATGTGAGCTCACTCTTGCTGTCTCACACCCCCCACAGGAGAAGAGCAGGTGGTCGAAGAGGAGCCGCCTAACACTGAGGCTTTCGGCTTGATCTAGGTGGCGTCTCCCAATCAGCTTTGTGGCGCCAGGGAATAATATATAGTTCGCTTTATTTTATCATTTACTTTTGTAAGACTTCCGCTATGTAATAAGTACATTTATGATATTTATGACATTCATCTCTATGCACTCTGTTATTATATGTGTTGTCTTCTCTGACGCATATATGAGATGCACCCGGCTTTGTTCCTTAAAGCCCGGGTGTTACAGAAGTGGTATCAGAGGAAATGTTGACTGTAGGACGAAACCTAGATAGAAATGGACAAAACCCTTACCTATTTACCTTACTCTGATTCTTTCTATACTTATCTTGATCCTGTCTCACCTTCTATTGTTCTACTCTGATCATTCTTACCTTTTTCTACTCTGAGACAAGATGGATTTCACACCTTGGAATCCTACATTTATAACCTTCTTAAGAGATAGGGAACCTAAGACAAAATTAAAACTATTTTTCTATATCTAAAAATGTTGGTTGATTGTTCTGATGATAAATGTCTGATTTGCTTCTTTGATTGATTGAAATATTATAGATGGACATCTTAGCATGTACCACCATAAGGTAATGAAATAGCTTTAGTTGGTAAAACACCAATCTGCTTAGCTAATAAATTCCCCCATAGTAACATGCTTCGTAACTACTGCCTTGTCAACTATTCTCTCTTACCATATGTTTCTAACTCAGGTGGTCAATACCAGGAAGGGTGGTGGAATTGATCTACCTCCCAATCGACACACTCAGAGGATATTTAGACAACCTCAGCCACAACCAGCAGAGATGGATCCTCCACCACCGCCTCCACGAGTCGGAGTTGACCCAATGGTTGCAGCTCAGATGAGGATGATGCAACAAATGGCTGACACCATGGCAGATATGCACGCGCAGATGCAGCAGGATCGCTAAGAAATGCGCCAGGAGAGAGAAGAGATACGTGAGGAGCTGCGTCAAGAGCGAGAAGAGATATGCCAAGAGAGAAGGGCGCAACAGCAACAACAGCAACAGCAACAGCAACAGCAGCAAGCACCACTGCCTCCACCACCACCTCCAGTTCCACCGCGGGACAAGCACCGAGAATTTATGAGTCACAAGCCGCCAACCTTCACCAGTTCGCCAAACCCACTAGATGTTGATGTTTGGCTGAAATCAATTGAGAAGATGCTCAACATCGCCCAATGCTCTAACCGGGAGAAAGTTCTTTATGCTTCTGGTCGTCTGACAGGTCCTGCTGCTGACTGGTGGGATTCTTATGTTGCTACCTATGATGCTGCTGACACTACTACTTGGGTGGAATTCAGTACACAGTTCAGAAATTACCACATTCATGCTAGATTGATGAAGATCAAGAAGGAGTTTCTGTCATTGAAGCAAGGCAACATGTCAGTCAGCGAGTACCGTGATAAGTTCATTCAGCTCTCCAGATATGCTCCAGATGAAGTTGTTGATGATGAAAGGAAGCAAGAGCACTTCATAGAAGGACTCAACGGGCCACTACAGTATGCACTTGTTGCACATACATTTCCATCATTTTAGAGATTGCTGGTTAAGGCTCTTGCTATTGAACACAAGCGTGTTCAACTAGGAGACTTGAAGAGGAAGGCTATTTCATAGGGGTAGGGTAGCAGCAGTGTTCGTCCTCGCTATGTTTTGCCATAGGGTACACCTACTCATCTAGGAGGAGGACCACGCCCAGCTCAGTATGCTCCATAGGGGTCTCCACGGACACCTCCCACTCGTCAGGCTGCTCCCACTCGCACCCCGACGAGGCCTACAGGACAGAAGACCGACCCTACATGCTTTAAGTGCAGTCAGATTGGGCACTATGCTAATGCTTGTCCGATGGGGAATTCTGGTACACCAGCTAAGCACAAGCAACAGACTCCTGGCAAGGGATACTCTATAGCCAGGGTTAATCAAGTCAGCGCAGATGCTACTCCTAATGGTGCTAACATCGCACTTGGTATATTTTATATTAATGCAATTCCTGCAACAATATTATTTGATTCTGGTGCTACACATTCTTTTATGTCTGCTCATTATGCCAACACAAATGAGATACCACTGCTAAATATGAGAAAACCAATGATAGTGATCACACCTAAAGGGCCTATTGAGGCAAATCATATGACACATAGGTTGACATTAACAATTATGGGAAGAGAATTCTGGGCTACTGCTATAGTATTAGAGGAAAGCAACATAGATCTGATCCTTGGTATGTCATGGTTAAGAAAGGCAAAGGCCATTATATTATGTGGGAGGGGTACTGTAGAACTCACCAGCCCCAAAGGAGAAAGATTTCAAGTTCAAATTGCAGTAACCACCTCTTCCAGACGTGCTATGTTCTTTATAGTTGAGGAGTTTGTTGGTGACAACATCCGTGTGGTTACGGATTTTCCGGATGTCTTTCCAGAGGAGTTGCCAGGGATGCCACCAGATAGGGAAGTTGAGTTTGTTATTGATCTCTTACCTGGAACTGCTCCTATTTCTAAATGGCCATACAGGATGTCCGTAGAAGAGATAAAGGAACTTGAGAAGCGGTTAACTGAGTTGCAGGAGGTTGGGTACATTCATCCGAGTTCCTCACCTTGGGGAGCACCGGTACTGTTTGTACAGAAGAAGGATAGTTCGCAACGGATGTGTGTGAACTATAGATCACTTAATGATGTTACTGTGAAGAACAAGTATCCGTTACCCCACATTGAGGATTTATTTGATTAGATAAGAGGTGCCAGGGTGTTCTCTAAGATTGACCTCAGATCGGGTTACCATCAAATGAAGATTAGACCATCAGATATCCCTAAGACAGCTTTCTCAACCCGATATGGATTATATGAGTTCACTGTTATGTCATTTGGATTAACTAATGCACCAGCTTATTTTATGAATTGATGAATAAGATGTTCATGGAGTATCTGGACAGATTTGTCGTGGTGTTCATCGATGATATTCTTATTTATTCCAAGAGTGATAGTGATCATGAGGAACATCTGAGATTGGTGCCACAGAAGCTATGAGATAATCAACTCTACGCCAAGTTTAGCAAATGCGAGTTCTAGATGGACAAGGTGCCATTCCTTGGACATATCATTTCTAATGGAGGAATATTAGTGGATCCTGCTAAAGTCAAGGAGATCATGGCGTGGAGCGTACCCACTACAGTTACAGAGATCCGAAGTTTCTAGGACTTGCAGGATATTATCAGAGATTTATTGAAGGATTTTATAAGATTGCTAAGCCTATGACCTCGCTTCTGGAGAAGGGACGAGAGTTTAAGTGGGACAAGAAGTGCCAAGAAAGCTTTGATCAATTAAAGAAGAGATTGATGTCGCCCCCAGTGTTGGTTATGCTATATCTATAGAAGGGATTTGACATTTATTGTGATGCATGTGGCGAAGGCTTGGGATATGTGGTCATGCAAGAAGGACACGTGATTGCCTATGCGTCTCGTCAGTTGCGGAAACATGAGTTGAACTACCCCACTCGTGATTTAGAACTGGCAGCCGTTGTGCATGTGCTTAAGATTTGGAGACACTACATTATGGGAACTAAGTGCCAAGTATATACGGATCATAAGAGTTTGAAGTACATATTTACTCAGAAGGATCTCAACCTTAGGCAATGTCGTTGGTTGGAGCTCATTAAGGATTATGATTTGGAGATTCACTATCACCCAGGCAAGGAAAATTTGGTTGCAGATGCCTTGAGTTGGAAGGAGCACGTCCATTCAGCTATTGTTGCCCAGCTACCTGATGAGATTGTTGAGGATTTCAGGAGACTCAACCTTGGAATTGTTACACACACTGAAGGAGTTACCATTGAATTGGAACCTACCTTGGAGCAAGAAATTCGCAAGGGTCAGGTGGGTGATGTTAAAATTCAAGAGATTAAGGATCTCATTACTAAAGGTAGAGGTCCAGAATTCACGGAGGATGAGCAAGACACTGTATGGTTCAAGGATCGGATATGTGTTCCGGAGATTGATAGCCTTTGTGAGACTATATTGAAGGAAGCTCATGATTCTGATTACTCTATCCACCCTGTTAGCACTAAGATGTATCAGGATTTGAAGCAGAAATACTGGTGGTATGGATTGAAAAGGGATGTTGCTGCACACGTGGCTAAGTGTGATGTGTGTCAAAGGGTTAAAGCCGAACATCAAAGACCAGCTGGACTATTGCACCCATTGAAGATACCCGAGTGGAAATGGGAAGAAATTGGTATGGATTTCATTGTTGGACTACCCCGCACTTCGGCAGGATATGACTCTATTTAGGTAATTGTGGACAAACTGACAAAAGTGGCTCACTTCATACCTGTGAGGACTAATTACACGGGAGCCAAGCTAGCAGAATTGTATATGATTCGGATAGTTTGTCTACATGGGGTGCCTAAGAAGATCGTGTCTGACCAAGGATCACAGTTACTTCTCGGTTTTGGAAGAAGTTGCATGAGAGCTTGGATACACAGTTGAATTTCAGTTCAGCCTACCATCCTCAAACTGATGGACAGACTGAGAGGACTAACCAAGTGCTGGAGGATATGTTAAGAGCTTGTGCTCTTAAACACGGTGGTAGTTGGGATAAGAGCTTACCATATGCAGAGTTCTCGTATAATAATAGCTACCAGGCCAGTTGAAGATATCACCGTTTGAGGCTCTATATGGCAGAAAGTGCAGGACTCCTCTATATTGGGACCAGACTGGAGAAAGACAGTTCTTTGGGCCTAAACTTATACAAGAGGCAGAAGAACAAGTTCGAATGATAAGAGATAATGTGAGAATTGCACAATCAAGGCAGAAGAGCTACGCTGATACCCGGAGAAGGCTACTGGAGTTTAAGGAGTGTGATCACGTGTATTTGAAGGTGTCACCGATCAGGGGTATGAGGAGATTTAAAGGTAAAGGAAAGTTGTCCCCTCGCTTCATTGGACCGTTCTTGACCGTAAAGTGAGTGGGAGAAGTTGCATATCAACTAGAACTACCCGATCACCTGGCATATGTACATGATGTATTCCATGTATCCCAACTAAAGAAGTGCCTCAGGATACCTGAGGAGCAGCTATCGATGGAGGATCTTAGTGTTCAAGATGATCTGACGTATACGGAATATCCTATCAAGATTCTTGACACTTTGACGTGAGTTACAAGAAATAAGGTTATAAAGATGTGCAAAGTGCAATGGAGTCACCATGGAGAAGATGAAGCTACTTGGGAGAGAGAAGAAGAGCTTCGCATAGATTTTCCACATCTTTTCCCTAGTCCTTCCTAAATCTCGAGGACGAGATTATTTTTAAGGGGGTAGAATTTGTAATACCCAAATTTGTAAAAGCATAAGAAATGAGATCATTTTCCCTATGTGTGTTGCCTTTACTCATTGGTACATGTGAATAACCACATTTAAAAGTGAATAATTAACAAGTGACACATAAACAACTTATGCATCATGTTGGGTCTTATTTGTTTGTGCATTTAAAATAATAATAATAATAATATATATATAATACTTGAGTTGAGAATTTGAAGTTAACTAAAAAGGTGCACTTTAGGAAATTAGAAATAATGTATATAAAGCAAGAGAGAAAATACTATGCAAAACAGAATAAATTGTAAATAAATAAAATTTATCCATACTATGTTCACAGAAATAGAACATATAAATTTGAAGATGAAATTGCCACAAATTTTGAATTTAAAGTGAAATTGAAGTTGTAAATGGAAGGGAATAAAAAAGAATAAAGAAAATCAGGAATCCACCGCGTGGGCCCAATTTCCAGACTCAGCCCATCTAACCTCCCCTACCGCGCAGCCCTCCCAGCACTCTACGCAGGCCCAACACGGAAGGCCTGGTGCCCGTTTCTCCGTGCTGATGGGGCGGGCTCGCTGTCAGCCTCCCCGTTCTCCGTCGCTTGACTCGAGCGTCGTCTGCCGTCGCTGGTACACTGTCGCGTTCTCTGTCCGATGGGCCCCATGGGTCAGGCTGGTCGTCTCCTCGGTTTGTTGAGTCGAGTCCGCTTCTTCCACCGCTGCGTGCTCACCGGCCACGCCATTATGGCGGGACCATTGTGGTGTCTCTGTCACCCGCACGCGTCCATAAAGCTGGCCGCAAATCGGGGCTCGTTCCTTCCTTCCCCGTAACCCACTCACCACGACATCCACTGCACCACCGCGTGCCGTGCAGAAGGATATAGCCGCCGTCGCGAATTCTTCTCCCTGTAGTCGTCCAAAGCCTGGGATCAGGTCAAGAATCTGCACCGAGCTTGAGGGAAGCTGCCCGTGGAGTCTTCGGGCGGATTTGGCGACCGCTTAAGCCGTAATCGCTTGCTGGTGTGGAGGGAACGCCACCGGGCCGCCTAAACTCGTGGACAACCTGTCTGCGCGCACGATTCTCGGTATAGATCCCTTAACCGAACTCGCTATCGTGTCAATTTCATTTTGCACGCATCAGGACTAATAGCGGTTCACCGTGGGGCGCGATTGGTGTCCTGGTTATGGCGTCTCCGTCGTGGTTCGGTGCTGGAGGTAGGAGAGGCAGCGTGGGCTGTTGGATCGGTTCCCTACGGTTAAGGTTAGAAGCCGAGCGTACGGTTTCGGTCGAGCGCGCGCGACCGTAGATCCATGATCCGAGGGTGGCGCGTTGATCTCGGTTATGTTGAACACGGTCCGTTGATCGCAGATCGTAAGGCTAGTGTTGCGTACCGGTTCGGGTTGATCTGGATCTAATCTGCATCGTCCGCTTGCGATCATGCGGCCTAGGACCCAGGATACCCTTTCGGCTGGCCGATCTTGCAAATAAAACCCACACCTTTTAGCGAATCAACCCGCCGTCCACGCCAGTAGCTTTCTATGTCTTAGGCAAACTTACCCCGAGGACCCTGGACTCTCTGGAAATTGATGTGAGGTAATATTCATAAAATCAATTAGAAAACGAATTTTAGTATTAAATTAATTGCAGAAACTTGCTAAATTCATAGAAAATTCATATGAACTCCAAATTTATCCAATCTAGTTTCTAAAATTTTGTAATATTATTCTCTATCACTTAGAGTCTCTGTTTTGAAATGAAAACGGTAAGAAAAATAATTTCTCACTTAAGCCTATTTCAAGCATATAAAACCTTTGGAATTCATATCTTAAAATCTATAACTCCAAAATTAATGGTTCCTGTTCTTAGGATTTTATTTTAATGTGTAGATTATTATCATGTATTTTGTTTACATGATTGGTGTGATGTTTTTTTTCCCTTTACACCATGTATGTTTATATTGATGCGAATAGACGAGCAAGTCATTGAGGATCCTGGTGACCAGCAGATAGAAGTAGCTGAGCAGGAGCTCATTGAAGGCAAGTTGTGCCCTTGATCACTTCTTTTACCCAGTCATGTTTGTCGGCGTTTCGAGACAGGGGGGTCCCTAAGCCGACGAGTGAGTGTGCTGCGTGCCCCAGCCCAGATGGGTCGAGCGCGTGGGCGAGCGCGAAGGGGGGAGAGGCGAGGTGGCCGGAGTCGAGCGTGAGAGAGGTGGAAGTCCCGCGGCCTTCGTGTTCGTCCCGCGCCCAGGTCAGGTGCGCTTGCAGTAGGGGGGTTACAAGCGTCCACGCGGGTGAGGGAAGCGAGCGGCCCCAAGAGAGCGCCTGTCCCGTCCTCGGTCCCGCGCGGCCAACCCTCTCTAAGAAGGCCCTGGTCCTCCCTTTTATAGTCGTAAGGAGAGGATCCAGGTGTACAATGGGGGGTGTAGCAGAGTGCTACGTGTCTAGCGGAGGGAGAGCTAGCGCCCTAGGTACATGCCAATGTGGCAGCCGGAGAGATCTGGGCACCCTGCTGGCGTGATGTCGTGGCTGTCGGAGGTGCGGCGGAGCTTGGCGGAGGGACAGCTGTTGGAGCGGTCGAGTCCCTGCTGACGTCGTCCTGCTTCCGTAAGAGAGCTGGGGGCCGCCGTCGTCATAGAGCTTGTGGAGCGCCATCATTGCCCCTCCGGTGGAGCTGGCCGGATGGGACGCCGGTCTTGTTCTCCGTGACCCGAGTCGATTCGGGGTAGGATGATGATGGCGCTTCCTGTTGACGTGGCGGTTTGTGCCCTAGGCAGGGCGACGTGGGGGTTCCTCCGAAGCCGAGGTCGAGTCTGCCTTCCGTTGCCGTGGCCGAGCCCGAGCCATGGGGTCGGGCGAGGCGGAAGTCGTTCGGCCGAGGCTAGGGCGGAGTCCGAGCCCTGGGGTCGGGCGAGGCGG
This sequence comes from Zea mays, assembly GCF_902167145.1. Taxonomy (NCBI): domain Eukaryota; kingdom Viridiplantae; phylum Streptophyta; class Magnoliopsida; order Poales; family Poaceae; genus Zea; species Zea mays. The sequence continues at coordinate 82,151,916 of NC_050105.1, forward strand.
AGTTTCGTCGTCTTCTGGGTCTTGGCCCGAGTCCGAGCCCTGGGGTCGGGCGGAGCGTAGTTCGCCGTCTTCCGGGTCTTAGCCCGAGTCCGAGCCCTGGGGTCGGGCGGAGCGGAGTTCGCCGTCTTCCAGGTCTTAGCCCGAGTCCGAGCCCTGGGGTCGGGCGGAGCGGAGTTCGCCGTCTTCCGGGTCTTAGCCCGAGTCCGAGCCCTGGGGTCGGGCGGAGCGGAGTTCGCCGTCTTCCGGGTCTTAGCCCGAGTCCGAGCCCTGGGGTCAGGCGGAGCGGAGTTCGCCGTCTTCCGGGTCTTAGCCCGAGTCCGAGCCCTGGGGTCGGGCAGAGCGGAGTTCGCCGTGGTGCCTTTGGCAAGGCCTGACTGTCTATCAGACTCACTCTTTCGAGTGGCACTGCAGTCGGAGTGGCGCAGGCGGCGCTGTCCTTCTGTCAGACTGGCCAGTGGAGCGGTGGAGTGACGGCGGTCACTTCGGCTCTGCCGGGGGCGCGTGTCAGGATGAAGGTGTCAGGCCACCTTTGCGTTAAATGCCCCTGCAATTTGGTCAGTCGGTGTGGCGATTTAGTCAAGGTTGCTTCTGAGCGAAGCCAAGGCCTCGGGCGAGCCAGTGATGTGTCCGCCATAAAAAGGGGGCCTCGGGCGAGACGGAAGTCTCTCGAGGTCGGCTGCCCTTGGCCGAGGCTAGGCTCGGGTGAAGCGTGATCGAGTCACTCGTGTGGACTGATCCCTAACTTAATCGTACCCATCAGGCCTTTGCAGCTTTATGCTGATGGGGGTTACCAGCTGAGAATTAGGCGTCTTAAGGGTACCCCTAATTATGGTCCCCGACAGTAGCCCCCGAGCCTCGAAGGGAGTGTTAGCACTCGCTTGGAGGCTTTTGTCGCACTTTTTTGCAAGGGGACCAGCCTTTCTCGGTTGCATTTCGTTCCGGTGGGTGCGCGCGAGCGCACCCGCCGGGTGTAGCCCCCGAGGCCTCGGAGGAGTGGTTACACTCCTTCGAGGTCTTAATACCTCGCGCAATGCTTCGGCTGGTCTGGTCGTTCCCTCATGCGAACTGGCCGTAGCCCGGGTGCACGGTCGGGGTCCAAGCTCTCGGGCTGGTATGTTGACGCTGTCAACGATTTGGCCGGAGCCGGTTTTTGCGAGAGCAGCCCCCGAGCCTCTGCACAGGGCGAGAGGGAGATCAGGGACAGACTCGACTTTTTACATACGCCCCTACATCGCGTTTCCGCAAGGAGGAGGGGGGGAGTGCGCCATGCTACCCTCGATGGGCACCGAACATGGTGTCTCCGGTGAGCTGCAAGCGGGTAATCCGAGTGGACGTCCGTGCCCCGTTCGTTGGGGGTCGGCTAGGGGCCCAGAGGCACGCCCAAAAGTACCTGCGGGTGATTTGCCGGACCCGGTCCCCTGGCGACGGGGTCCGAGGGCTCGATGCCTCCCTCCGATGGGATTCCGTTACAAGATCGTTCCCGCTGGTCTCGGAAATGTCCTAGGGTACCTCGGGAGCGCAGCCCGAGCCTTGGTTATGTATCGAACGTACCCCTGGTCATCCCTCGCTCGGTGTCTGAGGCGACTGTGAACCCTTCGGGGGCCAGCCTTCGAACCCCTGATCAGTAATGGGCGCGGAGCCCGAGTAGCCTGAGGCGGCCATGGAACCCTTCGGGGGGCTGGCCTTCGAACCCCTGACCAGTAGTGGGTGTCGGGCCCACGCGATCTGAGGCGGCTGTTGAACCCTTCGGAGGGCCAGCCTTCGAACCCCTGATCAGTAGTGGGGGGCTCGGAGCCCGGTTCCTTCGCGGAGAAGGATCCCTTTCGGGGTATCCCCCTTTCCCGGTCCCTGTTGCAAGAGATAGAGAAAGAGGAAAACGGAAAAGGATACGAAATCGGATGACGTGGCGTACCTTTTCCGACGCGATTATTACGGCGAAGGTGAAGCGTCGCGCGCTCCTCCTGCCAGAGGCGCCGCGTGTCCCGCCGCGGAGTTAATGCGACGGGGCGAGTGGTTGGCGGGGCGGCCGTTGCGCGCGTGCGATCCGTTCGAGGAACGGGTCACGGGTGCACCGTCTCCACGCCGTGAGAGGAGGCTTCTCTTGCTGTCCCAGGATGGGACGTGAGCCTGGCTGACGACGTGACCGCTGCGCCCGCCCGCCTGCCACCGCTATTACTGCCGGCCCTCTTTCGGTCGCTTTGACCGACGCGTCAGGCTGGCGCTGTTGGGTCGCCTCGAGTCGCGGCATTGGCTCCGCAACCGAAGAGGCGCGATGGTGGCACAAGTGGCGGTGCGGTTGCTTGCATGCAGCAACTGGCGCGCCGGTTGCTCGACGCGTGGGCCTGGGTTCCCAAGCTGGCGTGTCAGAAGTCGGAGAAGCGCGCCCATCTGGCGCGGTTGCATGCCGCCTGCATGGCTGCCCGCCCCTTCTGCCCGTTGGTCTGGGCGGAAATGGGGGGTCGCTTGTAACCGCTGGACGGTCGTGCGCACCACGCGCGGCGGTTCAGCTTCTTCTGCCCTGAGCCGGCTTGCATGACATGCGGGACCCAGCCCCCGAGTCGCAGGGGAGGGCCTTGGAGCGTGTTGGAGAAGACTCAGCCCGTGGCGCCTGGGGGCGCACGTAGGGAGAGTTGCCTTTAAAAGGAGGGAGACTCCTTTCGGAAGGCATCCATGTCTTCTTCCTCCCTTAAGCGTCGTGTCTTCCCATCTTTCAAGCCCCCGGATGGGGGTATCCGCCGCCTCTCCCCCTCCTCGTTGGAGGAACGCAACTCCATGGGAGTTGGTACCTCTCAGCCATCGTTCGGCTTCAAGGATTTTCATCATGCTGCCCGGCTGCTCCCCTCCGCCGGCGGTCACCTGAGATGGCGACCTCCGGCTTGATGGTGGGGGAAAGCGAGCCGGGCTGCGGCCTCTTCCCCTCCCTCAGCCTCAAGGATTTTCATCACCAGGGCTGGGGAGGGGAGTGCGCCGAGTTGAGGTCGGCCCCCGCGTGGGCGGCGGCCCGCTCCTTCACTCAGTGATCGGAGGGAAAGGCGGTCGTCGTCCGTGGCGCTGGCAGCTGCAGCGTGCCTGGCTTTCAGGCGCGGGTGGCTTCGGAGCCGCTCGCGGTGCCGGCATCCGCCACGGCAGCTTGAAGAGGTTCTGCTGCCGGCGAGATAGCCGGGGCCGGCCTCGGGCTGACCTCCAACTCTACGGCCTTCTGCCCGTCCTTGCCTTACGAGTTTTGGCATGGGCGGGGGCCTCCTGGCAGCGGCATCTAGCCTGAGGTCGGCGTTGCCGCTGCTTGGTCCCTCGGAGCAGAAGGCGTCGTCGTCGCCGCTGCTGGAGCAGGTGACGGCGCGCCATTCGTCGGCCTTCAGTTGCTCCGCAGGCCTTCCCCCTCGGAGTGGGGTCGTTCGTGCCTGCGGAGGGGGAACCGGAGTTCCGTTCGTAATGGCACTTCGAATGCCAGTGTTTTTTGTTCATTGCGGCTGTCGGGGCCTGAACATGTATGTAATTTCGGCACGGAGCCGTGTTTTTTCCTCATTTTCGAGCACTAAGTCTCGCCTGTTGATTATCTGAACCGCTTTACCAAGCATGAGTCGCCCCGTGTCAAGGTGACGGGTGAGGTATCCATATCCCGGAGGCGTAGGAATCCCTCGACCCGTTCGGCCTTGTTGTCTGGGGTTCCGCTAGCTTAGTTAAAGAGACCCCTCGGCTGCCCTTCGGTGGACCGAGGCCAGGGGTAGCGATATCAGTATGAACAGCGGCGGAGTTGGCTCGAGAATGGGAACCTGGTTGGCCGGAGCCTAGCCGTGTTGTCCGTCAGCGGAGCCGACGCCGAAGTCGATCAGTCGAGTCCTCGGGTCGGGCTGGCGCCCTTGGAAGCCGGTTGACCGAGGCCCCAGGGGTAACCGGTCGAGCCGCCTGCTCGGGCCGGATTCCCGGAGGAGCCCCTGGGCCGCGTCGCCGCCCGAGGCTGGGTCGGACTTTGCTGGAGACGTCGTCGATGCCGAGGGTGCTACGGCTCCCTTCAGCGTGAAGACCCGAGCCTACAGGATCAGATCATCTTGTAGCGTGTGCTTTCTGCGGCCGCCGAGGCCAGAAAAAACACACCCTCGCCACGCTTGCGAAGCTGCGCCTTTTTTCCTCTTGTTTCGAGCATCTGGACTCTGTCGGTAACAGGGATGTTTGTGTGAGCGAGAGTTGCTTTTCGCGGAAGGGACGAGTGAGGTATCCGTATCCCAGAGGCGTGGGAATCCCTCGGCTCGGTCGGCCTTGCCGCTTACGCGTACTTTCACCCGTCCATGAGGCCCTGTCCCCGACTTAGTCGAGAAAGCTTGAAGGACTGCTTCGGCAGGAGAGCTTCCGAACGTGAAGACTTGTTCGGTCCACGGAGTTGCTTTATCCGAGCGCAAGTTACTTATCGCAGAAGGTGATGAGTGAGGTATCCGTATCCCGGAGGCGTAGGAGTCCCTCGGCTCGGTCAGCCTTGGCTGCTTACGTGTACTCCGTCGTTTCCAGGATCCGCTTTCCGAAGTAGTCGAGAAGCACGAAAGAAATCCTGCTAAAAAGAGATCCTTTTTCGAGGAAAAATTCGACGCAGAGGGGGTCTCCCCCCTTTTAGCCCCCGAGGGAGGGTCGGGCTTTGCCGAGGCTAGGCCGACCCTTCCTTGACGACTAAACTTTGCGTAGGCGCGAGGTATATGAACAACTTGAAAACATCTTAAGGGTAGAAGCGACGTAGCTGTTTGATGTTCCAAGCGTTGCCGTAGATCTCGCCTTGATGGTTGGCCAGCTTGTATGTTCCGGGCTTCAGAACTTTGGCGATGACGAATGGCCCTTCCCAGGGGGGCGTGAGCTTGTGCCTCCCTCGGGCGTCTTGCCGCAGCCGAAGCACCAGATCGCCCACCTGGAGTTCTCGGGACCGGACCCCTCGGGCGTGGTAGCGTCGCAGGGACTGTTGGTACCGCGCCGAGTGTAGTAAGGCCCTGTCCCGAGCTTCCTCCAGCTGGTCCAGCGATTCCTCTCGGCTAGCTTGGTTGCTTTGTTCGGTGTAGGCCCTCGCCCTCGGGGAGCCGTATTCCAGGTCAGTGGGCAAGATAGCTTCAGCCCCGTAGACCAGGAAAAACGGCGTGAAGCCCGTGGCACGACTCGGCGTCGTCCTTAGGCTCCAGACCACCGAGGGGAGTTCCTTCATCCATCGCTTGCCGAATTTGTTGAGGTCGTCGTAGATCCGAGGCTTGAGCCCTTGTAGAATCATGCCGTTGGCACGCTCTACTTGCCCATTCGACATGGGATGAGCCACGGCGGCCTAGTCCACCCGGATATGGTGATCCTCGCAAAAATCCAAGAATTTTTTGTCGGTGAACTGGGTGCCGTTGTCGGTGATGATGGAGTTCGGGACCCCGAAGCGATGGATGATGTTGGTGAAGAACGCCACCGCCTGCTCGGACCTGATGCTGTTCAGAGGTCGGACCTCGATCCACTTGGAGAATTTGTCGATGGCGACCAGCAGGTGCGTGTAGCCCCCGGGCGACTTCTGCAAGGGACCGACGAGGTCCAGACCCCATACAGCGAAGGGCCAAGTGACGGGTATTGTCTGCAGAGCCTGAGCGGGCAGGTGCGTCCGCTTCGCATAGAATTGGCACCCTTCGCAGGTGCGGACAATTCTAGTGGCGTCAGCCACCGCCGTTGGCCAGTAGAAGCCTTGCCGGAAAGCATTTCCGACAAGGGCTCGGGGCGCTGCGTGGTGGCCGCAAGCCCCCGAGTGTATTTCTTGCAGCAGTTCCCGACCTTCGGCGATGGAGATGCATCGCTGGAGGATGCCCGAGGGGCTGCGATGATAGAGCTCCTCTTCGTCGGCCAGCAAGACGAATGACTTGGAGCGTCGCGCTACCCGCCGAGCCTCGACTTGGTCGAGGGGTAGCTCTCCTCGACGGAGATATTGCAGGTACGGGGCCTGCCAATCTTGATCTGGCGTGGCCCCGCTCTGCCCTTCCTCGACGTTCAGTGCCTCACCCTCGGAGGCCGAGGGTACCTTGGGCTGTGCCGAGGGTACCTCGGGCTGTGCCGAGGGTACCTCGGGCTGAGCCGAGGGTACCTCGGGCTCGGGCGCGTCGTCGAGCTTGACGGAGGGTTGATGCAGATCCCGGGAGAAGACATCCGGGGGGACTGTCGTTCGCCCCGAGGCTATCTTAGCCAGCTCATCTGCGGTTTCGTTGTAGCGCCGAGCGATGTGGTTGAGCTCGAGCCCGAAGAACTTGTCTTCCAGGCGCCGAACCTCGTCGCAGTAGGCCTCCATCTTTGGGTCGCGGCAGTGGGAGTTCTTCATGACTTGGTCGATGACGAGCTGCGAATCACCGCGGGCGTCGAGGCGTCTGACCCCTAGCTCGATGGCGATCCGCAATCCGTTGACCAGAGCTTCGTACTCGGCCACATTGTTGGACGCCGGGAAATGGAGGCGCAGCACGTAGCGCAAGTGCTTTCCGAGGGGCGAGATGAAGAGCAGGCCTGCGCCGGCCCCCGTCTTCATCAGCGACCCGTCGAAAAACATGGTCCAGAGCTCCGGTTGGATCGGAGTCGTTGGCAGCTGGGTGTCGACCCATTCGGCCACGAAATCCGCCAACACCTAGGACTTGATGGCCTTCCGAGGGGCGAACGAGATCGTTTCGCCCATGATTTCCACCGCCCACTTTGTGATCCTGCCCGAGGCCTCTCGGCACTGGATGATCTCCCCCAGGGGGAAGGATGACACCACAGTTACCGGATGAGACTCGAAGTAGTGTCGCAGCTTCCGCCTTGTCAGGATCACAGCATACAGCAGCTTTTGAACTTGCGGGTAGCGGATCTTAGTCTCGGACAGCACTTCGCTGATGAAGTAGACCGGCCTCTGAACGGGCAATGCATGCCCTTCTTGCCTTTCGACCACAATCGCGGCGCTAACCACCTGAGTGGTCGCGGCGACGTAGACCAAGAGGGCTTCTCCGTCCGCCGGGGGCACCAAGACAGGCGCCTTTGTAAGGAGCGCCTTCAGGTTGCCGAGGGCTTCCTCGGCCTCGGGGGTCCAAGCGAAACACTCGGCCTTCCTTAAGAGGCGGTACAGAGGCAGACCTCTTTCGCCGAGGCGTGAGATGAAGCGGCTCAGGGCCGCGAGGCATCCCATGACCCTCTGTACCCCTTTTAAGTCCTTGATGGGTCCCATGCTGGTGATGGCCGCGATCTTCTCCGGGTTGGCTTCGATGCCTCGCTCGGAGACGATGAACCCTAGGAGCATGCCTCGGGGCACCCCGAAGACACACTTCTCAGGATTAAGCTTGACTCCTTTCGCCTTGAGACACCGGAATGTCACTTCAAGGTCGGAGAGGAGGTTGGAAGCCTTCCTTGTCTTGACTACGATGTCATCGACGTAGGCCTCGACTGTGCGACCGATGTGTTCGCCGAACACATGGTTCATGCACCGCTGGTACGTCGCGCCCGCATTCCTCAAACTGAACGGCATGGTGACATAGCAGTACATGCCGAACGGCGTGATGAAAGAAGTCGCGAGCTGGTCGGACTCTTTCATCCGGATCTGGTGATACCCTGAGTAGGCATCGAGGAAGGACAGGGTTTCGCACCCAGCGGTGGAATCCACGATTTGGTCGATGCGAGGCAGAGGGTAGGGAACCTTCGGACATGCTTTGTTGAGACCAGTGTAGTCTACACACATCCGCCATTTCCCCCCTTTCTTCCTCACAAGCACAGGGTTGGCAAGCCATTCGGGATGGAATACCTCTTTGATGAACCCTGCTGCCATTAGCTTGTGGATCTCTTCGCCAATCACTCTGCGCTTCTCCTCGTCGAATCGGCGCAGAGGCTGCCTGACGGGTCGGGCTCCGGCCCGAATATCCAGCGAGTGCTCGGCGACATCCCTCGGTATGCCGGGCATGTCCGAGGGACTCCACGCAAAGACGTCGGCGTTCGCGCGGAGAAAGTCGACGAGCACTGCTTCCTATTTGGGGTCGAGCCCGGAACCGATCCGGACCTGCTTGGTGGTGTCGCCACTGGGGTCGAGAGGGACGACCTTGACCGTCTCCGCTGGTTCGAAGTTGCCGGCGTGGCGCTTCACGTCTGGCACCTCCTTGGAGAGGTTCTCCAGGTCGGCGATGAGGGCCTCGGACTCGGCGAGGGCCTCGGCGTACTCCACGCACTCCACGTCGCATTCGAACGCGTGTTTGTACGTGGGGCCGACGGTGATGACCCCGTTGGGGCCCGGCATCTTGAGCTTCAGGTAGGTGTAGTTGGGGACGGCCATGAACTTCGCGTAGCATGGCCTCCCTAGCACGGCGTGGTAGGTTCCTCGGAACCCGACCACCTCGAACGTCAGGGTCTCCCTTCGGAAGTTGGAGGGTGTCCCGAAGCAGACGGGGAGGTCGAGTCGCCCGAGGGGCTGGACGCGCTTCCCAGGGATGATCCCGTGGAAGGGCGCAGCGCCTGCTCGGACGGAGGACAGATCGACGCGCAGGAGCTTGAGGGTCTCGGCGTAGATGATGTTGAGGCAGCTGCCCCCATCCATCAGGACCTTGGTGAGCCTGACATCGCCGACAACGGGGTCGACGACGAGCGGGTATTTCCCCGGGCTCGGCACATGATCGGGGTGGTCGGCCTGGTCGAAAGTGATGGGCTTGTCGGACCAGTCTAGGTAGACTGGCGCCGCCACCTTCACCGAGCAGACCTCCCGGCGCTCTTGCTTGCGGTGCCGAGCCGAGGTATTCGCCGCATGCCCTCCATAGATCATGAAGCAGTCGCGGACCTCGGGGAATTCTCCTGCTAGGTGATCTTCGTTCTTGTCGTCGTCGCGGGCCCTGCCACCCTCGGCGGGTGGCCCGGCCCTGTGGAAGTGACGCCGAAGCATAACGCACTCCTCGAGGGTGTGTTTGACGGGCCCCTGATGATAGGGGCACGGCTCCTTGAGCATCTTGTCGAAGAGGTTTGCACCTCCGGGGGGCTTCCGAGGGTTCTTATACTCGGCGGTGGCGACAAGGTCCGCGTCAGCGGCGTCGCGTTTCGATTGCGACTTCTTCTTGCCTTTCTTCTTGGCGCCGCGCGGAGCAGACGCCTCGGGAGCTTCTTCCGATGGGCGGCCCTGGGGCTGCTTGTCCTTTCGGAAGATAGCCTCGACCGCCTCCTGGCCAGAGGCGAACTTGGTGGCGATGTCCATCAGCTCGCTCGCCCTGGTGGGGGTTTTGTGACCCAGCTTGCTCACCAGGTCGCGGCAAGTGGTGCCGGCGAGGAACGCGCCGATGACATCCGAGTCGGTGATGTTGGGCAGCTCGGTGCGCTGCTTCGAGAATCGCCGGATGTAGTCCCGAAGCGGCTCCCCCGGCTGTTGCCGGCAGCTTCGAAGGTCCCAAGAATTCCCGGGGCGCACGTATGTGCCCTGGAAATTGCCAGCGAAGGCTTGGACCAAGTCGTCCCAGTTGGAGATCTGCCCCGGAGGCAGGTGCTCCAACCAGGCGCGAGCAGTGTCGGAGAGGAACAGGGGGAGGTTACGGATGATGAGGTTGTCATCGTCCGTTCCACCCAGTTGGCAGGCAAGGCGGTAGTCCGCGAGCCACAGTTCCGGTCTCGTTTCCCCCGAGTACTTCGTGATAGTAGTCGGGGGTCGGAACCGGGTCAGGAATGGCGCCCGTCGGATGGCCCGACTGAAGGCCTGCGGACCGGGTGGTTCGGGCGAGGGACTCCGATCCTCCCTGCTGTCGTAGCGCCCCCCACGCCTGGGGTGGTAGCCTCGGCGCACCCTTTCGTCGAGGTGAGCCCGACGGTCGCGTCGATGGTGCTCGATGCCGAGGTGGCCCGGGGCCGCAGGCGCGGTGTTGCACGTGCGCCCGGTGTAGACCGAGGCTTCCCGCATGAATCGGGAAGTCGCGGCATGAGGTTCCGAGGGATAACCTTGCCTTCGGGAGGCAGTGCTCTCGGCCCGTCGGGCCGCAGCGCCTTCCAGGAGATTCTTGAGTTCTCCCTGGACTCGCCGACCCTCGGTGGTTGACGGCTCCGGCATCGCGCGAATGAGCATCGCTGCGGTTGCCAGGTTCTGACCAACCCCGCTGGATGCGGGCGGCGGCCTGATCCTGACATCGTTGGCGACGCGGTGCTGGAGACCTTGGGGCAAGTGACGTATTTCTCCGGCCAGGGGTTGGCCCGCCCACGCCTGTCCGACGTCCCGACGGATCGGCTCAAGCGCTCCTGTTCCCTCGTTGAGCCTGGCCTGCGCCTCGCGGACTTGCTCGAGTTGTGGGTCGTAACCCCCCGCCGGAGCGGGGACCACAGCTAGCTCCCGTGGGATGTCGGCGCGAGGCACCGGCCTAGGGAGATCACCGTCCTCCGGCATGCCAAGATGGTTGCCTTCGGAGGGATTCCCTAGCTCGATGTGGAAACATTCGCGGCTTGGGCCGCAGCTCTCGTCGCCAAGGCTGCGGCTTCCACCGGAACAGTCGGATAGACAGTAGTCACATGCGGTCATGAAGTCCCGCACGGCACTGGGGTTGCCAAGTCCGGAGAAATCCCAAGCGATGCTGGGATCGTCATCTTCCTCGGACCCAGAGGGCCCGTAGGTCCAGACGTCCGTCAGTCGGTCCCAAGGCGACCGCATACGGAACCTCAGTGGGGTTGCACTCGCCTCAATGAGAGCGCCCGCCAAAACGAGGTCGTTTGGCGGGTTGAGGCCGAGTCGAAATGACGCAAGATGGGAGTTAGTCGGTACCTTTTTGTCGACGAGGAGCGATGTAGTCACATCGGGGACTGGTTGCACCGTCAACTCTGGTTCGAGGGCGACGTCCTGTAGGCTTTCCGCGAGCGCGCCGGCGTCGTCTTCTTGCTCGGGGTCAGCGTGCCGCGGGCGAACGGCGCTTGCCTCCGTCTTGAACGCGAGGTCGACGTCCGGCGTGCCTTCCGTCGGGGCGTTGGGGGCGTCGATTCGCTCGACGGCCGACGAAGCGCGGCCTCCCGCCTGGCCTTGACGGCCCCGCCTCCTCCTCCGTTGGCGGGGGAGAGAACGGAGCGAGCCCAAAGGTTGCCCTTCCACCACGCGGGGAAGACGTCGTCGATTCCGCCGCCGGCGGGCGGGTTGTCGGCCGCCATTGTCGTAGTCGCGCGGCGGTGGAAGAAGTATCATGTCGTAGCTGCCGTCGAAGGACATGAACTCAAGAGTCCCAAAACGAAGCACCGTCCCGGGCCGGAGAGGTTGCTGGAGACTGCCCATCTGGAGCTTGACGGGGAGCTGTTCGTCAGCACGCAGCAGGCCCCTACCTGGCGCGCCAACTGTCGGCGTTTCGAGACAGGGGGGTCCCTAAGCCGACGAGTGAGTGTGCTGCGTGCCCCAGCCCAGATGGGTCGAGCGCGTGGGCGAGCGCGAAGGGGGGAGAGGCGAGGTGGCCGGAGTCGAGCGTGAGAGAGGTGGAAGTCCCGCGGCCTTCGTGTTCGTCCCGCGCCCAGGTCAGGTGCGCTTGCAGTAGGGGGGTTACAAGCGTCCACGCGGGTGAGGGAAGCGAGCGGCCCCAAAAGAGCGTCTGTCCCGTCCTCGGTCCCGCGCGGCCAACCCTCTCTAAGAAGGCCCTGGTCCTCCCTTTTATAGTCGTAAGGAGAGGATCCAGGTGTACAATGGGGGGTGTAGCAGAGTGCTACGTGTCTAGCGGAGGGAGAGCTAGCGCCCTAGGTACATGCCAATGTGGCAGCCGGAGAGATCTGGGCACCCTGCTGGCGTGATGTCGTGGCTGTCGGAGGTGCGGTGGAGCTTGGCGGAGGGACAGCTGTTGGAGCGGTCGAGTCCCTGCTGACGTCGTCCTGCTTCCGTAAGAGAGCTGGGGGCCGCCGTCGTCATAGAGCTTGTGGAGCGCCATCATTGCCCCTCCGGCGGAGCTGGCCGGATGGGACGCCGGTCTTGTTCTCCGTGACCCGAGTCGATTCGGGGTAGGATGATGATGGCGCTTCCTGTTGACGTGGCGGTCTGTGCCCTAGGCAGGGCGACGTGGGGGTTCCTCCGAAGCCGAGGTCGAGTCTGCCTTCCGTTGCCGTGGCCGAGCCCGAGCCATGGGGTCGGGCGAGGCGGAAGTCGTTCGGCCGAGGCCAGGGCGGAGTCCGAGCCCTGGGGTCGGGCGAGGCGGAGTTTCGTCGTCTTCTGGGTCTTGGCCCGAGTCCGAGCCCTGGGGTCGGGCGAAGCGGAGTTCGCCGTCTTCCGGGTCTTAGCCCGAGTCCGAGCCCTAGGGTCGGGCGGAGCGGAGTTCGCCGTCTTCCGGGTCTTAGCCCGAGTCCGAGCCCTGGGGTCGGGCAGAGCGGAGTTCGCCGTCTTCCGGGTCTTAGCCCGAGTCCGAGCCCTGGGGTCGGGCGGAGCGGAGTTCGCCGTCTTCCGGGTCTTAGCCCGAGTCCGAGCCCTGGGGTCGGGCGGAGCGGAGTTCGCCGTCTTCCGGGTCTTAGCCCGAGTCCGAGCCCTGGGGTCGGGCGGAGCGGAGTTCGCCGTCTTCCGGGTCTTAGCCCGAGTCCGAGCCCTGGGGTCGGGCGGAGCGGAGTTCGCCGTGGTGCCTTTGGCAAGGCCTGACTGTCTATCAGACTCACTCTGTCGAGTGGCACTGCAGTCGGAGTGGCGCAGGCGGCGCTGTCCTTCTGTCAGACTGGCCAGTGGAGCGGTGGAGTGACGGCGGTCACTTCGGCTCTGCCGGGGGCGCGTGTCAGGATGAAGGTGTCAGGCCACCTTTGCGTTAAATGCCCCTGCAATTTGGTCAGTCGGTGTGGCGATTTAGTCAAGGTTGCTTCTGAGCGAAGCCAAGGCCTCGGGCGAGCCGGTGATGTGTCCGCCATAAAAAGGGGGCCTCGGGCGAGACGGAAGTCTCTCGAGGTCGGCTGCCCTTGGCCGAGGCTAGGCTCGGGTGAAGCGTGATCGAGTCACTCATGTGGACTGATCCCTGACTTAATCGTACCCATCAGGCCTTTGCAGCTTTATGCTGATGGGGGTTACCAGCTGAGAATTAGGCGTCTTGAGGGTACCCCTAATTATGGTCCCCGACAATGTTCTTATTAATCATAATGATCTGCATAGGTTAATTTTGATGGGACCCAATAGGTTACCCTAGATTTTGACTATCTTTATACCTTGTTTCACCACTGGTTTTACTATTAATTTTTTGGGTAGTACATGCTATTGCTTCATGTGACTTTGGGTATAGAGATATTCATCACTCATTGTTATACTTTTTATTATCTGTTTATTATTTACTATTCATGATAAGATCATTATGTTAATGGGAACATGAAGAACCAACCGGAAAAACAGTGCTACCACAAGGGTTTAATGGGACGCCCTTGGCTAATTAACTAGGAAAGCTAGTAGCTCGAACACTCACATGATTAATTTATGGAATTAAATTTAATTTGTCATTTCATTGCATCTAGGATTATTTTATTACTACTTTTACTTATTATTACTATGGTTTGGTATTTACTTGTACTTAGTAACTGCTAATAAAATTTTGACCAACTTATAAAAGCAATGCTCAGCTTCAACCTTTATTTTATTGATCAGCCTTACACTTCACATGAACTCTCACCTTTGGTGAGTTCATGCACATTATTCCGCACGACTTGTTGAGCTATGAACGTATGTGAGCTCACTCTTGCTGTCTCACACCCCCCCCCCCCCACAGGAGAAGAGCAGGTGGTCGAAGAGGAGCCACCTAACACTGAGGCTTTCGACTTGATCTAGGTGGCGTCTCCCAGTCAGCTTTGTGGCGCCAGGGAATAACATATAGTTCGCTTTATTTTATCATTTACTTTTGTAAGACTTCCGCTATATAATAAGTACATTTATATATTTATGGCATTCATCTCTATGCACTCTGTTATTATATGTGTTGTCTTCTCTGGCGCATATATGAGATGCACCTGGCTTTGTTCCTTAAAGCCTGGGTGTTACAAGACCTGACCCATTTGAACATATATACTTGTACACCAGTGATGTGCTCGCCCATGCAGGCAACGACACAATCAAGATGATGGCACATGCATATAGGGCTACCAAGTGTCAACGCAATAGAGCTATCAAGTCATAGATTGAGATATGAGTTTTCGATTTGTTAAATTTGGGATTAGCTAGGTTCAATTCGAGATTGTAGTTGTTTGATTGATGAGGGGAGGGGCATCGGCGCAGGAACCCATCGTGGCACCACCGCACGCTACGCCTGCAAGGCCTTTAAGTCTTGAGGACGTGAACAGGACCCCACTGCCACCATCCTCGCAAGCCGCTCAAGGCTGTCGAATGCTTATTGTAAAGGTTTGGAACATGTTTGAACAACTATCTCGTTTGATTAAGGTCTACCTATGTGATATATAGAAACCGTAACAATGCACATGCATCTAAGTAGTTGGATATATGTTCTATAGAAATATCTACTCTCTCCCTCCAAGAAACAAATCATTCTATATTTGTCCAAAGTCAAACTAACTTAATTTGACCAACTTTATACACAAAATTGTTCAGAGTTATCACAACAAGTATACAACTATGAAAATATATTTCACCATGATTCAAATGTTAGTTTTTTGGTATAACTAGAAAGGAAACATTATACTAAAAATCATATTTATCTAGAATTATCTCCACATTAGTGTTATCTTATATATATGACCCTTTCTAACCTAATAATATATACCATTTATTTAGATGAATTAAAAAGCACTAAAATGAACTTTATCGATTACAACAAACTTGGTATATTTTGTCACGATCAGAATATTAACATTATGAATAAGAGATTCATAAGAAACACAATATGAGTCTATAGAGTTTGGAATGATGTCTTGAACGTCTCACTTGCACTAAGGTGGATTAAATCAAAGCCAACCTTTAAATGCAGGCAATTGAACCAACATGCCTTAGCCAATTCCTCTAGCAACTCATCGATAACCGATACTACAAACATGTTTTTGTTGGTGAGGTCATTGAGTATAACATATCAATGCAAAACATCCATATTTTTTTTGTTTTCCTTGACAAGCGGGACAAAAGGCGAAAAGGTAGTAGCACTAGGTTGAATCTTAGGAACCTTACACATTTCTAGGACTTGTTTCTTGATTTTGTTCTTTAAAGTAGGGGGATAACGAAATCATCATACTAACATTGGGTGAGAATCATATACCAATAGTATGTTATGGTCATCATAGGTCCTTCGAGGTGGAAGCTTATATGACTCCTCGAACATATGAGAGAAGTGGATCAAAATTTTCTAGACGCCTAAGGCCCACAAGTAGGAACATTCGAGGCTCATCCTCTTAAGATTCTAGGCATTCTTGATTGGCTCTATAGAACACCTCATCTAGGAATTCTTTTAGGGATCTTCAGCCATCTTACACCTCAAAGCTTATAGGACCTTTAGTCATACCACGAAGGTCTTTGTTCCTTGGATTTTTTGTATCTTCATTGTCTTGGATTTCCTGGCATTCTTTGGCTGGCCTAAAAACACACACTCACATAAAACAAGCAAAATGTCAACTTAGTGGAGGATTTGAGGAGTCTTCATTCATTCTTGTGCAACCAACACCAACATGTGCAACCTCAACCAAGCTGTACATAACTGTTAGATTACTTGTGTGTATCCACTGTTGTAATGGGATTTGGGACAACCCATGTACTGTCTTCTCCATACACACACATTAGTCCACCCTAATTAGGGTTAGGATTTATAACCAGTAGCAGAGCCACTCTCCTTTCTCCCTCTCTCTCCCCTAGCTACCAGGCTCTTTCTTCCTCCCTCTAGATCAAAAGTGCAAATGAGACACCATTTATTTCATAGGAAAATTGACATAGATATTTCTAATGATATAGCATATGAATTCTAAAACTATAAAAATTAATGACAACAAGCCACAAATAGAATCATGATTTTGCATGCTTCTATGGACTTATAATGTTGAGGGAAGACATAACTTTGGTTGGAACCCTATATAAGGGCCGATACAGGTGGACGTCCTTTGCATTCTTGCATTTAATCTTTCTGAACGTTTTGTGCTGGTTCACCACACCTTGCACTTTTGCTACTTTGATGCACCTAGTGAATTGCTTTATGGCTGCTTTTATGGGGTTGGCCCTTTGTCCCTTTGCTTGAGGATTGCTAATTTGATGGATACTACTAAAGTTTCTATGAAAGAAAACCCTTCGGCATTAGATTACTAATGACACATCTAGCTTGGCAAATGTTGAATTGGTCACCAAAGATCTGGTTAGGAATCAAGGGTGGTAAAAGCTTACAAATATCTTTTATTTTTTATTCTTTACTAACTACTAAGGGGCCCTTGACATGATTACCAGCTTAGCTAGTCTTTGTGTGATATAGTGAGATGTTTGGGTGGGTAAATGGTGCCAAAGCTGACGACTTCGAAGGCATCATGTTTCAAGATTTCTTTTTTTGCTAGTCTTCGCATCTCGTCAATGCCTTTTGCCAAGGTTCTAGATGTATTTGAAGTTTAGTTGTATCCAAATAGCACAGTGAATTTATCAAAGTTTGTTTAAGCACGTTGAGGCTTTGTTGTTGAGCTTTACTTGCAAAGGTTTTCCTACATGATGGTCCACACAATCACGCACCAAAGGAAGTCATTGTTAGGGTACAATAAGGAGGTTAAGCATGATTATTGTGGTTGGTGCATGTTTCATTCGAGACATTCCATCATAGGTCACGTGAAGGTGGATCTATCATATGCCTATTGTAATCGGTGGGATGATGATTAGCCTTGTAATATATGTAAATACCCCAAGCTAGAAACTCAGAGGTGAAGATGGAAAGGGTCCACTACCCTTTTTCTTAGGTCATGGGGGTTTCTAGGCTAAATCATCATGTTATGTCAAACAAAACTTCATCTTCAAACGCATGTAAAGAGGCCTTCGAGCTAGGGTCCCATTTTTAGGTTGAGACCTAATTGTCAAGTTTCTAGATCATTGGGGCACAATATTTGGAAGGTATTCTCCTTCAAGAAGGTGCATCTTACATATTGTGACATTGGTGATGGTGTGCCCTTCCTAAGGTTTGGGTTGATCAAGGATTAGGCATAAAGTAATGAAGATGTCGTGCATCGGGTGAATGAGGTTTCTTGTAAAATGATCAATGATTACTTGGATAGGGAACATGTTGCTCATGTCATTGTACTCAAAACATTGTTCCTGAGAAGTTGTAGCTTTGGGAGCAGTTGGATAAGGGGGCTCAGGTAAAGTAAAAGGGAACTTCCAAAAAGATACTTAGATCGAAGAAGATGGTGGAGGCCTCAAAGGATGTTGAGAAAGGTGCAAGGGTTTCATCTTTAATGTTGTCTCCTATCATCAAGGAAGTGGAAGAGGAGGTGCTGAGTCTAGTCTTGGAAGTCATAATATTTCATCATATCAGGTTGTTATAGCCAAGCGATCTTTTTGTTGAGTAAGGGGAATGCTAATTCAATGATGGCAGTGTTCAGTTGGATATGATTAATGACGATATCCTAGATATTTAGGGTTTTGCTTTGTAGGTACATATTATTAACGAGGAGTATACCTAGATTTTTGAATATGAGGTTTCAATGGAAGTGCAAGCGATATTTGTTGACTTGACCATTTTGGTGGGTGGCCTAGGATCAACTGTGCTAGACACCTCTTTGAGTGTAGGTAGTAGACTACACTCTTTTGATCATGATGGGGTGGGTTTGTTAGTTGTTTTCATGACTCCTAGAATTTTGATTCAGATGCTCTATTCATGTAGATTCTTTGGCTATTAGGCCTATTCAGGCGAAATGCTACAATATCCTCAAGAGGCATTTGATTGTTACTTAATGCTTGGGTTTGGGGATGTTTTTTTAAAAAATTCTAGTGTGCTTGGCTCTAGCTTTGGTGGTTTAGAAACTTTTTGGTAGTCCTAAATATGTTGGCAATGAGGTGGCTCTATTGTTTGAGTTGAGGAAAGGTGACTATTGGGTGAATTGAGGAAAGTCGAGTGTTCGTTGAATTATCTATTTTCCCTTTTGCAATGTTTCAGTGTCATTTGGATGGCTTGACCATGGATGAGCTTCTTAATTAGCTTGACTTAGAAACATTCTTGCCAGGTTTGTTCCACATAGTCTTAGTTTTGTGAAGTAGCATAGCTAATAACCATATGAAGGTGTTGGTTAGTCACAAGTCAAGTGATTTTTCACGTGAAAACATGCACTCCATGGCCACGAGGACTCGAACCCGTGAACCAATTAGGGCCTCACACATTCCCTCCCTAATCACTTCACCTGTAACACTATTGTGTCCATTTACGATACTTGACTACTCGTCCTCATTTTATCTTTATGTTATTTTAAAATGTGTGTTTGAGACCCTAAGTAAATTCAAATGAAAAAGTTATCAACTATAAAGTTTTCTAGATTTCTAGATCTATAACTTTGGTTTTTATGGTTTCTTCATCTGATGTCATTTGAAAATTCAAATTTCAAATATGACATATTCAAACATAATTTTTGAAGACGATCAATGAAAATTTAGTCAACTACAAAGTAGCAGATCTTCTCAAACACTACAACTTTTGGTGTAAATCTGATTTTACTGACGTTTTTATAAAAAACAAACTCAGTGGAAATACATGATTTCTTATAGCGATTTTCTTAAGAAAACTGCTTGTAGTTTATTTCTACTTGCGCATATATGTTAGGAAGCCATTGAACCCCCATTAAAAAGTTGCTACCATATATATGTAAAAACCGATTTTGAACTAGGGAAAAATATGTGAATGCTACCAAAAAAATTCATTTAACACAGATATTTCTCTGAACCCTAGCACTTGGTCTTACACTAATATTGGTCAAGATAATTTTCATAACTAATTTAACACTATAGATAGATATAGATAGATAGATATAGATGGATACATACGTACACGGATACATGAGGATGGACAAGCAGATAAACAGAAAGATGGATATAGATAGATAGATAGATAGATAGATAGATAGATAGATAGATAGATAGATGAACATTTAAGCAAGCTGGTAAGCAGGCACGTAGATAGATACGATGGATGGATGGACAAAACAAACAAATATCTGTTGGCTGCCGAGTGTATTTATAGATTAACCATGTGGTGCAGGAGTCTATATATCAGAGACATCCTGACCAACACACGGTTGGTATTAGCTCTCATCTAGCACCCATGGCGAAATGTCTGAAGCACACTACTATCCACGCACTGTGGCTGGTTGCCATAGTTCTTCTTGCATCCTCTGTCGTACTTCATGCGCGCATAATAAGCAGTAATCAATGAACTAGACCAATTTTCCTTTATTTGTGTAAATAAAGATAGATAGATATATGCAATGTTCATTCTGATTAAATTGCATGTATTTCAATTAATTGATTCTTATCAGGGCAAACCAAAGAGAATAGCAACACTAGGAGCTTGACAATGACTATGATGGGGCCGGCAAGCAACATTATTGGCACTGGGGTGGGCAACTTTCTAGAGGGAAGTGCATTAAGGATCATGCATAGTTCGTGTGCGTAAAGACTATGGAGTGTTTTGTGACCTTAGTGGAGTGCTTGATAGGGTGCAGTGGTTATGACTAACAAGAGGCCGTGCTTTTATCCAATTCCAAGATGGAAATCATAAAGATGTTCTAGCAAATCATGCATCAACCACAAGATCAAAATATAAGCTAACATACCTTTAATTACGTATTTATTATTTCAAAATACTCTATGGGCCTAAATTATAAGTCATTTAGCACAATGACATGATCTCTAAAATATATCTTTGACCAATATTTTTTTTATTAAAATACAAATAAACTCTTAATGCAGATATACTTTTGTACAAGTATTTTTTAAGATAAATAGGTGCATATGATTATTAGGTTTCAAAACTAATAAATAACAAAATGTGTTATTTGTAGCCAAAGTTTTATATATTTTACTCAAACCTTGTCCAAAACGTTTGGACCTGCAGGGAGTATTTAAGGGTGGTAATGAACTCTAAATTTACTCTGTAAAATTTACGGGTTGAATCGGATTAGGGTTGGGCTCTAAATTTGGACATGCAGGGAGTATTCAAAGTTTTATATTTTTGACTCTAAATTTTACTCTATAAAATTTTGCGTGGGATAAGTTCCATCTAAACTTTTTACCAGTACTAGATTGCCGAGCGCATCCCCTGTGGTTGGAGCATATAAGTCAAACTCCATAGCCTTTCATAGGTATCTAGAGACCACCCAAATCTCATAAACTGTGACTAGCAGTTAACCCATATAGGTATGTTTCTCTAAAGATGTTATGTAGGACAACATCTTTGCTTCATAAAGCCACTTGAAACATATTAAAATGTAAACACCAACCTACCTTACAGTAAGGAAAGATATGTATCTGAAATGAGCCTTATTAAGGGTCTTTTCTCTCAGTCAACAACTAGCTTGTTTCACTATTCTAATTCACGGGATCTCTGATCACATAGAACATGTTACCACTATGATAAACTTTAGTTGGGTCTCAGGCTCATCTCACTTGATGCAGTATCTATCACACTACGTGATAGCCCCTTAGTAAATTGATCTACCAAATTTTTAGACGTATGCACATAGTCCAACTCTATTACTCTAGAGTTTCGCAATTTCCTGACAGATTTCAAACGCCTCTTTATGTGCCTTGTTGACTTCATATTATCCTTAGAACTTTTTATATTAATTATCACAGTCTGATTATCACAGTTCATGGAAATGGCCAGCACAGGTTTTCAACCACCAGTAAATCCATAAGTAGTTCACGAAGCCACTCAGCCTCAACTGAAGTGGTATCTAATGATGTGTGTTCTGCTTCCATAGTCGACCTCGTTAAGATGGTCTACTTGCAAGACTTCCATCAAACAGCGCAACCTCCAAGTGAAAACATATATCCACCTGTGGCATATATCTCATCAGCATCAGATATCCAATTTGCATCATAATAGCGTAGAACTCACTCAAGAGCATGCCAGTGATCATCTCCCGGATTTGAAATAAACCGGCTAAGTTTACTCACAGCAAACGAGATGTCAGGCCTCGTAGCGCTAGCTAATACATGAGTGAACCAATTATTTAGGAATATCTTAATTGATCCCTAGATATCCTTCGATTTTTCTTCAATAGCTTACTAGGATCATAAGGTGTTGGAGCAGGTTCACATTCGCTATAACCAAAGCGACTCAAAACCTTTTCCACATAATGGGATTGCACAAGTGTGATCCCACCATTGCCTTCTCTCAGTAGCTTAATGTTAAGAATAACATTAGCTTCTCCCAAATCTTTTATTTCAAAATTATTAGACAGAAACTCTTTTGTCTCTTTAATCACATCAAGACTCATCCCCAAGATTAGAATGTCATCAACATACATGCATAAAATTACTCCCTCGCCCCCACCATACCGATTATACACATTTGTCTGCTTCATTCACAACAAAGCCGACAGACATCAAAGTTCTATCGAATTTTTCATGCCATTGCTTAGGTGCTTGTTTTAGGCCATATAAAGATTTCAATAATTTACACACTATGCCTTCTTGACCGTTTTCTACAAACCAAGCTGGCTGCTCTATGTAGATTTCCTCATCTAACTCTCCATTTATGAATGTTGTCTTAACATCCATTTGATGGATGAGAAGACCATGAAAGGCAGCTAGAGAAAGTAGCACACGAATTGTGAAAAACCGAGCCACAGGTGAATAAGTATCAAAGAAATCCTCACCTTCCTTCTGTGAATAGCCTTTAATTACAAGCCTCGCCTTATACCTTTCAATAGTACCATCAGGCCTAAGCTTTTTCTTGAACACCTATTTACTCCCAATGGGCTTACACCCATAAGGACGCTCAACGACCTCTCAAGTTGCATTAGACATAATAGAATCCATATCGCTCCTTATTGTTTCCTTCCAAAAGTCAGCATCAAGAGAGGAATATGCCTCTTCAATGGTACTTGGTATGTCATTCACAAGATATACTTTTACTGCAAGATAATCATCACCAAAGGACTTTGTAATCCTTGGTCTCTTACTCGTTCGAGTTGATACAATGTCATCTTCCACAGGATTATGTATATGGAATTCCTCAGTGTATTTTACCGCAATAAAATGCTCATAGGGTATCATTGGTTCATCATTAGACGTATCATGTGTAGCTTTTATGGGAAATTCGTCCTAAAAAACATAGCATCGCTGGACTCCATAATAGTACCAACCAACATGTCCGGTACTCCAGAGTTTATAATTAAGAACCTATATCAAATGCTATGGAAAGCATACCCAAGAAAAACACAATTAACAGTTTTCGGTCCTAATGTACGCTTCTTGTTAATTAGCACATTCACTTTAGCCAAACAACCCCAGGTGCGCAAATAGGATATATTTAATTTCTTCTTTTCCCATTTCTCGAATGGTGTGATTTCTTTGTTCTTTGTATGAACTTTATTCAGGACATGACATGCCATCAAAATCGCCTCACCCCATCATTCCTTAGATAGTCCCGAAGTCTCTAACATGGCATTAACCAAATCAGTTAGAGTATGGTTCTTTCTTTCAGCAACCCCATTGGATTGTGGTGAGTATGGCGGTGTCCTCTCATGAATAATACCATGTTCCACAAAAATCAGAAAAATCACCCGAAAAATATTCTCCACCACGATCAGACCTTAACCGTTTAATCTTCCTCTTGAGTTGATTTTCAACTTCAGCTTTGTTGGTCTTAAAATAATACAAAGCTTTATCTTTTTATTTTAAGAGATACACATAAAAGAATCTAGTAGAATCATCGATAAAAGTAATAAAATATCACTTGCCTCCTTTAGTCAATATTCCGTTCATCTCACATAAATTGGAATGTATTAAGTCTAGTGGTGCCAAATTCCTCGCCTCTGTAGCCTTATGAGGTTTGCGAGGTTTCTTAGATTGCACACACACCTGGCACTTAGAACCTTTGACTAAATCAAATTTTGGGATTACATTTAAATTTGCTAACCGTGTGACACAACCAAAATTGATCTGACAAAGTCGTGAATGCCAAATATACGACTCAATCGAAACAACATTGTTCACAGACTTATTACACACATCATGCAAAGATAAGCGGAACAAACCTCCACTGTCATAGCCTTTTCCAACAAATATCATATACTTGACAGTATACATTTATTAGACTAGAACACAAGTTTATAGCCATCTGGACATAAAAGTGAGCCACTAACAAGATTCTTTTTGATAGAGGGGACATTCTGCACGTTCTTCAATAGCACCGTCTTTCCTGAAGTAAACTTCAAAATGACTATACCAAAACCAAGAACACGCGCATGTGATCTGTTCCCCATCAGCAAGGCTCTAGTCCCTTTACACTGATAAGAAGAAAACAAAGAAATATTAGCACACACATGAATATTAGCACTAGTATCAGCCTACCACTCAAGGGATTGACACACTGAAAGAACAGTAGGTAAAAGATTACCATACCCCGATGTTCCTTCTGCAGTCTCGCTAACAACCATGTTTACTGATTTCTTCTCTTGAGCTAGTTTTTTCTCTTGCTTAAATTTGCGGTCTGGACAAGTGCTTGCCCAATGATCAGTGCTCCTGCAAACAAAGCAACCAGCTCCGTCGTTCTTCTTTTTTGAACGAGGCTGTCTGCTTGGGCTTCATTGCAATCTATTGCTTGTTCTTCTTTTTGTTATTATGTGATGCATTAGAGTTCTTCTTTTGCATCATATTGACACTAGAAGTCTCAACTCCTTTTCCATGAGTGTATTTTGCTCTCGCCCTCTCCTCAACATCAAGAGAACCAATAAGCTTAGCCACGCTAAACTCTTGTCTCTTATGTTTTAGAGTGGTAGAAAAATCCATCCAAGAAGGTGGCAGTTTAGCGATAATACCGCCGGCCACGAACTTGTCAGGCAAGACACATAGGAATTGTTCGAATTCCTTAGCCAGTGCCTGTATTTCATGAGCCTGTTCAACTACAGGACGGTTTTCCACCATCTTGTAGTCAAACAGCTGCTCCATGACGTACAGCTCGCTACGAGCATCAGAAACCCCGAACTTCTCATCTAATGCATTCCATAACTCTTTTGCAGATGTGCACGTTAGATAAGAATCAACATACTTGTTGGCAAGAGCGCCAATCACGGCGCCTTGAAACAGGTTATCGGTAACGTCGAACATTCTCTCCTCTTCAGGAGTGAACTGTTCGAGTTTCCCCTGTGTGGCATGATAGCAGTTCATTGCAGTTAACCACAATATCTTCTTACTACGCCATCTCTTGTAAAATGTCCCATCAAAAGGTTCACTTGGTTTTAACGCAACATCAAACCACTAACAGAAAAATGCCTAATATCATGTTTTTGGATTGTTAGAGAATTAGGCATTATTAGATTTAATTTAATCCAGAAAACTAGTGTGATGTATGTGAAGACATGTATGTACATGTGTGTATCACTACTCACATAAGCAGTAAACAACAGTAAAACATGCACAAATACGAAGAATAGAGTGTACCCTACGGGGACCGATGCTCAATGCATCACTGGCTCTATTCACACGAGACATCTCGTGTGTATGTTTGATGTAGTCGTACACAGTCAATGCAGGCAAGTGTACGAACTTGCAGAGGGAGGGGAACATATAGTAACAGTTACCATAAGAGCCAGAAACTGACAGCCATTACAACCTGTCTGTCCGTTACGGACAGTAACGGACGGTCATCAGTCCAGGCAAAATGTGCAACCATTAGGAAGGAATATTTGGACCAAGGTCTGATCTACCACAGGCCACGAGCCACAGCCCGGTCCGGTCGGCGGTGCGCACGCACACGCGTGTGGCAGACCTTCATATTTTTCTCAACTTCTTAATAGATGCACCAATGGTCTACCTATTTAAGTTGATTGATGTGTCCCTTCAACTTCCTGTATGGTACTAAATTATTAGTATAGTATAGCATTAAAGTGGACATTTAGCATTAACTATTATTGAATATTAATTTAGGTCAAATCCACATTGATCCAACAATTTACAGCCATCTCTATCTTTACTACTCTATAAGGGTACGTGTAGCCGTCTACCAACTGCTTCACCACGGCTCCGCACTCGTCCTCCCCCACCCCGGCAGATCTCCCCGTGACCACCGGCGGCAGCCCCAGCACCTCCCCCACCTCCCGCACCCACAACGTCGGTGGTCCGCGCCCCTCCCTTCCTTCCCTGCCGCGCCCGACGCCAGTGGTCCGCGCCCCTCCCTAGCCACGCCGAGATCTCCGTCGATTCGAGATGCCCGCGTGCAGCCCCCTACCTGAGATCGACGTCGATTTGGCATGTCGGGAGGTCCGCTCCCCACCCAACCCCCGAGATCGCTGTCATTGTCCCCCCTCCCTACTCCAACCCCACGCTCCCACCATCACTTGCTCGCGTCGCGCTCCGCCGAGGCCATATACAAAAAGCTGCCGACGACGCAGACAAGGAAAGCGTGGGGGTCCAGGGCGCCGAGCAGCGCCGGGAGGAACGAGCGGGGGGAGCTCCTGCCGCTGACGCGCAGCGAGTCCACCAGCGCGGAGGGGTCCATGTTCGCGCATGCCGTGGCGATGGCTTTCACCAGAGCCGACGACGTCTCCCCCCTGCCTGCGGCGTGCGGATGTTGCTGCCTTTTCCTCCGCCTCGTCCTCACGGCCTTCTCTGTCTACGCTCCCGTTGACGGCCTCCTCCTCCACTACCATCTCGATGTCATCATTGCGTTGGTGGGGAGACGCCACGGCTGTCCCGTGTCATCTCCTTCTCGTCGTTTAATCAGATGTGCTATTTGCGCGTGCTAACAGCACATTTCAGTTTCTTACTCTCACAACATCGAGTAAGACACTTAGGTATATTAGAATAGTACACTTTTCGTTTTAATTTTTTAGAACAATTACTGATGAAACAAACAACACTTTCTATCTTTACTACTCCTTTAAGAACATACTGTAGGCGTCCACATCTGGTGCGGTTCTGCCTCCCGAGGCCGCGACGCCCCCATCCCTCACACCGCGCATCGTCGTCTACTTCCCGCCCATCCCACTGCCGCGTCCGCCCCCTCCCCCACCGAAGGAATCCCCGCGGACTCCGCCCTGGCTCCCGAGAACGCGATCCACTCTCCTCTCTCCCTCAATCCCCGCTTCCTTTCATGGATTGGGATCTCAAGACGCCGGTCTCCTGGGACCTGCCCGACCTAGAGCAGGCGGCACACCTCCACCGTACCTCCTCCTCTCCCCATCACCGCGCCCCTCCCTCGCCGCACACCTCCACCGCGCCCCTCCCCCAGACCGAACTCAAATATCAAGAACATTCCAAGCTTTGGCATTCCAGACAAGTGCTCTTTCGAGGAATTGAGGTCAGTGTACATTTCTGAATTCTGAGATCGATACTTGAGGAGTTTGGATCTAAGCACTAAAATAAGATCAGATTCACTCGAGCTGTCCCAGATGCATGCCAGAACATACGAGCATACAACTACTCTCTGACTTGTCTCACATGCATGACCAACAATTCTCATACACACATGCATTCAGAATACAGTTTATCATGAACGGCTGTTGAGAGTATCTTTTTTTTCTTTCTCCGTGAGAATAGCGGATGAGTAATGCGGAGGAAATAACACCTATGAGCAAATGCGTTTGACACATTCTTGAGCAGGCTAAGGCATGCATACTGCTAAGTCAATATAGTTTTTCAACATGTAGAAGATCTAGAAAATACGATTAGTTCTATCACAGATTGTAAAAAGGAACCAGCATTTGCCACTGCTAGGTCGTAAAACATATTATTTGGTTCCTCGCATTACTAACCAGACATAGCAATTCAGCTCGGTTTAGAGTATTCCATAAGACATAATCTGACAACTGCAGTGCCGGGTTGCACTGGTTGTGAAAACAGGGCAATTATCTAACCTGACATAAGATGAAAAAGTTGTGATTGCAGAACTGCCAAAAAATTACATCGAGTAATTATGTACTCCTACATAAGTAGGAAAGTGAGTATTTCTGGTTCAAGAAAGGAAATTTAGGCACTATGTACATTTCCTTTTGATTCTAAAACAGTAAAAACATTCAGATCTATAAAATCTAATGAAAACTAGACAGTATATAGCTTTGCAAAAATTGCACCAATATCTTGCACATCCCCTAGAAGATGGCAATGAGCCTAAAATGGAAGAAGGGGGGTAATTAAAAGCCTTTCAAATTACAATAAGCTATCATCTATGGTAATGAGTCCCAGGACTGCTGCAGTTGGGGGTCTTGATCTTGAGTACACCAATATCCTGTATGCTTTTTTTATATATTATAGCTCAATCACTCCACAAGGAGTGATCTTGACAATGAAAATAAGAGAAGTGCAACTGACAGGTGATTAGTTTATATGGTACCAGTGCAATAATTGAAATAATGGCTTTGTACGTTGAAGCCCATTTAGCATCCAAACCCGGAGTAAGCGAGTAAGCAATTGTAACCCCCACAGAAGCGAACACTGTAAATATGTAACAGCAAGGCAGTAGTAGAACTAACAGTCTACTAATCTAGATCAGGTGAGGCACGACAACCAAAAAAGCAGCACA
Organism: Zea mays; assembly: GCF_902167145.1. NCBI lineage: Eukaryota > Viridiplantae > Streptophyta > Magnoliopsida > Poales > Poaceae > Zea > Zea mays. The sequence continues at coordinate 82,179,500 of NC_050105.1, forward strand.
ACTCTCATATCACGCACAACCTCTCGAAAGAACATATTGAAGAAATTCATACGCATAGCATATCTGTGTACACAAATCACTGGATTCTTGTATGGGCTGAGTCCACAGGACAATCCTCAAGTCAAAAAGATTAGGTGTATATCCATCCCTCGACAGCATGGAACACACCAGATGGTGACTTTGCCAGAACATCTTCCTGAGCATGAGTTTTTAATGATCTTCAACCCTTGGGATGGATGCATACATAGCCAAATGAAGATCCACAGCTATCGCCGTAGGTTTGAAGTCTATTTAGCTTTTTTTGGTTTCTTTCGGGCTTCTTATGACCTAATTCATGGGCTAATTGCATTGTTCTTATAGGATCTAACATCACATGCCAAGATTCTGGAGAACAACAAACAATGGGATGGTGAGAAGTGCATCATTCTGGAATGTAGTTTCACCCCAGGATCTTGTTCATTGACTGCTTACAAGCTGGCACCAAGCGGTTTTGAGTGGCCAAGTGGGGACGCAACAACAAGGACAATGGAAGCAACCCACATGGATACCTTCCAATTCATTACAAGAATGTCCAGATGCTTCTGAGCGATAACTTCCTTAGTTTCTACATGGTATGTATTTCACCATTTTGCAAACCTTCCTCTTGGATCTTTAGTCATTTGGCTGATTAGATCTAGCACTCACTTTGATGTTTCTGTTCCAACCAGATTCTAGATAACACCCCTTGGAATTTCAACTTCATGTGAGTGAAGCACGACCCACAGATGAAGTACAACATGAAGCTGGGCATGCCGCAGGACATTTATCACGAGGACCATAGGCCGACACACTTCCTTGAGTTCAGCAACATTGAGGGAGAGGTCGCTGAAGCTGATAGGGAGGACACATTCACGTAGGTGCCTGTTCAAAATTGTATCTCAAACGCACTTAGCTCTATTTTGAATGGCAATGTGTGAAAGTTGTAACCTGCCCCGATGGGTGTCATTTGTTGTTTGGCTTAATCCTGTATTATACTTGCTGTAAGACAGCCTTAGAGAGGGGGAAATTGTACAAGTGCACGGGATGACAAGAGTAAAGATTTTGCATAGTAGCAATGTCTACTATATAAATCTCTTTGCCTTGTGCATAGGATGCAAAGATTCTTTGGAGAAACTTTGTGATCGATCTGTTAAATTATGAAGACAATTCGTACCGATATGTTATCCTAGCAAACATACAAAAGATACTTATCAATATCGTTGAAAAGATTAGATTAATGTACAATTGTCAATGTATTTGTCTATCATTTAAAATTTTATATTGATTCTTTAGAAATAATTTTATAATGTTTGCTCGACATCAGTTCATTCTAATTGAGTTGACATATTTGTATCATAATATTATATATCTATTACTACTCTATAAGATCCTATTGTAGGCGTTCACAGTGTCGTGGTTCTGCCATCCTCCCCCTCGCGCATCCAGGAATCATCGCGTCGTGCTCAAGCCACCCCGCCGTCATCGCCTCACGCACCTTCCTTCGGCAACCTTCTATAGGCGCAATCACAGGAATCCCCGCGGCCTCGCCCCAGATCCCTAAACCCCGCCTCGTCTCTCATGGAAAGTGCGTCCTCTGCGCTCGGCTCTCTCCGCGTCTGCGACAGCCCGCTATCCATGGAACGTGGGTCCTCTGCCCTGGATCGTCACGTCGGCCCTCGATTCGCGTCCGCGACAGCCTAATCCCGCACGTGGATTGGGTACCCCTCTGCCCCGAATCGTCGCTCCCGCCCGGCATCAGCGTCCGCGTCCGCGTTGTGGTGTCCGCAGTCTCCATGGAAGGCGATCCCGCGTGTGGATTAGGTACCCCTCTGCCCCGGATCGCTGCAACTGCCCTCAATCCGTGTCCGCGTCCATGTTGTGGCGTCCGCAGTCTCCACGGAAGGTGAGTCCAGCACGTGGATTGAGCACCCCTCGTTGTGCCCGCGTGCCAACAAGCGAGGTCGTCCCGTCGCCTCCATGGAACCGCACCACGGCACTAGGACTGCTATCTCCACCACCGACCTGCGAGCGAGGCTGCCCCAACTAGCTCCACTGCGCCACTGTGAACGTCGATGGGCGCAACCTCCATTGCATCGCGTCGGACCACCAGCGAGTGTGGCAGTGCCGCCCCCACCGACCACCGCCACAGGACCTGCCACTGACGGCCGCAGAGTGCCTAGGATTTATTGGGTGATAGGCAGCATTTGCAGATCCGCCACCGCTTCGTCATGCCATGTGTCTTTGGTTCCAACCGATGTTGAATCTGATGTTTCGATTGGTGAAATTCAGTTGCTTGATTTCGGGAGCCCAATTTACCTGCTTTCTCCAGTAGCCGCAAGCCTGCAACCACCGTGTGCACGCGACCACACTTCTTTTTTCTTGCATTTCTGATTTGCAGCTGCGGTTCGATTCAATATTGAGTGAAGTGTTTGTTTCTTTTTCATGAAACAGCATTAGCAGATGAAGAGGCGGAATGTTCTTCTTGGGATAGCGACGATGAGTACCAGAAATTCATCCAAAATATGAACCCTCCAAGGTATACTAACCACTTCTTCAACAATTTCCTTGTTTCAGAAAAAATCAATTCCTTCCTTAACCTCTATCGATGTTCAGGGTCACCATCGACAACACCTCATGTCCAAGTGCTATAGTTATTCATGTGAGTCCCTCAAAAATTAGATGCTTTCTCATTGGCGTGTTTTCCTTGTTTGTGCCTAAAGTTGAAGCTAGCATAGTTTTTGTTTGAACATCACCAACAAGTATGGCATACTGTTGGAGGTAGTGCAGGTCCTCACTAACCTCAAGCTCATAGTCACGAAGGCATACATATCCTCAGACGGAGGATGGTTCATGGATGGTAGGAGAGCCATTGGTTTCTTTCCTTTTCGTCAAAATGGTGTGACAATTTCTAAGCTGACTTATTTATTTTCTTCATTGTTGGTGTATTCTTGCTGATCTTCTGTTGTCCATTTTGTCGGAAGGTGATTACATCCAATCTCTTGCAACTGCGTTTTGTCGAAAGTTTAGTCATGTGTTGTTGAATACATGAACTACTGAGAGGAACTAACTTAAAAATTACTCCATCATTTAGTCCACCCGTTTAGATGGTTTAGGAGTAAACTTTTAGATCAGGTCCTTAACCATTCATTCTTTATATAAATAATATGATAACATCAGTTCCGTATTCCATCTCCAATACCCCATCTACTCGGTAAAATTATAACGAGTCACTCTTGCGATATAGTTTTTCAATGAACTTGACAGCTATCCTGATTTTTTGTTCACTGATGTCACCAGGAAAGTGTCCACCGACGAAGGAGAAGCCAAAGCACAGGAGCATGGTGCTATGTTCATGGAGACCAGTGCAAAAGCTGGGTTCAACGTCAAGGTCCCGACTCTTTACTAACATTTGCTCCCCTTCTCTTTCACAAGAAAAAGCCCTCCCTTGATATCGATGGCTGCTCAAGCATCTGAAAACTTGAATCCTACAGCCCCTATTCCGCAAGATCGCTGGATCCCTTCTAGGACTAGACGCACTTTCGTCAGGAAAGCAGGAAGACATGGTCGACATAAACCTCAGACCTGCCAGCGGTTCGTCGGCTTCAGGTGCAGCCGCGCAGCTGGAGCAGAAATCAGGCGGTTGCTCCTGTTGAGACTTCGACAGTTTTGTGTTCAGAGAAGCTACAACAGTACTGCAACATCGAGTTAAGTACTTTCAGAGAGATTGTGACGAAGAGTGTTTTCGCCCAAACGTCCAGTAGTGATATACTGACATCCATAGCGAGAAGCCAATTTCTGTGTACAGATTTGTTTAGCAAGTTATCATATGCTAGGATATAACTGTTTGATACACAAGGGACAAAATCTGTGGAGGTAAGGGCATCTCACATTTTTTTTGATGAAACATTAGCAGGAGCTCTGCCATATCATATAAGAAGAGCAAGCTAGAGTGTCACAGTCTTATTACATGAATGATCAAATACTTAGAGTCCATAGGGAAAAAGTGAAAACTGTTGACTATATGGCTAAGAGACAATCATGATCCATGAAAAATTCTAATGGACTCATATACACAGAGGGGCTAGCGTGCTTGAGAGAATAATATTAGCCGCCACCGCATCTCTCTATAGAGGTGTACGTGCTCAAGTCGCCACCGTTGTTTCTGTCGTGGACATGGAAATTATATGGCGGATTGCTGGACATGTAGTATTGGCTTATCTGGTGGACGATAGACTGCCTAGACCACATGAATTACCAAATACTTTTGAGTCTTTGACATGCAAAAAAGGGTGAAAACTCCATTAGAAAACTTTAGAAGCTGAAACAAATATTCCCTTCAGTATTGAGTTATATTAGGGTATTTCATATCCCCTTCAATATTCAGTTTTATTAGAGTACTTCATTCTAATAAATCACATCCAATTTCATTCTGCCAATCATATTTTCTTTTTATGCAATTTTATTCTATTGATCCTATTTTCTTTGTTTTGTTTTTGGCAATGAGGTGTTTCAGCATCGACATTCAATTTCACAGCAGGAACTTCTCCATTCCATTCCAATCCAACATCGACAGGCATTCCATTTCACACAGCTAATCGGTGGAGGGAAAAATATTCATCAGGAAACCAGCTAATCGTGGAAGGAAAAAATATTCATCAAAGTGGATGTCACTGGATGTTTTAGTGGATGTCAACTTTGTCATCTACTCGTGTTTGATACCAGGATGCAGTGCAACCATTTCCACATATGTATTGGCTAGCATTGAACTGAGGCTTTGTACAGTAGTAATAAGAAATGAGAAATGTCGAATTCTTTTAGGGCCCTGATTTGGCATCAATTGAAAAGACATTGACTGTATCTATCTACAGGGTTCCACATGCACATTCAGCGAGTCAATCCTGGGATCGTGTGGCTTCCATACTGGGCTGTTCACCTCACCACATTTGATGGATGTTAGAGAGCGATTTCAGCTAGATGGGTAATTCTTTTTCCTACTGTTCTTTCATCTTATACACCTGCATCTGGCTGTGGTGTTGACAACAGTGGATCCTATGAACTTCCAAATGATTTTTTGTATGTAAACATCATGTGTCATCTTTCTTGTGCTGTCCTTGTAATTAGGTGCTATGAAATTTATGATCGCACTGACCTAGCTCCTCCTTTCTGAGGGCATCGGGGTTAATATTTCTGAAGAGAAAATTTTGAAGTACTCCTGGTGGTGCTAGAACAAGTTGAAGGTAAGTGTCTTGATTTGTTGTTCCATATAAAGTCACTCTGCGCTCGACGTTTACTACCTAGAAGTGACAAAGCTCAAACTACTGAATTGATTCCATCAGGAACTTTTTTGCATTTGTCATATAATCTGTCTGATCTCATCATGCTGCTTTTATTCTATATAAACTGGTGGATGATGAGATAAATGGGCTTACTTCCATGAGAAGACTGATGATGATATTCCCATGCCAGCCTATTTCAGGTTCCTCGCGCTGCTCGCATTCAAGATATTTTCTGCTGAGCAGGTATAAAAAATACAGCATTTACTACTCTTTCTGCCTTCTTTGCAAGATATTCAAGATGCTAAAGTCATTTTAGTTGCAAGTTGTTGTGTTAATATGTGATTTTAACTTTCAAGGTAGACACATTGATGCATCTATCACATATATGCTTTTCTGACACTAGGAATTTACTCATTCTTTATACCTTCTGAGCTTCACTGGCATCTGCCCAATCATTTCCCTGTCTTTTTTCTAACTCTAACAGGTAGATGTTGCTATTCTCGAGGTTGGCCTAGGAGGGAAGTTCGATGCAACTAATGTGGTATGTGATGTTATATTTCAGTAATGCATAACTAAAGTTTGTGTATAGAGGTCATCTTGAGTAGTCAAAACCCAGAGTAAACTTGAACTATACCATTTTGGTCCTGAAAAGATTTTCTTAGAATTGGTAAGGGCAGGCCTGATGTAGTGGTGCGAGCTGTCTCATTGAGTCACCAGGTCACGGGTTCGAAGCAGCTTCTCCACACTTGCGGGGGAAATACTTGCCTCCGATTATCACTTCTCCAGACCCCACTCATGTGGGAGCTAGCTTCAGACACTAGGCCTCCTTTTTTCTTCTTTTCTTAGAATCCAAGGTGTGACTTTGTGATATTGTTTGGGGTTCTCCCCCCTTTATTATTCTTAATATAAGATATGCCATTCGCGTGCGTGTTCGATAAAAAAATATTGCATGTTTTTTGTGTGAGCATCCTTGTATTGGATTACATGCAGAAGGACAGACTAGATTAATGCGTATGCTTGCTTGATTCAGTGCCAACTTGACTTTCAAAATGATTCCGTGTTTAAATTTACCTTGTGTCTCTTCTTGGTTTTCTGACAGCATTTATATTACCACAGTTGTCTTGAACTATCAAAAATCAAAGATCTTGACTGGTCTCTAAATTTGGGTGCCTGACTGCCTACAGGTTAAAGCACCTGTAGTTTGTGGCATATCTTCCCTTGGATATGATCATATGGAAATTCTTGGTTAGTCCTGCAACTGACAGTTGAAGTACCTCTATTATTAGGTCCATGCTCTCAGGGGGTGTATGGATGGTGGCTGCCAGGGTTCCAAGCAAACACGCCCAGTCTCATGTTTCTTTATTTATCTATTTTTGAATTGTCTAAAATGCAGGTGACCAAATCCTGTTCTTGGTGATAAACTTGGTGTCGATAAACGGGTTAATTCTGTTGGCAAAATTAGGATGACACAGGTGACATGAAAATGCCAAGTCGGTGCATCGATACTAATTGCGACTTAGGTCTGTTTGGACCTCTGGTAAACCACGTAGTAGGTTTGGAGACCTGGAACTACAAATCAATAGTATTGGGACTTAGGTGACACCCTGAACAAGTTTAGGAACAACTGGTGCATGTTACTCTTTTATATTTATTTTAAATTCATATAGCTGGAAAACCTACTATCAAACCTTGACTAAGTTACATAGTTGCCTGAAAGCAAAATTTCACTTTATTATCTTTAAATCATTTGATGCTTATCACTTTGGCGTGATTTCAATAACTAGGAAGGCATGCACATTTTCAACCTTTAAAAGCCAGAATACACACGTCTACTTGCTGGAAAATTTTTATGCTTTCTACCAATCTTACAACGACAATTTGAAAGTTGATATTTGTGATACTTATTTGGTCCAGGAACTAGATTTTTTGTACATTCTTTCGGATCTGGATTGAACAACGCTCTCTTTGTATATGAACAATGCTCTGTAAATATACGTTTGATAATTTTATATGATATTTAATAAATAGTAGCTACTGTGACTGTTTCATTTTGTTTTTCTTAGGTTGTTAGTTCTCGTGAATGTCCTGTTGTCTCGAAATACAAAGCTTCTGTTCGCACCTAATCGCCTAAAATGGAAATGTTTGACTCATTGTTTAATTCGGGGGGAAGCTGAAGGTGGTCTGATCCGGTAAGAGATCTTAATCTGCATTACACTTGTTGGATTTTGATGTCGCTTTTGGGAGTGTCTGATTGAATTCTACACCAGTTCTAGGAAGAGAAAGGCTGACCAAGTCATCATCTCCAGGTTTGTTATTGTTTGGATGCAAATCGTTGTTAGTTAACTTTTTTGTGTTGAAGTAACTGTTTGGTTGAGAAAATTGGTTGCCTATCTTCTATTTTCTCTGTTTTGTTATAGCACCAAGCTGATTTGTGTCTAATTTATAGGGACGATGTTAGCGAAAGTCAATTTAATCAGGTGTTGATCATTGGGTTGCAACAAATCATCGGTGGAGACTGAGTCACCGCGGCCAGAAAACCACGGTCTCAATTTGAGGAGTTTTTCCATCTATGTTTGTTAGAAGGCATAATGCCTATTTATCTCTTGTATTCGAACATTTGGCAATTAAGAAATAGAAGATTACTTCCCCAATATCCCTTATTCCTAATCTCACCTTTCACGGCTTGTGGTGAACAATCACTTGCTATTACCGACTGACATGTCCACTCCTCATATGTGCGATATTGGGGTTGATATATATGTTGTTCGTTTCCATGTAATTATTGTATACTAACATTTATCGAATAATTTTTACACCGTCGCAACGCACGGGCACACACCTAGTAGTAGTTGATGATGCCTTTGCAGGTTTGCATAATAACAAACATCACATTCTATAGTGGTACAATATGTTAAGTGGTAAAAAAACATTTATTGTAGGACAAATCTACAGGCTGGTACCGAGCAAAATCGGAAAAAACTTGATATGCATTTTCTTTCTAATAAAACAATGATATAACTGCAAGGAAGCTCTACTGTTTAAAAAAACAAATTTAACATATCCAGTTTCTCTGCTCCATTGACTAATGGCAATCCCTGCGCAATCTGACCATCCATAGTTGCTATTAAATCTTTTTATCTCATTGCCCTGATGGAGTTCAGAGCAACCTCTACATGGAGTAGTTTCCCACTATGCAGCTATAGAGCAAATTTGCGTCTGGATGAAAATTCATACACCCACATGAAAAAGGATCTTCCGTGCATGCGTGCATCTTTAGCTTCTAAATCATTCCAAACTAATTATATTGCCTGTAGCAATATTACTGCTCCTAGCGGCTCATTCAATCAGCTAATAACCACAATTGACCTATTAAATATTTGTAGCTATTTATTATAACCCTTCGATGCTGCAATCTTAAACAAAGCTGTTCTCAATGAATATGTGATGCCTTGTTTTATATAGTCTCTAACTATCGGTAACTTTTTAGGTATATGTTTCTGCTATATTTGAAGGACATCTTTAGGACTGCAATGATGCTTCAATATAACCAAAGATTCAGATAAAACATGTGAGGTTATACGGTTTCTTTATTACTTTTTTTTTAAAAAAAAAGTTTGCCACCTACATCAGTGTTTTTATTGCAACGAGTTGAATACTAGGTGTTGTTTGGTTCAAACTTTGTCAAGGGAACGGTAATGTGATCTCTTACTGGCGGTAATGGTTACTAGTTATAATTGGATTGGATAGTAGTACCTAGTAATACTAGAAAGAGCTCAACCAAACAAAAATATTGGTATCCATTACCCCATGTAAACCATTTACGTTACATTTCGATGAACCAAACACCACCCTAATGTTTTCCCTTACCTCTTTATCACATAAACATTTTATTACTCTTCCGGTCATCTATTTACTCTAAAGAAAACAAAAACAGGACAACGCTGGTATGTATTTCAATCTTCTAAAATTATGTTTCTTTCTCCATCAAGGCTTTTTTAGGCTATATTCATTTTCTTTCTTCCTTTTAAAGTCATACACATATCTTAAGTAAATTGAGGCATGCCGCTCCATGTATCATCAGCTCTGAACTACTTTTTTACTTCTATAGTCCTGCTTAAATAATTCCATGTTTGCTATTATTTTGTAGGCTGGTCTCCCCGAGAACAAGGAATTGCTAGAATCCCTTAAGGTCTTGTTCGTTTGTACCGGATTGGTGGGTCGGAACGATTCCTAACCGGATTGCTTCTCTAATTTATATAAACTTTGATTAGATGGAACGATTCTGGGTGCAATCCGATAGAAACGAACAAGGCCTAACTCGGAACAAAAAGACAGTGGATGTTACGTTTATGAAGAATGCTCCTTTTATTTTCTTGCAAGGAAACAAGTTTAACCGCTTAAAAAGGCTGGAAGAGAATGTTCCCTGCTTCGTCGGCTTCTCGGTCGGGACGCGTAACTGACGCCTCCCAGACCTCCCCTTCCTCCTCCCCGCGTTCCTAGTGCGACGATGCGCTCTCGCCTTCCTCCCCATTGCTACCTTGTCCCTCCTCCGATGTGCCGCGCCCAACGCGGCGTTCCTGGTCCTGCTCCTCCTTGACCGTGTGCTGGAACTGGAAGTGGTGAGCAGCGGCGTTCCTGGTCCTCCTCCTTGACCGTGTGCTACTTACGAGGTCGTGTTCTTCTCGTCATATGATCTATATTGTTTTTGCGTACTATGGCTCATATTTGCATTCTTGGTCTGAACTGTCTACCTTGGTTACATATACATCCAATACATGGGTTTCTTTATCCATAATTTTTTTCGTTCTTCCTTAGTATTGTACATAGTGTTTTCTAATGACTGCTACACCATGTGAGAGGGTTGCATGTTGCCGTGAAAGGGTAAAGAAGAGGAGGCTAGCAATGGATGGTTAATGCCTCTATTGTTTACAAAGAGAGAGAAAAGGAGATGTACACAAATCAAAGATAACAATTTGCTCTGTTTTGCCTTTGCTCAGCCCACGGTGAGGCTTCTCATATGAAAATGAGGACATCAACTCTGACAACGTGGCCATGGGTGAGCGGAATCGTTGTGGCTACATTTTGAAGTGATATATTCATCTAAAACATTCAGTCCCATTTGTTATTAGATGCCTATATTTTTCATAGCATATAAGAGATTTTTTTCTTTATCATGGGCATGCATCATATATGCCTGTTGCAATTCAGGAATATACTCCTTTTGGCAGTGTTAAAGGGACTACCACACTAAGATCACGTTTAAGCTTACATTCTTGCTATCCAAATCTGGTCTTTGACGCTTGACAACAGTAAGACATTCTATGTAGAATTCAATCTGCTAGCTCTTTTTAGGATCATTAGTTTTATCTTTCATATAGTGCCTCTTGCTGCTACTTACTACCATGAAGAAGTTCCCTTAGTTTTTTAGCTGTCAGGAATTCTAAAATCTTACAGGAAGTTCACTGCCATTAAAAGGCCCAGAAACACAAATACACACCCTTGCCAAAAACATCACTGGGATTTCTTTGGTCTATACAAAATATTTTATTCTGTCCAAATTCAACAGTTGTGATATGCAAGTCCTAATCTCATGCAAAATGTTTGCAGGATAAACGATGCTCCATAGATCATGAAGCAGATGCCCCCGCCACCTAAGGATTTGGAGATTACTATAGTGCAAGTAGAGTGTAGTGATCAATGGGTCCTGATAATGTTCAAAGGCTACAAGCATTAGCCGGGACATAGTCCAAGCCTGATACAGGAAAAGTGTCACTTAACATTATGTCCAACTTTGTTTTGTTTGTGATACGAGTTGTATAACTATTTAAGCAATTATGTAGCTATTTTTATTTCAGTTTCACTAGCATTGTCTAGAACACGGTGTTCGGTATACATGTTTTATACTAATTTTTAACTTCCGTGGCAACGCAGAGGCACATACCTAGTAAAAACTTATTTACAGAGGCAGCTCTGGAGCCTAGCCGCCTCTCCAAATAAATTTGTATAGACGGTCGTTTTTCTTAACTTGCTCTACACATCTAATTAATAGTTGTAGATGGGCACCTGCCTCTATAAATCACCGATGTTGGGGGCCTTCGTCTTCCAAAGGTCCTCAAAAACATGATTTAACAAAGTTTCCCAAGTATAATGTATGTACAGGTACCTTCAGACTCGGAATGAAACTGTACACAATATCAAAAGCTTGGTCGAGGCGAAGGTTGATGCTGCTCCGAAGCTACGCGCAAAGGAGCTTCGGCTCAGTGGCAGGAAAAGGAACCGACTTAAAGGGGAAAAGGCTATCCAGTCCTTGTTGGATTGTCCTTAAGTCAATAGTAAACATAAAAGACATGAATGTAATTTTACACAAGTTGCGCCCTGTGCCTATAAATAGATGAACAGTACCCCCGTACTGTTCACGCTGACTTGTATTCGCTTGTGCGTCACGCTTGGACTTTTACCTTCTGTCAAGCCGAAGGTACAAATGTAATTCAATATTGTTTCTGTTTATCCATGATAATAAAAAGAAGATATATTAATGATGTCATATGATTATTCATGTTGTCTTACATATTTCATATACTTCTTCTTTCATTAATATACACTGCGATGATGAAGGTATATCCTTCATGACCTTCGTCTGAAGATCATTATATCCTAAGGGAAATAATGCTTTGAAGGATGAAGGGCATTAACCTTTAACATTATGTGTTGCCTTGTTCTTAACTCATAGCATTTGAGAACAAGTCCCCAACATTGACGCCCACCTCCGATAAACTCATTCGACCACCTTCAGCAAGCTGTGACCTTCGTCATGCCACCGAAGAAAGCTTTAAGGCTAGGGGCTGCACTGCAGCCACTAGACGTCAACCAGGACACGTTGTGCGAAGCCCGAACTCAAAAGAGGAAGGCTACAAGTCAAACCCTCCAAAAGGAGGAGCTGGACCAGGAGATAAGGGATCTCAAAGCTATCCATCAGCAGGTCGAAAGAGAGAGAGAGAAGATGCTTCGTCTTTCCGATCTTCAGAAGAAGATCGATGAAGCTACTGAAGAAATACGTAATCTTACTCAAGATGATCAGGACCGAAGACCTCCACAGAGAGAGCTTCGTCAAGATAATTCCTACAATGATGATGATTGGTATGATGATTTCCATCATGGAAATTTTGCTTTTGATGATGCTTCTCCTCTATCATCAGAACTACAGGCTACCCCATGTCCCTCATCATACAAGCCCCCTCAGCTCCCCATGTATGAGGGGCACTCAGATCCAAAGCAGTTTCTGATGAGCTATGAAGCAACTATATCTTCGTATAGGGGCAATACTGCAGTCATGGCGAAGTCCTTCGTCATGGCAGTTCGGAGTGTGGCATAGATATGGTACTCCTCTCTCCGGCTAGGGACGATCACGTCATGGCACAAGCTTAAGGACATGCTGGTCACTAGTTTTCAACGGTTTTAGACGAAGCCAGTCACTGCTCAGGCCTTGTTCTAGTGCACTCAAGACCATGAGGAGTACCTTCAGGCATATGTTCGAAGGTTCTTGCGCCTGAGAGCACAAGCGCCTACGGTGCCCAATTAAATCGTCATTGAGGCCATGATCAAAGGTCTTCGGCTAGGGCCTACAGCTCAATACTTCGCTAGGAAACCCCCTCAGACTCTGGAGAAGCTACTTCAGAAAATGGATGAGTACATCCGGGTCGACAATGATTTCCGCCAAAGAAGGGAGGAAGCTTACAGATTTTCTGAGATGACTAGGGGCTTCGGAGGAAGAATCCACCCTAGGCATGTCAGATCAATCCACAGCTCCAGTCAGAACGATGACAAAGGAGGCCAGTCTCAGAGGCCACAGCACAGCTCGCAGTCTTCAGGACAACAGCAAAGCTTCTTCAGGCCACCAGCTCCAAGGGGCCGAGGCGGCAGGGGCTTCGGAGGAAGATATGGGGATCAACCCAGGAAAATCTATTGCTTATTCTATGGTGAGAACAAGGGCCACACTACAAGAACGTGCCAGATCACCATTCAGAAGCAAAAAGAGATTGCTGAAGCAGAAGCCCAGCAAAATCAGCCGAAGCAGGTCCTACATATTGCTTCATGCCACTCTCCCTACATACCAGAGTATGTGGGCAATCAACCTACAGCTTCTGTTGCTTTGGCAAGCCATTCACAAGCTTCCTGGCCTCAGCTCCCACCACCACCACCACTGCAACCTACTTATACCCAAAGCCAGCAGCCAGAAGGGCGCCAACATCCACAACAGCAACGTGACTTTAGGGAAGAGTCCGAAGCTTGTACAGTCAATAGCACTGTACCAGAATCGAAGCACATTTATTGAGGAATATCCTACTTTTTGAATTACCTTTGTCTTTTATATCACTTTACTTTTTTGTATGAATAACAAGTAATGAAAAATTCAGTTTCAACTTCTTGTAATAATGTTGCAAATACTAAAATGGAATACATCTTCTTCACAAATTTATGAAGCTCGAAGACGACCCTTAAAGCGAAGCAGATTCCAAAGCTCAAAAGTCGTTCCCAAGGGAATGCAGAGCCTAAAATGATGAAGCTACAAAAGTCATTCCTAAGGGAGTGCAACGTAAGTTTTTTGCTCAAAAGTCGTTCCTAAGGGAATGCAGAGCCAAAATTGTCGAAGCTACAAAAAGTCGTTCCTAAGGGAGCGCAGCGTAAGTTTTCTGCTCAAAAGTCGTTCTAAAGGGAATGCAGAGCCAAATACCGCCGAAATAGAAGGCGAAGAAGTTCAAAAGTCGTTCCTAAGGGGATGCCGAACTTATACTGCCGAAATAGAAGGCGAAGAAGTTCAAAAGACGTTCCTAAGGGGATGCAGAACTTATATCACCGAAATAGAAGGTGAAGAAGCTCAAAAGACGTTTCTAAGGGGATGCAGAGCTTGTGTGTTATAGAGTGGGTGTGTGGTTGTGTGTCTTCGGCATCTTCATCATTTCGCATCATATCATCACATCATTTTGCATAACATTACATTATACATCATACTGCATTACTGGCACAAGAATTGAATACGAAGCCAATCTTTGCAAAATGCTTCGTAAAAATGAGAATGTGCTAAGGCACGAAGTAAGCTTCGGGAAATACAGTTTTATCAGGCTTATCATAAGAAAGGACCTTTTTCTTTACGAAGCATGAAAAGAAGGGAAGGTGTTTTTTCGCCGAAGGCTCAAAAATGGTATGTGAGTAAATTTCATGCATCGCAAAGAAATAAATTGCAATAATTTACATATTCGATTTATCAAATGTTACACAGTTTCATTACAAAAAGAGGTCTAATCTTCCTTTATTAGTTTTATACATCTAGCTTCGCAAAATGATTATTACAACAAAACCTATTCCTCTCTAAGGACTTTTTCTGCAATTTTGTTCAGTAATTCATCAACGACTTCGTCGACAATGGATTCAGCCATGCTTATGATATCCAATGATTCCTTCATCTCTGGATCAGCTTGGGGATCGTACGGTTCCGGTGGTGGAGATAGTTCAGCTGAAGTAAGAAAAATCGATTAGTCTGAAGCTGCAGAGCAAGTACTGAAGCTAAAAAACCAAAAAATAATACCTATATGCCTTTCACGCTCTGTAGCTTCTTCAGCTTGTCTTGCTTCTACTCGGGTGTCATGGGTGTCTTTTTCGCTCTTTTTTATAATTTCATGGTCCATTTCTCAGCCACCATTCACCCAGACATCACTGTAAAATTTCCCGCCCATCAAGGTCGCTTTAGCTGAAGGATCCTTCGTATCATCTATGGAGAAGGCAATTTCGGCTTGGGCTATGGCTTTAATGTGATCACATCTGGCCTTCTCCAAGATGGCTAAAATCCCCTGCGCACCGGAAAACGCGTAGACATTCCCGCTATCACTTAAAATTTCTTCAAAGGTTTTGGCCTCTCCACTTATCCATTCAATAATGCCTTCAAGGTCGCCTCGAATGAAGTTTTCTTCAGCAGAGTAGGCACCCACTTTGGCGAAGCTAGATTTCAATTTCTTCACATAATCCAAGGATTTCTCGAAGCACCTTTCCTTGGATTTGCGAAGTTCTTCAACATTTTTCTCTAGATGATTTTTCCAATATTCGCTAATTTCTTGATTAGCTTGTGCAAGCGTGCAGTTTCCCTTAGCTTCGGCCAGTTGTCTCCGAAGGTCCTTAATTTTGGTTTTCTGGGCTTCGGCCTGAGCCTTGAAGTTAGCTTCGTCTTCCTTTACTTTGTTTACTAGTGAAATTAAGATTTTGTCTTTTTCCAGACCATCGTTTCTCAGTTCAATCACTTCCGAACGAAGGTTATTAAGGGCCATTGTATGCCTTTGTCTTCAGTATTCTTCTGCGCCCTCAGGGCATTACTAAGAATTAAGCCCTGCAAAGAGGAGGAAAAAATTGAGCATGGCAACTACAATACTCCATTCTAAAATTCAAGGTTAACTTCTACACCTTTATACTATTGTATGCTAAGCTGTCAGCAAGTTCATCCTTTGATAAAATCGAAAGGCCGTCTTCCAGCTTCGGGAATCCTATGCTCTTACCTATCTCCCGGCAAACGAATATTTCTTTGTTATTCGGGAGACAGTACAGAAAATCTTCTTCTTCGTTACTACCATTGAACACTAGAGCCTCCTTCGGATATTTCAATCTTTGGGTGTAGTGTCTGGCCTCCAGTATTTCTTCTTGAGAGAGTTTCTTTCCCGAAGCATGACGAATGATGTAGTCAACGTTTTTGTTCGAAGCTTCGGGAGCAGGAGCTTCGATGTTTTCAGGTACAATCTGCTCTGTCGTTTTTTCCTCAGGCGCGGTAGACTCCGTCTCGGTAGGCACTGAAGGCTCAGCTTCGACTTCAGCCTGAGCTTGCGTAGCTTCGGCTTCTGCTTGCCCAGTTTCGGCTTCGGCTTGCATTTTGGCAGCTTCAACAATTTTCTTTGTAGGAGCAGGGCTCAAGGCCTTTGTAGTCTCCAGCACAGCATCCAGCACGTTGGCCATTCTCCTCCTCTTGGGAGTTGCAGCAGAAGCCTTTTGCACCTTCGGCAGTTTTGCCTCTGTCGGAGGGCTTAGAATTTTTGGCATTTTTATTATTTCTTCAACCCTTGACTCTTTAGCCTTATCAACCTTATCTTCGATTGGCTTGACTGTATGCGTCTTTGGCATTATAGTTGGATCTTCAACGCTCAATATAATTGAAGTAGCTCATCTTGCTTCACCAGGTGAAGAGGCCCCTTCGACAAAATCAGGCACCACGATCGGTTCGATGTACTGCAGCGGGTGGGTCAAGACCTTCATCTTCTTGCTCTTCGGAACACCAGTGGTGGCTGAAGCTGCAGGGGCCAAAGCAGTAGTTTTTCTTTTTCTCCCTTGACCCTGCGGCGGGTAGTGATAATCAGGGTATATAAAGCCTATGGCATCAAATACCCTGTTTAATCTTTTCTTCCCTCGGCCCCCGAAGGCTGCGGACAAAGCATTATCTTCGGCCTTACTATATGCCCCAAGTAGTTCATCGCTGATAGCCTCAATACTTTTTAGCTAATCATCATTTGGCTCATCAAATCGGTCTCTGAACCTGAAAGTATATTTCAGTCGAATCAACCCACCTTCAGTTGATTCAGCAGTAGTATCCTTTGGCATATCCCAGTTTTCCACAAGTGGCCATACTCTATACGCTATGTGCTCTTGAACAATATCCCTTGTGCTAATGAAGGCACAGACGTTGCTAAAAGCCTTCTGGCAAGCTTCATCATTCTGATCGATTACCACCTTCGGCCTCTAAAGGCCGAAGCGAGACCAGATAGGACATTGGATGATTTCCTTAATATCTTCCCTTTCAATTAAATCATTCTTAACATAAAACCACTCTTCCATCTAGGCTCCAGGCCATCTCTTTCGGAATGAGGGAACTGGATGGTTTGCATTGGATCGACTAACAAATCCGTAACAACCGAAGCTATTGTGATATTGCTCCTTCCCGGTGGCCTTCATCTCATATCGGAGCTCGTGCATGCTGCAAAAGCTTTTTGCGTTGGGTTCTAACCCTTGGCTTCTCACAGCACAAACAAACAAACCCATCCTAATTATAGCTTCAGGCATAAGTTGATGAAGAAAAATCTGAAATGTCTTCAGTACTTCAACCAAGAACCTGCTCAATGGAAACCGAAGCCCTGCTTTCAAAAAGCTTCGGTAGATAACAATCTCATTTGCTTCAGGAACAGGAGCAGTGCTGTCCCCTCCAACCCTCACAATAGTCATGTCACAGAAGTATCTTCCTCTCATAGCATCAACGTGACTCTGTTTGATAGTCGATTTCCCGAAGATGGTATGGCTTGGTCGCCACGGTCGATCTTCAAAATCTTCGTCTCCACTTTCTGCATCATACTCGTCACTGTCGTCGAAATCCTCAGACAATTTAGCCAGTATTTCTCTTGTAATCTTTTCCGTGTTTATCTTTGCCATGGATTCTAAAAACCCAGAAATGAAAGGATCTGCAGCTTTCTTCTTTTCATAAAGCTTTTCTTCCTCAGTTATCTTCTTTTCCTCAGACATCTTCTCCCCAGACATGAAGCAAAAACACTTCTTTCAACCGAAGCTCTAACAAACTTGAAAATCAAGTGAGAGCTATTGAGCAAGAGCCAGAAATTTGAGAAAATAACGCAAATAGCCGAAATAGTGCATCAAATGTCACTGCTATGGGTTCATATTTATATGCCCAGAGCCTTGTAGCTTGGCGGGTCCCGCCTGTCATTGACTATTGCTATTCTAGCAAAGGGAAGGTGTTTTTTCGGACCTTTGGCTTAAGGCCTTCGTTCACGTCGCAGTCTAAATTCGTTGTTACAACAAATTAATACTGTGAGGGGCTACTATTGGGGGCCTTCGTCTTCTGAAGGTCCTCAAAAACATGATTTAACAAAGTTTCCCAAGTATAATTGTCGTTGTTTCGAGACCGGGGGGTCCCTGAGCCGACGAGTGAAGTGTCGCCGCGTGCCCCAGCCCAGATGGGTCGACGCGAGGCCGAGCACGAAGCGGGGAAGTGAGGTGGCCGGAGATGGGCGTGAGAGAGGTGGAAATCTCACGGCCTTCGTGTTCGTCCCGCGCCTAGGTCGGGTGCGCTTGCAGTAGGGGGTTATAAGCGTCCACACGGGGGAGGGAGCGAGAGGCCTCACGCGAGCGCCTGTCTCGTCCTCGTCCCCGCGCGGCCCACCTTCTCTAAGAGGGCCCTGGTCCTTCCTTTTATAGGCGTAAGGAGAGGATCCAGGTGTACAATGGGGGGGTGTAGCAGAGTGCTATGTGTCTAGCGGAGGAGAGCTAGCGCCCTGAGTACACGCCATCGTGGCGGCCGGAGAAATTTTGGCGCCCGGTTCGTGTGATGTCGTGGCCGTCGGAGGAGCGCCGGAGCCTGGCGGAGGGACAGCTGTCGGGGCCGTCGAGTCCTTGCTGTCGTCCTCTTGCTTCCGTAAGGGGGCCGAGAGCCGCCATCGTCAGGGAGCGTGCGGGGCGCCATCATTGCCTATCTGGCGGAGCGAGCCAGATGGGACGCCGGTCTTGTTCCCCGTAGCATGAGTCAGCTTGGAGCAGGGTAATGATGGCGCCTCCTGTTGATGTGGCCGGTCCGCGCCCTAGGTTGGGCGATGTGGAGGCTCCTCCGAGGTCGAGGTCGAGTCCGTCTTCCGTGGCCGAGGCCGAGTCCGAGCCCCTAGGTCGGGCGAGGCGGAGGCCGTTGGCTGAGGCCAGGGCGGAATTTGAGTCCTGGGGTCGGGCGAAGCGGAGTTCGTCGTCTTCTGGGGCTGAGCCCAAGTCTGAGCCCTGGGTCGGGCGGAGCGGAGTTCGCCGTCTTCCGGGGCTTAGCCCGAGTCCGAGCCCTAGGTCAGGCGGAGCGGAGTTTGCCGTCTTCTGGGGCTTAGCTCGAGTCCGAGCCCTGGGTCGGGCGGAGTGGAGTTCGCCGTCTTCCGGGGCTTAGCCCGAGTCCGAGCCTTGGGTCGGGCGGAGCGGAGTTCGCCGTCTTCCGGGGCTTAGCCCGAGTCCGAGCCTTGGGTCGGGCGGAGCGGAGTTCGCCGTCTTCCGGGGCTTAGCCCGAGTCCGAGCCCTGGGTCGGGCGGAGCGGAGCTTCCTATGGTGCGTGCGGCCGGGCCTGACTGCCTGTCAGCCTCACTCTGTCAAGTGGCACCGCAGTCGGAGCGGCGCAGGCGGCGCTATCTTTCTGTCAGACCGGTCAGTGGAGCGGCGAAGTGACGGCGGTCACTTCGGCTCTGTCGGCTGAGGGGCGCGCGTTAGGATAAAGGTGTCAGGCCACCTTTGCATTAAATGCTCCTGCGATTTGGTCAGTCGGTGCGGCGATTTGGTCAAGGTTGCTTCTTGGCGAAGACAGGGCCTCGGTCGAGCCGGAAATATGTTCGCCGCTGGAGGGGGGCCTCGGGCGAGGCGGGAATCCTCCGGGGTCGGCTGCCCTTGTCTGAGGCTAGGCTCGGGCGAGGCGTGATCGAGTCCCTCGAATGGACTGATCCCTGACTTAATCGCACCCATCAGGCCTTTGCAGCTTTATGCTGATGGGGGTTACCAGCTGAGAATTAGGAGCCTTGAGGGTACCCCTAATTATGGTCCCCGACAGTAGCCCCCGAGCCTCGAAGGGAGTGTTAGCACTCGCTTGGAGGCTTTCGTCGCACTTTTTTGCAAGGGGACCAGCCTTTCTCGGTTGCCTTTTGTTCCGGTGGGTGCGCGCGAGCGCACCCGTCGGGTGTAGCCCCCGAGGCCTCAGAGGAGTGGTTTGACTCCTCCGAGGTCTTAACGCCTCGCGCAATGCTTCGATTGGTCTGGTCGTTCCCTCATGCGAGCTGGCCGTAGCCCGGGTGTACGGTCGGGTCCCAAGTTCTCGGGATGGTATGTTGAAGCCGTCAACGGTTTGGCTGGAGCCAGGTTTGCGAGAGCAGCCCCCGAGCCTCTGCACAGGGCGAGAGGGCGATCAGGGACAGACTCGACTTTTTTACATACGCCCCTGCGTCGCCTTTCCGCAAGGAGGAGGGGGGGAGAGCGCCATGTTGCCCTCGGTGGGCGCCGAACATGGTGTCTCCGGTGAGCTGCAGGCGGGTGATCCGAGCGGACGTCTGTGCCCCATTCGTTAGGGGTCGGCTAGAGGCCCAGAGGCGCGCCCAAAAGTACCTGCGGGTGATCTGCCGGACCCGGTCCCCTAGCGACGGGGTCCGAGGGCTCGATGCCTCCCTCTGATGGGATTCCGTTACAAGATCGTTCCCGCTGGTCTCGGAAATGTCCTAGGGTACCTCGGGAGCGCAGCCCGAGCCTTGGTTATGTATCGAACGTACCCATGGTCATCCCTCGCTCTGTGTCTGAGGCGGCTGTGAACCTTTCGGGGGCCAGCCTTCGAACCCCTGATCAGTAGTGGGCGCGGAGCCCGAGTAGCCTGAGGCGGCCGTTGAACCCTTCCGAGGGGCCGGCCTTCGAACCTCTGACCAGTAGTGGGTGTGGAGCCCACGTGCTCTGAGGCAGCTGTTGAACCCTTTCGAGGGGCCAGCCTTCGAACCTCTGATCAGTAGGGAGGCTCAGAGCCTGGTTCCTTCACGGGGAAGGATCCTTTTCGGGGTATCCCCCTTTCCCGGTCCCTGTTGCAAGAGAGAGAAAGAGGAAAAAAGGAAAAGGATATGAAATCGAACGACGTGGCGTACCTTTTTTGACGCGGTCATTATGGCGAAGGCGAAGCGTCGCTCGCTTCTCCTGCCAGAGGCGCCGCCTGTCCCGCCGCGGAGTTAATGCGACGGGGCGAGTGGTTCGCGGGGCAGCCGTTGCGCGTGCGCGAGCCATTCGAGGAATGGGACACGGGCGCGTTGTCTTCACGCCGTGAGAGAGGGTTCTCTCGCTGCCCCTGGATGGGACGTAAGCTTGGCTGACGACGTGACCGCTGCTCCTGCCCGCCTGCCACCACCACTACTGCCGGCCTATTTTTGGCCGCATTGACCGTCACACCAGGCTGGCGCCGCTGGGTCATGCACTGGGTCACCTCGAGTCGCGGTATTGGTTCCGCAGTCGAGGAGGCGCGGTGGTGGCGCAAGTGGCGGTGCAATTGCATGCACGAAGCATTCGGCGCGCCGGTTGCATGACGCGTGGGCCTGGGCCTCCATGCTGGGCGTGTTGGGAGTCGGAGAAGTGTGCCCACTTGGCGCGGTTTCATGCCGCCTGCACGGCTGCCCGCCCTTTCGCCCGCTGGTTTGGGCAAAAGTGGAGAGCCGCTTGTAACCGCTGGGCGGTTGCACGCACCGCGCACGGCGGTTTGGCTTCTTCTGCTCTGGGCCGGCTTGCATGACGTGTGGGACCCAGCCCCCGCGCCGTAGGGGAGGACCTTGGAGCGTGTTGGAGAAGACTCAGCCTACGACGGCCGGGGACGCAAGTAGGGAGAGTCACCTTTAAAAGGAGGGTGACCCTCTTGGAAGGCGACCATGTCTTCGCGCTCCCTTATGCATCGTGTCTTTCCACCTTCCAAGCCCCCGGATGGGGGATATCCGTCGTCTTTCCACTTCGTCGTTGGAGGAACACAACTCTGCGGGAGTTGGTACCTTTCAGCCATCGTTCGGCTTCAAGGATTTTCATCAGCCAGCCCGGCCGTACCCCTCCACCGGCGGTCACCCGAGACGGTGACCACCAGCCCCTGGGTGGGGGGAAGCAAGTCGGGCTGCGGTCTTGGTCCCACCCTCAGCTTCAAGGATGTTCATCATCCTCGCTGGGGTGGAGGTCGGGCTGAGCTGGAGCTCTACCTCCCGCGCGGGTTCGTGGGTCGGCCTCTCCTTCGGCGTTCGAGGGAGAGGGCGCTCACTGGCCCTGCAGGCGGGTCGGACTTCGATAACGCGGGGCTGGTCGACGGCGGGCGTCATCAGCCTTAGCGCGTCGGGCTCATCGGCTTAGCTCCCGGTGCCCCTCCTGCCGGAAGGCGGCTGCCGAGGGGAACTCCACGCGGAGGTCGGTGCCCCACTCGCCAGGGAGGATCTGAGTGGGGATCTGCCGGAGGGCTGACGGCCCCTGCCGTCGGTGCCGAGGTGGAGGCGGCTCGAGAAGTCCCTGTTGCCGACGGGATCACCGCCACCATCCGCGCTTCGGGCCTCCGGCTCTTTGTACTTGTCCTCGCCCCTCGAGCGTCAGCGTGGGCGAGGGCAAGATTGCAGCAGCATCCGCCCTGAGGCCCTCGCTGCTGCAGTTCGGCCACCCGGAGCGGGGGTCGTTGTCGTTGCTGCCGGAGCGGACGACGGCGAGCCGCCCGTTGGGCTTCTGTTGCTCCGCAAGCCCCTCCCCCATCGAGTGGGGTTGTTCGTACCTGTGGAGGTGGAACCGGAGTTCCGTTTGCAATGGCACTTTGAATGCCAGTGTTTTTGTTCATTGTGGCTGTCGAGGCCTGAACATGTATGTAAATTCGGCACAGAGCCGTGTTTTTTCCTCATTTTCGAGCACTAAGACCCGCATGTTGGTTGTCTGAACCGCTTTACCAAGCGTGAGTCGCCCCGTGTAAAGGTGACGAGTGAGGTATCCGTATCCCGGAGGCGTAGGAGTCCCTCGGCTCGGTCAGCCTTGTTGTCCGAGGCTTCCCTTGCTTAGTTAGAGGAACCCCTCGGCCGCTCTTCGATGAGCCGAGGCCAGGGATTGCGGTGTCAGCGCGAACAGAGGCAGAGTCGGCTCGAAAAGAAGACCTGGTCGGCTGGAGCCTGGCCGGGTCATCCGTTAGCGGGACCGACGCCAGAATTGATCTGCCGAGGCCTCGGGCCGGGCTGATGTCCTTGGGGGATAGCTGGCCAAGCCCCCGGGGCGACCGGCCGAGCCGCCTGCTCGGGCCGGATTCTTGGAGAAGACCCTGGCGGCGATGGCCCGGGCTTGGTGATGATGTTGTCCCTCAGAGCGGAGACCCTTGGACCGCGTCGCCGTCCGAGGCTAGGTCGGACCTCGCCGAAGGTGTTGTCGACGCCGAGGGTGCTGCTGCTCCCTTTAGCCGTCAAGATCCGAGCCTACAGGATCGGATCATCTTGTAGCGTGTGTTTTCTGCGGCCGCCGAGGCCAAAACACACCCTCGCCGTGTTGTAAAGCCGCGTCTCCTTTCCTCTTGTTTCGAGTATCTGGGCTTTTTTGTCGGTAACAGAATTGTTTGTGCGAGCGAGAGTCGCTTCTCACGGAAGGTGATGAGTGAGGTATCCGTATCCTGGAGGCGTAGGAGTCCCTCGGCTCGGTCGGCCTTGCCGCTTACGCGCACTCTTACCCGCCCATGGGGTTCTGTCACCGACGCAGTCGAGAAGGCTCGAAGAATTGCTCCGGTAGAAGAGCTTCCGAACGTGAAGACTCGTTCGGTCCGCGGAATCACTTATCCGAACGTGAGTTACTTATCGCAGAAGGTGATGAGTGAGGTATCCGTATCCCGGAGGCGTAGGAGTCCCTCGGCTCGGTCAGCCTTGTCTGCTTACGTGTACTCCGTCGT
This sequence comes from Zea mays, assembly GCF_902167145.1. Classification (NCBI taxonomy): domain Eukaryota; kingdom Viridiplantae; phylum Streptophyta; class Magnoliopsida; order Poales; family Poaceae; genus Zea; species Zea mays. Next base: position 82,203,248 of record NC_050105.1, read on the forward strand.
TTTCAGGATCCACTTTCGAAGTAGTCGAAAAGCACGAAAGACATTCTGGCAGAAAAGATCTTTTTTCGAGGAAAATTTCGACGCAGAGGGGGTTCCCCCCTTTTAGCCCCCGAGGGAGGGTCGGGCTTTGTCGAGGTAAGGCTGACCCTTCCTTGATGACTAAACTTTGCGTGGGAGCGAGGTATATGAACAACTTGAAAACATCTTAAGGGTAGAAGCGACGTAGCTGTAGGATGTTCCAAGCGTTGCTATAGACCTCGCCTTGACTGTTGGCCAGCTTGTACGTTCCGGGCTTCAGAACTTTGGCGATGACGAACGACCCCTCCTAGGGGGGCGTGAGCTTGTGTCGACCTCGGGTGTCTTGTCGCAGCCGAAGCACCAGGTCGCCCACCTTGAGGTCTCGGGACCGGACCCCTCGGGCGTGGTAGCGTCACATGGACTGCTGGTACCGCGCCGAGTGTAGTAAGGCCTTGTCCCGAGCCTCTTCCAGCTGGTCCAGCGAGTCTTCTCGACTAGCTTGGTTGCTTTGGTCGGCATAGGCCCTCGTCCTCGGGGAACCGTATTCCAGGTCTGTGGGCAAGATGGCCTCGGCCCCATAGACTAGAAAAAACAGCGTGAAGCCCGTGGCTCGGCTCGGTGTCGTCCTCAGGCTCTAGACCACCGAGGGGAGTTCCTTCATCCATCGCTTGCCAAACTTGTTGAGGTTGTTGTAAATCCGAGGCTTGAGTCCTTGTAGAATCATGCCGTTGGCACGCTCTACTTGCCCATTCGTCATGGGATGAGCCACGGCGGCCCAGTCCACCCGGATGTGGTGATCCTCGCAGAAGTCCAGGAACTTTCTGCCGGTGAACTGGGTGTCGTTGTCAGTGATGATGGAGTTCGGGACCCCAAAATGATGGATGATGTTGGTGAAGAACGCCACCGCCTGCTCGGACCTGATGCTGTTTAGGGGTCGGACCTCGATCCACTTGGAGAATTTATCGATGGCGACCAACAGGTGCGTGTAGCCCCCGGGTGCCTTCTGCAAGGGGCCGACGAGGTCCAGACCCCACACAGCAAAAGGCCAGGTGATGGGTATCGTCTGCATAGCCTGAGCGGGCAGGTGGGTCTGCCTTGCGTAGAACTGACACCCTTCGCAGGCGCGGACAATTCTAGTGGCGTCGGCCAGTAGAAACCTTGTCGGAAAGCATTTCCGACAAGGGCTCGAGGTGCTGCGTGGTGGCCGCAAGCCCCCGAGTGTATTTCTCGGAGGAGTTCCTGACCTTCGGTGGTGGAGATGCATCGCTGGAGGATGCCTGAAGGGCTGCGGTGGTAGAGCTCCTTCCCTTCTCCCATCAAGACGAACGACTTGGCGCGCCGCGCCAACCGCCGGGCTTCGGCTCGGTCGAGGGGTAGCTCTCCTCGGTGGAGATATTGCAGGTACGGGGTCTGCCAGTTTTGATCAGGCGTGACCCTGCTTTGCTCCCCCTCGACATGCAGCGTCTCGCCCTCGGGGGCCGAGGGTACCTCGGGCCGAACCAAGGGTGCCTCGGGCTGAGCCGAGGGTGCCTCGGACTGTGCCGAGGGTACCTCGGGCTGGGCCGAGGGTGCCTCAGGCTCGGGCGTGTCGTCGATCTTGACGGAGGGTTGATGCAGATCTCGGGAGAAGACGTCCGGGGGAACCGTTGTCCGCCCCGAGGCTGTTTTAGCCAGCTCGTCCGCAGTCTCGTTATAGCGCCGAGCGATGTGGTTGAGCTCGAGCCCGTAGAACTTGTCTTCCAGGCGCCGAACCTCATCGCAGTAGGCCTCCATCTTCGGGTCGCGGCAGTGGGAGTTCTTCATGACTTGGTCGATGACGAGCTGCGAGTCACCGCGAGCATCGAGGCGTCGGACCCCTAGCTCGACGGCAATCCGCAACCCGTTGACCAGAGCCTCGTACTCAGCTACATTGTTGGACGCCGGGAAATGGAGGCGTAGCACGTAGCGTAGGTGCTTCCCGAGGGGCGAGATGAAGAGTAAGCCTGCGCCGGCTCCTGTCTTCATCAGCGACCCATCGAAGAACATGGTCCAGAGCTCCGGTTGGATCGGAGCTGTTGGTAGCTGGGTGTCGACCCATTCAGCCACGAAGTCCGCCAAGACCTGGGATTTGATGGCCTTCCGAGGGGCGAACGAGATTGTTTTGCCCATGATTTCCACCGCCCACTTTGCAATCCTACCCGAGGCCTCTCGGCAATGGATGATCTCACCCAGGGGGAAGGATGACACCACAGTTACCGGATGAGACTCGAAGTAGTGTCGCAACTTCCGCCGTGTCAGGATTACCGCGTACAGCAGCTTCTGAACTTGTGGGTAGTGGATCTTGGTGAGCCTGACGTCGCCGATGACGGGGTCGACGACGAGTGGGTATTTCCCCGGGCTCGGCACATGGTCGGGGTGGTCGGCTTGGTCGAAGGTGATGGGCTTGTCGGACCAGTCTAGGTAGACTGGCACCGCCACCTTCACCGAACAGACCTCCCGGCGCTCTTGCTTGCGGTGCCGAGCCAAGGTGTTCGCCACTTGCCCGCCGTAGATCATGAAGCAGTCGCGGACCTCGGGGAACTCTCCTGCCTGGTGATCTTCCTTCTTGTCGTCGTCGCGGGCCCTGCCACCCTCCGCGGGTGGCCCGGCCCTGTGGAAGTGGCGCCGAAGCATGACACACTCCTCAAGGGTGTGCTTGATGGGCCCCTGGTGGTAGGGGCACGGCTCCTTGAGCATCTTGTCGAAGAGGTTGGCACCTCCGGGGGGTTTCCGAGGGTTCTTGTACTCGGCGGCGGCGACAAGGTCCGCGTCGGCGGCATCGCGTTTCGCTTGCGACTTCTCCTTGCCCTTCTTCTTGGCGCCGTGCTGAGTTGATGCCTCGGGGGCATCTTCCGATGGGCGGCCCTGAGGCTGCTTGTCCTTCTGGAAGATAGCCTCGACCGCCTCCTGGCCGGAGGCGAACTTGGTGGCGATGTCCATCAGCTCGCTCGCTCTAGTGGGGGTCTTGCGACCCAGCTTGCTCACCAGGTCGCGGCAGGTGGTGCCGGCGAGGAACGCGCCGATGACATCCAAGTCGGTGATGTTGGGCAGCTCGGTGCGCTACTTCGAGAATCACCGGATGTAGTCCCGGAGAGACTCTCCCGGCTGCTGTCGGCAGCTTCAGAGGTCCCAGGAATTCCCGGGGCGCACGTATGTGCCCTGGAAATTGCCGGCGAAAGCTTGGACTAGGTCGTCCCAGTTGGAGATCTGCCCCGGAGGCAGGTGCTCCAACCAGGCGCGAGCGGTGTCGGAGAGGGACAGGGGGAGGTTGCGGATGATGAGGTTGTCGTCGTCCGTTCCACCCAGTTGGCAGGCCAGACGGTAGTCCGTGAGCCACAGTTCCGGTCTCGTCTCCCCCGAGTACTTTGTGATAGTAGTTGGGGGTCGGAACCGGGTCGGGAACGGCGCCCGTCGTATGGCCCGGCTGAAGGCCTGCGGACCGGGTGGTTCGGGCGAGGGACTCCGATCCTCCCCGCTGTCGTAGCGTCCCCCACGCCTGGGGTGGTAGCCTCGGCGCACCCTTTCGTCGAGGTGGGCCCGACGGTCGCGGTGATGGTGCTCGTCGCCGAGGCGACCCGGGGCCGCAGGCGCTGTGTTGCGCGTGCGCCCGGTGTAGACCGAGGCTTCCCGCATGAATCGGGAAGTTGCAGCATGATGTTCCGAGGGGTACCCCTGCCTTCAGGAGGCGGAGCTCTCGGCCCACCGGATCGCGGCGCCTTCCAGGAGATCCTTGAGCTCTCCCTAGATTCGCCGCCCCTCGGTGGTTGATGGCTCCGGCATCGCGCGGAGGATCATTGCTGCCGCAGCCAGGTTCTGGCCGACCCCACTGGATGCGGGTGGCGGCCTGACCCTGACATCGTCGGCGATGCGGTGCTGGAAGCCCTGGGGTAGATGACGCATTTCTCCGGCCGGAGGTTGGCCCGCCCATGCCTGCCCGACGTCCCGGCGGATTGGCCCAAGCGCTCCTGCTCCCTCGTCGAGCCTGGCCTGCACCCCGCGGATTTGCTCGAGTTGTGGGTCGTGACCCCCCACTGGAACGGGGACCACAGCTAGCTCCCGCGGGATGTCAACGCGAGGCACCGGCCTAGGGAGATCACCGTCCTCCGGCATGCCGAGATGGTTGCCTTCGGGGGGACCCCCTAGATCGACGTGGAAACATTCGCGGCTCGGGCCACAGTCCTCGTCGCCGAGGCTACGGCTACCGTCGGAACAGTCGGAAAGGCAGTAGTCGCATGCGGTCATGAAGTCCTGCATGGCACTGGGGTTGCCAAGTCCGGAGAAATCCCAACAGAAGCTGGGCTCGTCATCTTCCTCGGACCCAGAGGGCCCGTAGGTCGAGACGTCCGTCAACCGGTCCCAAGGTGACCGCATACGAAACCCTAGAGGGTTCGGACTCACCTCTGCGAGAGTGTCCGCCAAAGCGGAGCCGCTAGGCGGGTCGAGGCTGAATCCGAAAGGCGTGGGATGGGAATCGGTCGGTACCTCTTGGTCGACGGGCGGTGATGAAGTCACGTCGGGGACTGACTGCACCGTCGTCTCAGGTACGAGGGTGACACCCAGCAAGCCTTCCGCGAGCGTGCTGGCGTCGTCTGTTTGCTCGGGATTGGCGTGTCGCGGGGAGACAGCACTCGTCTTCGTCTCAAGCGCGAGGTCGATGCCCGGCGCGCCCCCCGTTGGGGTGCTGGCGTTGTCGACTCGCTCGACGGCCGACAAGGTCCCGCCTCCTGCTTGGCCTTGGTTGCCCCGCCTCCTCCTCCGTCGGCGGGGAAGAGGACGGGGCAAGCTCGAAGGTTGTTCTTCCACCACACAGGGAAGACGTCGTCGATCCCGCCGCCGGCGGGCGGACTGTCGGCCGCCATTGTCGCTGTCGCCCGGCGGTGGAAAGAGTATCATGTCGTAGCTGCCGTCGAGGGACATGAACTCGAGGCTCCCGAAACAGAGCACCGTCCCGGGCTGGAGAGGTTGCTGGAGACTGCCCATCTGGAGCTTGACGGGAAGTTGTTCGTCAACACGCAGCAGGCCCCTACCTGGCGCGCCAACTGTTGGCGTTTCGAGACCGGGAGGTCCCTGAGCCAACGAGTGAAGTGTCGCCGCGTGCCCCAGCCCAGATGGGTCGACGCGAGGCCGAGCGCGAAGGGGGGAAGTGAGGTGGCCGGAGATGGGTGTGAGAGAGGTGGAAATCCCGCGGCCTTCGTGTTCGTCCCGCGCCTAGGTCGGGTGCGCTTGCAGTAGGGGGTTACAAGCGTCCACACGGGGGAGGGAGCGAGCGGCCTCACGCGAGCGCCTATCTCGTCCTTGTCCCCGCTCGGCCCACCTTCTCTAAGAGGGCCCTGGTCCTTCCTTTTATAGGCGTAAGGAGAGGATCCAGGTGTACAATTGGGGGTGTAGCAGAGTGCTACGTGTCTAGCGGAGGAGAGCTAGCGCCCTGAGTACACGCCATCGTGGCGGCCGGAGAGATTTTGGCGCCCGGTTCATGTGATGTCGTGGCCGTCGGAGGAGCGCCGGAGCCTGGCGGAGGGACAGCTGTCGGGGCCGTCGAGTCCTTGCTGACGTCCTCTTGCTTCCGTAAGGGGCCGAGAGCCGCCATCGTCAGGGAGCGTGCGGGGCGCCATCATTGCCTATCTGGCGGAGCGAGCCAGATGGGACGCCGGTCTTGTTCCCCGTAGCCTGAGTCAGCTTGGAGTAGGGTAATGATGGCGCCTCCTGTTGACGTGGCCGGTCCACGCCCTAGGTTGGGCGATGTGGAGGCTCCTCCGAGGTCGAGGTCGAGTCCGTCATCCGTGGCCGAGGCCGAGTCCGAGCCCCTAGGTCGGGCGAGGCGGAGGCCGTTGGCTGAGGCCAGGGCGGAATTTGAGTCCTAGGGTCGGGCGAAGCGGAGTTCGTCGTCTTCTGGGGCTGAGCCCAAGTCCGAGCCCTGGGTCGGGCGGAGCGGAGTTCGCTGTCTTCTGGGGCTTAGCCCGAGTCTGAGCCCTGGGTCGGGCGGAGCGGAGTTCGCCGTCTTCCGGGGCTTAGCCCGAGTCCGAGCCCTGGGTCGGGCGGAGCGGAGCTTCCTATGGTGCGTGCGGCCGGGCCTGACTGCCTGTCAGCCTCACTCTGTCAAGTGGCACCGCAGTCGGAGCGGCGCAGGCGGCACTTTCTTTCTGTCAGACCGGTCAGTGGAGCGGCGAAGTGACGGCGGTCACTTCGGCTCTGTCGGCTGAGGGGCACGCGTCAGGATAAAGGTGTCAGGCCACCTTTGCATTAAATGCTCCTGCGATTTGGTCGGTCGGTGCGGTGATTTGGTCAAGGTTGCTTCTTGGCGAAGACAGGGCCTCGGGCGAGCCGGAAATATGTTCGCCGCTGGAGGGGGGCCTCGGGCGAGGCGGGGATCCTCCGGGGTCGGCTGCCCTTGTCCGAGGCTAGGCTCGGGCGAGGCGTGATCGAGTCCCTCGAATGGACTGATCCCTGACTTAATCGCACCCATCAGGCCTTTGCAGCTTTATGCTGATGGGGGTTACCAGCTGAGAATTAGGAGCCTTGAGGGTACCCCTAATTATGGTCCCCGACAATAATGTATGTACAGGTACCTTCGGACATGGAATGAAACTGTACACAACATCAAAAGCTTGGTCGAGGCGAAGGTTGACGTGCAAAGGAGCTTCGGCTCAGCGGCAGGAAAAGGAACCGACTTAAAGGGGAAAAGGCTATCCAGTCCTCATTGGATTGTCCTTAAGTCAATAGTAAACATAAAGGACATGAATGTAATTTTACACAGGCTGTGCCCTGTGCCTATAAATAGATGAACAGTACCCCCGTACTGTTCATGCTGACTTGTATTCGCTTGTGCGTCACGCTTGGACTTTTACCTTCTGTCAAGCCGAAGGTACAAATGTAATTCAATATTGTTTCTGTTTATCCATGAAAATAAAAAGAAGATATATTAATGATGTCATATGATTATTCATGTTGTCTTACATATTTCATATACTTCTTCTTTCATTAATATACACTACGATGATGAAGGTATATCCTTCATGACCTTCGTTTGAAGATCATTATATCCTAAGGGAAATAATGCTTCCAAGGACGAAGGGCATTAACCTTTAACATTATGTGTTGCCTTGTTCTTAACTCATAGCATTTGAGAACAAGTCCCCAACAACCGATTTCTAGAGGAAGAAGACCAGTGGTGGCTAATACAATTGCCTCTACAGTGGCATCCTAGTCACATCGATAATACAAAATTATAATAGTGAATACATATTTAAGATATATATGTTACTATAACTCTTCATGATATTCTTTATAATAATATAATAAATTGCTTTGGAGAAGTTATAGTGATACCAAAAATTAGTCCAATCATTATGCATGGTACCCAGAAGTGGAAATAGAATAAGTTAGAAAGGTAGAAATATAGTAAGATAGAGAAACAAATAGATGGATTGATTTATGAACATATAGAAACGTAGAAATGTAGCTATCCATGTAGCAAGATATCTAGATAACAAACAGACGAACGCATGCATGGACGGACAAAGAGATAGAACTAGATGGATGCGTAGACAGATGCATGGATAGTATATGGATTTAGATCGGATACGCATGGAAACGAATCCAAATGTGAAAGTTTCCTAGAGGGGGGTGAGTAGGCAAGTTAAAACTTTTTCAACAAAAACTAGAAGCAAACTGGATAAAACTGAATTGATCTCGAAATTCACCCAGTTAACTTTGGAAATGAGATGTTCTAAATGATCCACAGGGTTTAAAGTAGTAGATCTGAGAAGGGAACTTCTCAAAATCCACACACCAAGAAGATATAAACAAATCTTTCACGGAATGGTGAGAGAACAAAGAACACAAACAAACACAATAGTCGGGTCTCTTCCAACCCTAATCCTCCCTTTGCCGACCACAAAGGTCAAGCCCACACACTAATCTTTGCTCAAACGAGCGGGTAATACAAACTTTCTTGTGGTCTTCCACAAGATTTGGAGACTCACAAGAGAGACCTAGTCGTCTAGGAGCTAGAAGCTCCAAGAATAATGAATCCACAAAGAACTCGATGTAGTACCAAAGCTCGAATCAAGAAGAGCAAGAAGGATTTAGAGATGAAGCACAAAAAACCGCAGCTCTCAAACTCACTCAAAGATTTCTCTCTAAAGATTTGAAATGGGAGAGGCAAGAGGTGTGTGAGAGAGAGTGGGAGGTGTTTCTTAGGTTAGAAATGGAGTTTTGTGCGTGCTCTACTATGGGAAAGAGTGTGGGAGGTGTATATAAAGGTGCCCCCAAAAGGTGGTGGCCGTTAGGGAAATTTGACTAAAAAACGGTTGAACCGGTTCCAAAATCGGTTGAACCGGTTCCAAAACCGGTTGAACCGGATTCCACTAGGGGGCTTTCGGTTCACTGGCGGACTCAGCTGGAGACTGGACCGGCTGCAAATCCGGTTGAGTCGGGCCAAAATTCGGTTGAACCGGGCCAAAAATTCGGTTGAACCGGTTGCAAATCCGGTTGAGCAGGGCCAAAATTCGGTTGAACCATTTTTCCAAAAATCTGCACACGACTTTTTCTGACAGGACTGACTGGCAGACTGGCAGGTCAGACAGTGATAGAGGGGAACAGTGCAGAAACCGGTTGAACCGGTTTTAATTCTGGTTGAACCGATTTTTGAAACTGTTGCACAGATTTTGAGAAAACTAAAGTGAAAAAAGGGTAAAATGGAAGTTTTAGATCAAGGATTTTGAGCTTTAGTACCAACACCAACCTTCTTTATGGATCCCCCTTGATAGTACGATGATTCCTATACTCAAGTTAGATAAAATATAATTAAGTAAACTCCTTGAGTCATTGGTGTCTCAAGTGTGATTTCTCCATGGTGTTGCTTCATAAGGATCACAAACATATTTGTCTCACCTTTTGAAGCAAACACAAATCGAGCATGTGACTTGTGCCATTTCACCATATATGAGTTCAAATCATGGCTTCAAGTCACCTTACTGATGCATCAACATGTTGTAACTCTTCATAGCTGATTAGTTCATCGACTTAGTGCAAGTACTCCCTTCTTCACCTTAGCCATGGTACCTCGGTCTACAAGCCGTCGCTTGGCCTTCACCTTCGCTTAGTTCCTCGAAGCCCTTTCCTTGCTATCTTCACCCTATCAAGCCATTCTTGAGTCACATCCTATTGAGCATCCATTGAGAGAATCATTTCTTCAATATTGTGAACCTTGCTTGAATGTCATCTAGATATAACTGCTAAGATCAATCAAGCTCTAGTTTGATCCTCATATATTCATATATGGACTACTAGTAATATGGTTAAGCCAATTCACGGTTCCTCATATCTTATTCACTTTGGCTTGACAAATCCTCTTAATCACTTCAACCTCTATTAAGATCATATTTATGCATAGTGATTTCTCAGGTCTTGTCCATATATTCAAACCAATATAGAGATCATATTATATCCATTTGCATTGTCTCACTGGTTATTTAACCTTGTGTTGAACCTTTGTTCACTATCGTTATACACTATTCAAGTATGTTCATCATACTGAATTTCCTCTTCAACACTTAGCAAACTTGTTAGTCCTTTAAATGTGTTGTCATCCAAATCACCAAAACTCACAAAAGGGATGAATGCACTTTCAATCTCCCCCTTTTTGGTGATTGATAACAACACATTTAAAGCTTACATAAGATTTGATAAATAAGATTTTGAATCCTATGATATAGTTTCCTCCCCCTAAATATGTGCATTTCAGAAAATACCAATTTTGTACTCAAATGCCAAAAGCACATATTTGGGTCAAAGTATGGAGACAACTTATATCATACTATTCATGAGGTGCACTGAGCCATAAAATAAACGTCACTCATCAATTTCCTACATCTTATGTTTTACTTATGATTCTCCCCCTTTTGTCAATTATTTCTCCCCTTTTTAAAAGTCTTCTAACACTTAGTTACATAAGACTGAAGGTAAGCTTTAATGCAAAATTTCTCCCCCTTTGTCATAAATCTCCAAAAATGATACAAAGAATATAAAGGGTAGAAATTATGATTAAGCGAGATTTGAACACACTATCATGAAAAGGATCCTTAGATGGCACAAAGGTAATGGATAAGTGTCATAAGTGATGTACCTTTGCGTTTTACCTTTTTAAGGGGTTCCAGACTTGTGTTGGATTTAGAATTCATTAGCAAGCTCTTGTTGGCATAATTGTGACATAGGACCAAGATATCAAATAAATATTGTCATACTAATTGAAAGATAAATCTTGATACTTGGATTCTAGATGTCACCTAGCATTTTCTTATCATAACAAGAGGCAACATGAAAATTGCACAAGTATGGATTATGCAACTAGTGATCATGTATGAAAAATATCAATTGAAAAACACCAATTGATACAATTTGATAGATAAGCATATCACTAATGGCATATTACACTAAGTTCTCCTCAAGTTTTAGTGCACACATATATATATGAATTCAGTTGATATCTGTTGAGAGTACTTATTTGCAACTTAAAGTACCATTGGCATAAAAGGAGTATTAATTGAACATAATCATGCAACATAAGAAACATGTGCACTATTTAATCAATTAAGTTCTAGACAGGAGAATTTATAAGCTATGCTACTTTATACATTTGCAATCCAAAAGGATGTGATACATGTTTACCAATTTTAGATGACATTGGAGTAGCATATACATGAGAAACTCATTCTCTTATGAAATGTATAAAAGATACATTTAGGAGCAAATAATCTTTGATACCCATCAAATTTGCAGTGGAAGCGATTGTCTTTGCCCAAAAATTCCTTTCTAATTTGAGACTACACACATAATAGACTTCGAAATGAAGTTAGTCTCAAAGATTCAAATTATAGACCATTCTCCCCTTAAACGTGTGCATACAAGTGATGAATACTTGTTTTACCTTATGCACTTGGAATTGTGAGGACAGGGGATTAAGTTCTACAATTTGAACCTTGGTACAAATAAAGTATGAAAATATGAAATTGCACCAATTGAAGGAATTACTCATAATCAAAAGGTATACTAATAGGCATGATATGCAATATTTTAAGCCAAGATTCTTGAGAAGTTAGCATGTTTGACTCATACCTCACTAAGATGACTTAAGACTAACTTATGACATCAGCACAAGAGGTCTTAATCAAATATCTAGAGATTCTTTAATCGTCACCACAAGTGCAACCTTATGGTGTGACTTAAGATATTGCATATACATTCACACACTAGCATGTAAGAGACTAGATGTACAAAGGTAATACAATAGTTCATAGAATGACACACCTTTATTTTATGCCACATGTTCTCCATCATGATCATCAATTTTCAACTTAGTGTTTTGACATGATTGACAATATTTTTGCACAAAGCAAGATGATTTTCATTCATGCCCATCAGTCTTCATTACAACATGTATTGAGTAAATTTAGCATGCCAAAGAGAAACATATCCTCTTCAAAAAAATCAAGAGAAACCCATTCTTTTCAAAGAACTACACAAGTTCACTAAAAGAAAATGTTAGTATTTAAGGACACAGGATATAGAATGAGCTCCCCCTAAATGTGTGCATCAAGTACTCGAATTACTTGTAACATTCACTTGATTGAATTAAGATTCTTAGAGGGGTTCATCATATATCTTGGCCAGGGCATAATAAATTTGCAACAATTGAAATCATGCTAGAGAACACATATCGTTCCCCAAAAGAACTAATCCATGGGGTGACATGTAGTAATTATTTGATCATTTCCTTGGAACCACTCATCTTCATTTGATGTTCTTCTTTCACCAAGGTGTGAGACTACACAACATGAACTTGAAAGAAATCATTAGTCTCACAAGATATAGGCTAAACTCTCCCTCAATTTGTGCATGCAAGACTACACAAAGTACACTTATGCACATCAACAATACGAGGTTAAAGGAGATGTTTGCACTATATCTTGGTTTAACATAACATGCTTTACATAGATGATGAAAATTAAACCAATTGAAAGTTTAAGAACTGAAAGTATATCAATTGAAATTCTGAAAGGTAAAGCATGCTAATATGAACCTCAAACCTCATAATGAAGGATATCATATAAATATGTCACTACATCTTCATTATTTGGTTGACAAAAAGTGTAACTCCCTTCTTGAATCACTGTGATTTCTTTTCTATTTATGATTTCATCCAACCAGGCGATCTTAAACTTCATTCATCTTGGCTTGGTTCAATCATACTTGATATGAGACCCATTGAAACTCAATGATTGAAACAACCAAGACTCTTATATCCGTAATTTTGAATCCATCCTGAAAGCACTTGGAAAGACCTTATTTAAACACTTAGAAAAGAGAGCATTAGAAACACAAGGGAGGGTTTCACAAATGATAATCCTTATATGTGGATGGAGAATGAATCATCATTCTTGAAACCCAAAAGGATAGATTAAATTCCTTTAAATTAGTGCACACATATAGTTGATGTCAAAGTTATATGCACTATTGAACATTTTATATTGCAAGGAAATTAACCTATACTATAGTACATCCCACTAAGGATAGAATACTAAAACAACTGAAGGAGAGGAAGTTTTCATACCTTGGCCTCTTATCAACTTCATCTTACTTTTGTTGAATAGTATCCTTAAGCTTGTGATTTATCCAATTTAAAACAAGCACCATCTCTTAACATAGATTTTCTATGGATAAACTCAACACAAGAGATGACATTAGTAGCACAAGCACTAGTTTCTTATTTAGAAACCCTTTATATGTGGAAGACAAGTGTGTTGCTAAAATAGAGAAACATCATAATATGGACTAAATTTCCTTGAACCCTAATGCACAATATATTTTGAATGGCATGGATAATATGCATGGTTATTCAATGAAGTCTAAAGGGATGACTTAATCCATATTATGGTGAGTGTCTAATATAGAAGAATCAAATCCAAATTAACTAGATAGAGAATACGTCACATAATTTTGGATTGTTCACCATATGATAATATTCATTCAACTTCCAATTAGACCTTTACTTCATAATCAACAACTGATGTATATCCTCAAGTGCTTCTTTTTCCTTAGTGGCTACACAAGTCACAAAAAGATAAGATTTGAAAATAATATGCACTTGAGATTCAGTTGTTACGACCCTAGCTACTATCTCCAAAGATGATTTATACATTCATTATCGAGCACCCAACTTGATCCATTGAAGGAGTGATCCTGCAAAACAAGTTTAAGCTTCATATCTTGGTACCCAATTTGAATTGGGTCCTTTGAGATTAGTAGTAAGAGCCTTGAGTACCCACACAATCCTTATTGTGGCCTTTCTCTTTGTGTAGGCACCCACATATACTTGACAACCATCTTACATGGTTTCAAGTCAATATTTAATCACATAGATAAAACTAGAGTTAAGAATAGGAGCCTTTTCTCCTTTTATTAATACATCGTTGTGTTGCCTTCTTGATGATGAACCTACCTTGACTTTGGGTGCACCTAGCTTATCAAGGTTAGTCGCACAAGCATTCATATCATTAAGACAAGTTGTGCATGGAATTTACAACTTAATGATCCAATTCAATGTGAAGCATATGAATATCAACAAAATTTAGAGAGTATGGATCACTAATTGTACCTTTTACAGTTTAAAAATCATATCCATGTTAGTGCATATGTATGTGATGAATATCAACAAAAAGATTCTTATGCACTTTTAGAATTAACGATAAGGGAATTTTAAACTGCATCATGACTAGCTATTTAGAAAACAAAGATTACAATCCATATGAATGAGATACAAATTTACTATTTTGGATTGTCTTAGTATAGCTTACTCAAGTGAAACTTATTCTCTATGACACAAGATATATAATGTTCTCCCACTAGATATGTGAATCAAGTATTTGAATGACTTGCCACATGCACTTTCAATTCAGTTAAGAGTCTCATGAGGAGTATATAACATATCATGGTCAAGGCATGACAAATTTGCAATGAATTAACTTATGCCTAAGAATACTTACCACCATATAGAATGTACTATTTGTTATACCAATTTGACAGATCTTACTATCTGTGGTGGTGTCACCTTAGTATTCTTCTTTTTATCATTTGTGGAGACTTCCTTCTTTGTTATCTCCTTTCCTTTTAAAACTAGTCAATAGAACACTTTGAAAAGAGGTATTAGTAGTACAAGGAAGTATTTAATGAATGATGATATCTATATATGAATGGCAAACAAATCATCATTTATGAGGCGTAAAGGCATAAATTAAATTCCTTTTAAGTTAATGCACATGGAGCAGTGAATTCACAATATGCACTAATTTACAAATTTAAGCCAAAAGGAATTTAACCTTCATATTGACATTCCTTTCCATAGAATATATTATTACCAATTGAAAGAATGCTACTTGGAAGGAACTACTATTGATCAACTACCAATTGAAGCAATTTGTTCCATACCTTTGCCTTGAGCATTCCTAATCTTTCTTTTAGGTGAAGATTAACCTTTAAAGCTTATGATTTTACCAATTGAAAGAGCACAATCTCTACTTATGAATTTCCATGAAATATCTTAAAAGAGATTGTATTAGTAACACAAGCAATAGTTTCCTATTTAGCAACCTCTAGTATATGAATGACAAAAAGGTTACTAAAATAAGGAAACCTCATGATATGAACTAAATTACCCTTACAAGCATCATGCATAACATCAATTGTAAAAAAGATGAAAGTAGCATGATTATTTAATTAAGTTTACATGGCAAGTTTAATTCATAGCATGGTGAGTGATTAATGTAGAAGACTCAAAACCAATTTAAACAAGAATGAATACATCACATAGTATTTGTTCGATCTTCTTTGAATGTTGAATGGCACACTCCATTTGGGAAACACATTCTCATGTTGTGAGACTACATAAACACTTGGATAGAAACATTAGTCTTACAACTCTAGTCATATAGAGAATTCCATTTTGGTAAGTGCTTTAAGAATTTGAATTTCTTACTTAGCACTTTATTCATTTAAGAACATGGGATAATACTCTTTATGTCTAGGTCATGGCAATAATATGATGATTAACTTGAAATATGCCACAAGATACATACAATCAATTTAAAGCATGTAGATTGTCACAATATAAAAATATGAACTTGCAATCTACCATATAATTAGATCCTTTCCAAAGCAAGGTAAAATCTTTTAAGTTCATTCTCAAGTGCTTCATTTTTCCTATGTGGCCACAAAAGACACAAAGGAATATACCAATTAAAAGCAATATGCACTTAAGAATTAAGTGTTACCACCCACAAAGGTTAATCCTTATTCCCTACAACACAAGTTCTTGCTAGAGATAAATATGAAGTTAGTGATATAACAACTCAATTCATCTTTGGATCAATCTTAAAGGATAGACAATGTAAGATTGATAGCTTGAGATAAGAATTGAGTTAAACCGCTCAAGCACCCCAAAGCTTCATATCATCTCTGGGCACCTGCAAAACTTATTAAGTACATTTTGGTACCCATTTTTGGATGGGTCCACCAAGGTTAGCTAATAAATACTTAGGCACCCAAATGGCCTTTGTGCTAGTTTTAGGTGAACTACTTACCTTTCTAGCACAAGTGTCATTTTTGGGTCTCCTAAGTGAATATGAATGAATTGACATGGTAGGCTTAGGATACTCACTCATGGGACAATCCTTGCATAGGTGTCCCTTTCTTCGGCAAGTGTAGCAAATCTGATTTTTAATTTTGCAAGACTCCTTCTTGCCTTGCTTCTTGTTTGCTACATGGTTAGTGAGCCTCTTTCTTTCTAAAGTTAAGCCACTATCCTTTATGTAGGGACATCACTTAATCTCATGTCCCTTCTCATGGCATTGATAACACTTTCTAGCACATCTTCTCTTATTTGGAAGAGTGACTTGTTTGTTACCTTGTGTGGAGCATGTGGAGGCGTGGTTGAGGCACTTGTCATGAGCTTTGGCTTTCTTCTCTTGATGTTTGCTCATGTGCTTCTTGGAAAGCTTGATATTTGTCACACCCGGATTTTAGGGATCCAAAACCCGGGCGCGAACATAATCACCAGGTGTGCTGGGACCAAGTCTCACACATATGATGAATCATGGCACAGGATCGAATGTCACATCTTTACTATATAACAGGAGTTCTATACAAAATAATTAAATAATTACATCATACGGAGACAACGGTCCAGCAACCCAAAGTTGACTGGGAGACGACGGCCTAGACCTCTCACGAACACACCGCAGCATCCTCCATGCGCATCATCCTGTGGTACCTGTTCTTCTCCTGTGGGGGGGTGTGAGACAGCAAGAGTGAGCTCACATACGTTCATTGCTCAACAAGTTGTGGGGAATAATGTGCATGAACTCGCGAAAGGTGGGAGCTCACGTGAAGTGTAAGGCTTACCAAAGAGGATGGTTGAAGCTGAGCATTGCTTTTAATGTTGGTCAAAATTTTATTAGCATTTACTAAGTATAAGTAAATACCAACCCAATTAAGTAGTAGAACAAAAGTAACAACCTCACCTGCGATGCAATGCATATGACAAATTGAGTTTAAGTTCCATAATTTAATCATGTGAGTGTCCGAGCCGCTCATGACCGTGAGCACGGCTAGTATACCAGTTTTACACTCTGCAGAGGTTGCGCATCTTTACCCACAAGTCGTGTTACCCATTTGCCACGGAGTTGATCAGACTCCATACACCTCTACCAAGGAAGCGAGGCAGGGTACCACTACGAGGCCGTTACAAAGTTCCACTAGCTTCAGACTACCCGCTACAGTTTATAGGAAGCTCCAATGCAGGAATCCCTTGCAGGACCGCCATTGCAGCAAAATCCTCCCGAGGGCCTCCCTACACTGACCACTCCCCTACTGCCCTTGCCCCTTTCGGGTAAGGTAGTCTTCCACTAGCTTTCCTAGTTAATCGGCCAAGGGCGTCCCATTAAACCCTTGTGGTAGCACTGTTTTCCCGGGTGGTTCTCCATGTTCCAATTAACATAATGATCTTATCATGAACGATAAATAACAACGGATAACAAAAGTATAATCATGAGTAATGTATCTTCATACCCAAAACCACATAAAGCACTAGCAAGTACTACCCAAAAAGTTCAGTGGTAACAAGGTATAGAGATAATCAAACTAGGGTATCCTATTAGGACCCATCAAAATTAACCTATGTAGATCATTATGATTAATTAGAACATGAGTGGGTAAAAAGAAGTGATCAAGGGCACAACTTGCCTGGCACTTGAGATTCCAGGTACCAACTTGCTTTTCAGATGACACGTGTCCTCGCGCTAGTCGTAGCAATACAAACAAACATGTATAGGCAAAATTAACATCACACCAAGCATAAGAATAACTGAGTAATAATAATCTACGCGAAGCTACCAGGTTGTAGGAACGAGAACCACTAAATTCGGAGTTACGGTTATTAAGTTATGATTTTCTGAAGTTCTTTTCTGTTTGGTACAAAAATAATTGTGTGATAAATTTTAATATGATTTTCATGCTATAACAGTGTTACTCAGTAATATACAATGTTACTACCAAATTATAGGCACTAGAATGGACTAAAAAGGAGCTAATATGAATTTTCTAGAGATTAAACACTGTTCTGGAATTATTTTTATACTAGGTGAATGCCCGTGCGTTGCAACGGGAACGTATAATATTATGATTATATATACAGGTATATGTGCACACATAGGCCATTGTTTAGTAATGTCAGGCCATTGTTTAGTAATGCTAGTAAGAATCAACTCAATAATCATAATAAATATCGAAGTATGCCAGTTTTATTGAAAGAGATCCAAGCAATCCCGACACACGTTTGTATATAAATATTTACGAATTCACATGTACCATGAAGTTGGACAGTCAAAGGTTACATATGCAGACGACGCGCACCGTGTTGCTTGCTGTTTATAGCGATGACACGGAATCCCAACTCTCATCCAGGTGTTCACAAGCATCATCATGCTCTATTCATGTCAGGTGCGTGTTGTAGCCCTGCACGAGCATGACGAAGGACATCATATTCCGCTCTAGCATTCCAACAAACAACCTACACCATATTGAGTGAAAAGTAAAATCAGTGAATGAGAAATTTTCTACAGGAAACACTATCTAGATATGATAAACAAGAGATAATCCGTGATAACAGGGGCACATGGCTAGGAAGAACAGAGCTAAACAATCTTAGTAAGAGAAAGTCATCAACGAGCTAATTTCTTTGTTCAACTTTAAAAGGTACAGTAGAAAGAATGCCCTTCCACACACCCTCTACACACACAATTTTAATTGTGTTCAACCAGTAACAGGGATCCTAGATTTGGAGAATTAACATGCCAGCCCTTGTGTTCCGCATTGTGATGAACTCATGAACAACCATTAGTTTGTACCATGAGCAGAAGAAGAAATTACCCAGGTAGGGATGCCTCCCACAATGTACTAAACTACTAATCCAGTCTAAACAATGCACCTAGAAGGCTCATAGACTCCAGTTAGCACACATTCCTACAGAGCCAGTAAATGGAATCCAAATATTTTTCTGGTCAATGTTCTATACAGTATCATACTCTGCAATTGAGATAAGAAAACGCACAGATGCCAAAAGACCCAAAACAGAGTAACTCCTTGAAGCAGAAAATGGTACATTACACTCACCACCTAATAAATTGCGCCTTGATAGATTTAGATTGAGGATATAGGAATAAATCAAGATTATCATATTCTGAAGATGGGCAAACAAAATGCACTTTTTTATCATATTCTAAAGACGGGCAAACCAAAATTTAGATAAGCTGATTCATTTTGTTACAGGTGTCTGATGATTTTCTCAGGATAGTGCAACAACCTAATAACATGCACCTTTCTTGCTACCCTGAAACATTAACCAAGGCTGTATTTGTTTTCTTATATAACTTAGTATCAATTTACCTGTTCGAAGAGGGGAGGAGAAACATACCGACCCAACCACTCCAAAATGGCTGTAAACAGTGCCAAAGAAACTTAATGCTATTAGTTTAAATTTGTTCCTATCACCTCTGTTCTAACTGGTATTCCTGGCATTGGTTACCTCAGCCATGCCATCAATTTATATCTTCGATGTAAGTCATGAGAACAAGTCTTTTTAAATTGTTCTTTCAGCTAAAAATGTCTTTTTTACACATATATGTATGGAAACAAAGTTAGGTTGTATTGCAATGGCGAGGGTAAAATTAATTGAATAAATGTCGCTATTAGTCCCATGTTTTACTTAAGCTTCATTTGGATCCTTATACTTTTAAACATTCTAATTGAGTCTTCAACCTTCAACATATGATTAAACAGATACATTCACAGTGGCGAGTGAAGGGCGAGCATCCTTACCATCACAGCAGAATAGCCCAAACCCGGGCAGATTTCAGCGGTCCGGCAGGGGACGGAGGCAGAGACAGTTGCTGCTCCTGCGCCAGAGAGGGGAGGAAAGGCTTCACGCCTCCAAGGTAGCAACAAGGTGTGAGGGGGTAGGAAAGGCTTCACGCCTCCAAGATTTCAGTCGATTCCTTGCCAGAACTATTAAATAAAGGTGTTAATGTGCATGATGAATGTTCACAGTCGATTCCTTGCTAGAACTATTAAATAAAGGTGTTAATGTGCATGATGAATATTCAGTCAATTCCTTTACAGAACTGTTAAATAAAATAGCCACAAGAGGATATGAGCAGGGTAGGAGTGAACTTAACTTCGTAATGTAGGTGGAGGTGGTCTGCGTACAAGAAAATCCGAAAAATAGAAGCTTGTTGTTACCAAGAACAATTCAGATAGTTGTTTCTATAAATAATTTCACCTGTACAGCTTCAATTCAAGTTCCTTTCGATAACATTCTCTGGACATAATTGGACAACAAATAAGAAGAAAATCAGTAGCCACAAAATGTACAATAAAGACTACGTGAAAGATAGTTATAAACCTATGATACACATGAATGCGAATTTGTGTTCCTAGGATGAAGAAACATCGTGTGCCTTTGACAAAGACCCTAGCTGCTTTTAAGCCGATAATACTGACATGTTTGACATCCCTACAAATATTTGATCAATAACAACTAATGAAATCGTTAAGTGAAGATAATCTAATGGTGAGTTTGGCAATGGCAAAGTCAAAGTCAGACTCCAGAAGTGGTACAACAAATTTGGCATCATCTGGCTACAAAATACAACAATATGAGGTGAGAGTAGATATCAATTTTCACAAGGAAAAAACTGTAAAAATTGGTAAACTTACCCTATCAGCAGAAGGTACCATGCAGACTTCAATCCCCTGTTCATGAGATAATTTCAAAAGGTCATTTCTCAACCACAGTATTCAATAATAAAATTGAGGTAATTGGGAAAAGCAGTTGGTAAGCAGTCATTCAGGCCACTCAATCTTCAGCGCCTGCTTAAGACCCTGTCTATTTATCACAATACTACAGCTGCACCATATAAAAGCTGCTTTTATCTAGACCATACATCTGCATGTATGGCATACCAATCTAATACCTCAATGTCACCAGATGGGCAACTGAGGAAGTGTGTTAAGCCGTTACCTCCTTAGAGAGAACTGTGCTTAGTCTCGCATCATCCACCATGTGAACCCGCTCCTTTTGGTATTCAATGTACAATTCTCTGCAGCAGTCAAAATTAGAATTAAACAGTTATCAAAAGAAAGCTTAACAACAAAAGCAACATGGGTATCTCAGTGTGCTCTCATAACCAACAAGAACATCTCATGATATCAATATCTTCCAAACCATTAACCTGCCACACAAACCTGTACTACCAAGCTAAATAAACTAAAGAACTACACACTATTCCATACACCAAGAGGTGTGGTCATTTGCTAATTGCTACCCATCACTTTTCCTATTAGAAGGATACAAAGAACAGAAATACAAAAATGTAGTACCTTTAATTTTGTTATTCAGTACACATGAGCAAAACAAATAGTGATTTTTCAGTTCATGAAAAATGAGCAGCACGAATAGGATAGTTATGCATCAAGGCCCATGTTGAAATATTCCATACATGGTTGACGCCACCGCCTCGTCAACCAGCCCGTCGCGGCAACATGCGGCGATGACCATGCTGGCGGTGAAGCCGTCGGTCTCGACCCCGGCAGCGCGCATCTCATCGAGGAGGGTGACGATCCGCGGCCACGAGCGGCCCATCCGGTCGTACACGTCCAGCACGACGTTGTAGGTGACGAGCGTGGGCGCCACCCCCTGGCGCCGGAGCTCAGCGAAGAGCTCGAGCGTGCGCTCGTACCGGCCCACGCGGGAGAGCGCGTGCAGCACGGTGGTGTAGGCGCGGACGTCCAGGCGGGAGCGGCATTTCGTCGAGCAGCGCGCAGACGGTGTCGTGCTGGCCCTCGCGGCCCAGCACGCGGACGACCATCTCTGTATTTCAATATTCAGAAGAAATGCAACAGAATATAGCAACATGACTTCTCTTTTGTCATGATATTAAGTACCAACTATCAAGCCAAGCCCTTCATATTTGAATACTGCTCTCTGATTTTGAGGGAGAATATGTAGCCCATAGTGATACTATACTAATCATTGACTGAATTGGTCATTTCTTCCTAACATCCAGAAGCCTGCCTAAATTGTATGCTATAAAGGAGTAATAACAAATTAACGATGCTGCAACTTAGAAAAACGAAGACAGAAGCATAGCAGTTTAAAGGTAGTACAAGGATCAGCTTAACTTGACCAGGGCCATCAATGCTCATGCCTACACCGATGGAACTGTGTTTGTTCACGTAAGATTGTAATAGTATGCTATAAAGGAGTAATAACAAATTAAGGATGCTGCAACTTAGAAAAACGAACACACAAGCATAACGGTGGCATCTCAATACATATAACTAAAGGCAGTAGAAGGATCAGCTTAACTTGACCCTTATTAATGCAATGGATACACTAATCACAAACTTCTTACAATCTTACCTGAACAAACACAGTCTCATTGGTGTAGGCATGAGGATTGATGGCCCTGGTCGTACGCTGCCCGCACACGTAGGCGAAGGCCACCCGCATGTACCCAACCATGAAACCAAGATGAAATAAAGTGTATGCACTCAAAAAAGATTTGATCTTAAAGAGATCGCAATAGCAGAGTAAGTCAGGCAAGCAAAGATTTTTTTACTGGAGAAAACAGAGAAGGGAGAGAAAAGGATCTACGGCCCATGCTGACGCCGCTCGAAAGGAGCGGAGAGGAGGGAGAGGGGTGGCGCCGCGGAGGTATGGGATATATCTGCGTCGAGGCAAAGAGAGGGGTGGCGCTGCAGAGGTATAGGATGGATCTGGATCTAGGCAGAGAGAAGGAGAGGTGACCTGTAGATCTCCACCAGCACCTTCTCGTGGTACTCCTTGAGCCACGCTGCCCGCGCGAAGGCCGCCACCATCCCGTGGCTGCAGGAGAATCTAAAAAAACTGTAACCTAATGAATAATAAATACAATCATATAAGTATTCCATGGAAAGTTTATACTCCAAGTGATAGACAGTAAATTAATACTTGAATTTAGACTACTCAAAAGTATAAAGATGTGAACTTGAGTACCATGTCAGTGGAAAACGAAAAAGGGCCGAAGGGCTGAAAATTTAATGCATAGTTCTATTTATGGCTTCGTAGTATGATATGTACCATCAAATTCAGTTATGATTTACTTTGCCATAGGTTTCAATGTAATTAAGAAGTAAATTTTAGAAAAACAATACAATTATAAATAACAGGACTGCTCAGGAACTAAATATAAAGTCTGGACGGATACATCCTGAGTGGTAGACATTATAAGGAACAGGGAGTGGTAAACATACTCAGTTAAACAAGAACATCTCAAGATGTTTTGTGTTTTAGAACAGACAAGTACCTCTTGACAATTTCATCAGAACAGAGATGACTACCTCTTGACAATCAAGAATAAGTATCAAGTGATGACAGACTTGTAGGATAAGCATTACAACACACAATAAGGCGTTCCTATTTTCAGATAGCCAAGAACAGAGATGACCACCTCACGACAATCAGGAGTTTAGTATTAGGTGATGATACCAACTTGTACAGTAAGCATGTATCCATTATATGTTAAAACTACAAGCTGCAGCTCTAATTCTTCAAAATTGGAGAACAGCTGCTCTTTCTATGAACTAAAGATTGTTACTTGGAAGATGAATTGAAAACTACACAAACCTCTACTTTTTCTTGGAGTCATATATAATTTGTGGACAGACCATGCAAAAAATCCACTTCAAGAGCAAAAGCAAAGACAAAAAATAGCGCTATTTATTCTGCTAGATCTTATGTTCAATACAAATCAATCTTATATTTAAAAATTGAGGTAGTTTCAGAGTTAAGGCAGTAAAGGTACCTTCGGGTCTTGCACCACAAGAAGAGCTGCCCTGTCACAAGTCAGCTCTGCAGCTCGTAGCCATCTATATAGCTGCTCTTCCAGAAAGCCAGCAACCATGCCGAAACCTGATAAAAGTGCATGTATTTACCATGAGATGTAGTTCAAATGAAGTGTATTTAGGTACATAGCCCACCAATCTAATGAGATTTCAAGTAGTCAGATGGTCTACCAGGGACAGTGTATGCTCCCATTGTGAGTATATTGGCAAAAGTGAGCCAAACACCATGATCGCACTTGAGGTGACCCAGCTCATGAGCCAAAACAGCCTAATTGAAACAAATCCAATATGATGAGTAATCAATGCATTCAGGCAGTAGGTAAGCAAGTAATAATTCTTGTTTTGATTGTTCATCTAGGCAATACCAGCCGATGAGTTTGTTTAGAGTAAACAACAGTACCTGCAATTCCCTTGGAGTAAGCAGCTCCACAAGGCTTGTGTGAACGACAATGAATGGTTTTTTGCCGTTGATTGCTAAGGTGTAGGCATTTGGAACAGGATTCTGCCTTATGTACAAGTCAGGAGCTTCGGTGTTCAAGAGCTGCAAACATATAAGAAAACGATATACAACATCAAAGAGCCAGCTATGTCCATAAATTCCAATCTATATCAGAACATAACCCTTAAGTCTTAAACCAATAAGTGCCTAACAATCGAATAGGTCGCAACTCCCAATGCAGTGGTCCAACAGCTATATCGAATGTACCAAAACAGCATAACAAATGAGCACCTACAGTTAGTGAAATGATCTTAGTTTGTTTTGTTAGTTTAAATATTTTCAAAATTAAGAGAAAATAGTAGTGTTAAGTTGTATGTGTTCAGAATTGATAGTATGACTGAAAATCTGGAACAAAATCAACAGTGAAGTATCTCAGACTAAGTGTCTTTATATTTCACATGCCAAGTAGGTTACAAAAAAATAATTTAACATTTAGTTTTTATAAATCGCTTCACCATTACAGTGGGATCGAGACCTTTGAGATCTTGATAGTGATCGTCTTGTGTTCTTCCGTTCATGTACCTACCACTACATCAATGAAAGCACAAATTTATTTCTTTTTAGTTTTTCAAGTATAAGTTTACAAAATGTTCAGATCTGAACCAATAGAGTATAGTATAATAAACATTTGTAGAACAAGCCTCACAAGCAAAATAAAAATATGACAATCCAAAAAAATAAGTCAAGTGTCCGTGCGGTTTTTAGGGCTCGATTAATTAGGAATTTCATGGCAAGGAACTTAAAGATGTGGTTTTTGATGACCTGGAGAACATAAACCAAAGATATGACATTAACTACTACACATTATCAAAGTATAACCCCTTGTTAAGGCTACAACAACACCACAATACACACACGTACATGATAAGGAAGTACATAACACATTATATGTCTAAAGTTTGGGTCACTTGTCCTCTATTCACGATAAGAAAGTACAGAACACATAATATGTCTAAGTTTGGGTCACTTATCCTCGATTCACCATATCATCTAACTATGGAAAGAAAAAGAGCAACCAATCATACATCCATAAATGAGAACAACTTTAATCTGCTATTATTTTTTAACCATGGGAAATCTTTTTGGTATATATGAGCTGAAACATCCATCGGAAAAGGACAATAAACCTGCAGATACTTCTACTGACAAGACTGTCACAAGTATGTTTCTGTTTTTTATAGGAATGAGGGCAGGCATACCTCACCACTTTTTTTGGAAGGGGAGCTCGCCGGAGGGGATGGAGAAGCCTCGTCGATGGTACTACCTCGCAGACCTGCAAAGAGAGAGAAGAGGTGAGGAACTAAAGGCAGAGAGGATCCATGCGGGATTGTATATGAATATTATATGAGACGGTATTTTTAGCAATTGGTTCATCCTTTTCACTTTTTATTGACAAAATGTCAACATGGATTAAATCCAATGAAAAGGAAGCCTGTGCTCCACCTAGTTTAGTTAAATCCAGAACTGTTTAGCAGTTACACTACAAGTATGAAAGGCAACCATTATACTGGATGTTCGTGGCAACGCACGGGCATGATAAAACAAAGCATGCGCTCTCCGGTACTACAAAGCTATGTAATTAGTTCTCAACATAAAAATATATACACATCTGATTTCATAAATAAACAGACATACAGATAGAACTACAAAGAGAAATTCATCCACAAAATTCTCAAATGCTAGAACTTGTCCAAAAGTTGTTGTCCTATCCGAGGATTACCTCTATGTGATTCCAGTCGTCCTCGCTCTCTGGCACGCACACAGTCTTCTTCTCCCTTCGGGGTCGTTATCGCTTTCGGGGGAACTCTTCCGGCTATGGCGTCCACACGTGCTCGAGCTCGAACATACAGATTATCAAGCGCAAAGATTCGCACCTATATAGGCATCTGCAGAAGTTGCAGGCTGAGGACTATTTCTTCGTGTACAGTAAATGAAATTACCAAATAAATAGTATAAAGAAACTGGATTTTACATGTAACAACATTCAGAAACACCTGAGCTGGAGGCCTGCAGTAGCAAAACATGCCCGATAAACTAACTATGACAATGAGTAAGCAGCCATTAGCCCATTACACAAATATTAGCTACGACATACTGTGCTTGACTGCTAGTTGTTTCTTATCCTCTAAACCACTAAAAATCTCTATGTGAAGCAGTGCGATACATGTACATCATACACCTGCTCACATAAGAACACAAACAAACTATTACGAGCCACGACCATTTGAAGCAAACAGGATTACACGGGTGAGCTGCAACTAAAGGCAAGTGGTCGTACCCTACACATGGCGATGGCAGCAAGGTCCTTCTCCAACTTCTGCTTGAGCATCATGTTGTACTCGACGGGGTCAACAACCGATCTCCAGGCTGACGCCGGTGCCATGGACCCTAGTGGCTTGCTCTTCGCCTCCTCGACTCTAGCTCCATTGCTACCTCTACTTTACGGCAACGATGGGACTCAAGCTATCGAGCTCCTCAAGAAATTTCTGGAAGCACCACTCCGACAGGCACCAGTTCATCGTGTCCGCCGCGTCCCCCCTCCTCCTACTCCACCTAGTGACTGGTGCAGCAACATTATCGGCAACCGCTGGTTGAGGGTGCGGTGGGGCCTATAGGGGTTGGGGATCTCCTCCACAGAAAAGACGCGCTCCATGCCAAAACGAAATTTCTGGTTGGTTCCAAGTTCCAACCCACGGCGGCTTCACGATGGAGGAGGAGACGGAGCACAGATTCATGATTTGAGGGGAGAGGGAGCTTCTCCACCGGTGACCCATCTGCACACGGGCCGGGGGGTGTTGATACGAGCAAGCATCTAAATGAATCGGAGTGGGACGACATGAGTTTACCTTGAAGGCTAGCACCGCATCCACCGCACTGGTACACAGGGGCGCCGGCCTCCTCGAGAACGCAGTGGCACCTCGGGCATCTCACACGGAGAACCGCTCTAGCATTTGGAATTTCCATGGGACATCCGGAGAATGGATGGAGGTGGAGCGTGCGGGCGTGGACCGAAGATGGTGCGGCGGTTGCAAGGAGGAAGGCGATGCTGCGTCTCGGCCTCTCGGGAGACCGATGCGAGGGGCCGCTTGCAGGGAGAGGTGGAGGGGGCCGCTAGGCAGGGAGAGCGGCAGAGAAAGACTCGAACTCTAGGCTGGGCCAGGGCCAGAGGCGTGCTGGGCATTCGACATGGGCCGCACCAAATAACATAGCCCACGCCGACCAAGCTGCACCAAATAACACGTGACCATGACTTGCAAATTTTAGTACCATACTGGCCAGCCAACAATTGTGGTACTGGCTTATAAGCTGTGCTGCTTCGGAGAAAGTAATTCTGGTTAAGTGCACTTGACGGTCTCTACTCCTAACATTTTTTGCGCGAGAGGACACGGAGCTGCAACGAAAAAATAACTGTCACGTGGGCCCATATGGTAGGGCATGCGGTGTGCAGAACATGGGAATGGGTTTGAGCCGCGACGGGAAAAAGGAGACAGAGGCTGTCACGTGGGCCCACATGTGCAGGGCGTGTGTTGAGGGTGCAGATGGGAATGGCTCCTCACGAGAGGAATGTGTGTGGAGTGTGCAGATGGGAATGGCGTGTGTTGAGGGTGCAGATGTGAATGGGTTTTCACGAGAGGAATGTGTGTGGAGTGTGCAGATGGGAATGGCAGAACACGGAAATGGCAGAACATGGGAATGGCAGACTACTCTTAGAGCCTTAATAAGTAGTAGAGATTAAAAATCTATTTCCTATTTGTTTTCTCTGGTTTTTCGAGTTTCTGGACTGGGCCTCAAATCCAGAGAAACCCAGGGGTCTCGAGGTAAGTTTGCCTAAGACACAGAAAACTACTGGCGTGGACGGCGGGTTGATTCGCTAAAATGACAAGGTCTCTTTTGTAAGACGGGACGACTCAAAGGATACGGTGCACTATAGCCGTCGGATATGTTGTCAACGACCCAGATTAGAGTTCCCTAACCGTGAATCGGTACGCATTGTGAACCCATAGATCAGGGATCAACAGTTGTGGTTCAATGGAGCAAGATCTACATATAACCACACGATCTGTATCCAACGATCACCATCCCACGCCCAATCCTGGTCGTTAGCTAGTCGATCAACGGCTCATGGGAGTCTTCCCCGTCACCAAACACCACATCCCCTAGCACGGTAGTGCGCATCATCCACGGCGGCGCGACGACGGAGTTCGGCCGCAGGGGACTCGATGACCCATTCCGAAATTAAATGGGTCACAACGTAGTGGAGAAGGTGGCGAAACCGGTGAAGGTAATCTCACAACTAATTATGGCGCCAGATCATCGAGCTGCGAGAATGTGCGGACACACCGGCCGTGCACCGAGGCGGGCAATCACGGACGCCCAAAATGTCATTGCTTAACCACGATTGGTCTAATTAAGCGTAGGGACAGTGCGTAGGGAGTGGAGCATACCAGTCCCGAAGTCGTGGAGGCGCCAGCCCACGGTAGGAACGGATGCCACGCGGTGTCTATGGGGAGAACAAAGGATGCGGGAGCCGGGTCTTATAACCCTGAGCGAGGAGCTCGGACTGCCGCGAATCCCGGGCGGATGCGGAAGAATAGCAACAAATTCGAGACAGGGAGGGAGGGATTTGTTTAACAGAAAACCGAGATCTCCGGCGCGGCCGTCGCGAGCAGCTGAGCCCGTGTTCGCTGCGAGAGTTTAGCATGGAGGGAGAAGATTCTGGCCATCCGGGCCCGGCTGCCAGTGACAGCGGCAAGAAGGGATGCGAATGCGCGCACAGGTGGCTGCCACGCGGGCCCCGCATGTAAGTTGGCCGCGCGCGCTGCAGTTGGTAATGGGCCGTGTGGAGGGAAAGTGCACTCTGGGCCGGAAATGAAGCAGTCGGCCCATGTAGCCCTTTTATCCTTTTTCTTTTTTTTATTTTTCTGTTTTCTTTCTTCTTCTCTTCTAGGTTTAAATTTGAATTTGAATTTAGTTTCAAACCTTGTGCAAATTTGTTATCAAATCATATTATGGAATGAAAAATACAAATTTTAGAAATATATTTATATTATTTATATTTTCATATCATTTCTCTTCTTACTTTCAAACCCTAATTTTCCATTTAGGGTTTAATCCAATTTCTAGTTTTTTTATATTATTATTATTTTTATTTAACGCACAAACATAAAACTCCAACAAGATGTACTTTATTTTATTTTAGTATCATTTGTTTTAATTAATCCCTCATAATTTTATGTATGCTCTTTCTTATGATGCAATTATGGCACATACAATAGGGAATTCACTATTTATTCCTTGTAAACAATTTTGAGTGTTACAATATTCCTTTGAAGGGGTTTTGTGCATGCTACTATTGTCCCCTTCTCAAGCTTTTTCACCATATTATCACGGTTATCTTGAGAAGGTTGAGCATGACACTTTCCCTTCAATTGAATCAAGCTCCTTTTTAGCCTCTCATTTTCTTCCTTGAGCTCATTGTTTTCTTTTGCATAGGAAACATCACTTGTTCTTGAATAGCTTAATGGAAGATTGGCTTTCTTGAGAGCAACATTTGTTAGCACATGATAATATAGTTTCTGTTTTAGTACATGTGCATAAGTGAGGTTGGTATGATTTCAAATTAGTTAACACAACCTCATGAGCCATTTCTAACATGATATGTGAATCCATAAATTTATTATGAGAGCACACAAGCATATCATGTTTTTCTGGCAAAGCTAGATTTTCAATATTTAGCCTTTCTATCGTGTTCTTGAACATAGCATTTTTATTTTCTAATTGAGCAATATATGATGAATGATTAACAACTTTAATTTGCTCAATTAAAATGTCTTCATACCTTTGGACCAAATCATCATGAGAGCACTTTAGCTTCTCATGCTCTTTGGTCAACTTCTCTAAGTCTTCGATTTTTCTGATGAGGAAGTCTTCTTGCTTATGAAGCATTTCTTTTTGTTCTTCCGCTCTTTTCATGAGTTTGAGCAAGCTCATCCGATGTTTCTTGCTTATCTGAGTGAAGAATTGTTGAAGATCATCCTCATCTTCACTATAACTTTCTTGCTCCTCCTCATCCTCACTTTCGCTTTCACTGTCACTCCCATTAGCAATAAAGCACATATGAGAAGTGGATTTGAAAGATGAACCTTGTGAAGAGGTGGATTCGTCGTTTGGTCTCCATCGATCATTTTCTTCTTCAATTTTGTTCTTCGCCTCATCTTCCTTCAACAAAAACTAGAAGCAAACTGGGTAAAACTGAATTGATCTCAAAATTCACCCAGTTAACTTTGGAAATGAGATGTTCTAAATGATCCACAGGGTTCAAAGTAGTAGATCTGAGAAGGGCACTTCTCAAAATCCACACACCAAAAAGATATAAACAAATCTTTCACAGAATGGTGAGAGAACGAAGAACACAAACAAACACAATGAGCAAGAACACAAGAGACACAAGATTTATCCCGAGGTTCGGTCACACCACCAAGGTGCCCTACTTCCTCGTTGAGGCGCCCACAAAGAGCCAGGTCTCTTCTAACCCTAATCCTCCCTTTGCCGACCACAAAGGTCAAGCCCACACACTAATCTTTTGCTTAAACGAGCGGGTAATACAAACTTTCTAGTGGTCTTCCACAAGATTTGGAGACTCACAAGAGACACCTAGTCGTCTAGGAGCTAGAAGCTCCAAGAGTAATGAATCCACAAAGAACTCGATATAGTACCAAAGCTTGAATTAAGAAGAGCAAGAAGGATTTAGAGATGAAGCACAAAAAACTGCAGCTCTCAAACTCACTCAAAGATTTCTCTCAAAGATTTGAAATGGGAGAGGCAAGAGGTGTGTGAGAGAGTGGGAGGTGTTTCTCAGGTTAGAAATGGAGTTTTGTGCGTGCTCTACTATGGGGAAGAGTGTGGGAGATGTATTTAAAGGTGCCCCCAAAAGCTGGTGGTTGTTGGGGAAATCTGACTGAAAAACGGTTGAATCGGTTCTAAAACCGGTTGAACTAGATTCCACCAGGGGGTTTTCGGTTCACTGGCGGACTCAGTCGGAGACTAGACCGACTGCAAATCCAGTTGAGCCGGGCCAAAATTCGGTTGAACTGGTTGCAAATCCGGTTGAGCCGGGCCAAAAAATCGGTTGAACCAGTTGCAAATTCGGTTGAACCGTTTTTCCAAAAATCTGCACACGACTTTTTCTGACAGGACTGACTGGCAGACTGGCAGGTCAGACAGTGACAGAGGGGAACAGTGCAGAAACCGGTTGAACCGGTTTTAATTCCGGTTGAATCGATTTTTGAAATTGTTGCACAGATTTTGAGAAAACTGAAGTGAAACAAGGGTAAAATGGAAGTTTTAGATCAAGGATTTTGAGCTTTAGTACCAACACCAACCTTCTTTATGGATCCCCCTTGATAGTACGACGATTCCTATACTCAAGTTAGATAAAATATAATTAAGTAAACTCCTTGAGTCATTGGTGTCTCAAGTGTGATTTCTCCATGGTATTGCTTCATAAGGATCACAAACATCTTTGTCTCACCTTTTGAAGCAAACACAAATCGAGCCTGTGACTTGTGCCATTTCACCATATATGAGTTCAAATCATAGCTTCAAGTCACCTTACTGATGCATCAACCTGTTGTAACTCTTCATAGCTGATTAGTTCATCGACTTAGTGCAAGTACTCTCTTCTTCACCTTAGCCATGGTACCTCGGTCTACAAGTCGTCGCTTGGTCTTCACCTTCGCTTAGTTTCTCGAAGCCCTTTCCTTGCTATCTTCACCCTATCAAGCCATTCTTGAGTCACATCCTATTGAGCATTCATTGAGAGAATCATTTCTTCAATATTGTGAACCTTGCTTGAATGTCATCTAGATATAACTGCTAAGATCAATCAAGCTCTAGTTTGATTCTAATATATTCATATATGGACTAATAGTAATATGGTCAAGCCAATTCATGGTTCCTCATATCTTATTCACTTTGGCTTGACCAATCCTCTTAATCACTTCAACCTCTATTATGATCATATTTATGCATAGTGATTTCTCAGGTCTTGTCTATATATTCAAACCAATATATAGATCATATTATATCCATTTGCATTGTCTCACTGGTTATTTAACCTTGTGTTGAACCTTTGTTCGCTGTCATTATACACTATTCAAGTATGTTCATCATACTGAATTTCCTGTTCAACACTTAGCAAACTTGTTAGTCCTTTAAATGTGTTGTCATCAAAATCACCAAAACTCACAAAAGGGATGAATGCACTTTCAAAATGTCAGTATTTACCATATTTTAATTCGAATACGAATACAGATACTATCGGATACGAATACAAAACAAATAGTTCGAATTCGGATTCACATTCGAATACTTACTTGATTTGGAACATAGCATCATAACAAGTATTAATTTGTTTTATCGATGGATTTATAGTTGATAAAAATCATATTACAAGCAAATTATAAACAATAGTACATATACATTATTTAATTAACACTTAGTTGAATATCACATTTTTAAATAAATTATTTATACGAGGTATATTTATATTTTGGACTCTAAATATAATCTTTTCGTATATTAAGTATATTTGTATTTTGGATTCTAAAAACTCGAATAATCTAATGTATTCAAAATTATACTTTTTAATATTAATTAAATTTTATCATTGTATATCACTAGTAATGTAAGATTAACACAATCATTTATTTATGATATGAATATTTTTAACATTTTAAATGGTGTATATCAGTTTTTAGTACATTATTTAAAGTTTAAAATCACTTGTAATTAGTAATAAAAGTAAGTTTAAATTGATTTTATCGAATACTTTTTCCTTTCGGATATGAATAGTATCGGATGTTTCACGGTTTTGTCGAATGTTATAGAATACGAATCTTATACCGGATAGAGAAAAACCGAATTCGAATATGTCTATTTAACATCCATATTAAAATCGAATACGAATACGAATATACATAACTTTATCTGAATACGAATACGAATAATTCGGATCTCTAGACATCCGAATCCATTCCTCGGATAGTTGGATTGATGTATATAGCTAGCTAGATATGTAGGTAAACAGATAAAGCGATAGACAGAGGGATAGATAGAACGATAGATAGATAAACATTTAGGCAGACAAATAGAGAGATAGATAGATAGATAGATAGGTAGGTAGATAGACATACATTCATGTAGGTAGATAGATAGAGAGATAGATTGATAAATATAGATAGATAGATAGATAGATAGACAGATAGATAGATAGATTGCTTGATAGAAACAAACAAATAGATAGACATATTCGCTTCGGATTAAAGCTAGCTTTGGAATGTTGCAACTATAACTTATAGAGACAAAAACACTGTAGAAGTAGTAGAAATCGGTACAGATTAAAGCCAAGCGAATATGCTGATAGATAGAGATAGATAGTTAAACTATCTGACTATGTATCCATATTGATAGATAGACAAATAGATAGTCGTCTACTTTGGAGTATATGTATATATAACACATAAGGTGAAGAGATCGATATCATAGTATCATACACATTGTTCAGACAAACACGCCATTTGTATTATTATTAGCTCTTATCCATCACAATGGTGAAGATCCTAGATCACATAAGCATCCGAGGGTTCTTTCTACTTTTCATGGTTCTTGTGGCATCCTTTGTTGGTCATGCACAGATAATAAGAGGTAATTAATGAAACAATGACATTTTATTTTCAGATAAATAGATATACATATGTCGTTCTTTATGATGTAATTTGATTTGTTTCTATTATTAGGTGAAACCAAAGAGGACAACGACACCAAGAGCATGACGATGACAACAATGAGACCAGGAAGCTATGTAACTAGCATGGATGAAAAATCTAGCTTGTGCTTTGAGGATATAAAAACTTTATGGTACATCTGCAGAACAACTTATCACCTTTATAGGACATTGAAGGATTGCCTGTCGCATTGCAACAGTATGTGATGCACCATGTTGGAAAAAAAGAACTAATAAGAGGCCATGCTTTCTCAAGATTGTAGATTGAGATGGTGAAGATGTTCTACCCAATCATCCATGCATGTACCAAGGGATAAAAAACTATAAGATTAATTATTAGTTATCATTAAGTGTTCCCAGCTTTAGGAAATGTCATTTTCTCAAGAGTATTTTCGTTGTGTGCGATTATGGAAGTTTCAAATTTCTTATATGAGACAATAAAAAAACTTTGTCAGTCTTCAACGACAATAGTCAAAATGGTTGTTCCTCTCATACCACAATGGTGCACAACATATGTCGTTTTTGACAGTTTGTTAGCTCTGTCACGTGGGTCCAAGCATGCGAATTGTCAGGACTGTACTTGAGTCACCCATCTCTCTCTAGCCCCATCTATTTTAGAAACATATCGAATGCAAATCATGTTTTGGTGCACACCGAAGACGCAAGACGTAATTGTTACGTGCTCTCTATTTCTAGCGATCCATGCCCGCGTCACAGTTGGGGTAGCTCCGTCGAATGTACAAGAGGCTCAGCCCACTCATGGATGACTATTCCTTAGTTGGGTACAATGTCTTGGCCTATGATGCATCCGGTTTCGAGAGGGACCTATGGTGTGGGCGTGTGGCATAACGATTGGTTTCCACCCGTAGGCTAATGGCAGGTTCTGGTCCCTCGTCTCTATGGATGGATATCATGGATTCTCCAACGTTGTCATGGATTCTCCAACGTTGACATCATCGACCCCGCTGTTTCACCATCTTTGATATGTCTAATTAGTACACACCATCAGATTTAATTATGTAGTTCAGTTTATCTGTTGTTATAGATGTATTTTACGTACTGCTTACTACTCACTCCGTTGTCCTATTATTTGTCGTTTAAGACAACGACACGGTCTTCAAAATATAGCTTTAACCAAAGCTTTTTTCTAAAATACAAATAAACTATTAATACATTTATACTTTTATAAAATTATTTTTAAGACAAATCGGTGCGCATAAGTATTAGGTTTCAAAACTTAATAACAAATTAAACAGTTATTTGTAGTCAAAATTTTATAGGTCTGATTTAAACCTTGTCTAAAACGATAAATAATAAGGCACAAGAGGAAGCAGCCTGTTAGGGAACATCATGCTAGTTTATTTATTGTTGTTGATGATTTATATTTGGAATTTGGTCTGGAATATGTCAACTTATTCAGCAACATTTACCTCGTTTAATTACCAATACATAGCATAGTAGCATCGATGAGTTTGTCATGAGGACACATCACACAACCAGAAAAAATAGCTACAATAAGCATATATAGTATATCACACATTTTTTTTTACAATAAATACCATTGATTTTCAGAACAAAAGAATCACTTCAACCATCAGCAAGTCAGCTTGCTATCAGTGTCACTCTTCCAACGTATCTACTCGTAGGATAATCTAGAAAACATGCAATTAATGTGTTTGTGATTCCCTACTAAATGAAATTTATAAGCATGACATTATACTATCATAATTCATATCTATTTACACATACCTAATATTGAAAGCACAGAAGAATTCTATTGATCCTTTTTCCATCGAGATAAGGCATGGAGTTCTATCTCAAGACGAATTAAAACACATGTTATAATACATCTCCAAGCCTGTGTCCATAAGTAAAAGCAATGTGCGTCTGGTAATGTGATGGAGTTTGATTGTACGATGAATTCAAACATGTGGTGTGATAAGCAGCAGCCTCTCCAAATAAATTTATATAGACGGTCGTAGTTCTCAACTTGCTCAACACATCTAACTACTAGATGGGCATCTGC
Source organism: Zea mays (assembly GCF_902167145.1). NCBI lineage: Eukaryota > Viridiplantae > Streptophyta > Magnoliopsida > Poales > Poaceae > Zea > Zea mays. The sequence goes on from NC_050105.1 coordinate 82,239,086, forward strand.
CTCTATAAATCGCCGAATTCTAGAGGGAGAAGACTAATGGTGGCTGAGACAGTTGCCTCTATAGTGGCATCCTCGTCGTATCGATAATAAAAAATTATAATAGTGAGTACATATTTATGATACATATGTTACTATAACTCTTGATGATATTCACTGTAATAATATAATAAATTGCTTTAGAGAAGTTATAGTGATACCATAAGGCCATGTTTGGTTTCTTTAGTTTTGGGACTAAAGTTTAGTTAGCGGACTAAAGTTTAGTCCCTAATATGTTTGGTTCTAGGGGCTAAAAATAGTAAGAATATACTAGATGACTCATAAAAAGACTAAAATGGCCTTTAACATTCTTCTGCTATTAGTACAATTGAACTAAATGAGGGGTAAATGTGGAATTAATATGGTTTAGTCCCTTTTAGCACATATGTGAAGGACTAAAGACTAAATCATTTTAGTCTATATTTTAGTTCTAGTGTTTGGCAAAAAAAGGACTAAATGAGACTAAAAACTAGAGACTAATCTTTAGTCTCTCTAACCAAACACCCCTATTAGTACAGTCTTATGCATGGTACCTAAAAGTGGACATAGAATAAGTTAGAAAGGTAGAACTGCAGTAAGATAGAGGAACAAATAGATTGACTGATTTATGATACTAGAAAAGGAGGCGCGCTTCGCGGCGCCCTACCTCCATTAGTCAAATGCAATAACAAACTTTATTTAGTACGATTCAAAGTAGACAACAATACGCGTATAAAATAGACTGGTTCGGTATGTCAAAGCTCTTTTAAAAAAATCAGAGTACAATGCAAAGGAATGCTAAATTTTACCATTGAAAATTCAAGTATGTAATGATACAAAAAAGCTGCCAACTAAGATAAGCATAGTAATTTTGAAACTGAAGCCAATTTTTATTCTTGCAACATAACTTGGAGAAATATGTAATGATAATTGTCGCAGTAAAATATGTCATGATACTTTCAAGTCAAATATGACGATACATTTTAGTCAAGAAGCGAGAACAATGACCTATCTGTGTTAGGGAAGAAGTTAAAAGCACGAGCACTCTCCAACTGCAACTGTACCATGTTATTTTGATATCAACAAAAGTAAAACCTTTTTTTCTAGTGCAAATAAGTCATCTAATGTATATGGAAAATATCGGAGACCAGTACTATACTACTATCTTTAGGTGTTGCCTAACTGCCTATCGGTCCAGGGCCAATGTCTTGTCGCTAGCTCGTAGCTCTGTCTGTTTTTGAGAAAACAGTGTCCTTGCCCATTCAGTCAGAGGTACAAAACTACAAATGACATATATCTACCGCCAAAAGATGGATATAGGGTTTCAATTTCCCTTCTCCCTTGCTCATCCATCTAATTAGTAAAACATAATCGATGGATAAAGGTTTTATTAGATTTTTTCTCAGGTATGAAGGATGCATGGAAATGATTGGCGTGAGCTAACAAAAAAAAGCATTTGCTATTTCGTTTGACCGCTAATAAGTGCATGCGAATTATGAAGGTGCTAACAATCACCAGCTTATTAACAATGTCTCAAGTGCCGGTCAGCAGTTGAATCATGATAAATGATGAGCTCTCCCAACACATAATCATGTTAGGCTATGGAGACCTGATCATTGGTTTTCTCTCGATCAATAGTCTACAAAAAAACTCCCTAAGAAATTAAAGAGAGCTGAAATCCCCACATGGAATTGTATGATGCAAAGATCCTGTGAATAAAGCAAAGCATGCATGCCGCGCCTGGGAGCAATCACTAAGGCCCCGTTTGTTTCCTTTCATTTTGAGGAATTGGAATCTTACTATTGGAATAGACTATTTTTTTAGAATGTGACATTCCACCACTTTCCAAAGTTATCATATAAGCTTATCTCAAATTCATAGGGTGAGATATGGAATTTGATTCTATAGATTTACATGTTATTTTTCCGATGTACAAATTATAGCACTCTCTTATACTTGCTTCGTTATAACATGAATGTAGTATATAACTATCTCTTTTATATGATTTAAGATAATATACAAATACATTACATGTATAAATATATGAACTTAATTAATTTTGTCTAAATTATAATTATTAAAATAGAATTCAATTCCAACGAAACAAACAGGCCCTAAAGTTCATCTGAGGGTGACCTCGTACAGGACCGGCAGTGTACAATACCACAAAAACTGCATAAATAAAGCCATAACTGGATAACACTTCATAACACATCAAAGAACGTTAACAACGAACAACAATTACCTATGTAAGACAAGGTGAGAAAATTGCAGCAGCTCCCATGGATAGAAAGGATCCACAGTCCTACAACCACCTGACAATAGAGATAAGCACATTAAATGCATCCAAAATGAATTGCCTTAATTAATAGAAGTCTATACAGAACAAAATCCTGCCAGTCAACATACAATCAAAAATTTCGCGGTGAACATACAATCAAATTCCTGCTAACGGGCATGGCAGGGACTATGGATGGGTTAAGCAAGGAATGGTCTTTCCCTTTGCCAACAACCTGAGACTCAGATTGGCATTCTTGCTCGTTATTTGAAGCAGCCTCTTCCTGAAAACCAATAGGATCAGACTGCTTATTTACAGACTTTCGCGCTGAGCATACCCCATCCGTTTGGAGATCAAAAAAACCACGTTCAGCAAGGAAAGCCTCCTCAATTGCTTCACGGAATTTGCTTGGTCTGAGCTTATACAGAGGCTGTCCTTGAAACCTGTCTAACAGAAAATGCAAGCATGAATTATCTTTGTCATGATATATTTAGGCATACAAAACTATTCCTTGGCTTCTATTTACAGAGTAAGTCTAAACAATGTATCCCTCAAATTAGACATATTTACTAAAAGAGTAACCTTCGGTTCATCACTCTAGAACAAGCTCCCGGAGACAGGTGAAGGACACGATATTCTCTACCTAAACATAACAGGAAAGGAGTTAATTCTGCCACCATCTTGAGAGCTTAGTTTCTTCTATGAAAGCGCATCTTTCAGCATTCACTGGGCTTGTTATTGACGTTGTAATCTGCACTCCAAAGAGGAAAAAAAGCACCTATTAGATTCAGCTAGAGGACCACATGAAAAGACAAAATAAATGAACACAAAGGTAGTAGGTTGTTCCATTGAATGCCAGTAAAGGAGATGATCAGATAGAGCTAATGCAGATTTAGCCATCATGTCAGCCAATCAAACAAATAGGGAAACAATTCGATCATCACATATCTCCTCACCATAAAAACAAACCATTTAACTTTATATAAAAAGCAGGATCATAGTTACAAATCAGAAATGTCAACTGTGAAATGATGGCACAACCACAAGTTGACCGAGTACAATATTTAGAATTATTTTTGTTAGAAAAAATTAGTTGTTGAAGTCTGAAAATGGAAGCTGTGAAGTCCAAGCTCTAATCTCTAAGACTCCTTTCGAAGCCTGGCATGGAAAGAAACCTAGTGTCAGTCATTTGAGAATTTTTGGTCCTGTGTTTGGTGTAATTGATTAAAGAGCTAAAGTATGCATACCTTGGTAAATTGTGAAGAATAAATATTCAAGCCATGCCATGAGAATGTCATTGACTATTAAAGATTCAAGCCATGCATACACTGTTGATCTACTTACTGAAGGTGGAGAGCTGTTCTATACTTCTACATAGCGTGGTCGCAATTTCATATATCTAGTTAGAGGATGTTTCATTCAAATAATCTGGTAGACCTCCTTGTATCAAAATATGGAAGGCAATTCATGCACGGGTTATAAGGTTGTTGTTGATCGAATATTCAGACTTAGACATATTAAGTTAACTATTACCAAGCGCACATGTTATGATGTCAGTCTTTATATCTAAACCACAAGCATATAATGTAGGATTGATTAGTGAATTGCCTATGAGATGTTCTTGTGTCAATATCGGTCATATATATAATATATTTCAGTACCTTAGTCTTAGCATTGACTGATCTTTTTTCGCAAGAATAAGATATTTGTAATTTGCAAATATATTTTCTCTTGATTAGGGACAACCATTTAAATTTACCACATAAAATTAGTTGCCTGTAGAGATCACACGTGATGAAGCATTAGTGGCCACAGTTGTGGCCAGTTCACTAATGATCAGACTAAGAAGACCGAACAAGCAAGGAGAGACCTCTATAGATATATGCACTACCACAACAGATACAAGGCTCACACCGACTCTCTTAAGCAGGAAGCAAAGCTTAAGAATGAGATCCAAGGGAAGATATCCATTTCAGAAAATAAGGAGTCAAAGATAAAAGATTATGCACTACCACTTGATGTCACTCAACATGTAATCAGAAGCAGGGGAACATCAGAGACATGCAGATTATCTCACCTGATGGTAGGTTTTGCCATTCTCTGTATCGTAGATCCAGTGACCAACAACCTGGACTCATAGCGCCTGGTTGCGCTTCTTGGCCTTGACATCTTGCGCTATGACCTCCAGCGGTTGCGGACCTGTGCAAAGAATGAATTCCTGAAAGAAGTCCCCCCTCTCAGAGAGTAGAAATGTATGGGGAGTGTATGAAGTTTAAATTAAAGGCTGGATGCGGACCTGTGCAATATATATGGGTATGCTTCATCAACAATGGCAAGTTCAGGATCTCCCACCAAAGCTATCCCTTCTAATACTCCAATAGCTCTAATAATCAAAGCAAAATACGAAGGTATCCTGAATGGATAATCAAAAGGTACTTGTGCTAGATCAGCCTATTAATGTTTATGTACCTGTACCTCCATTCTAGTAATACATACACTTTTAGTTTCACCATCTAGCCAGTACTGGGTAAGGGTAAGGATGGTATTGTGCTGTAGCATGAAACAAACTATTGCCAACTGCCATAGGCTACTCATATAATGTCACTGAGAACAGAGGCTGCAACAATGAGGCTATCATTGTTCACCACATTTCATGCAAATAAACCTACCCTATCATAATTATGAGTTTCACAAGCTTACCAATCCTCATGTACCCACATTTCCATGTTATATTGTTCAAACGTCAAACAATCTAGGTTGATTTTAATATGTCTCTATGAACACAACAGTGTTTGAGAATTGACATCCACATATGTATTTTACTATAAATAATTATTCCTTTCAGTAATCTACCACAGAAATCCACAATACAATGGTCACAAACAAGGAAAGGCGTTTATCCATAAAAGTAATGACGGTGTCTTAGGTTTTGCATCAGGTAAACAAAGATACTTTCGTACAAACATGACTGTCATTGGTACGGTGTTCTAGGGTCACTAATCATGGCCAAGCTGATCGAAACAAAATAGGCTCACATATACTTAGCCACTTCAAACTTTTTTAAAAATTTCGAATGTTAATTTTGAAATATGCATGTGCAAAGATAAAGGAGAAGATAAAGACTGAACCTGTCACGAAAACATGGGCAGCAGGGATAGTGCTGTGGTGGGTTTTGGTCACCAGCAAAGGCCCCAACGAAGACATGGGCAGCAGGGATAGTGCTGTGGTTGCCCTAGTACTCGCGCTCGCGGGGTGAAAGAGAAACAACAAACTGGTGTGTAGGCAGGAGCGTGGTTCTTCTACGATGCTGTTTACAAAAAGGTGTTGTTTACATTACTTTTTTTAAAGGGAGCTGAACCTAAATGATTCTCACCTTTGAATGTGTAAAAGTCCTATAGACTGTTACCAAAAACTGAAACTGGCACATAATCCCTGTTCAAATATATAAAAAAAGAAATGTTAGATTACAGAGAACAATAAACAATTTCATGTTAGAACTGAACACCAGCACAATTTTTCTTAACTAAAAGTTGGTCGTACTGAGGTTGCAACTATTACCGCAGAGTTAAAGAAAGGGGATGAATAGTAGTTAAACAAAAAAATATAAAATGATGCAGAAAACATATATATCTTAAGAAACAAACGAGATGAATAGTCAAATATAATAGGTATGGAATGATGCAGAAAATATATATATGCTGAACTATCATGAGCTCTATTATTAACCTTGGTATTTGGTTTAAAAATGTCTCGGTCCATAATTTGGGGCTATTTGGGACAACTTCACCAGTAAAACAACGAATCTGAATCTAAGATCCACCATAGAGCACTGCTCTCCAGGTCAATAGATACCAATTTTATAAAGCAACAAATATCTAAAAATAAATTACATGGCACTTCACACAATGCAGCCATTTATAATATAAGTTCTTCCGGAACACATTGACTTTTGAAATAGACAAAAAATCAAATAACTCATCTACTTAGAAAGCTCACAAATATGCTTAAAACGAAGCTGTAGCAGATGCCAAACGGTTATTCCTGAAGAGATGGTGCTCTAGATTTCCATGGGGCATAAATTCATATACTAACTGCGTTTGGTTATCCTCAAAATAATAACCAATTAGTCTGAACAGGTTCGGATGTTTCAGATTTCCTAGAAAGCTAACCTCTGCCTGAGAAACTAAACAAAAGGTCCATTTAGGATTTGGATACAAAGATTGTTAGTTCAAACCAAGACAAGTGGTGAAACAAATCTGATGTGAGATGATACTGTCAAATGACATGGATACAGCGAAAAATGACAATTTGAAGGATATGAAAGATTTGTAAGGTGCCAGAGAGTGGCGTACAGAATCCTTTGTTTCTCGTTCGTAAACTGCTTGACATATACAAACATCAGCACCTGGCTTGAGAACACAAGAAAAATAATCACTTTAGATTCGATTTGGTCAGTAAAGCAATGTCGATGCAGTGACCAGACAACAGGAAAAAAAATGCGAACTAAGACAGAGCGCAGCAGAGCACAACCTGCGGGGCACGGGGAAGAACATGGCGGTGTTGGGGGCGGGGTAGCGGCGGCGTGGGGAGGAAGAGGGCGAGGCGACGCCGCACGTGGTGGAGAGCAAGGAGGAGCGCGCATCTTCCTCGTGGCGACACCCCCATGGAGGAGAAGCGAAAGCGCCATCGCGGGCGGTCGGAGCCGGATGAGGTCCGTCACGTGTTAGCAGCCAGGCAATGACTCGAAAAGCGCTTCAACGGTGCTCCGCTCATGCTCCCCTTCCTCCTGCTTCACGACAGCGGTTGGGACAGGCTGGCGCCTAGGCATCGATTTGGCCCTAGATCGGGACGGAGAGGTTGGATCGGCTGCTGAGAAGCGGGCGGCGGGGGCACGGCTCGCGGCGGTGCCGGGCCTGGACGAAGGCAGCAGCGAGGGAGGGATTGGGACATGGCCAGGTCGGACTCAGAGTTAGATTGGAGAAAACTTTTTCGGGTCCGATGCCGGGCACGCGTCCGCACGCGTGAGGCCAAGCGCCCGCCAAGCGCGGGGAGGCCTCCAAACGGCGTCGGGTTTTAATACTTTAGATATATAGAAACGTAGAAATGTAGCTATCCATGTAGTAAGACATCTAGATAACAACAGACGTACGGATGCATGGACAGACAGAGAGATAGATCTAGATAGATAGAGCGGTTGGTAGACAGGTAGGTAGGTAGGTAGATAGATAAATAGATAGAGATAGACAGACAGATAGAGAGAGATAGATAGAAACAAATAGATATAGATATATAGATGGAGATAAATGGTTAAACTATCTATCTTTATCTACTTGCTTTGGTATCTACCTCTATGTATCCATATGATAGATAGACAGATAGGTAGTCATTTACTTCGGAGTGTATATATATAACATATGGTGAAGAAATCGATATCATAAACATTATTTAGGCAAATAAGCCATTTGTATTATTAGATCTTATCCATCACCTATGGTGAAGAGCCTAGATCACATAACCATCCGAGGGCTCTTTCTACTTTTTATGTTTCTTGTGGCATCCTTTGTTGGTCATGCACAGATAATAAGAGGTATTTAATGAAACATTGCCATTTTATTTTCAGATAAATAGATACACATATGTCGTTCTTTATTATGTAATTTTATTTATCTCTATTAGGTGAAACCAAGGAGAATAAGGACACTAACAGCATGACGATGACAACAACAAGACTAGGAAGCTATGTAATTAGCATGGATGAAAAATCTAGCTTGTGCTTTCTGGATCCAAGAACTCTATGGTACATCTGCAAAATAACATATCGCCTTTTTAGGACATTGAAGGATTGCTTGGAGTTTTGCCACAGTATATGATGCACCATGTTGGAAAAAAAGACTAATAAGAGGCCATGCTTTCTCAAGATTGTAGATGGAGATGGTGAAGATGTTATACCCAATCATCCATGCATGTACCAAAGGATAATAAACTATAAGACAACTTATCAGTTATTATTAAGTGTTCCCTATTTTAGGAAATGTCATTTTCTCAAGAGTATTTTCTTTGTGTGCGATTATGAAAGTTTCAAATTTCATAGATGAGACGATAAAAAAGTTTGTGTGTCTTCAATGATATTAGTCAAAACGTTTGTTCCTCTCTTACCACAACGGCCCGCATCTGTCGTTTTTGACAGTTTGTCTGTTCTTGACGACCCACAGGTTCTGCTCCCTCATCTTTATGGATGGACATCATGGATTCTCCAACGTTGTCATGAGAATTCTGTCCACAGTTGTCCATTACTTATCTTAGTATTGCCATAAAATGGTTTGATACACCCCACCACCACCAAATAAATATCGAGAATTGCATGCTTCCTCCGTCCTAGACTGATAATGATATTTCAATTAGAATAGACAAACATATACAAACTTTGACTTAGAAATATTCAAGTTATATATTATTTTAGAACATGAACCTTGTACCGACGTATTTGTATTTAAAGTGCCTCTAAGATTATATTGATTCTTTAGCACATAAAATGCATATTAAAAATAATTAATGGCCATAATCTATTTTATTTTTTTCATAATCAAAATACACTTAAATTTTGTGGCTGAGGTAATACCTTTGAGAAGCACACTTGGCCGGGAAAGTTGTCCCTATCGCACTCTAATGATTGCCAAGAACAACATCTAGAATCACATTGTAAGGTCCGTCTGACAAACCACAAATTGTGCAAGGACATAATCAATGAATAAGATCTAAGCATGATAGTAGTATCATAGAGAAATAGTAGAACCTAACAAAATGCAATAATTTTCCTTCAATCTTGACAAAATCCTAGTTGGAAGAAGGATGAATTTCGTAATGAAGGTATCACAAAAATGCAACACCAAACACAAACTCTAATTAGTGACACATCATGCGCTTGCTAGCCACACATCAGTTTCATCTATCATTGCCTCTATTAGAGGCTTAGGGGATGTTTATTTTCCAACCTAGATTCTAGTGACATGTTGACTTGGTGGTGGGTGGCATGTCAGTGAGGTGGTAGAGTGCCATCGGCTATAGTGGGTGGAGGCGGCTATTATGCAAAGCAGGGACGAGGAGGCTTTATTTGGGATGGATTAGCAGAGGGTGACATACAAGCACAGAAAAGTTTTGTCATCAATCAGTTTGTTAGACCCCCAACTTGTGAGCTTCATCTACCTCTATAGTATTTCCAAATTGTGTATGTCTTGTGCAAGTTGAAAGCATCTAGCCCTTTAAGAGTTTTGGTGATTATTGTGGAGTGGTCCATGAGAGTCTATTTTGGAGACCATCTTGCAAGTGGGGAAGGCTTGATGTTATCCATGGAGTTCCCTAACTGGGAACTTGGCACTCACGTAAACATGCTTACGAGGGGCTCGATTGAGGACTATGGGAAGCTTGTGTGCTTCTCAATACCTCGGTAAAAAATAACACAATCATTGATGTGAGTTTGTATCTCTATCATCTTTTAGCTTACACACTTACATTGTGTACCTTGGTTATGTGCTTTACCTTCCTACCATTGGTGATAGGCTAGTTGATAGGTATGGAACCTAGGTTGCATAAATCCTTGTAGTAGAGATAGCAATAGACTTCATTCAAAACTATAGTTACACAAAGATAGTTCATTTATCATATAGATTTGACTAGGAAAAATTAAAGGCTATAGTTTATGAAATAGATTGCCTAATTCACCCTCCTCTAAGCATCACGGTCCCCTTAGTTGGTATCAAGCAAGTGGCTCAATTAGGAACTTTTGGCCTAACAGATGTTGAGAGATGGCTTTATTAGAGAGGGAAAGATATACCTCTAGTCCTCCACACTTTGATATAACGAACGACCCATATTGGTTTACTAGAATGCCTTGCTATCTAGAAGCCATTGATGTAAGTGTTTTGAGAGTCACTCATAATTAGTCGAAACCCCTAAAAATCACGAGAAACCAACCATAAGTGATGAAAAAGAAACCATATAAATGCAATAGCTAAAAATTGCTTGTTTCAACCTTTTCGGACGAATATCATTAATTAATTATTACCTTATCAAAAGCAAATTAAATTTCATTAAAGTTACATGAGTCCCATGATGGCATAAAAACTATCTATGAGCAAAAATATTGTCTAGCTAAACAAGGTTGTGAATCTATTTAAATAAAAGAAAAATGAGCTTGTTAGAGATATGTACTCTCGTTTGAATCTAATTATCAATTAGCTCAACTCTATTGTAATAACAAAACTAGGTGATGTGGCCATGAAAAGTAAGATCCTCGTCATGCTACCACATAACAAGTATACAATTATCATCATCGCAATCCTTCACAACATGGAGCACTTGAGCTTAATGACCTAGACGCTTGTTATTGGCAAGTTAGTGGCATTTTAGATGTCATGGATGTTGGGTCAAGAATAAGCCACTTCATCAAGCAAGAACATAGCTCTCACAAGTGAAGAGCACTAGAATATGAAAAGAAAGAAGGAAATTGAAAGCTCAAGCTCCTTAAGTAAATATGAAGATGAGGATGATGATGAACATGATGATCAAACCTCCACATTATCCTTCAATCTAGATGAAGACACAATGAGAATAATCAGGAAGATGATTCGTAAGATGAATCTTTTACATGTATCCTTCCATGCCCCCTTGATAGTGTGGCCAAAGGAAAGAATGTTGTATTTCTAATATATACGTCCATTGCCACTTGGAACTAGCTGATACTTATCCTTCTTTATTATTCTTTGAAAATTTTTAACTGACCTCCATCAATAGTGGCACAAAAACCACATAAGCTCAGTCAATCTCCATTATTATGACCAAACTCAATTTGCCTCTACAAACACACATTAGTCACAATAATATAGTATTGTTATTAATCATCAAAACCCAACTAGGGACCTAGATGCTTTTAGTAGGGTACCTTGTACCTGAACCAATATAAACCTTGTGTCTCATATGCTACCTTTTGATTTCCTATGCGCAAATACACTAATATGTATCATCGGCGATAAGACTTCCAATAAAGCCCTACTAAAAATTTTATCAAAATTGAGAGGTCCAAAAGTACGTACATAGCCTCACAAAACAAAAAAGAACAAAAATAAAATTAGAAGAGCTACATAAAGGCTTCTAGCCATAAATTAATGTATGGATGGAATTTTGCTTTCGCTCTTAAGTACGGTTTAGTTCTAGAGTATAGTGGGACAGAGTTGCTCTACTCCCAATTTGTTGTTTGGATAAGTTTCATGTAGGACAGACTGGCTCTAAAAATAAAAATTATGCTCAAGTGTTGAACCATATGGCTCCCCAAAATCTCCCGAACGGAGCCGCTCCTTGGTATGGAGCCGCTCCATCCTAGCTGGCTTTGGAACCAAACACTACCTTAGAAAAAATGGAGAAATTTTCTTTTTGAAAAGTTACATGCACTTTTCAATCAAATGGTATAAGGAATGTTATTGAAAGTAACATCATTGTGAATCATTTAAATTCACCAACACATTATTATAATGACATCCATAAAAATGATGGTTTGAGTGGAGACTTTGAAGCTTTCTATGATGAAACCAGGTCCATTGTTATTTGGCACACTAATTGTAGATTGGACAACAAGCCAAAGAGAAGGGACGATGAAAGATTAGATGAATAATATCCTCTACAACATTTAACGAGGAAAGAACACAGTTGTAATCTGGTAAATGCTTGTTTCTTCTTCAAAGAAGAGCTCTTGTGCTAAGAGATGGTCTTTCAGTACAAGCTAAAAGAACTTCCTCTTATTGTGATGCATTGATCGCCCCAACCATTTGAAAGCTTTGTGTATCTACCTATGTTAAATGTGATGTTTGTAAGCTTTATTAGACGAGTAAGTGGAATACCTCCAAATACAAGACCATATATCATAAATTGTTTGCATTGCAGTTGCAAGCCTTGAACTATATATATTAATAAGCTTTAAGAATTGGTCATAAGATTTAGGAAATAGTGGCAGGTGAAAAAAAATAAACTATGCAGCAGAGATGTGTTGTCTACCACATACATAGAGGGAAGTCTGCTGACTCTTGGCAAGACAAACAGCTCTAGAAAAATTTGACTGTAGATCCTGTCATCCCAATTCCCAAAGATCATGTCAAAGGAAAGAAGATTTGCCCTTCTGTAGGAGACCACTAGAATGCCCTTGAATCCGTTTTGAAGTTTTAGAATGTCATCCCACCACTAGAAAGAAACAAGATCTTCTACCCTTTCTTATGCATTCTTCTCTAACCACCTTTACGAGAACACCTAGCTAGCACCACGGGCGGATGCAAAGGGGGGCTACCGAGGCTGTAGCCCAGCCTAACTATGTGTTAAAGGACTAGGAGTAGGTCTGTAAGTTATCCCAAATGTCTCATACTGCAACCCATTACACATCAACTATGTCTACATCTAACAGAACAATCTAATCTTTTACCATCTTTACGAGATGGATGTCACACAAAATACTATTAACTATTAGTGATTGGTAATTTAGTGTCATCCGTAAAGATGTCAAAAGACTAAAGGTCATCATTCGACATACACTCATCACGACATCAGTTCTGTTCCAGTCTGTGTCTTAACTCTAGCCGCTCGATGTATAGCGCTACTTGTTAGTCATCGGCTCGTCGTTGTCTGTCTGACAGTTGCCCTCCATCTTCTCCATGACACGTGTGCGGCCTATAAGCACCCACACCCACACCTAAGCTCTAGATTGGAAGGCGGTAATAGCTAATCGATCGGGTTATGTGAGAGATAGATATCACATGGGTCATTGTAACATGGATATGTTCCATGGGCTGCCTGATGGGCCCTCGATAAGTCATCTAGTAGGGTGTACTAATGGGCCTCATCTGGATGGAGCAAAACCAACTAAAGAGATGACGCACTAGGCGGGAAAGGATCCCAAAGAATACCGCACAAGAATGTTATCCTTACGCATATATCGCAGAAGGATTAATGGAATTCTGAGGATGTGTCCTAGGTCCAGAAGTTGTTGTATGTAGTGCTCCTCACCGCAAAAATTGTGTCACTATTTCGACGACCACAAAGTCGTAGTGGTTACAGGTTTCCCAATAGGCGACATACTCCACAACAGACAAGCGGTGGGGAGAATAGCCAAGTGGGCATGTGAGCTTGGAGCTTATGACATAGAATTCTGACTCCACACAACTATCAAAACTCAGGCCCTGGTGGATTTTATATCAGAATGGACCGAACAGCAAGTGCCCGAAAACCCCGAGCTAATAGAAGTATGGAAGATTTACTTTGACGGGTCGATGAAGTTGTAGGGGGCAAGACAGGTATCCTCTTAATTGCCCCAAAAGGAGATAAACTCAAGTATGGGTTGCAACTCATGTTCCCTGTCTCCAACAATGTTGTAGAACATGAAGCCTTGATACATGGGCTCAACATTGCTATCTCACTCGAAATAAAAAGGCTATATGGGGATTCTCTAGTGGTGATAAGCCAGGTCAATAAGGATTGGGACTATTCTACGGAATCCATAAACTATTATTGTGCAGTCGTCAGGAAGGCCGAGGACAAATCTGAAGGACTAGAGTTCCACCACTTGGAGAGAGATTGCAACTTGGCCACAGATGCGCTATCCAAGCTAGGTTCAAGCTGGGCTCAAGCACCACCATATGTCTTTGTCCAGGAGGTATAGCAACCCAGCATCTCACTAGGCCTCATAGAAGAATGCAAGGCAATAGAACAAATGGCACCACCTGCAGAACAAGACCTGGGCAACTGAAGGACACCAAGCATCAAATACATCAGAAATGAAGAACCCACCTGATGACAAAGTAGTACTGAGCATGTCGCTACATAGTCAGCCCATTACACAGTCATAGGTGAGACCTTGTACAAGAGAGGAGAGGAGCCACGGGTATTTTCATGAAGTGCATCGACACAAACGCTGGCAAGCACTTATTGGAAGAAATCCATGCTGGGCAATGCGAAGTTCATGCAGTGTCAAGAACATTAGTGGAAAAGCGTTCAGGGCAGGTTTCTATTGGCCAACAGCTAAGAAGGATGCATCCAACCTAGTCTAGAAATATGAAGTATGTCAGTTCTTAGCCAAGCAATAGCATCTACCCACACAACATCAGCAGACTATTCCAGTCTCCTAGACCTTTGCATGCTAGGGGCTAGATATAATTGGACCATTCAAGAAAGCTCAAGGAAAATATACACATATATCAGTAGCCATTGACAAATTTACAAAGTGGATAAAATACAAGCATATAGCCTCTTTGATCACATCCAAGGAAGTAGAGTTCATCCAAGATATCATCTTCAGATTTGGGATACCAAACAACATCATCACAGACCTAGGGTCTAACTTCATGAGTGCAGAATTCTTTGACTTTTGCGAGCAGAAGTGCATCCAGCTCAAATACTGCTCAATAGTGCACCCGAGATCTAATGGACAAGTGGAAAGAGCAAATGGAATGATCCTAGAATCACTCAAGAAGAAGGTCTTTGACAAAAACGAGAAGCTTGCAGGAAAGTGGGTCAAAGAGCTACCCTACATAGTCTGGATCCTCCGGACTCAACCCAGTCAGGCACTACAAGGAAACACCCCCTTCTTTATGGTGTATGGGTAAGAAGCAGTGTTACCTGTAGACATGGCATCTTGGTTACCTAGGCTGACTTTCAAAGACATTGCAGAAGTAGAAGCAACCTAGCTTGAAGAGATTGATATGCTATAAGAAGAACGATTGAATGTAGTCATTCAGTCGGCTAGGTACCAGCAAACCCTGAGGCGCTACCATGACAAGGCAATACGTTCTCGAGCATTTGCAGTTGAGGATATAGTGCTCCGTCGGATACTATCAAGGGAAGGACTCCACAAGCTATCACAACCTTGGGAAGGACCTTTCATCGTCCTAGAAGCCACTCAGCTAGGCTCCTACCAACTATCCTAGATGGACAGCACTCCGATTGGAAACTCTTGGAATATCGAACACCTTTGAAAATTCTACCCTTAGTAGGCCATGAACTCTGTATGGCAGGATGTCGCTTGTACTCTGTGACTGAACTCAATAAGGCATCATTTTCTCGCTGAGATTACTCCTCACATTACTTTATTATACCTATGCTTACAACTAATAGAGTAATCGGCTTAAGTCAATATCCGACTTAACTTGGTGTTACATGCTCATGCTTATAGAAAAAGGGGAACCCACTAAACCCTATCAATGGAGCAATTGGCTTAAGTTGGGATCCGACTTAAGTTAGTGTTACATGCTCACGCATACAGAAAGGGGGTATCCACTAAACCCTGCTAATGGAACAATCGTCTTAAGTTGGGATTCAACTTAAGTCGGGATCTGACTTAAGTCGGTGCTACATGCTCACGCATTCATAGGAGAGCACCCACTAAGCCCTGCTAACACAGCAATCAACTCGAGACGATGACACATAATTGACACACAAAAAGAAGAGTAATCTCGGAACTCAAGTAACACTAAGTAACAAGTTCGAAATAGATAAGTACATTCATATGTACACCTAAAGGGGAGGAGAATTCACCACACAAAAAACAAGTGTTCGGCAGAATTTTTCAAGTTCACCTACATCACATGCACAAACATGAGCATCCTTAGAAGCAGAACCAGCTTTGGGATCATTAGGATGAGTTTCATCGCAGGCTCCGATGCTGAAGCAATGGCTGAAAGGATGTCTTCAGGAACCACAACACCATACCTCTTCATCAGAAGGCGGTCAGCACGAACCACCTTATCCATAGCCTTGTCATAAGCAGCCTACAATATCACGCGGCGCTCTCTAGAACCCCAATGTTGTGCTTAACAATATCCTTGATGGTGGACTCCTTGGAAGACAATGATTCACAAAGTTTCAGCACCTCATCCCGAGATTCTTCCAACTCATTTCCTTTCTTCTAAAGGTCCTCCAAAGTGAACTTGTGACTTCTCTCAAGGGTTGAGAGGGAGTCCGCATCATGTTTATATAATCCCTCCAGATTGTTATCAAAAGAAGCCAGCTCTCGAAT
Organism: Zea mays; assembly: GCF_902167145.1. Taxonomy (NCBI): domain Eukaryota; kingdom Viridiplantae; phylum Streptophyta; class Magnoliopsida; order Poales; family Poaceae; genus Zea; species Zea mays. The sequence continues at coordinate 82,255,426 of NC_050105.1, forward strand.
TTTATCCTTCAGCCTTTACACTTCATCCTGTAGATGGGAGTATTCTTTGTAGTAGGTTGATAACATGGAATAAGCTACTTGGAGCTCTCGATGAGTTACCTCGTGACTTTTCTTTTCCACATCTAGTCTTGACTGCAAAGAGTTGTTCATTGCTCGTGCCCCATCAAGAAATCCAATAACCTAGTCAAGTTTTGATTGACTCTGAACCAGCCTCTCGTCAATATCATAATATCGTTGGGCCAAAGATGAAAAACACCACACAATAGTTAAACAGATGAAGAGGCAAGAGAAATCCAAGCAAGAGAAAATGACCACCATACCAGCATTTTGTGCCTCTTGAGAAGCCTTTAAATCATCAAGTTGCTTTCGTAGAGCAGTGGCATCAGACCGCGATAAGGAAGATAGCTGCTCGGGGACCTGTGCTTCTTGTTCCTTTAACTCGGCGGCAACCCGATCTAAACAGTTTGCCAAAGAAGAGCAACCAGTCAGATACCCATTGGAAATAGGTGAATATGTAGATTTACAAAACAACAACCTGTAAGTTGCCAAGGAAGCCGAGAAGAGGTAAAACTGACAAAGATGGAATCCCCTTAGAGGCGGTAACACTTCCAGAAGCCATCAGGACAGCAAGAACGAGAGAAGACGATTCCAAAGTCCCTAGTTGAAGCGCAACACCCATTGGGATTCCAACATCAGTAGCAGGCTCCGCTACAAGAGTAGCATCCACTTGAGATATAATCAAGATAACATCTTCGACCACAACTGCCTTAGTCGAGATGGCTGAAGCTACATCCACGTCACTAATCTCTAAAGTGACTGGGTCATCTTGCACCGATCCGACGAATGACTCAACTAGCACTCCCATGGTATCATCATCATGAAATAAAGGTGAGCCAACCTAAACCTCCATCAAAGCAGCGGGAGAGCACCCTACCACCACAACCTCGGGGGTGGGTATGGGCCAGCGATGCAATCAACTGCGATATTGACTTCATGGGAAATTGCCAGACTAACCTCTGGCCTAGGTGTCACACCCGGGTTTTAGGGGCACCAAGACCCGTGCACAAACATAATCACCATGTGTGCTAGTACCAAGTCTTACACATATGATGACTCATGGTACAGAAACAAATGTCATAACATTAATAAATAATGTAGTTCTATACAAAATAGTTAAATAATTACATCATATGAAGACAAAGATCCAGCAACCGAAGTTGACTGGGAGACGACAGCCTAGACCTCTCACGATCTCATCGTAGCGTCCTTTATGTGCCTCATCCTATGGTACCTATTCTTGACCTAGGGGATGTGAGTACAGCAAGGGTGAGCTCACATATGTTCATCGCTCAACAAGTTGTGGGGAATAATGTGCATGAACTAACCAAAGGTGGGAGCTCATGTGAAGTGTAAGGCTTACTAAAGAAGATGGTTAAAGCTGAGCATTGCTTTTAAAGTTGGTCAAAATTTTATTAGTAGTTACTAAGTATAAGTAGATACCAACCCAAATAAGTATTAGATCAAAATTGATAACAACACCCACAATGTAATGCATATGACAAATTAAGTTTAATTCCATAAGTTACTCTTGTGAGTGTCCGAGCCGCTCATGACCGTGAGCACGGCTAATATACTAGTTTTACACTCTACAGAGATTGTGCATCTTTACCCACAAGTCGTGATACCCATTTGCCACGGTGTTGATCAGACCCCATACACCTCTACCAAGGAAGCGAGGCAGGGTACCACTACGAGGCCTTTACAAAGTTCCACTAGCTTTAGAAAACCCGCTACAGTTTCTAGGAAGCGCAATGCAGGGATCCCCGGTCTGACCATCATCGCAGCAAAATCAGCCCGAGAACCTCCCTACACCGACCACTCCCCTACTGCCCTCACCCCTTTCGGGTAAGGTAGTCCTCCACTAGCTTTCCTAATTAGTCAGCCAAGGGCGTCCCATACCATCCTTGTGGTAGCACTGTTTTCCCGGGTGGTTCTCCATGTTCCAATTAACAATATGATCTTATCATGAACAATAATTAAAACAACATAATTGGAACATGATCATAATGAAATATTAGTTTCCCAAAACCAGGTAGAGCAATAGCAAATCTACCCAATAATTCATCTATTTCCAAGATGGGGAATAAACAATGCTAGGGAGACATATTAGGTCCCATCAAATTAACCTGAGCATGTCACAGTGATTAACAGTGAACATTATTAGGTAAAAAGGAGTGATCAAGGGCACAACTTGCCTGGGACTCGAGATTCCAGGTACCAGGATGATCTTCAGATTCTCGTGATCTCACTGCTATTCGTAGCAATACAAACAAACATGGTATAGGCAAAATTAACATCACACCAAACATAAGCACAAACTGCATAATAATAATCTACGGGTTGCTACGAGATCGTGGGTTTGAGAATCGCTAAAATCGGAGTTACGGTTACCGAGTTATGATTTACAGAAGATCTATGTGATTTGAATATTAAATTATATTATAAATTGATTAGTATACATCATATGAGAGCATATTCTATAAACAGTTAACTCAACTTTAATCTAGATTGTAACCTGATTAGGAATCATATTTTAGTCAACTTCCCATCATGGACTAGTTTAGCTTCGGTTAGAAGGATTAAACTAGGTTAAACCATTATCTATTCCTAAAACTATGCATTATTAGGCAATTAATACTACCAGTGCGTAGACAATTTTATTACGAAGGCAACACAATTTGAACAGACTAAATCAGAGAAAAGTCGGAAAACTTATGGGTTAAATAAGTTTTAGGTTATTTTAATACCTATTTTGTACTTAAAACGAACTCCAGAGGCTTTATTGTAAATACTAGGGACCCAAATTATATTTCTCCCAACTCTATTCAGACGGCGGGTTCATTTGAAAGGAGTCCGAGGGCTCTTATGCAAAAGACCCAGAATGAAGGGGTATCTGCTTACCCCAGCCACCCGATCCAAAATCAGTGGCGCGGATTAGATCTACACTTTAACCCAACCGGTGTGTGCTTTCAGCCAACGGATTAGCGATCAACGCTCGAGATTTAATTCATGCAGGATCGAACTACGTCCCTTCGGTCCCCATCGGATGGCCAGTATTCACATACCAAATCGGTATGCCAGGATATAATCGTGGTCGGCCATCATAGCATCAACAGCACACGATGACACACCCCACCGATCTAATCCTATCCGCCAGCAATGGATCGAACGACCATGGGTTCACCTTCCTTCGACAACACCAACGGCGGCGCCCACAAATCAACGGTGGCGCCATGGCCGAGGTGCGGCCAACCGGTGATTCTGGTCCCAAATCGATCAAATGAGGTTTGCTACGCGCCTAATAGAGGGTTGCGAAGCATGGGGAAGAATTCATACCGTAGTTTTGGGCGTCAGTGGTACTACCCGCGGCGAGCAGCGAATCCACGGCACCGCCCTTGCTCCGACGACGAATTGCGCTCACCCAGAGCCACACCACGCTCAGCCGAAACACACACTAGCTACAACGAGAGCTGTTGATGCCCCCTGCTTGCCACCCGAGGGCCCAGTAGTAGCGCGGTCTCGCCCCGACGGTGACAGCTGACACAATCTCCCTCTTTTCTCTCCCTGGTCGCTAGACGCTCGGTGAGGGCACGGCTTGGTCACGTGGTTGTGGGCGGCTAGATGCGGATGAGGAGGTGTAATACCCAAATTATAAAACTTATAAAAGAGTTGATCTCCTTGTGTGATTTGCCATCTACTTCTTGGGACATGTGACTACACATAATTAAAAGAGAATACTTCTTTACTAAAACACAAAAAGAAAGGTCATGCATCATATTGGAGTTTTGTTTGTGCATTGAGTAATAATAATATTAATAAGGATACATTAATGAGAAGAATTAGGGGTTTAATCTGAATTCAATCTTAGGATTTGGAAATAAATTTGAAGAGTAAAGAAAAGGAGAAAGAATATAAAAGTTATATAAAATATATATAGAAATGTATCTTCAAAATTTGTACCTTAATTTTGCAATGTAAGCTGAGGATAAAGTTTGCCACAAAATTTGGAAATCTAAACTTGGAATTGATTTGAATTTGGAATAGAAAGAAAACAAAAAGGAAAATAGGAAAAAGGAAAAGAAAAAGAAATAGGAAATTGGAAAAACGTGCTTGGGCTCAAACTACCTGTCTCGGCCCATCTTCAGTCACCGTGCGACCTAGCATCGGATGTGTGCCGACACGTAGGGTCCACCGGGCAGCCGCGTAGCCACACTCACTCCTCGTCCTCTCCCTGGCTCACGGGCCCGCTCGTCAGCCTGAGTATTCCGTGCTCGCGTTGCTCATGCGTCTCACTGGAGGGTGGACCGGGGTCGTCAGCTTCGCCGTAGTAACAGAACTGGGAGCTTGCCACTACCGCCAATGCTGCTTTTCGAAAAACGCGCCAACCAACAGGGCTCGGATGGGGGTAATAAGAACCCGATCCTCGGGTGCCTCACGACCTCCTTTTTGCCACCGCCATAGCGACCATTATCGAGAGAACAAACCAGGGAGGGAAAAAGGGACGGAGACGTCCATCGTCGTGGTCTTGGATCTACGCCGGTGATTGGTGGCTATGGAGGGATCGTGGGTGTTCGACATTGTGTGCGGTGCGTGTGTGCGAAGTATCGCTCCCGGGGATCGATCCGGGTGCCTGAAATTGCTCGTCGGGGTTAGGAAATCGCCATCGTGCTGCAAGTTGTTGGTAGTGGACCTCTACGCCGCGCAATCCTTCGGTAAGAAGTCCTTGCTGTGCTCACTTGATCCCTAGCTACGTTCGGCACCTCTCGGTTTGGGGTTTAGGACACTAGAGTCGCTCGGGCGACTGGCCAGAGATGGCGTCGCCATGGCCGGCGTTGGCCTCCCATCTGCTGTGGTGGGGAGGACGATCTAAGGGCCGTCGATATCGTATTTGATGGTGGAGATTAGATCCAGGTTAGCGTTGGACTGGTGGGAATCGTTGACCGTCCATCTAGAATCGACGACCCGAGTTAGATCTCGGATTCATTAGATATGGACCCTAGATTGCTAATCCAACGGCCCGCCTAGCGTACCGGTTCACTTTATGTAGCATTTAATCATCAGCGCTCATTTCAGATCAGGCGGCCGAAATCAAACCATACCCCTTCGGCCGAAAACTTTTACGTATGAAACCCTGGAATTTTAGAGTATTAACCCGCCGTCCAACTCGGGGTTTACTGAGTCTGTGTAGTTCTTGCGGGTTAGCCCCTACACCTTTTAGTATTTGACGTGCAGTCCAGTGTGTAGTAAAAACCAGATAATTAATATTAGAAAGTGATTTTCAATACAAAAATAATTCCAGGAACTTGTGAAATTCATATTTAATTCATTTTAGCTCCAAATTCATTCATTCCAGAGGCATTAATTTTGTTTTAATATTGTCTATCAACTAGTAGCTCTGTTTAGCCATGTAACTTGAATTAAAATTAATCACTTGAATTATTCTATTCTAGCCACTAAATAACTTTAGAAATTCATAACTAAATAACCGTAACTCTAAATTTAGTGATTCTTGTTCCTACGATCTTGTTACGACGCGTAGATTATTATCATGCAATCTGATATGTTGTTTGGTGTGATATTAATTTCTTCTATACCATGTTTGTTTGTATTGTTGTGAGTAGACGAGCAAGCCATAGAGGATCTAGTGGTTCAGCAGGTGGAGACTGCTGAGCAGGAGCTAGTTGAAGGAAAGTTGTGCCCTTGATCACTTCTTTTTGTCCAGTCATGTTCTTATTAATCATAATAATCTGCATAGGTTAATTTTGATGGGTCCCTTTAGGTTACCCTAGATTGACTATCTTTATACCTTGATTACCACTAAACTTTTTGGGTAGTACTTGATATTGCTTTATCTGGTTTTGGGTAAGGAGATACACATTATTCATGATCACATTTTTATTATCAGTTTGTTATTTACTATTCATGATAAGATCATTATGTTAATTGGAACATGGAGCGACCATCCGGGAAAACAGTGCTACCACAAGGGTGGTATAGGACGCCCTTGGCTGACTAACTAGGAAAGCTAGTGGAGGACTACCTTACCTGATAGGGGTAAGGGCAGTAGGGGAGTGGTCAGTGTAGGGAGGCCCTTGGGTTGATTTTGCTGCGATGGCGGTCAGGCGAGGGGCCCTGCATTGGAGCTTCCTAGAAACTGTAGCGGGTTTTCTGAAGCTAGTGGAACTTTGTAAGGGCCTCGTAGCGTTACCCTACCTCACTTCCTTGGTAGAGGTGTATGGGAGTAGCTATCCCTAGGCAGATGGGTAACATGACTTGTGGGTAAAGATGCGCAACCTCTGCAGAGTGTAAAACTGGTATACTAGTCGTGCTCACGGTCATGAGCAGCTCGGACTCTCACATGATTAATTTATGGAATTAAATTCAATTTGTCATTTACATCACATTGGGATTTACTATTATTTTGATTACTATTACTATGGTTTGGTATTTACTTACATTTAGTAACTGCTAATAAAATTTTAACCAACTTATAAAAGGAATACTCAGCTTTAACCCTTATTTGTTGATCAGCCTTACACTTCACATGAACTCCCACCTTTGGTGAGTTCATGCATATTATTCCCCACAACTTGTTGAGCTATGATCTGTTGTGAGCTCACTCTTGCGATATAAACCCCTCCCCATTGGTGAAGAGCAAGTGGTCGAAGAGGAGCCACACAATGAGGAGTTCGACTTGATCTAGGTGGCGTCTCCCAGTCAGCTTTGTGGCGCCAGGGAAATAATATTTAGTTCATTTTATTATTATCATTTATTTTATAAGACTTCCGCTATGTAATAAGTACATTATGATATTTATGACATTAATCTCTATGCACACTATGTAATAAGAACTTAAAGGTGCAGGAGTGGGCGGGGTTGACGTGAAACTCGCCGACTCTATTAGGATTCCCCCGTGCCATCGGCCGAATCCGTTTGCCCGGATTTGTTGCGATACTAGCTGAAGTTGTTATGGAGAACAACCCAGTCGTTTTCGATGCTTCCTATTATGGGATCCGCCTGGGAGCAACGGCTAGCGAAATCCGCGCAATCCCTGGCGGCGGACATCGCGGCTTTGGTGCGGACGCAACGCGAGGGAGAAGGAAGAGCTGACGATGCATCCCCACACGTCGGTGGCGTGTGAGGGATGGCACCATGGGCCGGCTAGCTAAGGAAAGCGGGCTGGCCGAGGCACATTAGGCCCAACACGTAGGTATGAGTTTTCTTTTCTTTTTTTTCTTTTTCCTATTCTTTTCTTTTGTTTAAATTCAAATTTGGTTCAAATTATAATTTGATTTATGTTTTGGGTTTGTACATTTAAATTCAAATGCATAGATAAAAAACCCAGCATGAGATGCAACCATAAATTATATGTCTATTTATATTTTTCTTAATTAGGCAAATGCTTTAAAGTATGCATTTCTCACAAAAATGTTATTTTGAAGGTTTGACAAGATCAACGGCTAATTCCAAAATAAGTACTCATTTTACTTATTTATTTTAGGAGAAGGTAAAGTGTAATCTTTGTCGTGACTTATTTTAATTTAGAAATGGTTTGTAAAGGAAAGGAAATAGTGTGCAACCTTTCTTTTATTATTTCAAGTCTTACTTTTAGATTTTGCTTTCAAAATTTGGATCTAAGTTTTGAGTTATCATGCTCTTTATTTTCATAGAGATTTACTTCATGAAGGAAGGAAGCCATTATTGGAAGACATTTTATTATTTATTTATTTATTTTTCCTTAAATCACAAAAATGAAATTTTGGTTGTTACACTAGGCAACAAATCGACCACGGGGACCTCATCTGAACGCTCAATGCAAACATCCACAACATGGAGCTCACACAGCAAGGCCTCTAGGATAGTTTCTTTAAGGCGACATTCCATGGTCGACATTGCCAAGGCCTAGATTATCATCATCCTCGCCAGAGCAGTAAGGCTTGAAGCATCACTTTGAGCCTTTGAGCGTCGCCCACGACGGACTTGAGGGGGTTCCCCTTCTTCATCCTCCTCCATATCCTCCACGACATATCTAGCCGACTTACCCACACCACCACCCTCCACCTCATCAACCAAATCAGCATCCACAACTTCATTGCCAATGGCCGGCTCAGCTCGAGCAGACACTGGTTGCATATCCAATGTGCGCCAGAGCTTTCTCCTCTTCTGTTTAGCCTCCAAGAAATTAGCCTTTGCATTGGCTGGCTAGGTCGCTTGTGCCTAGGACTTGCAAGGCTATCCACTTTCCCCTTGATGGCACATGTTGCTCGGGGCTCCACTCCCCGATTCAAGCTCTATAGATTCGGAAGACTCCCTAGCCAGCATGACAAGAATGGCTTCAATCTTGGAGTCATTGGTTAGCTGTTGTATTAAGATATGGGTCTGTTTATCCTCATTAGGCAGACTCTGATGACCAACAACTATGGCATCAACGACATCCATAGATAGTCATGCCCTGCTGCTAGAGCCACTGCATTCTCCATGGCTAGGAGTGTTTGACACACACTCGGAAAAGGACTCTGCAACAAGAAAGCAGCACCGTTAGTATAAACCACCTAATAAGTCAGCATCTGGCAATTTAGAGTTAAGTGATCAAAACTTACAGTAGGAGGAAGATTCCACACAAAATATGATCGAGGATCACCATCATCGATAATCACACCTCTCAGCATCAACTCAGCCCAGCTCAAGACGTCTTCCTCTATGATCCTCATGTATGTTACTTGAGAAGGATCCCTAACCCTATTATACAAATACACATGGTGTACTCTATCTTTTAAAGTTTGAATGTTTTTAACACAAAGTCTATCACCACGGCTTCAGCAGTCAAACCTCTATCCTTCAATTAGCAATCTCGACTAGCAAAACCCTCGCCTCAGATACATCAGAATCAGTTGGGCCCTCTATCCAACTAGGCACTCGCACGTTCGGTTGTCTCCCAGAGTGAGCAGGGAGGGAATCATTGTGGTTTTCTATGGTAAGCCATTCATATCGCCACCCCTTAATACTATCCTTCAAGGAGATGTCTAGATACTTGGCCTTCCGGTCCCAATGAAGTTCTAAGCTGGCTCCCCCAACGACTTGGTACTGACCACTCGCCATACCCGGCTTACAGTGATAGAGATACCTCCAAAATCCAAAATGGGGGCCAATCCCAAGGAAGGCTTCACAGAGATGAACAAAGATAGCGATTTGAAGAACGGAATTGGGGTTCAGATGGGTTAGATTGAGGGAGTAGTAGTCAAGAAGACCATGGAAGAAGGAGGAGATGGGTAAACCTAATCCCCGAATCAAGAAAGGAACAAAAACAACAGATTTGTGGGTATCCTATATGGGACAGAAATCCCTTTCCAAACCCTCCACGAACTCAATTCTTTAGGGCTACTTTGGGAACCTAAAATCCCCTTCGGGATTGGAAGGGATTGAGGTGGAAATGAACTATTTTCCTCTCCAATCCCCTTCAATCCCGAAGGGGATTTGAGTTTCCAAACTAGCCCTTAGGGGAAAGAACACCCATCTCGATAAGGCGCAACAAATCGGATTCATAAATGAGAGAGGTGTAGTTACCACAGAATGTAAAAGTTGGTTGTTAGGGTCAATAGGAGCAATGACGAGTGTCAAGGCCCCCTGCTTCTTCTTCGGAGCCATGGTACTCCCCACCAGAGCGGAACCAAGTGCAAAGTCGCAACGGGCGGGCGAATTTTACAATGGAGGGTGCAGTGATTGCAAAGCTAGGGTTTTTGCTAGAAACTGATAGACGGGAAGGATATATGAACCAAAGTCATAATGACATCAACACAAATGAAATCGCTGGTGGGCTAAGAGAAACAGCGTTCAGTCGGGCAAACTAAGTCGGACAGAGAATACACTTCGACACAAAGTTAGTCGGAAACAATCATTCGTTGGAATTAAGTTTCAAGGACATAGGGAACCGAATAAAATCAAGAGATCAATACAAGTAACCAAATTATAAAACACAATCAGAAAACCGATGACCACAGGAGACAAACTAGCAACTTTATTATATAGGCAGGGGTGTCATCATATAAGAAGGTTATAAACTAATCCTTACAAAAGATCCCTACCACTACCACTACACCTACATTACATAATACTACTATTTAAGACGGTGGCGCCTTGCCACCGGCGTTGCGACCATCGCCACCCCCCCCCCCCCCCGCCGCCACTATTGCTGCCCTTGTCGCTGCTGCCCTCGCCACTATTATTGTTATTGCCCTCGCTATTGCCGTCGTTGCCACCTCCACCCCTATTGATGTCGTCGCCGTCGTCCTTGCCCTTGCCACCGCTGCCGACATCGTCATCCTTGTCACCCTCGCCGCCGCCATCATACCCATTCCCTAGCTCCTCCTCCTTCTCCTTGGAATCATCCGAGTCATCGAGGCTAGGACGCTCGATGCCCTAGTGGTAGGTCCTCTCCACGGCTGATAGCCCCATGGAGTCACCCGTGCAAACGAACAAACGGCGAGGCAGGGGACAGTAGAGGGGTCCTCTCGTACGTAAATTCTGAATCGCCAAAGTCCTTCGACGATGGAGTCGAAGGACGCTTCCTTTTGTCACCCCTTCCCTTCTTGCCCTTGTCGCCTTTGTTTCCCATCATTGGGGTTTTTTGGAGGTGGAGAAAGGGATAGCAGGGAAGGCAAAGTAAGGACGAGTGAAGAAGTTCACAGCACACGGTTCGCAGCATACTGGTGCCTCTTCTAATTCCGTCCATACAACAAATAGTCGCAAGCCTTCAAGAGTCGTTTAAATTTCTAAAAAACATGACGCTTTTGGCATCCTTTAGCATAACACGGCATAGGTGTTTAGTAAATTATCCACTCAGATGCAATATTATGCCCTGTGACCTCAAGCAACTATTCTACGAACAAGACAACGTACACACCCATTGGGCGCACCCATTGGGTGTACATATTGGGTTTTCTGGAAAACGCAATTTGTGAGATATCAACAATATGATAGCGATCCTGCAAGACGACAAACTCAAGTTTGTATGAAATTGGCTGGTCAAACCTGAGCCAATCGGACCTCTATCGGTTGAATTCAGTCGACAACTTTAGCAGACCCTAGCCAAATGTGTCCCAACTGAAGTTTAGTCGGCCAAGCTTTAGTCCGCTAAGCTTCAATCGGCCAAACCCCCCTCAAGCAAAGTTAGTCGGCTAGATGTCGTCGGACTAGAAGCACGGTTTACTCGTAACCAAGGGAATAAAATAAACCTACAAAGAAAAGATCTTAGGGACCTTCAAGTTGATTAATGTTCAAATCAACTCGAAGCTCGGGGGCTACACCCATTGGTGCACCTATAGCACACCCAATGGATTAGAGCATGTAAAAAAGTTGCACTCAACAAGAAGTACAATCAAATAACAAAGTTCATTCTTTGATTCTCGAGCCAGTTACCCTCAAAAATTGGCTTGAGCCTTAGGAGTTTGTGGGAGATAGATATTCCATGGGTCATTGTGACATGGATACGTCCCATGGGCCGCCTGACAGGCCCTTGATAAGTAGTCCAGTAGGACATACTAATGGGCCTCGTCTGGATGGAGCAAAACCAACTGAATAGATGATGCGCTGGACAGGAAGGATCCCAAAAAATACTGCACAAGAATGCTATCCATGTGCGTATATCGTAGAAGGATCACTGGAATTCCAAGGATGCGTCCCACACACGACCAGATGGCGAATTGCTCGAAAGATAACTCGGAGGAAAGCAACCAAACATTAAAAGAGTCGGGACGCCCATATCTAAAGGAATAGACTCAGATTGATAGGAACGCCCACAATCTGTAAAGGGATATCTCTCCAGTCAGTTATATAAGGTTGTAGAGGTACCCCTACAAAAACTCTCTCTCTCTCTCTCTCCATAAGATTGATAGGAGACCTCATCTTCCACCTCTCACAAACCATTTCTAATATGTGAACTCAAGGCAATTCCAAACTTAGCACTACATAGGACTTATGGTGTTACGCATTTACGTGGCCCGAGCATGTATAAACTTCCTGTGTTTTGACGTGCATCAGCACGTACCATCAAGCGATGATCGATGTAGTCATCCTCCCAAAAGCACTGTGTGGGCTAACATGTAGTGCACAGTCGGGACTCAACACCGAGAGGTTGTCCAACCAGTCGTCTGTCGCTAGGCCACCAGCACCATAGTTGGTCGGCTTACTAGCCCTCCTTTGATCCATTCCTGAATCCACCACTTGCTAGCACTAGAGCCCTTTCACACATCATGACCCATTGTAGCCTCACATGGTCACTCGCCACAACTTCTGCATGTGCAAGCTCATGTCACTGCCTGCCACATGGCTCACCCTCACCCATGGTTCGACCAGACTCCTGCTGCTCAGTTCCACTCACCCCCAACTCCATATGTAGAAACGTCGAATCTATCTTCTAGAGTGATATAGATCTAAGCACCCATAGTGTGCCATTCGTTGGCTCCGCCCACCCCATCTTCGTCTTTGGTTGCACCGGGTAAACCCGTCCTCGGCTATATATACTCTCCACCCAGTGTGTGCATGTGATTGTGTGAGGGAGGCGGTGTTGACACCGCATGAGTGGAACAAGCGTGTCTTAGCAATATTTTTCGACCAAGCATGTGCAGTATCTACAAAGAATATCCTTAGTTGGATATGGCTCCATTCTTCTATCTAGAAACAGCGAAAAGGCCTCTAACGTAATGGTTAAGGCGTCCGAGTAGCACCTCCAGATCCCGGGTTCGATCCCCCGTCGGGGGAGAATTCGAATTTGTGTCTTTGTCAAAAAAATTCCTCCTTATGCCCTCCCGGGTTACGTTCTGCGTGCCATCCTCCAGTTGGGTCGTTGCAGAGTGGGTAGTGACGGCCCGCTAGTGATGGGGACAGAGTTCGAGGATTTTCTCGGTCGAGACAGTATTTAGATATCTTCTTAATATAATAATGGGAAAGCTAGGGCGGACCAAGAGGGTGGTCCATATGGTCCATGGCACACTCTAAAAACACAGAAGAGTAGTTAATTCGGTGTTGTAAGTATTATTTATTTATTTATTTAATTTATCGGTCAAAGTTCAATTCTTGATGAACCACTTTTTTGTTTCTTTTTTAAATATTTTTTTTCTGATACACACTAAGCATAATAGATGGGTCCGCCACTGTGGGAGTCTGGTCTTTCTCTCCCTTGCCGATTTTTTTCTATCTAGAAACCACACTACAAAATGAACCACTTTTTGTTTCTTTTTTAAATATTTTTTCTGATACACACTAAGCATAATAGATGGGTCCGCCACTGTGGGAGTCTGGTCTTTCTCTCCCTTGCCGATTTTTTTCTATCTAGAAACCACACTACAAACTACAGAAACTGGAATGGCTCCATTCCACCCTATCACCAACCAAACACACCCTCGCTAAGAGATAACACTTTATTTTTTTTCTCTGTCGATACCATAGCACTTGGTCTTGCAGCAATTTAATGGTTAACATTGGTTATTTTATGTACATTATGTCAGAACTTCATCTATAATGGATAGATGGATAGATAGATAGATATGGATGGATATGTTTCATATTCATATCCATCATTACATCTATATACCTTGGATCAATCCATCTATCTATCCATCCATCTATATAGAGGCAAATAGATAGATATACAGTGTATATCTAACCATAAGTCGCAGTCGTACATCGTTGGCATTAGTATTTTCTAATCACCCATGGAGAAGTTCTTGAAGCACACCCGCATCCACGGACTCTGGCTGCTTTCGATGATTCTTTTCGCATCTTCTGTCATTCATGCACGCATAATAAGCGGTAATCGATGAAATAGGCAAATAGCTAGACCTGGACCCATTTTATTTTTGGTGTAAATAAATATACGTACAGTCTTCATTCTGATTTAAATTTGCATGTTTAACTCGAATGACACCATTTACTAGGCCAAATCAAAGAGGACACCAACAACGCTAGGAGCTTGACGATGACCACCGTGATGAGTGCAGGAGACAACACGACTGGCAGTGTCGACGGGGAAGCTTCTAGCGGGCTGCCCTCCACAAAATATTTTTTTGGATTTTACCTATGCAAAAAGACTGGTAGGGTCTATAGGGGCTTGCCGGAGTGCATGGCGCATTGCCTTCTAGGAGTCTGCACTAAAGCGTACTAGTTGCTGAGAAATGTATTGGGGGATGTTTGATATGTCTGTAACATCAACTATTAAAATTATTAAATACTAGCTATGAATATTAAATATAATTTAATTATAAAACTAATTATGCAGATGGTGACTATACGGTAAGATGAGCTATATTAAGCCTAATTAAAACTTAGTCTGTGCTGGTTAGAAACTCTAAAACTTATCTATAAATAGATGGCGTATTCATATATATCAAGTGAACAGAAATAATAAAATAGCTTATTACGTACTCTTAATACAAGCATAAGCATCTATACCACTATATAATTTACCAGTTTAAACTTTGCAAAACATATCCAACTAAATCACCGCCACACCCATAACCTCCACTAAATTCAGCAAATAAATCGCACTTGTAAGAAAAATGGACCCTGGGCCATTTGGCTCAATAGGTTTTGGTGTTTGATGATTAACACAACCTGTGGACTAATGTGTTTGCTAGTGTTTATATTTATAGTTCACATGATGCTAAGATTACTTGGACTAAGGCAATAAGGAAAGCAACACCTCAAAAGAAGATATTATGAAGATTACAAGAAGATCAACAAGTATCAAGCAAAGTCCAAGAAACGAAGGCAAGTGTTGCCACGGTGGACTGTCCGGCTGAGAAGCACCGGACTGTCCGGCTGAGAAGCACTGTTCGGTGCACCATGGAACAGGAGCCTAACGGCTCGTTACAGGTGGCACTGGTGGGGGAAGCCACCTGTCGGGTACCATAATTAGGGGTACCCCCAACACTCCTAATCACGGCTGGTAAACACCCTCAGTCCAACTGACGGGCGCGATTCAAGTCAAGGCTTCGTCTATCCAAGGGACGCGACCTCACCCGAGCCCAGCCTCGGGCTGGAGCAGTAGTCCCAGACGAGTTCACGCCTCACCCGAGGGCCGCCTCAGGCAGCGGGCACCCTCTCGGCTCTCCCGAAGCCCAGCTCGGGCAGGCTTCGTTGTGAAGCAACCTTGGCCAGACCGCCTCACCAAACGACCGCTTCACAGGCGCATTCAATGCAGGGGACGCCTGACGCCGTATCCTGACACACGCGCCTCAGTCGGCCAGGCCAAAGTGACCGCAGTCACTTCGCCCCTCTTCTTTACTGTCCGATGTGACGGGAAAACAGCGCCGCTCGCCCCGCTCCGACTGCCGTGCCAACCACCCAGGCAAAGACTGACAACAAGTCACGATCAACCACCGAGTTCGGCCTCGGGTGCAACAGGAAGCTCCGCCTCGCCCGACCTCAGGCTCCGGCCTCGGGAGGAAGCTCCGCCTCGCCCGACCTCAGGCTCCGACCTCGGCAGGAGGTCTCCGCCTCGCCCGACCCCTGGACTCGGCCTCGACCTCGGTCTCGGGAGGAAGCTCTGCCTCGCCCGACCCCCAGACTCGGCCTCGACCTCGGTCTCGGGAGGAATCGCGTCCTCGCCCGACCCCAGCCTCGGCCTCAAGAGAAGTCTCCGCCTCGCCCAACCTTGGGCTCGGACCGACCGCGCCAACAGGGGATACATCATTACTCTATCCCTAGCCAGCTCAGGCTACAAGGAACAAGACCGGCGTCCCATCTGGCTTACCCCGGCGACGGGTAATGATGGTGCCTCGCGTGCGCCATGACGCCGGTGGCTCTCAGCCCCTTACGGCAGCAAGGAGACGTCAGTAGGATCCTTGCCGCACTGCCAGCTGTGCTCCTACAGGACTCAGGCACTCCTCCGACGGCCACGCTATCACATGTATAGGGCCCAAGCTCTCCCCCGACAGCCATGTTGGCATGTACACAGGGCTTAGGCACTCCTCTGCCGGACACGTTAGCGCAAGGCTGCACCCCCCATTGTACGACTGGACCCTCTTCTTGCGTCTATAAAAGGGAGGTCCAGGGCCATCCTGGAGGGGGGGTTCGCGCGGAGGGAAGGAGTGGACGAACGGGCTCCCTCTCTCTCTCTCCCTCTCGCGACGTGCTTGTAACCCCTACTACGAGCGCACCCCTGTTGCAGGATAATACAAGGCTTGCCTCACATCTTGTGTTCCATCCTGTGCCAACCCATCTAGGCAGGGACACGCAGCGACAATCTCACTTGTCGGTCCAGGGACCCCCCGGGTCCAAAACGCCGACAGTTGGCGCGCCAGGTAGGGGCCTGTTGCGTGTTAACGAACACCTTCCCGTTGAGTTCCAGATGGGGAGTCTTCAGCAACCTCTTTAGCCCGGGACGGTGCTCCGCTTCGGGAGTCTCGAGTTCATGTCCCTCGACGGCAGCTACGACATGGTACTCCTCCCCCTGCGGCGCGTCGACAACGACGGTCTTCGACTCGCCCGGCGGCGACGAGCTCGGTGACAGCATCTCCCCGCGGTAGAAGAGGAGCACTCCGGTCGTCCCCGCCACCCCCCCCCCCCTCGCCAAATGAGGTGGAGACGGGGCAACCATGGCCACGCAGGAGGCGACACCTTGTCGGCTGTCGCACCGGAGCGAGTCGACGACGCCGGCACTCCCCCGGGGGACATGTCGGGCATTGTCCTCGCACCTGAGATGACGGCGGGTATCACTTCCCCGCAACGTGTCAGCCCCAAGTGGACTGACGACGCCAGCACCCTCGCACAGGATCTGCTGGGCGTTACCCTCATACCTGAGATAACGGTGTGCTCCGCCCCCGACGCGACTTCACCACCGTCCATCGACCAAGAGGTACCGTCCGTTTTCCATCCCGTACCCTTTCGATTCAGCTTCGATCCACCTAGCGACCCCGCTACGGTGAGCGCCTTCGTAAAGGTGTATCCAACCCTTCCGGGGTACCACATGTGGTCGACCTGGGACCGACTGACAGCCGTCTCAACCTTTTGACCGGCGGGTTCCGAGGAAGAGGACAACCCTGACTCCGGTTGGGATTTCTCTGGCCTCAATGACCCCGGTGCCATGCGGGACTTCATGTTCGCACGCGACCACTGCCTCTCTGGTTGTTCTGACGATGGCCATGACCTTGACGACGAGGGTTATGGCCCAAGTCGCGAATGTTTCCACGTCGATCAGGGAGATCACAACGAAGGCAACCACCTCGGTATGCCGGAGGTTGACGATCCCCCTGGGCCCGCATCTCGCGTTGACATCCCGCGGGAGTTAGCTGTGGTCCCAGTCCCTGCGGGGGGTCAGGACATACAGCTCGAGCAAATCCGTGAGATGCAGGCCCGGGTCGACGGGGGAGCAGGCCGGCTTGTGTAGCTTCGACAGAACATCGAACAGGAGTGGGAAGGCCGAACACTCGCCGGAGGAGCCTGTCATCGGGCCCAAGACATCCAGCGCCGCATCGTCGACAATGCCAGGGCAGCGCTGCCCCCGGCCGTCAGTGGGTCCGGCCAGGACCTAGCTACAGCGGCGATGCTACTTCGAGCCATGCCGGAGCCATCCACCACCGAGGGACGGCGTATCCAGGGCGAACTCAGGGATCTCCTGGAAGGCGCCGCAGTTCGACGAGCCGAGAGCTCCGCCTCCCGGAGGCGAGCTGACCCCTCGGAGCGTCACGCGGTGTCCTCCCGACGCATGCAGGAAGCCTCGGTCCATCCCGAGCGCGCGAGGGACGAGGCGCCTGCCGCCCGGGATCGCCTCGGCAACGAGCACCACCATCTCGACCGTCGAACCCGCCTCGACGAGAAGGTGCACCGAGGCTACCATCCCAGGCATGGGGGACGCTGCGACAGCGAGGAGAATCACAGTCCTTCGCCCGAACCACCCGGTCCGCTGGTCTTCAGCCAGGCCATACGATGAGCGTCGTTCCCTGCCCGTTTCCGAGCCCCGACTACCATCACCAAGTACTCGGGGGAGAAGAGGCCGGAGCTGTGGCTCGTGGACTACCGACTGGCATGCCAGTTGGGAGGGGCAGATGATGACAACCTCATCATCCATAATCTACCCCTTTTCCTCTCGGACGCCGCCCGAGCCTGGCTGGAGCATCTGTCTCCTGTGCAGATCTCCGACTGGGACGATTTGGTCAAGGCTTTCGCGGGAAACTTCCAAGGCACGTACGTGCGCCCTGGGAACTTGTGGGATCTCCAAAGCTGCCGCCAGCAGCCAGGGGAGTCCCTCCGAGAGTACATCCGGCGGTTTTCGAAGCAGCGCACCGAGCTGCCGAACGTTACCGACTCAGATGTCATCGGGGCTTTCCTTGCCGGCACCACTTGTCGAGACCTGGTGTGCAAACTGGGGCGCAAGACTCCCACCCATACGAGCGAACTGATGGACGTCGCCACCAAGTTCGCCTTTGGTCAGGAGGCGGTCGAAGCCATCTTCTGAAAGGACAAGCAGCCTCAGGGAGAGCCGAAGAAAGACGCCCCTGAGGCGTCCGCCCAGCGGGGCACGAAGAAGAAGGCCAAGAACAAGTCGCAAGCGAAGCGTGACACCACTGACGCGAATCTCGTCGCTGCGGCCGAGAACAGGAACCCTCAGAAACCTTCTGGAGGGGCCAGCGCGTTCGACAAGATGCTCAAGGAGCCGTGCCCCTATCCCCAGGGTCCCGTCAAGCACACCCTTGAAGACTATGTCATGCTTCGGCGCTACTTCCATAAGACCGGGCCCTCGGCGAAAGATGGCAAGAGCCATGACAACAACAAGAAGGAGGGCGACAAGGAAGAGGAGTTCCCGGAGGTCCATAACTGCTTCATGATCTACGACGGGCAGGCGGCGAGCGCCTCAGCTCGGCACCGCAAGCAGGAACGTCGGGAGGTCTGCTTGGTACGTGAAGGTGGCAGCGCCAGTCTACCTAGACTGGTCCAACAAGCCTATCACCTTCGACCGAGGCGACCACCCCGACTTCATGCCAAGGCCAAGAAGGTACCCGCTCGTCATCGATCCGATCATGGGCAACGTTAGGCTCTCCAAAGTCCTCATGGACGGAGGCAGCAGCCTTAACATCATCTACGCCGAGACCCTGGAACTCTTGGGGGTTGATAGGTCCGAGGTCTGGGCTGGTGCGGCACCCTTCCACGGGATCACGCCCAGAAAGCCAATCCTACCCCTCGGACGGATCGACTTACCCGTCTGCTTCGGGACTCCCTCCAACTTCCGAAAGGAAGCTCTCACCTTCGAGGTCGTTGGGTTCCGAGGAACCTACCATGTGGTGTTGGGAAGACCATGCTACGCCAAGTTCATGGCTGTCCCCAACTACACCTACCTCAAGCTCAAGATGTCGGGCCCGAACGGGATCATCACCATCGGATCCACGTACCGCCATGCATACGAATGCGACGTGGAGTGCGTGGAGTACGCTGAGGCCCTCGCCGAGTCCGAGGCCTTCATCGCCGACCTGGAACGCCTCTCCAAGGAGGTGCCCGACGCGAAGCGGCACGCCGGCAACTTCGAACCAGTTGAGGCGGTCAAGTCCGTCTCTCTCGACCCTAGCAACGACGCTAGCAAGAAAGTCTAGATCGACTCCAAGCTCGACCCCAAATAGGAAGCAGTGCTCGTCGACTTTCTCCGCACGAATGCCGAAGTCTTTGCGTGGAGTCCCTCGGACATGCCCGGCATACTGAGGGATGTCGCCGAGCACTCACTGGACATCAGAGCTGGAGCCCGACCCATGAAGCAAACCCTGCGCCGTTTTGACGAAGAAAAGCGCAGGGCCATAGGCGAGGAGATCCACAAGCTACTGGCGGCAGGGTTCATCAAAGAGGTATTCCATCCCGAATGGTTAGCTAACCCTGTTCTTGTAAGGAAGAAGGATGGGAAATGGAGGATGTGTGTAGACTACACTGGTCTAAACAAAGCATGTCCGAAAGTTCCCTACCCTCTACCTCGCATCGATCAAATCGTGGACTCCACTGCTGGGTGCGAGACCCTGTCATTCCTCGATGCCTACTCAGGCTATCACCAAATCAAGATGAAAGAGTCCGACCAGCTCGCGACTTCTTGTATCACACCTTTTGGCATGTACTGTTACACTACAATGCCATTTGGTTTGAGGAATGCAGGCGCCACCTACCAGAGGTGCATGAACCACGTGTTCGGAGAGCACATCGACAGAACGGTCGAGGCTTACGTTGATGACATCGTTGTCAAGACGAAGAAAGCCTCCGACCTCCTCTCTGACCTTGAAACGACATTCAAGTGTCTGAGAGCGAAAGGCATGAAACTCAATCCCGAGAAGTGTGTCTTTGGAGTCCCCCGAGGCATGCTCCTAGGATTCATCGTCTCCGAGTGGGGCATCGAGGCCAATCTGGAGAAAATCACGGCCATCACCAACATGGGACCGATCAAAGATTTGAAAGGAGTACAGAGGGTTATGGGATGTCTTGCAGCCCTGAGCCGCTTCATCTCACGCCTTGGCGAGAAAGGCTTGCCTCTGTACCGCCTCTTAAGGAAGGCCGAGCGCTTCACTTGGACCCCCGAGGCCGAGGAAGCCCTCGGAAACCTTAAGGCGCTCCTTACAAATACACCCATCTTGGTGCCTCCCGCTGCAGGAGAAGCCCTCTTGATCTACGTAGCCGCGACCACTCAGGTGGTCAGCGCCGCGATCGTAGTCGAGAGACGAGAAGAAGGGCATGCACTACTCGTCCAGAGGCCAGTCTACTTCATCAGCGAAGTGCTTTCCAAGACCAAAGTCCGCTACCCACAGATCGAGAAGCTGCTCTACGCAGTGATTCTGATACGACAAAAGTTGCGACACTACTTCGAGTCTCATCCGGTGACTGTGGTGTCATCCTTCCCCCTGGGGGAGATCATCCAGTGCCGTGAGGCCTCGGGCAGGATAGCAAAGTGGGAGGTGGAACTCATGGGCGAAACGCTATCATTTGCTCCTCGGAAGGCCATAAAATCCCAGGTCTTGGCAGACTTCCTGGCTGAGTGGACTGACACCCAGTTACCGACAACTCCAATCCAACCCGAGCTCTAGACCATGTACTTCGATGGGTCACTCATGAAAACTGAAGTAGGCGCTGGCTTGCTCTTTGTTTCACCCCTCGGAAAGCATCTTCGCTACGTCATTCGCCTCCATTTTTCGGCATCAAACAACGTGGCCGAGTACGAGGCTCTAGTTAACGGGCTGCGCATCGCCGTCGAGCTAGGGGTCATGTACCTCGACGCTCGTGGTGACTCACAGCTTGTCATAGACCAAGTCATGAAGAACTCCCACTGCCACGACCAGAGGATGGAAGCCTACTGCGACGAAGTCCGGCGCCTGGAAGACAAGTTCTACGGGCTGGAACTCAACTACATCGCCCGACGGTACAACGAGACTGCGGACGAGCTGGCGAAGATAGCTTCGGGGCGGACGACGGTTCCCCCAGACATCTTCTCTAGAAACCTACATCAACCATCTGTCAAGATCGATGACACGCCCGAGCCCGAGGAAACTTTGGCCCAGCCCGAGGTTCCCTCGGCCGAGCCCAAGGTACCCTCGCCCATCGAGGAAGAGGCCTTGCCCGTCGAGGAGGAACAGAATGCGGTCGCGCCAGATCCGAACTGGCAGACCCCATACCTAGAATATCTCCTCCGAGGAGAGCTTCCCCTCGACAAGACCAAAGCTCGGCGGCTGGCTCGGCGCGCCAAGTCGTTCGTCTTGCTGGGTGATCAAAAGGAGCTCTATCACCGCAGCCCCTCGGGCATCCTCCAACGATGCATATCCATCGCCCAAGGACAAGAGCTGTTGCGAGAAATACACTCGGGGGCTTGCGGCCACCATGCAGCGTCTCGAGCCCTCGTAGGGAATGCCTTCTGACAAGGTTTCTACTGGCCAACTGCGGTGGCTGACGCCACTAGGATTGTTCGCTCCTGCCGGGGGTTTCAATTCTACACAAAGCTGACACGCCTGCCCGCTCAGGCCCTGCAGACGATACCCATCACCTGGCCGTTTGCTGTGTGGGGTCTAGACCTCGTTGGTCCCTTGCAGAAGGAACCCGGGGGCTTCTCGCACTTGCTGGTCGCCATCGACAAATTCTCCAAGTGGATCGAGTTCCGACCCTTGACCACCATCAGGTCCGAGCAGGCGGTGGCGTTCTTCACCAACATCATCCATCGATTCGGGGTCCCCAAACTCCATCATCACCGACAATGGCACGCAGTTCACCAGAAAAAAGTTCCTGGACTTCTGCGACGACCACCACATCCGTGTGGACTGGGCCGCCGTAGCTCACCCCATGATGAATGGGCAAGTGGAGCGTGCCAACGATATGATTTTGCAGGGACTCAAACCGAGGATCTACAACGACCTCAACAAGTTCGGCAAGCGATGGATGAAAGAGCTACCCTCGGTAGTCTGGAGTCTGAGGACGACGCTGAGCCGGGCCACGGGTTTCTCACCGTTTTTTCTAGTCTATGGGGCCGAGGCCGTCCTCCCCACGGACTTAGAATACGACTCCCTGAGGACAAGGACGTACGATGACCGAAGCAACCAGACCAGCCGAGAGGACTCGCTGGACCAGCTCGAGGAGGCTCGGGACGTTGCCTTACTACATTCGGCACGGTACCAGCAGTCGCTGTGACGCTACCACGCCCGAAGCATTCGGCCCCGAGGCTTCCAAGTGGGAGACTTGGTGCTTCGTCTGCGACAGGACGCCCGAGGGCGCCACAAGCTCACTCCTCCTTGGGAAGGGCCATTCATCATCGCCAAGATCTTGAAGCCCGGAACATACAAGCTGGCCAACGACCAAGGCAAGGTCTACAACAACGCTTGGAACATCCAACAGCTACGTTGCTTCTACCCTTAAGATGTTTCAAGTCGTTCATGTACCTCGTTTTCTTTACATACACAAAGTCTAACCGTCAAGGAAGGGTCATCCTTGCCTCAGCAAAGCTCGACCCTCCCTCGAGGGCTAGAAGGGGGGAACCCCCTCTGCGTCAAAATTTTCCTCAGAAAAATTTTCTACCAAAACAACATTTCGTGCTTTCGACTTCTGTATCGATAGTGGGATCCTAAAAACGACGGGAGTACACATAAGCGGCAAGGCCGACCGAGCCGAGGGACTCCTACGCCTTCGGGATACGGATACCCCACTCGTCACCTTCCGCAAAAAGTAACTCTCGCTCGGACAAGTGGTTCTGCTACCAACGAACAAGTCATGGCGTACGAAACAAGATGAAAGAAAACGCAGCTTTATGATACGACGATGAAAGTGTTTAGGCCTCGGTGGCCGCAATGAACACACGCATGCTACAAATAAACTGCTCCAAAAGGATCAGGCATCAGCAGGGGAAGCAGCTGTGCCCTCGGTGCCGTTTCCGCCTTCGGTGAAGTCTGGCCCAGCCTCACACGACGACGCGGGCGGAAGGATCTCCACCTCGAAGGAGGAGGCCAGTACCGCGCTCGGGCCCTCAGCGGCTGCGTCAAGCCTCTGGACCTCGGCTGAGGCAGCCTCGTCTTTGTCGGGTAGACAGTACCCCTCTCTAACCTGCTCCAAGTCCACATCGTAGTGGGAAGCGAGCACGGCGAAGGCCCGCCTAACGCGGTGATGCAGCGCCCCGCGGAGTCTGCTGCACACATGGCCGCCGAAGGCCCGTAGATGACTCTGGGGGGAGCTACCCGAGGGGACGTCGTCGAGGTCAAAGGCTCGACAAAAGCCCGAGATAGCCTCGAACATAGCCACACGGTCGGCCTCATTCTACTCAGCCGCCCGGGCATGCGCCTTGGCGGACTCATTAAGAGCCCTCTCAAGCTCTGCAGATAGCCGATCAAAATTCTTCAGACACGAGTTGAAGAATGAAGCGGAATTGAAGTCGCAAAGCGGGCGATACATACCTTTAGCCCGGGCACGCTCCTGCGAGGCCACGACTTGGGCAGACTGGGCAGATCCGATGGCCACAACCAGGTCCACCGCAAGGGCCCCGGCCCGAGCGGACACCTCAGCCAGCTGACCTCAAGGGCCTCATCCCGGCCCACGGCCTCGACAGCCTGGCTCCGAGACTGGTCTCGCTCGTCGATGGCCTGGCCAAGCTCCAGCTGCCACCGCTGTGCCTTCGTCTGTGCCAACGCCGCCTCTGCCCGCGCCGCCGCTGCCTCCGCCTTCAGATCATCACAGAGCAGCCGAAGGTCCGCCAGCTCGGTGCTCTGTTGGGCGAGGCACTCATTAGCCTTGGCAAGCGCGGCCCTCTGGGACCGCAGAGAACCCCAGATGCCGCTCTTGTGGCGGATGAACAGCGACTTGGCGGTGCTTACATCCGCCAGTTCCTGAGCAAGGAAGACAAGGTATTACAAAGAATACCCTGGCCACCCAAGGCATGCGCCTGAAATACTTACCTGGAGGACCCTGGGAACGTCCCTGGAAAGGATCTCCATGGTCGACCAAAGCGATCCCATCGCCGCCTCGGCATACTCGTGGAACTCATCCTGAGACTGCTCCTCCTGCTCATCGTTGAGGACGAGGAGGGGTTTCGAGGCGCCGCAGCTCTAGAACTGGAACGCCTGTCCACACCACTCATTGGGGTTGCGCTGCGCGGGGATGAGGACGCCGCCCCCTGAGACGGGCCGCGATGTTGTGCGCTTCTCCGCCAAGGCGTCAGGTTCCCCTGCAGTCAACATGTCGGGCACCATCGCCATCGACGCGCTGGGTTTCCCCTCGGCTAAGGTGGCGGGTTTCCGGTCGCCGACCTCGGCAACAGCGTTAGCCCCCTCCTCAGGGCCAGGAATGGGGAGGTCGGGGACGACCACGAGCGTTGACGCCCCAACCATCTCGATGTCAGGGGCGGTGGACGGCTCCGTGGGCGAATCAGCAATGACCGTGGCAGAAGTCGACGCCGGCACTGACGACACGTCAGGCGGGCTCAGGGCCACGGCCGCGTCAGCAGTCTCCCCTGGCACGACGACCGCCCCGATGGAGGGTTTAGCCTGGGAGGCTTGCCCCATGGCAGCTCGTGCCGCCTGGACCCCCCGCTCGAGAGCATCTGTGCGGAGACCAGCCAACCGGCATGGCGCGCCGCGGCACCGGCGGCAGAAGCCGGCACCGTTTTAAGGGCCTTCGTGGGGGCTAGGCCGGTTGGGCCCTGCCTCCGCTTGCTGAAAGGAAGAAAGAAAGCAAGTTCAAGTCACGTGACGAAAGAAGCCAAAACAGAGGCATTCTCAGACACTTACCCGCTCTGGACCAAGCCAATCGTGCCTGCGGGGAGGCCCCTCAGGCCTCGGTCCCCACAGGCGCTGCCAAGGGTTGCCCCGCTACCGACTTCGGCGCCGCTCCCACCTCGGGCGCCCGAGGCACTGAAGGAGCGGCCTGCCTAGGCGTCACCACAGCGGCCGGAGGATCGACCTCCTGCACAGCCGGCACGGGCGCTTGCCCCTGGTGGACAGAGGGGTCGGCCTGACTCCCCGGAGTCAACGCAGCCACCTCGGCCAAGGGGTCAGGTGCCCCCTTGGCCTGCCTCCGCTCCTCGGACTGGGACCCCGATGTCCTGGCCTCGGGTACTGATGGTACCAGCCCACTTGGAGGCTGGCACGACAACCCCTAGCCCGGCCCCGTGTCCGGGCTGAGGCCAAGATGGGCCACCATGTCGTCATCCTCGTCATCATCATGGTCATCATCGTCGTCAGCGTCTCCAGCAACGACTCCCTCGGGAGCCCGTCCCTCTCTTGTCTCTGATGACACTTCTCCAAGGCGTCCCGAGCTCGCATCCGCTCGTGAGCACGAGCCTTCTCCGCGTCCTTCTTCTTCTTCTTCTCCTCCGTGGTGACCCTCTGCATGGCTCGGTCCACCGCGTCCTTCGGGAACCGTGGTAGGGAGGGTTTATAAAAACTTAACCCCTGGAAGAGCAAAGATCCCAACAGTGGGAATCGAAGGCAACACGGCGCAGTACAGGAGAAGGATCGGATACTTACCAGGGAAACATACCCATGGTCGGGACGCATCGCAGGCTGGGTAAGGGCGCCGACATCCAGCCTCCCTACCGTGCCCGCTACCTGCTTGCGGAAATCGTTGTCAGGGAGGGAGACCAAGGACATCTGCGAGCCCTCCAGATCGACCCCCGGTCTCATCTCCGAGAGCTGCAGCCGCCGCTCTGCCAAAGGGAGCACCCTCCGGTGATGGATAGCGGCAACAACCCCCGCAGCGGTAAGGCCCCCATCTCGTAACTTCTGCAAAGCCTGCAGAATAGGCTGGAGCTTCTCCTATCTCTCGCGCGTGGCACCCCAGCGCCAGTTGCTGCCGGCGGCGGTAACCACTCACTGAGAAAACGACGGAAGCCTCCCGTCGTCGTTCCGAAGATAAAACCATCGACGCTGCCAGCCCTTGTTCGAAGACACAAGGATGGCAGGGATGTACTGCTGCGCGCCCCTGCCTCAGCTGGATGGTGCAGCCACCGGCCCGCACCGCCATACGGACCTTCTTCGCATCCGTCATCAAGGCGAAGAGCTCCGCGGAGAAGAGGTGGGTCCATAGATCCCAGTGAACTTCGATCCTCAGAAAACCCTCACAAACCGCCGCGAAGATGGCCGCTTGCGCAATGGAGTTGGGGTTGAGGTTGTGCAGCTCCACCCTATAGTGGTGCAGGAGCGCCCGCATAAAGCGGCTCACTGGCACTCCAAACCCCCGCTCATGGAAGGCGATGAAGCTAACCACGTACACCGGCGGCGGAGAAGGGACGACCTCGCTCGGGGCCATCCACTCCGGCTGCACCCCACCGGAGAGGGGACGGAGCAGACCATCGGCGACGAGGGCCTCCAGATCCTTCGTGATGACGGTGGAGGAGGGCCACAGGTCGCGCGGCGGGACAACGGTCACCCTGTCAGCCATCACCAAACGAAGGTGGTGGAGGCGGAGGGGATGAGGTGCGCAGTTTCCTTTTCCCTGGCTATTCTCTTAGGTTGCGAAAACCAGAGCAAAAGGCAGGCGCAAATGGCAGAGTGACGAACCACTGCTGGCCCCCCTTCCGAGTATATAAAGGCCCGGGCAAGAACCATTCAAAACTTCGCCCGAACTCGTCGCGAAATTCAAAACTCGAAGGTAAAGCGATCTTTCCGTTCCTCAAACGGCTCGCACGTGCAACAGGCGCCACGCGAATCGCCCATCCCGTCGCATTAACTCCCCGGCGGAGCAGGCGACACCTATGGCAGGCAAGGCGGGCGTCGCTTCACCTCCGCCATGATGACCGCGTCAAAAAAGGTGCGCCACCTTATTTAAATTTGTATCCTTCCCCTCCTCTCTCTCTCTCTCGCTACAAGGACTGGGAAAGGGGATGTTTCGGAAAGGATCCTTCTCGGCGAAGGAAGCGGGCCCCGAGCCCTCCTACTGATCAGGGGTTTGAAGGCTAGCCCTTCGGAAGGGTTTCGATAGCCGCCCCAGAGCACTCGGGCTTCAAGCCCATTACTGATCAGGGGTTCGAAGGTTGGCCCCTCGAAAGGGTTCGACAGCCACCCCACAGCGCCCGTGCTCCGTGCCCATTACTGATCAGGGGTTCGTAGGCTGGCACCTTGGAAGGGTTCGACAGTCGCCCCAGAGCACGCAAAGTGAGGGATGACTCTGGGTACGTCTGATACATGGTCGAGGCTCGGGCTACACTCCCGAGGTACCCTAGGACATTTCCGAGACCGACGGGAATGATTTGTAACAGAATCCCACTGGAGGGAGGCATCGAGCCCTCGGACCCTGTCGAAGGGGTCTGGGTCCGGTGAATCACCCGCAGGTACTTTTGGAGCGCGCCTCTGGGCCACCAGCTGACCACTAACGAATGGGGCACAGGCGTCCACTCGGATCACCCATTAGCAGCTCACTGGAGACACCATGTTCGGCGCCCTCCGAGGGCAACATGGCTCTTCCCCCCCCCCCCCTCCTCCTTGCGGAAAGGCGACGCAAGGGCGTATGACAAAAGTCGGGAAAGTCCTTGATCGTCCTCTCGCTCCATGCAGAGGCTCGGGGGCTGCTCTCGCACCCGGCTACGGCCAAACTGTTGACAGCGTCAACAAACCAACTTGATAACTTGGAACCTGACCATGCACCCGGGCTACGGCCAGGCCGCATGAGGGAACGATCAGACCGGTCGAAGCACCACGAAAAGCATTCAGACCTTAGAGGAGTCAAACCACTCCTCCGAGTCCTCGGGAGCAATACCTAGCGGGTGCGCTCTCGCGCGCCCACAAGAACAAAGCAAAAACCAAGAAAGGCCGGTCACCTCACCGAAAATGCGGCAAAAGCCTCCAAGCGAGTACCAACACTCCCTTTGAGGCTCGGGGGCTACTTTCGGGTACCATAATTAGGGGTACCCCCAACACTCCTAATCACGGCTGGTAAACACCCTCAGACCAACTGACGGGCGCGATTCAAGTCAAGGCTTTGTCTACCCAAGGGATGCGACCTCACCCGAGCCCAGCCTCGGGCTGGAGCAGTAGTCCCAGACGAGTTCACGCCTCGCCCGAGGGCCGCCTCAGGCAGCGGGCACCCCCTCGGCTCTGCCGAGGCCCGGCTCGGGTAGGCTTCGTTGTGAAGCAACCTTGGCCAGACCGCCTCACCAACTGACCGCTTCGCAGGCGCATTCAATGCAGGGGACGCCTGACGCCATATCCTAACACACGCGCCTCAGTCGGCTAGGCCGAAGTGACCGCAGTCACTTTGCCCCTCTTCTTTACTGTCCGATGTGACGGGAAAACAGCGCCGCTCGCCCCGCTCCGACTGTCGTGCCAACCACCTAGGCAAAAACTGACAACAAGTCACGATCAACCACCGAGTTCGGCCTCGGGCGCAACAGGAAGCTCCACCTCGCCCGACCTCAGGCTCCGGCCTCGGGAGGAAGCTCCGCCTCGCCCGACCTCAGGCTCCGGCCTCGGGAGGAGGTCTCCGCCTCGCCCGACCCCCGCACTCGGCCTCGACCTTGGTCTCAGGAGGAAGCTCCGCCTCGCTCGACCTCAGGCTCCAGCCTCGGGAGGAGGTCTCCGCCTCGCCCGACCCCCAGACTCGGCCTCGACCTCGGTCTCGGGAGGAATCGTGTCCTCGCCCGACCCCGGCCTCGACCTCAAGAGAAGTCTCCACCTCGCCCGACCTTGGGCTCGGACCGACCGTGTCAATAGGGGATACATCATTACCCTATCCCTAGCCAGCTCAGGCTACAAGGAACAAGACCGGCGTCCCATCTGGCTTACCCCGGCGACGGGTAATGATGGTGCCCCGCATGCGCCATGACACCGGTGGCTCTCAGCCCCTTACGGCAGCAAGGAGATGTCAGTAGGATCCTTGCCGCACTGCCAGCTGTGCTCCTACAGGATTCAGGCACTCCTCCGACGGCCACGCTATCACGTGTACAGGGCCCAAGCTCTCCCCCGACAGCGACGTTGGCATCTACACAGGGCTTAGGCTCTCCTCTACCGGACACGTTAGCGCATGGCTACACCCCCATTGTACGACTGGACCCTCTCCTTGCGTCTATAAAAGGGAGGTCCAGGGCCATCCTGGAGGGGGTTCGCGCGGGGGGAAGGAGTGGACGAATGGGCTCCCTCTCTCTCTCTCTCCCTCTCACGACGTGCTTGTAACCCCTACTACGAGCGGCACCCCTGGTGCAGGATAATATAAGGCTTGCCTCACATCTTGTGTTCCATCCCGCGCCAACCCATCTGGGCAGGGACACGCAGCGACAATCTCACTCGTCGGTCCAGGGACCCCCCGGGTCCGAAACGCCGACACCACCGGACTGTCCTGTTTAAAAGCCTATTGTGGCAACGGTCACCTGCGGTGTCAGATCCAATGGCTAGGCGCACCGGACTGTCTAGTGACCCCACCGGACTGTCCGGTGTGTAACAGAGAGCAGCAACTTTTCTCCAATGGCTAGTTTTGTGTTGGGGTCTATAAATACCACCCCAACCGACCATTTCAAGATGTGGGAGCCCAAGCAACATACCAAGGCATATAGTAGACATTCACAACTGCTTAATATAATCACTCGGTATTAGTGTAGGTGCTTTGCGAAGTACTTAGGTTAGTTTGACCGCTTTAGCGCTTGCTCTAGGTGAACCCTAGTTAGTTGAGTGAGTTTAGAAAAACCACACAACCCCTCGGCTCTTGCACGAGTCATTGTAATTGGGGCGAGAGTCTTGCGAGACCGTGATAATCGTGTTTATGTCACGACCGCCACCGTGTACCGGAGGGAACGAGGCCCGCAACATTTCGGCTGAAGCTCGATAGTGGAGATGGCAGGAGCGCCCAAGAGGAGCCAGAAGCGGAGCACCACTTGTGCGTGGAGAAGGCCAGTGGCTCTCTACCGAGTTACTCGACCATGGTGCTTGGCACTCGCATGGGCTTCCCTTTGTGTAGGGGCACCAACGAGGATTAGTCGGGACCTTGCGCGGTTATGGATACCTCGGTAAAAATACCGGCGTCATCCACAAGAGTTTGCATCTATACCTTGCTCTTTAGCTTCCTCATTTACATTAAGCATTTAAGTTTCAATCTTTTCTTATATACTTATATTGTTTAGGATTGAAACTTAGATATTGCGGTAGAGATAGCAACACTTAGACAAAACCTAGTTTGCGAATTCTAGTTTGATTATTTGCATAGGTTTTGCTCTATGGATTTATTTGTGGCCTAGTTTAGTGAAAGTTTTAGAAGTCCTAATTCACCCCCCTCTCTTAGGCATCACCTGTTTCCTTCAGCACTCAAATTTAATACACCATTAAAACCAATAGTTCAGATCGCTAAATAACCCCCTCTCTCTTACTCAAATATAATGGACAATATTATTTGGATCATCATCTCTCATCACTCCCTCGCATCCCCACCGCCCTATCCTCCCCTTCGCCCACGTCCCTTCATCCCCTCCCCCTCATTCACGTCATCACTATCGTTGTCAACCACGCCCCTCGTACCACCGTCGTCGGCCCTTCCCTCATATCCTCGGGATCATAGCATTACATAGGCTATATGTTAGTATATTCAGAAAAGTATGCATTTTTAGCTTTCATCGACATAAAATGAAGGGAATGAAACATGTGATTGTCACTAACATGAAGTCACCAACCTGAAATTGTTGTTTGATGTTGTTGCAATGTTAAACTATTGAATTGTGATAAAATTATTGTTTGGTGTTGAATGCTGAAATTGTAGTGGACAGATGGGTAACGAGTATCCGTCAGGTAGCGATACCCACCTGACGAGTATAGGTATGGGTGCAGATCCATACCCACAAACGTATATGGGTATGGGTATAGATCAAGTTTTGTCTCGAGGGTATGCATTCTGTTGGGGGTCTTCTTCTCCACCGAAGGTCCTCAAGACAAAAACACCTTCAGCAAGATAATGCAAAGGCTCGCTGTTGGGGGTATGCTTCATAGCCGAAGATCCTAAAGGGGGAAGAGCACCTTCGGCAGATCTCTCAGAAGCAACACTGAAGCCATCACTTATAAAGCTTCGGCACAGTGACGGATCTCAAGACGAAGGGCTAAACCGACTTAAAGATGAAATGACCTAAGGACTCATGATGTTTTGTGCCAGTATTGTAGTCGATTGTAAAGGGCATAAATGTAATTTTGCACAGGTTGTGTCCTGTGCCTATAAATAGATGAACAGTACCCCAGTACTATTCACGCGGACTTGGTATTTTGCTTTTGCGTCGCATTTGTACTCTTACCTCCTTTCAAACCGAAGGTACATTTGTAATTTGATATCATTTCTATTTTTCCGTAATGATGAAATAGAAATGGGTTGACATATAATTGTTTATCCTATCTTTTACAATTCATATGATTTCCTCTTCATCATTATATGTTATGTTGCCGAAGGTACGTCCTTCACAACCTTCGTCCGAAGATCATTATATCCCAAGGGAAATAATGTTTCGAAGGACAAAGGACCTTAACGTTTAACATTTTTTGTGTTGCCTTGTTCTTAACTTATAGCACTTGAGAACAAGTTCCCAACATTGGCGCCCACCTCCAGTGAACTCACTTCCACTTTTTGAGCTAATGGCTTCGTTCAACAACCAAGCTGGAGATGCTTCGGCTTTGAAGCTGATACTCCCAATAATGGGCGGTTCATCCTCAGAGCCGGCCAACAAGAGGCAGAAGAAGGAGGCACAGAGAAGGGTACAGCATGTCGGGGTACAGGGACCCTTCATCAAGTCAAGATGGTCCCACATCCCAATTACCTTCTCCCAAGAGGACCTTTAGCTCAAGGATTACCCTCACAATGATGCTATGGTTATTTAATGTGTCATCAAAGGATTTCTGGTTCACAATGTTCTGGTCGACACAGGCAGTGCAGCAGACATTATATTTGCTAAGGCCTTCAGACAGATGCAAGAGCCAGAGGATAAGATTCATGATGCTACACACCCTCTTTACGGCTTCGAAGGAAGACAGATTGTAGCGCTCGGCAAGATCACGATGCCAGTGACCTTCGGATTTGTCAACAATACAAGAACTGAGCAAATTGTGTTTGATATTGTCGACATGGAGTATCCCTACAATGCAATCATTGGTCATGGGACACTCAATGCTTTTGAAGCAATTCTTCATCCAGCATATCTTTGCATGAAGATACCTTCGGATCAAGGGCCTATTGCTATTCATGGAAGCTAGGAAGCTGCCAGAAAGGCTGAAGGAAACTGGACAGATTCAAAAGCAATCCATAATATAGATGGAGCTGATGCTTGTGAGCAATACAAGTACAGAAGGGAGAAGGCTGCTTCGGCCGATCAGCCGAAGCCCATGCTCTTATGTGAAGATATAGCAGAGCAGAAGGTGTTGCTGGGATCTTAATTGTCTGAGGAACAGGAGAAAAATTTAATAAGGTTTCTGTTCAACAACAAAGATGTCTTCGCATGGTTCGCCAACGATCTCTGTGGTGTCAACAGGGATGTCATTGAACACTCGCTCAATGTTGATCCATCCTTCAGACCTAGAAAGCAAAGGCTTCGAAAAATGTCTGATGACAAAGCCGAAGGTGCTCGGAATGAAGTGAAAAGACTTCTTAGTGCTGGAGTCATCAGAGAAGTAAAATACCTAGAATGGCTAGCCAACACTGTTATGGTGAAGAAGGCCAATGGTAAATGGAGAATGTGCATCGATTTTACTGATCTTAATAAGGCATGTCTGAAGGATGAGTTTCCATTACCGAGGATAGATTCTCTAGTAGATGCAGCAGCTTCGTCGGAGCTCATGAGTCTACTAGATTGTTATTCAGGCTACCATCAAATCTGGATGAAGAAGGAAGATGATCCAAAAACCAGCTTCATAACCCCCAGTGGTACATATTGTTATCTTCGGATGCCTGAAGGGCTCAAGAATGCTGGAGGAAGCTTCAGCAGAATGACAGCGAAAGTCCTTCATTCCCAGATAGGCAGAAATGTGCTAACATATGTTGATGAAATCATAGTAAAAAGCATGAAGCAAGAAAATCACATTGCTGATTTGTAGGAAACATTTGCCAACTTTAGGCAAGCTGGCCTAAAGTTGAATCCAGAAAAATGTGTCTTTGGAGTAAAGAAGGGAAAATTCCTTGGCTGTTTAGTTTCAACAAAAGGGATCGAAGCTAATCCAAATAAAATTGAAGCTATTCTTCGGATGGAGCCGCCAAGCACAAAGAAGGGAGCCCAACGGCTAACAGGAAGACTGGCATCTCTGAATCGATTTATATCTAGATCAGCAGAGAGAAATTTACCATTCTTTGAAGTGCTGAAGTCAGTCGAAGTCTTTCAATGGGGATTAGCTCAGCAAAAAGCCTTCAAAGAGCTGAAGCAGTATCTGATAGACCTAACAACGTTAACTCCACCCACGCTAGGGGCTCCTCTGTTATTATATGTGGCAGCTTTGCATTCTGCAGTAAGCGCAGCACTTGTGCAGGAAAAGCTTGAAGGACAAATCAAAAAGCAAGCCCCAGTATACTTCGTCTCTGAGGTCCTCAGCTTATCAAAGAAAAACTATACAGAATTGGTGAAAGTGTTGTATGCTGTCTTAATGGCCTCCAGGAAGCTTCGGCATTACTTTCAAGCATTCCATATAATTGTTTCTTCTTCACAACCTTTGAAGGATATTATGAGGAACAGAGAAGCTACTAGAAGAATTGGAAAGTGGGCTGCGGAGCTCAACGAATTCACCATTGATTATGTGCATAGATCCTCGATCCAGTCCCAGGCGTTAGCAGACTTCATCGCTGATTGGACACCAGGGGCTCAGGAAGAAGAAGCAAGTAAAAATGCTGAAGCTTGGACAGTGTTCTGCGATGGTTCCTGGGGAACCTTCGGGGCAGGTGCAGCTGCTGTCTTAGTTGCACCTTCCAAAGTCAAAACATGTTATGCAGTGAAACTTGATTTCAGCTGCACAAATAATATTGCTGAATACGAAGCTTTGCTTTTGGGGCTTCGAAAGTTAAAGGCAATGGGGATAAGAAGGGCGGTTCTTAAAACCGATTCCCAAGTTATTTCTAGGCATATTGACAAGAGTTGTAGAGCGAGAGATCCGAAGCTTGAGAAATACTTGGATACAGTTCGAAGGCTTGAAGCTTCTTTCAAAGGGTTTTCTGTCAAGAATATTCCACGAGGAGAAAATGAGCACGCTGATCTATTAGCCAAATTGTCACACCCGGGTTTCGGGGCACCAAGACCTGGGCGTGAACATAATCACCAGGTGTGCTGGGACCAAGTTTCACACATATGATGATTCATGGCACAGGATCGAATGTCACATCTTTACTACATAACAAGAGTTCTATACAAAATAAATAATTACATTATAAGGAGACAACGGTCCAGCAACCCAAAGTTGACTGGGAGACGACGACCTAGACCGCTCACGAACTCATCACAACATCCTCCATGCGCCTCATCATGTGATACCTGTTCTTGACCTGTGTGGGGGGGGTGTGAGACAGCAAGAGTGAGCTCACATACGTTCATCGCTCAACAAGTTGTGGGGAATAATGTGAATGAACTCGCCAAAGGTGGGAGTTCATGTGAAGTGTAAGGCTTACCAAAGAGGATGGTTAGAGCCGAGAATTGCTTTTAAAGTTGGTCAAAATTTTATTAGCAGTTACTAAGTATAAGTAAATACCAACCCAATTAAATAGTAGAACAAAAGTAACAACATCACCTGCGATGCAATGCATATGACAAATTGAATTTAGTTCCACAAATTAATCATGTGAGGGTCCGAGCTGCTCATGACCGTGAGCACGGCTAGTATACCAGTTTTACACTCTGCAGAGGTTGCGCATCTTTACCCACAAGTCATGTTACTCATCTGCCAAGGGATCGCGACTTCCCATACACCTCTACCGAGGAGGCGAGGCAGGGTAACACTACGAGGCCTTTACAAAGTTCCACTAGCTTCAAAAAACCCGCTACAGTTTATAGGAAGCTCCAATGCAGGGTTCTTGCCTGACCGCCATCGCAGCAAAATCAACCAAGGACCTCCCTACACTGACCACTCCCCTACTGCCCTTGCCCCTTTCGGGTAAGGTAGTCTTCCACTAGCTTTCCTAATTAATCAGCCAAGGGCGTCCCGTTAAACCCTTGTGGTAGCACTGTTTTCCCGGGTGGTCGCTCCATGTTCCAATTAACATAATGATCTTATCATGAACAGTAATAATAAACAGATAATAAAAGTGTGATCATGAATAATGTATCTTCATACCCAAAACCACATAAAGCACTAGCAAGTACTACCCAAAAAGTTCAGTGGTAAACAAGGTATAAAGATAATCAAACTAGGGTAACCTATTGGGTCCCATCAAAATTAACCTATGCAGATCATTATGATTAATTAGAACATGAGTGGGTCAAAAGAAGTGATAGAGGGCACAAACTGGGACTTGAGATTCCAGGTACCAACTTGCTCTTCAAATGACACGTGTCCTCACTCTAGTCGTAGCAATACAAACAAACATTGTATAGGCAAAATTAACATTACACCAAATATAAGAATAAACTACGTAATAATGATCTACGCGTTGCTACAAGATCGTAGAAACAAGAACCACTAAATTCGCAGCTACGATTATTAAGTTATGAATTTCCAAAGTTATTAAGCATCTAGAACAGATTAATTCAAATGAACAATTTTAATTTAAGTTTCATGGTTAAACAGTGTTACTAGTTGATATAAAATATTAATACAAATTTATAGGAACTGGAATGGACTAAAAAGGGTTTAAAATCAATTAGTTATGAATTAACTAAGTTTATAGAATTATTTTACATTAAAAACTATATTCTGCAATAGTTTATCCCATTTGTTCTCTGTAAGGACCGCGGCCATCATTTTCCAGTAGTATAGGGTTCATATTATAAAGTTCTAGGGCCCCATTGTATTTAATTTGCACAGGACGTGGATGGCAGCTATAATATACCAGAGTCTAGGGTTTCCTGTGCAAAATTACCTGCGGCTGACGTAGTAGAGACACTTGGCGCCCAACCAGTGGCTGGAGCCAGGCCACACACGGGTTCCCACAGTGGGGCGCACGGGATCCAGTCCGCACCAAATCCCCACCATCCGAACACGTGCCATTATAAAGGGATCAACGCGGACCGCTAGATCGGTGATCTACGGCCGGTATTCCACGGTGCGAACGGATATCTACAACATCAACCAGAGCCGTCCGATAAGATCAAACGGCACACGACCCTTCTCCATACCCCGACGCTGCCAAGGCAGAGCCGCCGGAATCCCTGCGGCCGTGGAGCTCACCGGCGCACCAAAGTCGGCCACCCAGAGCTCAAAACAAAATCGGATAGGACTACGCGATGCTTACGCTATTGCGAACCTGGGTGGAGGGTACTCACCGGAAATCGGGGGTAGAAGGAGGCCGGCCACGACGCATGGCGGCTCCCAGGCTACGGCAAGCGATTCACCGCGAAACCGCCATGCCCCGAGCCCCGATGCCCCTGGTATGGTCTCCGCGACGCTTGATGATGCTCCCAAACCCGAGAGCGAGATCCCGACGAGGGTGTATGCGTGACTCGACCACGGCGGATCGATTCCTCTCAGTACTGCACTCTTACCTCACGGCAATGGACCATGAAGAAGGGCGGGGAATTGACGGGTACATTTATAGCGCAGGGGACGGAGTCCGCATCGAGGACAATTGGTTGGCGGGGAAGGGAAAGATTCTGACGACGCGCCCCCACGGAAATCGCGCACAAGTTGGCGCGCTCCACCCGGCGAGTTCGGCTGCAGGCGCGGCGAGTTGCAGGAGGAGGGGCGTCGAGTGGAGGGGTGGCACAGAGCCTGGGCGTGGTTGAGCAGAGGGCGGGCGCAGGGGCAACAGGAGAATCGGAGGATCCCAACAACCCACCGAAGTCGCGGTCTCCGTTAGCTTCGGTCTTCGTTCCGACGGGGAAGAAGACTAGTCCGACAGAAGGGCCCCACATGTAGGTGACCGAAGGCGGAAGCAGCATTACCTGTGAAGCTGACCAGCGGGACCCGACCGACAGCGACACATGGAGCTGGGCTGAGCGGCGCTGGGGAAATTCACTAGTGGGCCGAATGGAGGGAAGTCGGCCCAGCCGAGGCTTCTGTCTTTTTTTCTTTTCTTTCTATTTCTATTCTCTTCTCTAGTTCAAGTTTACAATATTCAATTCAAATTCAAATTTCCTTTCTCATTTCAATCCTAAGTTTGATTCTGAATTTCAAGCATATATTTGATGCATCAAACAGAAATTACAGCATGACAATGCAAGTATAAATTATATATTTATTTATATTGGTTACTTTGTCCATGCCAAAAAAACATATAATTCAATAAGGCATGATTTATGTAAAATATCTCACCATATTATTTAGTTGGGAAAATAGTTCAAATACATAGCCAAAATTTATATTAACTTTTTATTTCACTTTAGGAAAATATTTCAATTGATAAACTTATTAGAAATACACTTTTATTTTGTAAATCTTTAGTAAATTTTTCTCAAATATCAAAATAGGATTTTAGGGTGTTACAAATTCTACCCCCTTAAAATTAATCTCATCCTCGAGATTAGTAGAAAAGGGATGCAACAAGTTTTAATTTGCAGTTTAGCCTCTAGTTTCCTATCAGTTCAAGAAGCAAAGGGTTTTTTTTACTAATAGGTTATTAGGATAGCATGTGTGCATCCTACTTATGTTTTACCAATTCGGTAGAAGTAAGGAAAATTGGGGTGTGAAAGATTAGGGCAAGGAAAGACTCCATCACAGATGGTGGATCTTGACTCATCTGGTGATTCCGTTTTGCCCTTTGAAGACTTGAGTTGGTGCTCATCCTTTCTTGATGAAGTTGATCATCTTCTTCGGTCTTGTCTCATTGATTAGGAGTTAGTGTATATATTGGGCCGGGGCATATGGTTAAGATAGGTATGGATGAGATAGACTACATGATGTAGGTCAAAAGTTTGTTTGATGTTAGGTGGGGATAGTATCATGCGATCCATCAAGACTCTATTGGTTGGGTTGGTCTCTCATTCTTTATTTAGTGTAGGGTGAACTAAGTTAAAACATGTGGAGAGGGTCTAATCTATTTCACAAGTATTAACTGGTCCATTAAGTAACTCACTTTAGATTAGATCATATTAGGTTAGATGAGATCTAGATTAGATTGGTATGACTAGCTTGACTAGATAAGATCTAATTAATTTGCATTAGATCATGGTTGTTAAACTAGGGTGGATAAGTATGCTTATTAAGATAAGATGGATCCATAAAGATAAGATGGAATCTTTTGAGGTTAGTAAGATCTATTAGGATATGATAGAATCTTTTTGGGATAAGATGGATCTATTAAGATGAGATAGATCTTTAATGAAGGATAATCTAGATTTATTTAGTTATCTTATGAATTATATTTATGCCTATATGTATATGCAGATGTAATCGTGGACATTACTCCACAACTCATCACACTCAATCAAAGATCCAAATCAGACTAGTATCATAAGAACAAACACTCAAGTATACAAATATTTACAAAAATAGTTTTGATTTTTTTTCCTAAGAGTAGGTCTCCTATTTCTAAACGTCACTTTAGATATGGGATTTCAAAGTGTGAAATCCGCATTTGTTATTTAGAAAGAAAAGGTAAGAATAATTAGAGTAAAGCAGAAATAGATGAGAAAAGATTAAGAAAAGTTTAGAAAAGAATCAGAGTAGCAAAGGTAAGTAAGTAAGGGTTATCCATTTCTGTCTAGGTTTCGTCCTACAGTCAACATTCCTCTGATACCACTTTT
This sequence comes from Zea mays, assembly GCF_902167145.1. Classification (NCBI taxonomy): domain Eukaryota; kingdom Viridiplantae; phylum Streptophyta; class Magnoliopsida; order Poales; family Poaceae; genus Zea; species Zea mays. The sequence goes on from NC_050105.1 coordinate 82,294,736, forward strand.
GTCACACCCGGGTTTCGGGGCACCAAGACCCAGGCGCGAACATAATCACCAGGTGTGCTGGGACCAAGTCTCACACATATGATGATTCATGGCACATGATCGAATGTCACATCTTTACTACATAACAAGAGTTCTATACAAAATAAATAATTACATTATAAGGAGACAACGGTCCAGCAACCCAAAGTTGACTGGGAGACGATGACCTAGATCGCTCACGAACTCATCACAGCGTCCTCCATGCTCCTCATCATGTGGTACCTGTTCTTGACCTGTGTGGGGGGGTGTGAGACAGCAAGAGTGAGCTCACATACGTTCATCGCTCAACAAGTTGTGGGGAATAATGTGAATGAACTCGCCAAAGGTGGGAGTTCATGTGAAGTGTAAGGCTTACCAAAGAGGATGGTTAGAGCCGAGCATTGCTTTTAAAGTTGGTCAAAATTTTATTAGCAGTTACTAAGTATAAGTAAATACCAACCCAATTAAATAGTAGAACAAAAGTAACAACATCACCTGCGATGCAATGCATATGACAAATTGAATTTAGTTCCATAAATTAATTATGTGAGGGTCCGAGCTGCTCATGACCGTGAGCACGGCTAGTATACCAGTTTTACACTCTGCAGAGGTTGCGCATCTTTACCCACAAGTCATGTTACCCATCTACCAAGGGATCGCGACTTCCCATACACCTCTACCGAGGAGGCGAGGCAGGGTAACACTACGAGGCCTTTACAAAGTTCCACTAGCTTCAGAAAACCCGCTACAGTTTATAGGAAGCTCCAATGCAGGGTTCTTGCCTGACTGCCATCGCAGCAAAATCAACCAAGGACCTCCCTACACTGACCACTCCCCTACTGCCCTTGCCCCTTTCGGGTAAGGTAGTCTTCCACTAGCTTTCCTAATTAATCAGCCAAGGGCGTCCCATTAAACCCTTGTGGTAGCACTGTTTTCCCGGGTGGTCGCTCCATGTTCCAATTAACATAATGATCTTATCATGAACAGTAATAATAAATAGATAATAAAAGTGTGATCATGAATAATGTATCTTCATACCCAAAATCATATAAAGCACTAGCAAGTACTACCCAAAAAGTTCAGTGGTAAACAAGGTATAAATATGATCAAACTAGGGTAACCTATTGGGTCCCATCAAAATTAACCTATGCAGATCATTATGATTAATTAGAACATGAGTGGGTCAAAAGAAGTGATCAAGGGCACAACTTGCCTGGGACTTGAGATTCCAGGTACCAACTTGCTCTTCAGATGACACGTGTCCTCACTCTAGTCGTAGCAATACAAACAAACATTGTATAGGCAAAATTAACATTACACCAAACATAAGAATAAACTACGTAATAATGATCTACGCGTCGCTACAAGATCGTAGAAACAAGAACCACTAAATTCGGAGCTACGATTATTAAGTTATGAATTTCCAAAGTTATTAAGCATCTAGAACAGATTAATTCAAATGAACAATTTTAATTTAAGTTTCATTGTTAAACAGTGTTACTAGTTGATATAAATATTAATACAAATTTATAGGAACTGGAATGGACTAAAAAGGGTTTAAAATCAATTAGTTATGAATTAACTAAGTTTATAGAATTATTTTACATTAAAAACTATATTCTGCAATAGTTTATCCCATTTGTTCTCTGTAAGGACCGCGGCCATCATTTTCCAGTAGTACAGGGTTCATATTATAAAGTTCCAGGGCCCCATTGTGTTTAATTTGCACAGGACGTGGATGGCAGCTATAATATACCAGAGTCTAGGGTTTCCTGTGCAAAATTACCTGCGGCTGACGCAGTAGAGACACTTGGCGCCCAACCAGTGGCTGGAGCCAGGCCACACACGGGTTCCCACAGTGGGGCGCACGGGATCCAGTCCGCACCAAATCCCCACCATTCGAACACGTGCCATTATAAAGGGATCAACGCGGACCGCTAGATCGGTGATCTACGGCCGGTATTCCACGGTGCGAACGGATATCTACAACATCAACCAGAGCCGTCCGATAAGATCAAGCGGCGCACGACCCTTCTCCATACCCCGACGCTGCCAAGGCAGAGCCGCCGGAATCCCTGCGGTCGTGGAGCCACCGGCGCACCAAAGTCGGCCACCCAGAGCTCAAAACCAAATCAGATAGGACTACGCGATGCTTACGCTATTGCGAACCTGGGTGGAGGGTACTCACCGGAAATCGGGGGTAGAAGGAGACCGGCCACGACGCATGGCGGCTCCCAGGCTACGGCAAGCGATTCACCGCGAAACCGCCATGCCCCAAGCCCCGATGCCCCTGGTATGGTCTCCGCGACGCTTGATGATGCTCCCAAACCCGAGAGCGAGATCCCGACGAGGGTGTATGCGCGACTTGACCACGGCGGATCGATTCCTCTCAGTACTGCACTCTTACCTCATGGCAATGGACCATGAAGAAGGGCGGGGAATTGACGGGTACATTTATAGCGCAGGGGACGGAGTCCGCGTCGAGGACAATTGGTTGGCGGGGAAGGGAAAGATTCTGACGACGCGCCCCCGCGGAAATCGCGCACAAGTTGGCGCGCTCCACCCGGCGAGTTCGGCTGCAGGCGCGGCGAGTTGCAGGAGGAGGGGCGTCGAGTGGAGGGGGTGGCGCAGAGCCTGGGCGTGGTTGAGCAGAGGGCGGGCGCAGGGGCAACAGGAGAATTGGAGGATCCCAACAACCCACCGAAGTCGCGGTCTCCGTTAGCTTCGGTCTTCGTTCCGACGGGGAAGAAGACTAGTCCGACAGAAGGGCCCCACATGTAGGTGACCGAAGGCGGAAGCAGCATTACCTGTGAAGCTGACCAGCGGGACCCGATCGACAGCGACGCATGGAGCTGGGCTGAGCAGCGCTGGGGAAATTCATTAGTGGGCCGAATGGAGGGAAGTTGGCCCAGCCGAGGCTTCTGTCTTTTTTTCATTTCTTTCTATTTCTATTCTCTTCTCTAGTTCAAGTTTACAATATTCAATTCAAATTCAAATTTCCTTTCTCATTTCAATCCTAAGTTTGATTCTGAATTTCAAGCATATATTTGATGCATCAAACAGAAATTACAGCATGACAATGCAAGTATAAATTATATATTTATTTATATTGGTTACTTTGTCCATGCAAAAAAAAACATATAATTCAATAAGGCATGATTTATGTAAAATATCTCACCATATTATTTAGTTGGGAAAATAGTTCAAATACATAGCCAAAACTTATATTAACTTTTTATTTCACTTTAGGAAAATATTTCAATTGATAAACTTATTAGAAATACACTTTTATTTTGTAAATCTTTAGTAAATTTTTCTCAAATATCAAAATAGGATTTTAGGGTGTTACACAAATCAGTGGCACAGGGGCTGCCTTTACCTTCGGAAGTATTCTTTGAGACAATAAGAGCACCTTTGGTGGAACTTCTTGAAAGAGCAATGCTCAATATATCCCCTGTTCATAGTGAAGATTGGAGAACTGAGATTATATCCTTTCTCTAGGGCAATTGTCTTTCAGATGATGAAGCTTATAATAAGAGAATAGAGGCAAGAGCTCGACCATTTGTAATAATAGAAGGGGAGTTATACAAACATGGAGTCTATTCTCCATTTCTCAAATGTTTATCTAGAGCTGAAGGTATAGAATTGATGAAGGAAATACACGCAGGTCTGTGTGGATCTCACATTGGGTCTAGGCCTTTGCTGGGAAAAGTCTTTCGTCAAGGATTTTATTGGCCGAAGGCAGCTTCGAATGCAGCAGAATTAGTCCAAAAGTGTGAAGGTTGTCAAAAATGTGCAAGAGATCAAAAACAGCCTTCATCTCTGACTCAGCTAATACAGCCCACTTGGCCGTTGCAAAGGTGGGGCCTTGATTTGTTAGGCCCACTTCCACCAGCACAAGGAAATCTAAAATATGTTGTGGTGGCGGTAGAGTATTTCTCCAAGTGGATTGAGGCGAAGCCTTTAGCCACAATAACTTCAGTCACCGTTCAGAAGTTTTTCTGGCAAAATATTGTTTGTCGCTTCGGAGTGCCGAAGGCTATTACTGTGGACAACAGAACACAGTTTGATGCTGAAGCTTTCAAAAAGTTCTGTGAACAAATTGGCACGAAGATCCATTTTGCATCGGTTAGACATCCGGAGTCAAATGGACTTGTCGAAAGAGCTAATGGTATTATAATGACAGGAATAATGAAGTTAATCTTCAATCAGCCCAGAGGAAAGTGGCCAGATGAATTGATCAAAGTGGTGTGGAACCACAACACAACGGTGTCGAGGTCAATAGGCTTTACACCATTCAAATTATTGTTTGGTGATGAAGCAATAACCCCGGAAGAAGCTAAGACAGGATCAATAAGAACAGTGGCTTCGGCAGAGAACGAAGCTGATTATTCTGTGGCAAAAGATGCTATAGAGGGGATCAGGCTTCAGGCTGTGGAGAACATCAACAAATACCAAGCCGAAACAATAAAATGGCGTGATAGAAAGGTTCGGTTAAAAAATATCAGGCCAGGGCACTTGGTACTTCGAAGAATTGCCAACCCAGACACAGTAGGCAAATTACAGTTGAAGTGGGAAGGACCTTTTCTGGTAGTATCTTCGTCAAGACCCGATTCCTACAGATTGAAGGATATGGACGGCCACGACATTCCTAGATCCTGGAATGCGGATGAGCTTCGGCGATATTATGTGTAGCTTAATGTAATCCTTTTATTTTTTATTTTTTCCTATGGCACCCTTTTCCTTTCCAAAGGGGAGAAAGGTTTTTAATGGGCCATAGCATGTAATTTCTCTTTTTTCTTAATTCAGCTCTACAAGAGCAATATCCCCCAAAAATGTAACTGTAAAAACTGAGCATGCACCATCGAGTGCAAAGAGAAAAGGAAAACAGGGAGAAGCTCGAAAGACGTCCCTAAGGGGATGCAGAGCACGACGAAGGTACAAAAAACCGTTCCTAAGGGAGCACAGTGTAAGTTTCCTGCTCAAAAGTCGTTCCTAAGGGAATGCAGAGCTTACAGCAAAAAGTCAACGCTGATTCCGCCGAAATAGAAGACGAAGAAGTTCAAAAGACGTTCCTAAGAGAATGCAGAACTTGCAGCGAAAAGTTAGCGCTAATACACCGAGAAATAAGTGGTGAAGCCGAGAAATAAATGGCAAAGAGACTTTGGTTATTCCTAAGGGAATGAAGGATATGGTTGTGGCTTCGTATGTGTGTGTCTAGACATTCATTTGCACCATACATTACATCATACATTTGCATTCATAAACATTCATTTAGACATACATAGGATCATCATCATCATAACACAAGCAGTTGCTTCAGCTCTAAAAATAAGGCTTCGGCAAAAAGAAAAAGAAGCAGTCTTTATGCTTCGCTGTGTACGAAAAGAAGGGAAGGTGTTTTTCGCCTTCGGCTCAAAAATGCTAATTTCGTTCACACCAAAGCACTTTATACATTGATGGAAAGGTAAGAATATATTACAAGGCATGAACAAAGTTTACAAAAGATTAATTACATTGTTCTTTACAAAGGTTGTTACAAGGGTTTTTAGAGTTTTTTCTACAGTCATCTATTCAAGCTTCATTATCATCCATTGAACTTCGGCTTCGACTTCATCATCCATTAAACTTTGACTTCGTCTTCTCAATCTTTAGCTTCGGCTTCGGCTTCGTCATCCTGTACGTATTCAAGTATTGTAAGCAAAATTCAAGTTCGAAGGAAGAGGTAAGCACAAGGTATGATTTTGTTATCGGCTTAAGATGACTTCGAGCCTCATCACCAGCTTTGCTTCGACCACCTTTTGTCCATACCAGTTTTATTAATCTATTTGCTATGCTTCGGGCAAGGTTGGGAATATCATCCAGGTCTGCTGGTGATAATCTTTCCATGTTCGCAGCCGGATTTCAGGAAGGCGACAGTTGTACCCCGAGAAGCTACCAGGGCACAAAAGTCACCATGTCCAGCTATAACTTCTTCAAGGTCGTCAATTTCACCTTCGATATGTTCGAAGGCCCCCTGCAGGTCCTCAGATGAAGGAGTGATTTTTTCGCTGCTGGCTCCAACCGAATAGAAGACTTGCTTCAGCCGCTGAACACATCGATTACTGAATTCCAGACATTGGTTTTGAAGGCTTGCCAATGACTTTTTCAAATCTGAACTTTTCTGGACCTTGGCTTCAAGTTTTGCATTAATTTTCTGCTTCTCTTGTTCGAAGCTTTCTGACTGGGACAGAAGCTTCGTATTCAATTCTGCTATTTTAGCTTCAGCTTCTGCCAATAAGCCTTCGGTTGTCTGAAGCTCGAAGTCTTTCTTTTCAAGAGCAGTTGATTGGTCTTTTATCTTGCTTTCTAAGTTTTCAATTATAACTTCCTGTTTTTTATCCTCCAAATCTTGCTGCATTTTCAAAGCTTTACTCAGTAGCATACTCTGCATATAAACAACCTTCGTTAGTGTCGGCGTTTCGAAACCCGGGGGGTCCCTGGACCGACGAGTGAATTGTCGCCGCGTACCCCAGCCCAGATGGGTTGGCGCGAGGCGGAACGCGAAGGGGGGAAAAAGCAGCCGGAGGGAGATAGGCGTGGGAGGTGGAACTCGCGGCCTTCGTGTTAGCCCCGCGCCCAGATCGGGTGCGCTTGCAGTAGGGGGTTACAAGCGTCCACGCGGGAGGGAGCGAGCGGCCTTGCGCGAGCGCCGTCCCGTCCTTCCCCACGCGGCCAACCCTCTATAAGAGGGCCCTGGTCCTCCCTTTTATAGGCGTAAGGAGAGGATCCAGGTGTACAATGGGGGGTGTAGCAGTGTGCTAACATGTCTAGCGGAGGAGAGCTAGCGCCCTAGTACATGCCATCGTGGCAGCCAGAGAGGTTTTGGCACCCCGTTCGTGTGGTGTCGTGGTCGTCGGAGGAGCGCTGGAGCCTAGCGGAAGGACAGCTGTCGGGGCTGTCGAGTCCTTGCTGACGTCCTCTTGCTTCCGTAAGGGGGCTGAGAGCCGCCGTCGTCACAGGGCATGCGGGGCGCCATCATTACTCGTATAGTGGAGCGAGCCAGATGGGACGCCGGTCTTGTTCCCCGTAGCCTGAGTCAGCTCGGGGTAGGGTAATGATGGCGCTTCCTGTTGACGTGGTCGGTCCGTGCCCTAGGTTGGGCGAGGTGGAGGCTCCTCTGAGGTCGAGGTCGAGTCTGTCTTCCAAGGTCGAGGTCGAGTCCGAGCCCCCGGGTTGGACAAGGCGGAGACCGTCGGCTGAGGCCAGGGCTGAGTCCGAGCCCTGGGGTCGGGCGAGGCGGAGTTCGTCGTCCTTCAGGGCTGAGCCCGAGTCCGAGCCCTAGGGTCGGGCGAAGCGGAGTTCGTCGTCTTCCGGGGCTGAGCCCGAGTCCGAGCCCTGGGGTCGAGCGAAGCGGAGTTCGTCGTCTTCCGGGGCTGAGCCCGAGTCCGAGCCCTGGGGTCGGGCGAAGCGGAGTTCATCGTCTTCCGGGGCTGAGCCCGAGTCCGAGCCCTGGGGTCGGGCGAAGCGGAGTTCGTCGTCTTCCGGGGCTGAGCCCGAGTCCGAGCCCTAGGGTCGGGCGAAGCGGAGTTCATCATCTTCCGGGGCTGAGCCCGAGTCCGAGCCCTGGGGTCGGGCGAAGCGGAGTTCGTCGTCTTCCGGGGCTGAGCCCGAGTCCGAGCCCTGGGGTCGGGCGGAGCGGAGTTCGTCGTCTTCCGGGGCTGAGCCCGAGTCCGAGCCCTAGGGTCGGGCGAAGCGGAGTTCGTCGTCTTCCGGGGCTGAGCCCGAGTCCGAGCCCTGGGGTCGGGCGAAGCGGAGTTTCCTACGACGCCTGAGGCCGGACTTGGCTGTTGTCAGCCTCACTCTGTCGAGTGGCTCAGCAGTCGGAGTGGCGCAGGCGGCGCTGTCCTCTTGTCAGACCGGTCAGTGGAGCGGCGAAGTGACTGCGGTCACTTCGGCTCTGTCGACTGGAGAGCGTGCGTCCGGATAAAGGTGTTAGGCCACCTTTGCATTAAATGCCCCTGTGATTTGGTCGGTTGGCGTGGCGATTTGGCCAAGGTTGCTTCTTGGTGAAGACTGGGCCTCGGGCGAGCCGAAGGTGTGTCTGTTGCTGGTGGGGGTCCTCGGGCAAGACGTAGATCCTCCGGGGTCGGCTGCCCTTGCCCGAGGCTGGGCTCAGGCGAGGCGTGATCGCGTCCCTCAAATGGACAGATCCTTGACTTAATCGCACCCATCAGGCCTTCGCAGCTTTGTGCTGATGGGGGTTACCAGCTGAGATTTAGGAGCCTTGAGGGTACCCCTAATTATGGTCCCCGACAGTAGCCCCCGAGCCTCGAAGGGAGTGTTAATACTCGCTTGGAGGCTTTTGCCGCACTTTTTTGCAAGGGGACCAGCCTTTTTTGGTTGCATTTTGTTCCGGTGGGTGCGCGCGAGCGCACCCGCCGGGTGTAGCCCCCGAGGCCTCGGAGGAGTAGTTTGACTCCTTCGAGGTCTTAGTGCGTTTCGCAACACTTCGGCTGGTCTGGATGTTCCCTCATGCGAGCTGGCCGTAGCCTAGGTGCACGGTCGGGTCCCAAGTTCTCGGGCTGGTATGTTGACGCTGTCAACGATTTGGCCAGAGCCGGGTTTGCGAGAGCAGCCCCCGAGCCTCTGCACAGGGCGAGAGGACGATCAAGGACAGACTAGACTTTTTTACATACGCTCCTGCGTCGCCTTTCCGCAAGGAGGAGGGGGGAAAGCGCCATGTTGCCCTCGGAGGGCGCCGAACATGGTGTCTCCGGTGAGCTGCTGGCGGGTAATCCGAGTGGACGCCCGTGCCCCATTTGTTAGGGGTCGGCTAGGGGCCCAGAGGCGCGCTCCAAAAGTACCTGCGGGTGATCTGCCGGACCCGGTCCCCTTTTGACGGGGTCAGAGGGCTCGATGCCTCCTTCTGATGGGATTCCGTTACAAGATCGTTCCCGCTGGTCTCGGAAATGTCCTAGGGTACCTCAGGAGCGTAGCCCGGGCCTTGGTTATGTATCGAACATACCCAGGGTCATCCCTCACTCTGTGTCTGAGGCGACTGTGAACCCTTCGAGGGCCAGCCTACGAACCCCTGATCAGTAGTGGGCGCGGAGCCCGAGTGGCCTGAGGCGGCTGTTGAACCCTTCCGAGGGGCCGACCATCGAACCTCTGACCAGTAGTGGGCGCAGAACCCAAGCGCTCTGAGGCGACCGTTGAACCCCTCTGAGGGGCCAGCCTTTGAACCTCTGATTAGTAAGGAGGCTCGGGGCCTGTTCCTTTCACGGAGAAGGATCCTTTTCGGGGTATCCCCCTTTCCCGGTCCCTGTTGTAAGAGAGAGAAAGAGGAAAAGGAAAAGGATACAAAATCGAATGACATGGCGTACCTTTTTCGACGCAATCATTATGGCGAAGGCGAAGCGCCGCTTGCTTCTCCTGCCTGAGGCGCCGCCCGTCCCGCCGCGGAGTTAATGCGACGGGGCGAGTGGTTCGCGAGGCGGCCGTTGCGCGTGTGCGAGCCGTTCGAGGAACGGAACACGGGCGCGTCGTCTTCATGCCGTGAGAGAGGGTTCTCTCGCTGCCCCTGGATGGGACGTAAGCTTGGCTGACGACGTGACCGCTGCTCCTGCCCGCCTGCCACCGCCATTACTGCCGACCCATTTTTGGCCGTATTGACCGTCGCGCCTGGCTGGCACTGCTGGGTCATACACAGGGTTGCCTGGAGTCGCGGTACTGGCTCCACAGTCGAGGAGGCGCGGTAGTGGTGCGAGTGGCGGTGCAGTTGCTCGCACGTAGCAACCGGCGCACCGGTTGCATGACGTATGGGCCTGGGCCTCCATGCTGGGTGCGTTGGAAGACTGAGGGGCGCGCCCACTTGGCGTGGTTGCATGCCGCCTGCATGTCTGTCCGCCCTTTCACCCGCTGGTCTGGGCGAAAGTGGAGGAATGCTTGTAACCGCCGGGCGGTTGCATGCACCGCGCGTGGCGGTTTGGCTTCTTCTGCCCTGGACCAGCTTGCATGACGCGTGGGACCCAGCCCCCACGCCGTAGGGGGACGACCTTGGAGCGTGTTGGAGAAGACTCAGCCCACGACGGCTAGGGACGCAAGTAGGGAGAGTCGCCTTTAAAAGGAGGGTGACCTCCTTGAGAGGCGACCACGTCTTCGCGCTCCCTTATGCACCGTGTCTTTCCACCTTCCGAGCCCCCGGATGGGGGACGCCCGCAATCCTTCCGCCTTGTCGTCGGAGGAACGCAACTTCGTGGAAGTTGGTACCTTTCAGCCATCGTTCGGCTTCAAGGATTTTCATCATGCAGCCGGCCGCATCCCCTCACCGGTGGTCACCCAAGACGGTGACCTCCAGCTTGATGGCGGGGAGAAGCGAACCGGGCTGTGGCCTCTGCCTCTCCCTCAGCTTCAAGGATGTTCATCATCAGTGCTGGGGAGGGGAGTGTGCCGAGTTGGGGTCGGTCCCTGCGCGGGCGGCGGCCCGCTCCTTCCCTCAGTGATCGGGGGGAAGGGCGTTCGCCGTTCGTGGCGTTGGCAGCTGCCACGTGCCTGGCTCTCTGAGCCGAGTGGCTTCGGAGCCGCTCCCGGCCCCGCCTTCCGCCACGGCAGCCGGAAGAGGTTTCTCCACCGACGAGCTAGCCGGTGCCGCCCACGGACTGACCTCCAACTCTACAGCCTTCTGCCCGTCCTTGCCTCTCGAGTGAGGGCATGGGTGAGGGCCTCATGGCAGCAACATCCGCCCTGAGGTCATCGCTGCTGCTGTTCGGCCCCTCAGAGCAGAAGTCGTCGTCGTCGCCGCTGCTGGAGCGGGCGACGGCGAGCCGTTCGTCGGTCTTCTGTTGCTCCGTAGGCCCCCCTATCGTGCGGGGTTGTTCGTACCTGCGGAGGTGGAACCGGGGTTGCGTTTGTAATGGCACTTTGAGTGCCGGTGTCTTGTTCATTGCGGCTGTCGGGGCCTGAACATGTATGTATTTTCGGCACGGGGCCGTGTTTTTCCTTCATTTCGAGCACTAAGACTCGCCTGTCGACTATCTGAACCGCTTCACCGAGCATGAGTCGCCTCGTGCAAAGGTGACGAGTGAGGTATCCGTATCCCGGAGGCGTAGGAATCCCTCGGCTCGGTCGGCCTTGCTGTCCGAGGCTTCTCCTGCTTAGTTAAAGGAACCCTCGGCCGCTTTTCGATGAGCCAAAGCCGGAGGTAGCGGTGTCAGCACGGACAGAGGCAGAGTTGGCTCGAAAAGAAGATTTGGTCGGCCAGAGCCTGGCCGGGTCGTCCACTGGCGGGATCGACGCCGGAGTTGAGCTGCCGAGGCCACAAGCCGGGCTGATGTCTTCGAGGGACAACTGGCCGAGGCCTCGGGGTGGCCGGCCGAGCCGTCTGCTCGAGCCGGATTCCTGGAGAAGACCCTGGCGGCGATGGCCCGGGTGTGGTGTTGATGTCGCCCTTTAGAGTGGAGACCCTCCGACCGCGTCGCCGTCCGAGGCTAGGTCGGACCTCGCCGAAGGTGTAGTTGACGCCGAGGGTGCTGCTGCCCCCTTCAACTGTCGACGTCCGAGCCTGCAGGATCGGGTGGTCTTGTAGTTTGTGTATGTTTTCTGTGGCCGCCGAGGCCCAAACACACTGTCGTCGTGTTGTGAAGCTATGTCCCTTTTCCTCTTGTTTCGAGTATCCGGACTTATTTGTCGGTAACAGAATTGTTTGTACGGGCGAGAGTTGCTTTTCACGGAAGGTGATGAGTGAGGTATCCGTATCCCGGAGGCATAGGAATCCCTCGGCTCGGTCGGCCTTGCCGCTTACGCGCACTCTTACTCGTCCATAGGGTTCTGTCACCGACGCAGTCGAGAAGGCCCGGAAAAATCGTTCCGGCAGAGGAGCTTTCGAGCGTGAAGACTTGTTCGGTCCGTGGAATCACTTATCCGAGCGCGAGTTACTTATCGCAGAATGTGATGAGTGAGGTATCCGTATCCCGGAGGCGTAGGAGTCCCTCGGCTCGGTCAGCCTTGGCTGCTTACGTGTACTCCGTCGTTTTCAGGATCCGCTTTCGAAGTAGTCGAAAAGCATGAAAGGCATTCTGGCAGAAAAGATTTTTTTTCTTTTTTAGAGGAAAATTTCGACGCAGAGGGGGTTCCCCCCTTTCTAGCCCCCGAGGGAGGGTCGGGCTTTGCCGAGGCAAGGCTGACCCTTCCTTGACGACCAGACTTTGTGTGTGAACGGGGTGTACGAATAACTTGGAAGCATCTTAAGGGTAGAAGCGACGTAGCTGTTGGATGTTCCAAGCGTTGCTGTAGACCTCGCCTCGACTGTTGGCCAGCTTGTATGTTTCGGGCTTCAGAACCTTGGCGACGACGAACGGCCCTTCCCAGGGAGGCGTGAGTTTGTGCCGCCCTCGGGCGTCTTGTCGCAGCCGAAGCACCAGGTCGCCCACCTGGAGGTCTCAGGACCGAACCCCTCGGGCGTGGTAGCGTCGCAGGGACTGCTGGTACCGCGCCGAGTGTAGTAAGGCCATGTCCTGAGCCTCTTCCAGCTGGTCCAGCGAGTCTTCTCGATTGGCTTGATTGCTTTGGTCGGCGTAGGCCCTCGTCCTCGGGGAACCGTATTCTAAGTCTATGGGCAAGATGGCCTCGGCCCCATAGACTAGAAAGAACGGTGTGAAGCCCGTGGCTCGGCTCGGCGTTGTCCCCAGACTCTAGACCACCGAGGGGAGTTCCTTCATCCACCACTTGCCGAACTTGTTGAGGTCGTTGTAGATTCGCGGCTTGAGCCCTTGCAGGATCATGCCGTTAGCCCGCTCTACTTGCCCATTCGTCATGGGGTGGGCCACGGCGGCCCAGTCCACCCGGATGTGGTGATCCTCGCAGAAGTCTAGGAACTTTCTGTCGGTGAACTGGGTGCCGTTGTCGGTGATGATGGAGTTTGGGACCCCAAAGCGATGGATGATGTTGGTGAAGAACGCCACCGCCTGTTCGGACCTGATGTTGTTTAGGGGTCGGACCTCGATCCACTTGGAGAATTTGTCGATGGCGACCAACAGGTGTGTGTAGGCCCCGGGTGCCGTCTGCAAGGGGCCGACGAGGTCCAGACCCCACACAGCAAACGACCAGGTGATGGGTATGGTCTGCAGAGCCTGAGCGGGCAGGTGGGTCTGCCTCGCATAGAACTGACACCCTTCGCAGGTGCGAACAATTCTAGTGGTGTCGGCCACCGCCGTCGGCCAGTAGAAACCTTGTCGGAAGGCGTTTCCAACAAGGGTTCGAGGTGCTGCGTGATGGCCGCAAGCCCCCGAGTGTATCTCTTGTAAGAGCTCCTGACCTTCGGCGATGGAAATGCATCGCTGGAGGATGCCCGAGGGGCTGTGGTGGTAGAGCTCCTTCTCATCTCCCAGCAAGACGAATGACTTGGCGCGCCGCACCAACCGCCGAGCTTCGGTTTGGTCGAGGGGTAGCTCTCCTCGGTGGAGATATTGCAGGTACGGGGTCTGCCAGTTTTGATTAGGCATGACCTCGCTCCGCTCCCCCTCGATGCGCAGTGCCTCACCCTCGAGGGCCGAGGGTACCTCGGGCTGAGCCGAGGGTGCCTTGGGCCGAGCCGAGGGTACCTCAGACTGTGCCGAGGGTGCCTCGGGCTGGGCCGAGGCCTTCTCGGGCTCGGGCGTGTCATCGGTCTTGACGGAGGGTTGATGCAGGTCTCGGGAGAATACGTCCGGGGGAACCGTTGTTCGCCCCGAGGCTATTTTAGCCAGCTCGTCTGCAGTCTCATTGTAGCGTCGGGCGATGTGGTTGAGCTCGAGCCCGTAGAACTTGTCTTCCAGGCACCGAACCTCATCATAGTAGGCTTCCATCTTCGGGTCGCGGCAGTGGGAGTTCTTCATGACTTGGTCGATGATGAGCTGCGAGTCACCGCGAGCGTTGAGGCGTCGGACCCCTAGCTCGATGGCGATTCGCAACCCGTTTACCAGAGCCTCGTACTCAGCCACGTTGTTGGACGCCGAGAAGTGGAGGCGTAGCACGTAGCGTAGGTGTTTCCCGAGGGGAGAGATGAAGAGCAGGCCCGCGCCGGCCCCCGTCTTCATCAGCGACCCGTCGAAAAACATGGTCCAGAGTTCCGGTTGGATCGGAGCTGTTGGGAGCTGGGTGTCGACCCATTCAGCCACGAAGTCCGCCAAGACCTGGGACTTGATGGCCTTCCGGGGGGCGAACGAGATCGTCTCGCCCATGATCTCCACCGCCCACTTTGCAATTCTACCCGAGGCCTCTCAGGACTGGATGATCTCCCCCAGGGGGAAGGATGACACCACAGTTACCGGATGAGACTCGAAGTAGTGTCGCAACTTCCGCCGCGTCAGGATCACCGCGTACAGCAGCTTCTGAATTTGTGGGTAGCGGATCTTGGTCTCGGACAGTACCTCACTGATGAAGTAGACTGGCCTCTGGACGGGCAATGCATGCCCCTCTTCTCGTCTCTCAACCACAATCGCGGCGCTAACCACCTGAGTGGTAGCGGCGACGTAGATCAAGAGGGCTTCTCCGGCAGCGGGGGGCACCAAGATGGGTGCGTTCGTGAGGAGCGCCTTCAGGTTCCCGAGGGCTTCCTCGGCCTCAGGGGTCCAAGCGAAGCACTCGGCCTTCCTTAAGAGGCGGTACAGAGGCAGGCCTCTTTCGCCGAGGCGCGAGATGAAACGGCTCAGAGCCGCGAGGCATCCCATGACCCTCTGTACGCCTTTCAAGTCCTTGATGGGCCCCATGCTGGTGATGGCTGCGATCTTCTCCGGGTTGGCCTCGGTGCCCCGCTCGGAGACGATGAACCCCAAGAGCATGCCTCGGGGGACCCCGAAGACACACTTTTCGGGATTGAGCTTCACGCCTTTCACCTTGAGACATCGGAATGTCACTTAAAGGTCGGAAAGGAGGTCAGAGGCTTTCCTCGTCTTGACTACAATGTCATCGACATAGGCCTCGACCGTTCGGCCAATGTTTTCGCCGAACACATGGTTCATGCACCGTTGGTACGTTGCACCTGCATTCCTCAAGCCGAACGGCATGGTAACATAGCAGTACATGCCGAAGGGTGTGATGAAAGAGGTCGCGAGCTGGTCGGACTCTTTCATCCTGATTTGGTGATACCCTGAGTAGGCATCAAGGAAAGACAGGGTTTCGCACCCAGCAGTAGAATCAACGATTTGATCGATGCGAGGCAGAGGGTAGGGAACTTTCGGACATGCTTTGTTTAGACCAGTGTAGTCTACACACATCTGCCATTTCCCCCCTTTCTTTCTCACAAGCACAGGGTTGGCAAGCCATTCGGGATGGAATACCTCTTTGATGAACCCTGCCGCCATTAGCTTGTGGATCTCCTCGCCTATGGCTCTGCGCTTTTCTTCGTCAAATCGGCGCAGAGGCTGCTTCACGGGTCGGGCTCCAGCTCGGATATCCAGCGAGTGCTCGGCGACTTCCCTCGGTATGCCGGGCATGTCCGAGGGACTCCACACGAAAATGTCGGCGTTTGCGCGGAGAAAGTCGACGAGCACTGCTTCCTATTTGGGGTCGAGCTCGGAGCCGATCCAGATCTGCTTGGAGGCGTCGTTGCAGGGGTCGGGAGGGACAGACTTAACCGTCTCCGCTGGCTCGAAGTTGCCGGCGTGGCGCTTCACGTCTGGCGCCTCCCTAGAGAGGTTCTCCAGGTCGGCGATGAGGGCCTCGGATTCGGCGAGGGCCTCGGCGTACTCCACGCACTCCACGTCACATTCGTACGCATGTCGGCACGTGGGCCCGACGGTGATGACCCCGTTGGGGCCCGACATCTTGAGCTTGAGGTAGGCGTAGTTGGGGACGGCCATGAACTTGGCGTAGCATGGCCTCCCCAGCACTGCGTGGTAGGTTCCTCGAAACCCGACCACTTCGAACGTGAGGGTCTCCCTTCGAAAGTTGGAGGGCGTCCCAAAGCAGACGGGTAGATCGAGTTGTCCGAGGGGTTGGACGCGCTTCCCGGGGATGATCCCGTGGAAAGGCGCAGCGCCTGTCCGGACCGAGGACAGATCGATCCGCAGGAGCCCGAGGGTCTCGGCGTAGATGATGTTGAGGCTGCTGCCTCCGTCCATGAGGACCTTGGTGAGCCTGACGTTGCCGATGATGGGGTCGACAACGAGCGGGTATTTCCCCGGGCTCAGCACATGGTCGGGATGGTCGGCCTGGTCGAAGGTGATGGGCTTGTCGGACCAAACTAGGTAGACTGGTGCCGCCACCTTTACCGAGTGTACCTCCTGACGCTCTTGCTTGTTGTGCCGAGCCGAGGCGTTTGCCACTTGCCCACCGTAGATCATGAAGCAGTCGCGGACCTCGGGGAACTCTCCTGCCTTGTGATCTTCCTTCTTAGCGGCGTCGAAGCATGGCACACTCCTCAAGGGTGTGCTTGACGGGCCCCTGATGATAGGGGCACGGCTCCTTGAGCATCTTGTCGAAGAGGTTGGCACCTCCGGGAGGTTTCCGAGGGTTCTTGTACTCGGCGGCGGCGAAAAGGTCCGCGTCGGCGACGTCGCGTTTCGCTTGCGACTTCTTCTTGCCTTTCTTATTGGTACCACGCTGAGTTGACGCCTCGGGAACATCTTTAGGTGGGCGGCCCTGGGGCTGCTTGTCCTTCCGGAAGATGGCCTCAACCGCCTCCTGGCCAGAGGCGAACTTGGTGGCGATGTCCATAAGCTCGCTCGCCCTGGTGGGGGTCTTGCGACCCAGCTTGTTCACCAGGTCGCGGCAGGTGGTGCCGGCGAGGAACGCGCCGATGACATCTGAATTGGTGACGTTGGGCAGCTCGGTGCGCTGCTTTGAGAATCGCCGGATGTAGTCCCGGAGAGACTCTCCCAGCTGCTGGCGGCAGCTTCGGAGATCCCAGGAGTTTCCAGGGCACACGTACGTGCCTTGGAAATTGCCGGCGAAGGCTTGGACCAGGTCGTCCCAGTTGGAGATCTGCCCCAGAGGAAGGTGCTCCAGCCAGGCTCGAGCGGTGTCGGAGAGGAACAGGGGGAGGTTGCGGATGATGAGATTATCATCGTCCGTTCCACCCAGTTGGCAGGCCAGCCGATAGTCCGCGAGCCACAGTTCCGGTCTCGTCTCCCCCGAGTACTTTGTGATAGTAGTCGGGGTTCAGAACCGGGTCGGGAACGACGCCCGTCGTATGGTGCAGCTGAAAGCCTGCGGACCGGGTGGTTCGGGCGAAGGACTCTGATCCTCCCCGCTGTCGTAGCGTCCCCCAAGCCTGGGGTGGTAGCCTCGGCGCACCCTCTCGTCGAGGTGGGCCCGACGGCTACAGTGATGGTGCTCGTTGCCGAGGCGACCCGGGGCCGCAGGCGCTGTGTTGCGCGTGCGCCCGGTGTGGACCGAGGCTTCCCGCATGAATTGGGAAGTCGCGGCGCAATGTTCCGAGGGGTACCCCTGCCTTCGGGAGGCGGAGCTTTCAGCCCATCGGACCGCGGCGTCCTCCAGGAGATTCTTGAGCTCTCCCTAGATACGCCGCCCCTCGGTGGTTGATGGATCCGGCATCGCGTGGAGAAGTATTGCCGCCGCCGCCAGGTTTTGGCCGACTCCACTGGAAACCGGTGGCGGCCTTACCCTGACGTCGTCGGCGATGCGGTGCCGGATGCCCTGGGGGAGATGACGCGCTTCTCCGGTCGGAGGTTGGCCCGCCCATTCCTGCCCGACGTCCCGGCGGATCGGCTCAAGCGTGCATGTTCCCTCATCGAGCCTGGCCTGCATCTCGCGGATTTGCTCGAGCTGTGGGTCATGACCCCTCGCCGAAACGGGGACCACAGCTAGCTCCTGAAGGATGTCAACGCGAGGCACGGACCTAGGGGGATCACCGTTCTCTGGTATACCAAGATGGTTGCCTTCGCCGGGACCCCCTAGAACGACGTGGAAACATTCGCGACTTGGACCGCAGTCCTCGTCGCTGAGGCTGCGGCTACCATCGGAACAGTCGGAAAGGCAGTAGTCGCATGCGGTCATGAAGTCCCGCACGACACTGGGGTTACCAAGTCTGGAGAAATCCCAACAGAGGTCGGGCTCGCCGTCTTCCTCGGACCCCGAGGGCCCGTAGGTCAAGACAGCCGTCAGCCGGTCCCAGGGTGACCGCACACGATACCCCAGAGGGTTTGGACTCGCTTCTATGAGAGTGTCCACTGAAGCGGAGTTGCTTGGCGGGTCGAGGCCGAATCTAAAAGGCGCGAGATGGGAATCAGTCGGCACCTTTTGGTCGACGGGCGGTGACGAAGTCACGTCAGGGACTGACTGCACCGTCGTCTCAGGTACGAGGGTGACGCCCAGCAAGTCCTTCGCGAGCGTGCTGGCGTCGTCCGTTTGCTTGAGGTTAGTGTGTTGCGGGGAGACAGCGCTCGTCTTCGTCTCAGACGCGAGGCCGATGCCTGACGCGCTCTCTGTTGGGGCGCCGGCGCCGTCGACTCGCTCGACAGCCAATGAGGTGCCGCTTCCTGCTTGGCCTTGGTTGCCCCGCCTCCTCCTCCGTCGGCGGGGGAGGGGACGGGACAAGCCCGAATGTCGTCCTTCCACCACGTGGGGAAGGCGTCGTCGATTTCCCCATCGGCGAGCGGGTTGTCGACCGCCATTGTCGCTGCCGCGCGGCGGGGGAAGGAGTATCATGTCGTAGTTGCCGTCGAGGGACATGAACTCAAGACTTCCAAAACGGAGCACCGTCCCGAGCTGGAGTGGTTGCTGGAGACTGCCCATCTAGAGCTTGACGGGAAGCTGTTCGTCAACACACAGCAGGCCCCTACCTAGCGCGCCAACTTTTGGTGTTTTGAAACCCGGGGGGTCCCTGGACCGACGAGTGAATTGTCGCCGCGTGCCCCAGCCCAGATGGGTCGGCGCGAGGCAGAACGCGAAGGGGGGAAAAAGCAGCCGGAGGGAGACAGGCGTGGGAGGTGGAACCCGCGGCCTTCGTGTTAGCCCCGCGCCCAGATCGGGTGCGCTTGCAGTAGGGGGTTACAAGCGTCCACGCGGGAGGGAGCGAGCGGCCTTGCGCGAGCGCCGTCCCGTCCTTCCCCGGGCGGCCAAGCCTCTATAAGAGGGCCCTGGTCCTCCCTTTTATAGGCGTAAGGAGAGGATCCAGGTGTACAATGGGGGGTGTAGCAGTGTGCTAACGTGTCTAGCGGAGGAGAGCTAGCGCCCTAGTACATGCCATCGTGGCAGCCAGAGAGGTTTTGGCACCCCGTTCATGTGGTGTCGTGGCCGTCGGAGGAGCGCTGGAGCCTGGCGGAAGGACAGCTGTCGGGGCTGTCGAGTCCTTGCTGACGTCCTCTTGCTTCCGTAAGGGGGCTAAGAGCCGCCGTCGTCACAGGGCATGCGGGGCGCCATCATTACTCGTATAGTGGAGCAAGCCAGATGGGACGCCGGTCTTGTTCCCTGTAGCCTAAGTCAGCTCGGGGTAGGGTAATGATGGCGCTTCCTGTTGACGTGGCCGGTCCATGCCCTAGGTTGGGCGAGGTGGAGGCTCCTTCGAGGTCGAGGTCGAGTCTGTCTTCCAAGGTCAAGGTCGAGTCCGAGCCCCCGGGTCGGACAAGGCGGAGACCATCGGCTGAGGCCAGGGCTGAGTCCGAGCCCTGGGGTCGGGCGAGGCGGAGTTCGTCGTCCTTCGGGGTTGAGCCCGAGTCCGAGCCCTGGGGTCGGGCGAAGCGGAGTTCATCGTCTTCCGGGGCTGAGCCCGAGTCCGAGCCCTGGGGTCAGGCGAAGCGGAGTTCGTCGTCTTCCGGGGCTGAGCCCGAGTCTGAGCCCTGGGGTCGGGCGAAGCGGAGTTCGTCGTCTTCCGGGGCTGAGCCCGAGTCCGAGCCCTGGGGTCGGGCGAAGCGGAGTTCATCGTCTTCCGGGGCTGAGCCCAAGTCCGAGCCCTGGGGTCGGGCGAAGCGGAGTTCGTCGTCTTCCAGGGCTGAGCCCGAGTCCGAGCCCTAGGGTCGGGCGGAGCAGAGTTCGTCGTCTTCCGGGGCTGAGCCCGAGTCCGAGCCCTGGGGTCGGGCGAAGCGGAGTTCATCGTCTTCCGGGGCTGAGCCCGAGTCCGAGCCCTGGGGTCGAGCGAAGCGGAGTTTCCTACGACACCTGAGGCCGGACTTGGCTGCTGTCAGCCTCACTCTGTCGAGTGGCTCAGCAGTCGGAGCGGCGCAGGCGACGCTATCCTCTTGTCAGACCGGTCAGTGGAGCGGCGAAGTGACTGCGGTCACTTTGGCTCTGTCGACTGGAGGGCGTGCGTCAGGATAAAGGTGTCAGGTCACCTTTGCATTAAATGCCCCTGCGATTTGGTCGGTTGGCGTGGTGATTTGGCCAAGGTTGCTTCTTAGTGAAGACTGGGCCTTGGGCGAGCCGAAGGTGTGTCCATTGCTGGAGGGGGTCCTCGGGCGAGACGTAGATCCTCCGAGGTCGGCTGCCCTTGCCCGAGGCTGGGCTCGGGCGAGGCATGATCGCGTCCCTCGAATGGACCGATCCTTGACTTAATCGCACCCATCAGGCCTTTGCAGCTTTGTGCTGATGGGGGTTACCAGCTGAGATTTAGGAGCCTTGAGGGTACCCCTAATTATGGTCCCCGATAGTTAGAAAACATCTTCGTTATTGAAATAATAAAAGTTAAAGAGAAGTTTACCTTGATATTGGAATAGAATAAACTATCGACGATGTGTTGTCGTCGGTAGCGGCTAATATCTGTTTCGAGCTTCGGGAAACCAATACTCTTTGATAGAGTACCGATAACCTTCGCTCCGGTCTGATCCCGGATGCAGCCCAATTTTTCGTCATCGATGCCACCGAAGAGAAGCGCTCCCGACTGATATCCGCAAGACATAGCATATTCTTTTAACTCCTCTTTTTCAGCCTTTGTTAGCTCTTGACCAACTAAGTTTCTAAAGTTAAAAATTTCGTCTTCCGAAGTGTCTTCGGCTATTTCTTTCTCCTTCCCAGGTTCTGGGGTCATAGTTTCTTCGGTGGCTGCAGCAGCCTCTTCTGCAGCCATGTTTTGCAGTATCTTATCAATATCGGCAATCATGCACTCTAAATGAGTATCTTCGGCGGCGGCAACTTCGGTAGCTGTGGCTTCTGCAGGTGCAGCTTCGATGGCTGTCGTGCTCTCAACAGCTGGCGCCTTCAGAGCTAAAGCTCCTGGCGGTGTCCCTTCGATGACTTCTGTCACTGTAATGATTCTTTGCTTCTTTGGCTTAGTTGCCTTCTTCGTTTTCGCGGGCTCCTTTTCCTTCTGAAAATGCTTCGTCAGATGTGGTCCCAGTGGACTTAGCTTGATAGGCAAAGATTCGGTCATTACCTTTAAAATTTCTTCCACGTCGGTGGTAGAGGGTGTTGCAGAAGTTTCTTCTTCTTCGTCAATTGCCTTCTGCTTCGGAGCTGTAGCTTTTGTCTTCTTCGAAGCATCTGTTTTTGGCTCAGGCTTCAGCTTTTTCTCTTTCAATTGTTTTTCATCGTCTTTATTTAGAACGCTAGCCACTCTCTTTCTTTTTTGCCCTTCGGCATCCTTGTCTAGCCGCTCGTAGTCGGGATACTCAAAGTTTAGAGCATCCATTACCCGGTTCAACCTTCGCTTCGGGCGGGTGCCGAAGGCCGCAGTCATTAGTTGATCTTTTTTTTTGGAGTAGTTGCTAAGAATATCATTGCACATTGCTTCGATCGTGTCCAGCGACTCTTGGCAGGGCACTTTGAAATGTTTCTTGAATTTATAATGGTAAGGCAACCGAACAAATCCCCCCTTCTTCTTTTCCCCCTTCAGCTTCAGCATGTCCCACTCCTTCAAAGTTGGGAACACTCTGAAAGCCAAAAATTCTTGCACTAAGTCCCTAGTGCCGATATGATCTGCAATAACTCGAAATTCAGCCAGGGCAATTTGGCTTGGACTCCCTGGTGTCATGTTGCACTGCGGTCTGGTCTCTCTGAAGATCAATTCTAGCGGACTCTGGACCAGGTCCTCCTTATCTTCGTCAACTTTGACATAGAACCACTCAGACTTCCAGCCAGCCGACCTCTTGCTTCGGTAGCTAATCACTGGAAATTTTGTGTCTTGCGATAGGCAAAATTGTAGCAGCCAAAATTTTCATGTAGCCCATCTCCTCTAGCTTTCGTCTGATAATGGAGCTCGTGCACTCGGCAGAAGCCTTCGCCAAATGGTTCCACCCCTTGGCTTCAGAGAGCCCAGATGTAAACGCTAAGCCGAACAATAGCGTTGGGAGTTAGCTGATGAAGGTAGATCCCAAACTTTTTCAATACAACAGCGATCATCTTGTTCAAAGGAAATCTTAAGCCAGCCTTAAAGAAACTCTTGAAGACTACCACTTCATCCTTCCCTGGCTTCGGAGTGGTCTCTTCTCCACCAAAACGAACCAGCTCTTTCTTCGCTTCACTGAAATAGCCCAATTTCAATAGCTTAGGCAAGTCATCTTTAGAGATGGTGGATTTCCCGAAATCCAGGTGGCTGGGTTTACTTGGCACCGCGCTGTAATCATCTTCAGAATCAGTCTCCTCAACATCAGCCTGTTCTGTTTCAGCGGCAGGTGTATCCTCCAATGCTAATAGCCTCGAGCGCTTCATTACTTCGAAGATTGGAGCAGTTTCAGCACCTTCGGCTTCCTCTCCGTCGTGCGTAACCCTAGCTGTGGAACGTACTCTGGCCATTTGATGATTGAATTTCTTGTTTTTTGAAGTTGAAAATTTTTCTTTATCTTACCGAAGCTTTTTCTTGCTACGAAGCTTGAGCAAAGCAAATAGCTTCGGTTGAGGATGCAGCAAACAAGCTTCGGTTTTGGTCAATATTTTGGCAGCAAAACAATATAATAGCAATGAATGTTGTGGTAACTTCACACCTACCAGTCTATTTATATAGTGCCGCAGGTGGGAAGGTAAATTGTCAAAGTCTTCCGCACCGGACAAACAGCCACCCGCACTCACTGAACGGTGGGCCACGCGGTCCGAGAAGGTGAATCTCCAGGGCGTGCGTAACTGCTGCAAGATGGGGCCACCTCGCGCCCGGATTATTTTAATCGTTTCTCGACAACGAGCTCAGGGAAGGTGTTTTTCGGATCTTCGGCATCCCGAAGCCTAGAAGATTTTTTCACGGATCAAGCTCATTACGAAAAACGATCTAGCACCGCGAAGGGGCTACTGTTGGGGGTATGCTTCGTAGCCGAAGATCCTAAAGGGGGAAGAGCACCGTCGGCAGATCTCTCAGAAGCAGCACTAAAGCCATCACTTATAAAGCTTCGGCACAGTGATGGATCTCAAGATGAAGGGCTAAACCGACTTAAAGATGAAATGACCTAAGGACTCATGATGTTTTGTGCCAGTATTGTAGTCGATTGTAAAGGGCATAAATGTAATTTTGCATAGGCTGTGTCCTGTGCCTATAAATAGATGAACAGTACCCCAGTACTGTTCATGCGGACTTGGTATTTTGCTTTTGCGTTGCATTTGTACTCTTACCTCCTTTCAAGCCGAAGGTACATTTGTAATTTGATATCATTTCTATTTTTCCATAATGATGAAATAGAAATGGGTTGATATATAATTGTTTATCCTATCTTTTACATTTCATATGATTTCCTCTTCATCATTATATGTTATGTTGCCGAAGGTACGTCCTTCACAACCTTCGTCCGAAGATCATTATATCCCAAGGGAAATAATGTTTCGAAGGACGAAGGACCTTAACGTTTAACATTTTTTGTGTTGCCTTGTTCTTAACTTATAGCACTTGAGAACAAGTCCCCAACACTCGCCGAAGCTATCATCAACATCGGCTTTGCTTTTCAAGACGAAGACCTTGTGTACAAGCAACATTGTAGAATGCCGAAGAACAATAGCTTCGGCTCGGATCAAGCAAAGAAATAAAAGATTAAATAGACCTTATTAGCTTTAGTTGCTTGTGAATAAGCGTTTAGGGGTACGGATGTAATTTTGCACGGGACATTTAGGGGTATGGATGTAATTTTGCTCGGGCCGCTCCCGTGCGTATAAATAGATGAACAGTAACCTCGTACAGTTCACGCTGGATTGTAATCATTCCTGCACTCTCGCCTTCGAGCAAGCCGAAGGTACCAATGTAATATCAATATTATCAAATATATATATATACATTTTATGGAATATGAATTCAAATCAATTAATGAGATGCAGTTATCATATTTATCCTTTTGCATCTCTACTCGCATATTAAATGATGAAGGTATGTCCTTCTTAACCTTCGTCTGGCGAAGCTTTATACCCACATGGAGATAACGCTTCGGTTGGACGAAGGTCTGTAATGACTAACGATTGTGTTGCCTTGTTCTTGATTTAAAGCATAAAAGAACAAGTGACCAACATTGGTACCCACCTCCGGTGAACTCACTTCCACGATTGCGACAATGGCTTCGCAAGTCAACCAAGCCGTGGCACCTTCGGCTACGAAGCTTGTGCTCCCAATCACAGGCGGCTCAAGTTCTGAACCAGATAATAAGAAGCAGAAGAAGGAAGCACAGAGAAGGGTACAACATGTTGGAGTGCAAGGACCCTTCATCAAGTCCAAATGGTCTCATATACCAATCACCTTCTCCCAGGAAGACCTTTAGCTCAAGGATTATCCCCACAACGATGCAATGGTCATGTCCTGTGTCATCAAGGGGTTCCTGGTCCACAATGTCTTAGTGGACACAAGCAGTGTGGCAGACATCATCTTTGCGAAGGCTTTCAGGCAAATGCAAGAGCCGGATGACAAGATACATGATGCAACACAACCCCTATGCGGCTTCAGAGGAAGACAGATCATGGCGCTTGGCAAGATAACTATGTCGATCACCTTCGGCTATGTTCACAACACAAGGACAGAATAGGTTGTCTTCGACATTGCCGATATGGAGTATCCCTACAATGCAATCATTGGTCGAGGGACGCTGAACACCTTCAAAGCGTATAACACCCCGTCCAATCCCTGGACCGGCGGTACTTACTCCTGGCAGCTCTCTAAAATCATATATTGTCCCCATAGACCAACATGGGCCTTTTGTCCACACTTTATCCTCACTCATGTGCACCCGAGAAAACTTCCCGATCGGTCACCCATCCCAAATTGCTCCAAGCCAAGCACGCTTAACTTGGAGGTTCTTTCGAGATAGGCTTCCGAAAAAGAAGATGCACCTTGTTGGTATGGATACTCTATTAATTCAATTAAGCCTTGGGCCAGAATATCCCATCCCAGGGGCAAGGATATCACAATCCACCCCCCCTTAGAAGACTGATGTCCTCGTCGGTCAACCTCAATCTAGGAACCTCCCCTCTTAGCCACGTCTGTGTGTCTAGTGTCGTCATATTCCATGCCATGTGACCACTCTGGACCCACATGCGCCATGCGCCATATACCCGAAACCCCTAACCCACACACGCCCATGAAACCATGAGGGTCGGCTCTGATACCACTTGTAACACCCCCGTCCAATCCCTGGACCGATGGTACTTACTACTGGCAGCTCTCTAGAATCATATATTGTCCCCACAAACCAACATGGGTCTTTTGTGCACACTTTGTCCTCACTCATGTGCACCCGAGAAAACTTCCCGGTCGGTCACCCATCCCAAATTGCTCCTAGCTAAGCACGCTTAACTTGGAGGTTCTTTCGAGATAGGCTTCTGAAAAGAAAATGCACCTTGTTGGTATGGATACTCTATTAATTCAATTAAGCCTTGGGCCAAGATATCCCATCCCAGGGGCCAAGATATCACAAAGCGATACTCCACTCAGCATATCTTTGCATGAAGATACCTTCTGACCAAGGGCCCATTGCTGTACATGGAAGCCAAGAGGCTGCCAGGAGAGCCGAAGGGAGCTGGACAGATTCGAAGGCCATCCATAACATAGATGAAGCCAAAGTTCATCAGCAATATAAGCACAAAAGAGAAAAGGCTGCTTCAGAAGATCAACCAAAGCCTATGCTTCTGTGCGAAGACATAACCGAGCAGAAGGTACTGTTGGGATCCCAATTATCTGATGAATAAGAGAAGACTTTGTTGAAATTCCTGTTCAACAACAAGGATGTTTTTGCTTGGTCAGCCAATAATCTCTATGGTGTCAGTAGAGATGTCATTGAGCACTCACTCAATGTTGACTCGGCCTTTAGGCCAAGAAAGCAGAGGCTTCGGAAAATGTCCGATGATAAAGCCGAAGGCGCACGAAACGAAGTAAAAAGACTTTTGAGTGCCGATGTTATCAGAGAAGTAACATACCTAGAGTGGCTAGCCAATACTGTGATGGTAAAGAAAGCTAATGGAAAATGGAGAATGTGCATCGACTTCACATATCTCAATAAGGCATGCCCGAAGGATGAATTCCCATTGCCACAAATAGATTTCCTTGTAGACGCAACGGCTACTTCGGAGCTCATGAGCTTATTGGACTGCTACTCAGGCTATCGTCAAATCTGGATGAAGAAGGAGGATGAGCCCAAGACAAGTTTCATAACCCCTAGTGGGAACTATAGCTACCTTTGGATGCCCGAGGGGCTCAAGAATGTTGGAGGAAGCTTCAACAGGATGACTGCCAAGGTCCTTCACTCCCAAATTGGTAGAAATGTGATGACATATGTTGATGATATCATAGTAAAGAGCACAAAGCAAGAAAATCATGTTACTGATTTGCAAGAAACATTTGCTAACTTCAGAAAGGCCGGTATTAAACTAAATCCAGAGAAATGTGTCTTCGGAGTGAAGAAGGGAAAATTTCTGGGTTGCTTGGTATCAATAAAGGGTATCGAAGCTAATCCAAATACGATAGAAGCTATACTTTGGATGGAGCCACCAAAGTCAAGAAAGGGTGTCTAGAGGTTGATAAGGAGGCTAGCATCATTGAACAGATTTATTTCAAGATCAGCAAAGAGGAACTTGCCATTCTTCGAAGTGCTGAAGTTAGCCGAAGTCTTTCAATGGGGACCAACTCAGCAAAAAGCCTTCGAAGAGCTGAAGCAATACTTGATAGAGCTGACAACTTTAACTCCACCTTCGTCAGGAACTCCATTATTGTTGTATGTGGCTGCTTCCCACGCTACGGTTAGTGCAGCACTCGTACAAGAGAAGGACGATGGCCAGGCAAGAAAACAAGTGCCAGTGTACTTCGTTTCTGAAGTACTTAGTGCATCAAAGAAAAATTATACAGAGCTAGAGAAGGTACTATATGCTGTATTAATGGCTTCCAAGAAGCTTCGGCATTACTTTCAAGCATACCATATCATAGTACCTTCTGAAAGGGAAATGTGCCCTTGGGCCATTTCTAAGTATTTTGGTGATTGAGTGCCAACACAAGTACTTAAGTGTTAATCTATGCCAATTGATGGACAAAGTGCAAATCAAGAGTAAAGGTATGTTTCTAAGACTTAGTACATTGTTTTAGAGACTAATGTATTGTGTCTAAGTGCTAGAAACAGGAAAAGACCAATTTGGAAAAGACTTGGCTATGCAGCCAAGACTCTGCGCAGTCTGGGTGCACCGGACAGTGTCCGGTGCGCCAGGCTGGCGACTGCCAACTGGCTGCTCTCGGGAAGTGATTAATGGCGTACGGCTATAAATCACCGGACTGTCCGGTGGTGCACCGGACCGTCCGGTGAGCCAATGGTCAGCCGGGCCAACTGTCGGCTGCGTAATCCACGCGCGACGCGTGGCCGAGCCAACGGTCAGAAGGGGGCACCGGACAGTGTCCGGTGCGCCAACGGCTCTGGATCTTCAACGGTCGGCTGCGCCTCAGAAGGAAAGAAATCCGCACCGGACAGTGTCCGGTGGTGCACCGGACTGTCCAGTGCGCCAGGCGACAGAAGGCAAGAATTGTCTTCCTGGAATGCTCTCAACGGCTCCTAGCTGCTTTGGGGCTATAAAAGGGACCCCTAGGCGCATGGAGGAGTACATGAAGCATTCTCTAAGCATTCCTAAGCTCCAAGACTCCAATTCTGCGCATTCGATTCTTTGTGATAGCAACTAGAGCTCCATTTGAGTAGAGAACTCTTTGAGTTGTGTTGAGAGCTCTTGTTGTGACTTGTGTGCATGTTGTTGCTCTAATTTTGTGTCTTGTGTGTGTCGCTCATCCCATCCTTACTTCTGTGCTTCTTTGTGATAATCAAAGTGTAAGGACGAGAGGATCCAAGTTGTGGAGATTCCTCGCAAGCGGGATATAGTAAAGTGAAAGCAAAACACCATGGTATTCAAGTGGGTCTTTGGACCGCTTGAGAGGGGTTGAGTGCAACCCTCGTCCGTTGGGACGCCACAACGTGGAGTAGGCAAGTGTTGGACTTGGCCGAACCACGGGATAAGCCATTGTGTCTATCTGTGTTGATCATCTTGTGGTTATTGTGTTTTGCAAGAACTCCTCTCTAGCCACTTGGCATTATTGTGCTAACTCCTAATCAAGTTTTGTGGCATTAAGTTTCAAGTTTTACAGGATCACCTATTCACCCCCCCCCCTCTAGGTGCTCTCAATTGGTATCGGAGTCGTTCTCTTCACGTGAGGGACTAATCGCCCGAAGAGATGGATCCTAAGGGCAAGGGGATGGTGGTCAATGATAAGGAGAAGGAGTCCTTCGTCAATGATCCAAAGGATGACAAGCCTACTAACTCGGGCGCGAGTCACAAAAGAAAAGACGGGAAGAAGAAGAAAACAAGGCGCATCAAGGAGATCGTCTACTACGACGATAGCGACGAGTCCTCTTCTTCCCAAAAGGACGACGACCACGACCATGAGAAAAAGAAGACGGTTAATTCAAACTTCTCTTTTGATTATTCTCGTATTCCGCATAGTTCAAATGCACATTTGCTTTCCATTCCTCTTGGCAAACCTCCTCACTTTGATGGAGAGGACTACAGATTTTGGAGTCACAAAATGCGTAGCCACTTGTTCTCTCTCCATCCAAGTATATGGGAGATAGTAGAAAATGGAATGCACTTTGATAGTACAGATAGTCCCATGTTCATCAATGAACAAATCCATAAAAATGCACAAGCTACTACTGTCCTTTTAGCATCTTTGTGCAGGGAAGAATACAATAAGGTGAGCGGCTTGGACAATGCCAAGCAGATCTGGGACACCCTCAAGATATCACATGAGGGAAATGACGTCACCATGCTCACCAAGATGGAGTTGGTGGAGGGCGAACTTGGGAGATTCGCAATGATCAGGGGAGAGGAGCCAACCCAAACGTACAACCGGCTCAAGACCCTCATCAACATAATAAGGAGCTATGGAAGCACACAATGGACGGACCATGACGTCGTCCGCCTAATGCTAAGGTCCTTTACTGTCCTTGATCCACATCTTGTAAACAATATTCGTGAGAATCCCAATTACACCAAGATGTCGCCCGAAGAAGTACTTGGGAAGTTTGTAAGCGGCCGAATGATGATCAAGGAGGCGAGATACGTCGACGATGCATTGAATGGTCCAATTCATGAGCCTCAAGCCATTGCTCCCAAGGCAACGAGTAGTAAGGAGGCGCTACCTAGCAAGGTGGCACAAGTTGAGGCAGCGGGGCTAAATGAGGAAGAGATGGCCCTCATCATCAAGCGCTTCAAGACGGCGCTAAAGGGCCGCAAGGAGCATCCCAAAAAGAACAAAACGAAGGGAAAGCGCTCCTGCTTCAAGTGCGGTAAGATTGGTCATTTTATCGCTAATTGTCCTGATAATGATAGTGACCAGAAACAAGATAAGAAGAGGGAAAAGAAGAAGGCTTACAAGAAGGCTAAGGGCGAGGCACACCTTGGCAAGGAGTGGGACTCGGATAGCTCGTCGTCCGACTCTGACAACGAAGGACTTGCCGCATCAGCCTTCAACAAATCATCCCTCTTCCCCAACGAGCGTCACACATGCCTCATGGCGAAGGAGAAGAAGGTATGTACTCGAAAGTCTACTTATGCTTCTTCTAGTGATGATGAATCTAGCGATGATGAATTGATTGATGCTTTGAATGATAAGAATAGATTGCTAGAAAAGCAAGAGGATCTTTTGTATGAAGAACATGATAGAGGCCCAAAAATCTCTTGCTTTAGAAGTTAAAAGGAATGAAATGCTTTCTTGTTAACTATCTACTTGCCATGAGACAATTTCTAGTTTAAAAAGTGTTAATGATGATTTAAATGCTAAACTAGAAGTAGCAAATAGATCTAACTCTTGTGTAGAACATGTTGTGATTTGCAATAGGTGTAAAGATTTTAATGTTGATGCTTGTAGTGAACACCTAGTTTCTATTGCAAAATTAAATGATGAAGTGGCTAGTCTTAATGCCCAACTTAAGACTAGCAAGAGTGAATTTGACAAACTAAAATTTGCAAGGGATGCCTACACTATTGGTAGACACCCCTCAATTAAGGATGGGCTTGGCTTTAAGAAGGAAGCCAAGAACTTAACAAGTCATAAGGCTTCCATCTCCACCAAGGAGAAAGGGAAGGCCCTTATGGCTAATAGTGCTCAAAAGAATCATGCATTTATTTATGACAGAAAATTTTCTAGAAATGTTCATCATGATAGGAGTTGTAATGCTTATGATTCAAATGCTTATGATTCAAATGCAATGTTTGCTTCAAGTTCTTCCTATGTGCATGGTAGAGATATGCCTAGGAGAAATGTCATTCATCATATGCCTAGGAGAAATGTTGCTCATGTTCATAGGAAAATTAATGAACCTTCCACAATTTATCATGTTTGCAATGCTTCCTTTGCAATTTGTAGAAAGGATAGAAAGGTGATTGCTAGGAAATTAGGGGCAAAATGCAAGGGAGATAAAACTTGCATTTGGGTCCCTAAGGATATTGTCACTAACCTTGTAGGACCAACAAGAGTTGAGTACCTAAGACCCAAGCCTAAATTTGCCTTGAAGGTTTATGCATCCGGGGGATCAAGTTGGATTATCGACAGCGGATGCACAAACCACATGACGGGGGAAAAGAAGATGTTCACCTCCTACGTCAAGAACAAAGATTCCCAAGACTCAATCATATTCGGTGACGGGAATCAAGGCAAGGTGAAAGGGTTAGGAAAATAGCTATTTCATCCGAGCACTCCATTTCCAATGTGTTTTTAGTTGAGTCGCTTGGATATAACTTGTTGTCTATGAGTCAGCTTTGTAATATGGGATATAACTGCTTATTCACAAATGTAGATGTGTCTGTCTTTAGAAGGAGTGATGGTTCATTAGCTTTTAAGGGTGTATTAGACGGCAAACTCTATTTAGTTGATTTTGCAAAAGAGGAGGCCAGTCTAGATGCATGCTTAATTGCTAAGACTAGCATGGGCTGGCTGTGGCATCGCCGCTTAGCACATGTGGGGATGAAGAACCTTCACAAACTTCTAAAGGGAGAACATGTGATAGGTCTAACAAATGTTACTTTCGAAAAAGATAGACCTTGTGTAGCTTGTCAAGCAGGCAAACAGGTGGTAAGCTCTCATCATACCAAAAATGTGATGACCACATCAAGACCTTTGGAGTTGCTTCATATGGACCTCTTCGGACCCGTCGCCTATCTAAGCATAGGAGGAAGTAAGTATGGTCTTGTTATAGTTGATGATTTTTCCCGCTTCACTTGGGTATTCTTTTTGCAGGATAAATCTGAAACCCAAGGGACCCTCAAGCGCTTCCTAAGGAGAGCTCAAAATGAGTTTGAGCTCAAGGTGAAGAAAATAAGGAGCGACAACGGGTCCGAGTTCAAGAACCTTCAAGTGGAGGAGTACCTTGAGGAGGAAGGAATCAAGCACGAGTTCTCTGCTCCTTACACACCACAGCAAAATGGTGTGGTAGAGAGGAAGAACCAGACACTTATAGACATGGCGAGGACAATGCTTGGAGAGTTCAAGACGCCCGAGCGGTTTTGGTCGGAAGCCGTGAACACGGCTTGCCACGCCATCAACCGGGTCTACCTTCATCGCCTCCTCAAGAAGACATCATACGAGCTACTAACTGGTAACAAACCCAATGTTTCGTATTTCCGAGTTTTTGGGAGTAAATGCTGCATTCTAGTGAAGAAGGGTAGGAATTCCAAATTTGCTCCCAAAGCGGTAGAAGGGTTTTTATTAGGTTATGACTCAAATACAAAGGCGTATAGAGTCTTCAATAAATCATCGGGTTTGGTTGAAGTCTCTAGCGACGTTGTATTTGATGAGACTAATGGCTCTCCAAGAGAGCAAGTTGTTGATCTTGATGATGTAGATGAAGAAGACGTTCCAACGGCCGCAATACGCACCATGGCAATTGGCGATGTACGACCACAGGAACACAAGGAACAAGATCAACCTTCTTCCTCAACAATGGTGCATCCCCCAACTCAAGACGATGAACAGGTTCATCAAGAGGAAGCGTGCGATCAAGGGGGAGCACAAGATGATCATGTAATGGAGGAAGAAGCACCACAGGCACCTCCAACCCAAGTTCGAGCGACGATTCAAAGGAATCACCCTGTTGACCAGATTTTAGGTGACATTAGCAAGGGAGTAACTAATCGCTCTAGATTAGTTAACTTTTGTGAGCATTACTCTTTTGTCTCTTCTATTGAGCCTTTCAGGGTAGAAGAGGCTTTGCTAGATCCGGACTGGGTGATGGCCATGCAGGAAGAACTCAATAACTTCAAGAGAAATGAAGTTTGGACACTGGTGCCTCGTCCCAAGCAAAACGTTGTGGGAACCAAGTGGGTGTTTCGCAACAAACAAGACGAGCACGAAGTGGTGACAAGGAACAAGGCTCGACTTGTGGCAAAAGGTTATGCCCAAGTCACAGGTTTGGACTTTGAGGAGACTTTCGCTCCTGTGGCTAGGCTAGAGTCTATTCGTATTTTGCTAGCATATGCCGCTCACCATTCTTTCAGGTTGTTCCAAATGGATGTGAAGAGCGCTTTCCTCAACGGGCCAATCAAGGAGGAAGTGTACGTGGAGCAACCCCCTGGCTTTGAGGATGAACGGTACCCCGACCTCGTATGTAAGCTCTCTAAGGCGCTCTATGGACTTAAGCAAGCCCCAAGAGCATGGTATGAATGCCTTAGAGACTTTTTAATTGCTAATGCTTTCAAGGTTGGGAAAGCCGATCCGACTTTATTCACTAAGACTTGTGATGGTGATTTATTTGTGTGCCAAATTTATGTCGATGACATAATATTTGGTTCTACTAACCAAAAGTCTTGTGAAGAGTTTAGCAGGGTGATGACTCAGAAATTCGAGATGTCGATGATGGGCGAGTTGAACTACTTCCTTGTGTTCCAAGTGAAGCAACTCAAGGACGGCACCTTCATCTCCCAAACGAAGTACACGCAAGACTTGCTAACGCGGTTTGGGATGAAGGACGCCAAGCTCGCAAAGACTCCGATGGGAACTGACGGACACGTCGACCTCAACAAAGGAGGTAAGTCCGTTGATCACAAAGCATACCGGTCCATGATAGGTTCTTTGCTTTATTTATGCGCTAGTAGACCGGATATTATGCTTAGTGTATGCATGTGTGCTAGATTTCAATCCGATCCAAGGGAGTGTCACTTAGTGGCCGTGAAGCGAATTCTTAGATATTTAGTCGCTACGCCTTGCTTTGAGATCTGGTATCCAAAGGGGTCTACCTTTGACTTAATTGGATATTCAGACTCCGATTATGCTGGATGTAAGGTCGATAGGAAGAGTACATCAGGGACGTGCCAATTTCTAGGAAGGTCCCTGGTGTCGTGGAGTTCTAAGAAACAAACCTCGGTTGCCCTATCCACCGCTAAAGCCGAGTACATTGCCGCAGGACACTGTTGCGCGCAACTACTTTGGATGAGGCAAACCCTCCGGGACTTTGGCTACAATCTGAGCAAAGTCCCACTCCTATGTGACAATGAGAGTGCTATCCGCATGGCGTACAATCCTGTCGAGCACAGTCGCACAAAGCACATTGACATCCGGCATCACTTTTTGAGAGACCACCAGCAAAAGGGATATATCGAAGTGTTCTATATTAGCACCGAGAACCAGCTAGCCGATATCTTTACCAAGCCTTTAGATGAGAAGACCTTTTGCAGGCTGCGTAGTGAGCTAAATGTCTTAGATTCGTGGAACTTGGATTGATTTATAGCATACATGTGTGTTGGGGACTTGTTCTCAAATGCTATGAATTAAGAACAAGGCAACATAAAGTGTTAAATGTTAACGTCCTTCGTCCATGAAACATTATTCCCTTAAGGATAATGGGCCTTGGACGAAGGTTGATGAGAGTAAAATTACGAAGCTTGAGTCTTCGTAATAAAATTTCAATAGATATTGTAAGACAACATAAAATAAAAAGGTATAAAAGGAGTAAATAAATCATAGACGAATTATATTATATTTACTTAATATATTGAATCCTTAAATACAATAATACCTATGCCTTGGCAAAGGTTGGATTCCAGAAGACGCGATTGCAATTACCAGAATGCGTGAACAGTAAAGGAATACTGTTCACTATTTATAGGCACAGGACGCAGCCTGTGAGGAATTACAAGTTTGCCCCTTATAAAAGCTTACAACATTGACTCAGACCTTTATGGACTAAAAGGTCATTCTATCTTTAAGTCGGTTTGTAATACCGAAGCTTCACGAAGAGGGACCTTCGGCCATCTTATACAAACAGCTTCAGCCGAAGACCGCTTCTTCCGATAAGACCTTCGGCGACGAAGCATAGACCCAACAGTAGCCCCTTTCGCGGTGCTAGATCGTTTTTCGTAACGAGCTTGATCCGTGAAAAAAGTCTCTTAAGCTTCGGAGCGCCGAAGGTCTAAAAAACACCTTCCCTGAGCTCGTTGTCGAGAAACGATTCAATTTCCCAGCGTATAGCGGCCCCACCTTGCAGAGTTACTGTTTGGTCTTTGTGGTCCACCACACAGCGAGTGCGAGCGGGTGTCCGCCTGGTGTAAAAATCCTGGCTCTTCGCCTTCTTACCTGCAGTACTATATAAACAGACGAGTAGGTGTGAAGTTACCACAGCATTCATTGCTATTTGCACTGTTTTGCTGCCAAAATTTTTAACCATCGCCGAAGCTTGTCTGTCGGAATCGAACGAAGCTCCAGCTTGAAGCCTGCTTCGTCAGAAAAAACTTCGGAAGAAGAAAGTATCAAATTTCCACAAATTCATAATTAAATGGCCAGAGTGCGTTCTACCGCCAGGGTTGAGCGTGAGGGGGACGAAACTGAAGCTTCGGAGACTGTTCCCATCTCCGAAGCCATGCAACGATCCGGGCTGGTGACTTCGGAAAAGATCCCTAGTGATGATGCAGAACAAGCAATCGCTGAAGCAGAAGAAGAAGATATTGAGGAAACTGATCCCGAAGATGATTATCGCATTGCCATGCCAAGCAAGCCCAGCCACTTGGACTTCGGGAAATCTACTGTTTCGAAGGCTGATCTGTCCAAGATGGTAAAATCGGGCTTTTTTAATGAAAATCAGAAAAAGCTATTACGCTTCGGGGGAGAAGAGACTACTCCAAAGCCGGAGAAGGATGAAATTGTTATTTTCAAAAGCTTTCTAAAGGCTGGATTAAGATTCCCCCTACATGGGATTATTGCAGAGGTACTGAAGAGGTTCAGTATCTATTTTCACCAGCTGACCCCTAACGCTATCGTTAGGCTTAGTGTTTATATCTGGGCACTCCGAAGCAAAGCAGTGGAGCCATTTGCAGACAGCTTTTGCCGGGTTCACGAGCTGCATTATCAGACAAAGGCTAGAAAGGATGGATTGCACGACAATTTTGGCTGCTATAACTTCGCCTATCGGAAAACCACAAAGTTTCATGTGATCAGCTACCGAAGCAAATGGGCAGCAGGCTGGAAGTCGGAGTGGTTCTATGTCAAGGTTGATGACGACAAGGAGAAGCTTGTGCAAAGCCCACTTGAACTAATCTTCGGAGAAACCCGCCCCCACTGTAACATGACACCAGAAGGTCCAACTCAAAAAGCAATGCATGAATTCAGAATAATTGCAGAGCATATTAGTACAAGGGACCTGGTTCAGGAGTTTTTGGCTTTCAAGGTTTTTCCTAGTGTAAAGGAGTGGGAAATGCCGAAGCTGAAGGGGGAGAAGAAAGAAGGTGAACTTGTGCGTTTACCTTACTATTTCAAGTTTAAGAAATACTTTAAAACACCTTGCCAAGAGTGGCTGGATACAATTGAAGTGATGTGCAATGAAATACTTGGCAATTATTCCAAAAAAGAAGATCAGTTGATGACCGCAGCCTTCGGCACCCGTCCGAAGCGAAGGCTAAATCGAGTGCTGGATGCCTTGGGTTTTGAATACCCTGACTATGAAAATCTGAACAAAGGTGCCGGAGGCCAGAAAAGGAAAAGGATAACTGAAGCCTCAAATGAAGATGAAAAAGAGACACCAAAGAAGAAAATTCCAAAGAAAAGGAAAGCGTCTTCTCCGAAACGAAAAATATCCAACCAAGAAAAATCCCCCGCATCACCTTTTGCCACTGATATGAAGGCAATTCTGAAGGTAATGACTGAATCCTTACCTGCGAAGCTAAGTCCACTGGGGCCTCAACTGACAAAGTTTTTTCAGAAGGACAAGGAGCCCGAAAAATCGAAGAAAACAATCAAAGCAAAGAGACAAAGAATTATCACTGTGACAGAGGTAATTGACAAGACACCACCAAGAGCTGCAGCTCAGAAAACACCAGCGGCTGCGGAAGGGGCAGATATTGAAATTACACCTTCGGAGGTCGCAGCTGCCGAAGCTGCCTCAGCTGAAGATTTGAACTTAGAGAGCACAATCGAGCACATTGACAAAATACTGCTAGACATGGCTGCAGAAGAAGCTACCACCGCCGCCGAAGAGGCCGCGACCGCAGCGTCGGGGAAAGGGAAGGAAATTGCTGATGAAGCTTCAGAAAACGAAGCCTTCATGTTCCAGAATTTAGTTGGGGAAAAACTATCAAAAGCTGAAATAGAAGAGCTTAGAGAGTATGCCAAATCCTGCGGATACAAACCTGGAGCACTCCTCTTCGGAGGCGTTGATGATGAAAAATTAGATTGTATTCGAGATCAAACTGGAGCCAAAGTTATCGGTACTCTGTCAAAGAGTATCGGTTTTCCGAAGCTTGAAACAGACATCAACCGCTACCGACGACAACATATCGTTGGTAGTTTATTTTATTCCAATTTTAAGGTGAACTTCTTTTCCCTTAACTTTTATTGTTTTTGATAATGAAAACATGTCTAACGAAGGTTGTTTTCGTGCAGAGTATGCTATTGAGCAAAGCCTTGAAAATGCAGCAAGATTTTGAAGACAAGAAGCACGAAGTTATAATTGAAAATTTGGAAAGCAGAATAAAGGAGCAGTCAGATGCTATCGAGAAAAAAAAAACTTTGAACTCCAAGCAACTGAAGGTTTATTGGCGGAGGCCGAAGCTAGAATAACATAACTGAACACGAAGCTTCTCCGCCAGTCTGAGCAGTTTAAGCAAGAAAAGCAAGATCTTAATGTAAAACTTGAAGCCGAAGCTCAACAAAATTCAGACTTGAAAAAACTATTGACAGGCCTTCAAGAAAAATGCTTGGAATTTAGCAACAAATGTATTCAACGATTAAGAAAAATTTTCCACTCAGTTGGAGCCAGCAGTGAGACATTCACCCCCTCAGCTGAAGATCTACCGAAGACCTTTGATCATATTGAGGGTGAAATTGACGAGCTCGACGAAGTTATAGCTGGGCATGGTGACTTCTGTGCCTGGGTAGCTTCTCGGGGCACTGCTGCAGCTTTCCTAAAAGCTGGCTGCGATCACGGAAAGATTGTCAATAGGCCAAATTTCACTTTATCACCATCAATCCTAGATGACATTCCTGATCTCGCCCGAAGTATCTCCAATAGATTTATAAAAATGATATGGACAAAAGGTGGACGAGAAAAGGCTGGAAACGAAGCTCGGAGTCATCTTGAACCAGTAAGAAATCATACCTTGTGCTTACCTTTTCTTTCAAGCTCGATTTTGACTTACAACAATTTAATTCATGTAGGATGACGAAGCCGAAGCCGATGATTAGAAAATGACGCCGAAGCTGAAGCTCCTTGGAGATTAGATAGGAGTAGACTGTAGATAGACTTAAGAAACTTTTTTGAGAAACTTTTTGTAAATGTAACTAAAACTTGTCTTTAATGAATTCTGTTCATACCTTGTAATATATCCTTATCCTTCCATTGATGTATGAGAAATGCTTTGATGTGGACGAAATTTTCTTTTTTGAGCCGAAGGCGAAAAAACACCTTCCCTTCTTTTCGTACGCAACGAAGCATAGAAAACAACATTTCCCTTCTTTCCGAAGCTCTCCTTTTTGTACACGAAGCTCTTTCTTCCCTTTTTTTCCTTTTTTGCCGAAGCAAACACTTATGCCATGATGATGATTAACCTACATATGCCTGGATGAATGTTTATGGATGCAAATGCTATGATGTAATGTGATGTGCAAATGAATGTCCAAACGCGTATCTGAAGCCATACCCATAGCCATTATTTCCTTAAAAACAATCACCTCTCAGCTCTGCATTCCGTTAGGAACGACTTTGGAGCTTCTTCGCCTTTACTTTTGGCGGAATCAGCGTTGACTTTTCGCTGTAAGCTCTGCATTCCCTTAGGAACGACTTTGGAGCTTCTTCGCCTTTACTTTTGGCGGAATCAGCATTGACTTTTCGCTGTAAGCTCTGCATTCCCTTGGGAACGACTTTGGAGCTTCTTCGCCTTTTACTTTTTGGCACTCGATGGTGCGTTCTCAGCTTTTACATTTACATTCCTTGGGGGATTTTGCTCTTATAGAACTAAAAAAGGAAATTACATGTGATGGCCCCATTAAAAACCTTTCTCCCCCTTCGGAAAGGAAAAGGGTGCCATGAAAGAAAAATAAAAAATATGAAAAATTACATCGAGCTATACATAATATCGTCGAAGCTCATCCGCATTCCAAGATCTAGGAATGTCGTTGCCGTCCATATCCTTCAATCTGTATGAACCGGGTCTTGACGAAGATGCTACTAAGAAAGGTCCATCCCATTTCAACTGCAACTTGCCCACTGTTTCTGGGTTGACCACTCTCCGAAGCACCAAGTGTCCTGGCTCAATATTCTTTAGCCGAACCTTTCTATCTCGCCATTTGATTGTTTCGGCTTGATATTTATTGATGTTCTCCACGGCTTGCAGCCTGATCCCTTCCAAAGCATCTTTTTCCACAGAATAAGCAGCTTCGGAACCTAATTCCGCCGAAGCTACTACCCTTATTGATCCGGTTTTAGCTTCCTCCGGAGTTATTGCTTCGTCACCGAATAATAACTTGAATGGAGTAAAGCCTGTAGACCTTGATGTTGTTGTATTGTGGCTCCACACCACTTTGGTTAACTGATCTGGCCACTTTCCCCTGGGTTGATTGAAGATTAACTTCATTATTCCTGTCATTATAATGCCATTGGCTCTTTCAACGAGTCCATTTGACTCCGGATGTCTGACTGATGCAAAGTGGATCTTCGTACCAATTTGATCACAGAAATCCCTGAAAGCTTCGGAGTCAAACTATGTTCCATTGTCCACGGTAATAGCCTTTGGTACCCCGAAACGACAAACAATATTCTGCCAGAAAAACTTTTGGACGGTGGCCGAAGTTATTGTGGCTAAAGGCTTTGCCTCAATCCATTTAGAAAAATATTCCACCGCCACTACAACATATCTTAGATTCCCTTGGGCCGGTGGTAACGGAC
This sequence comes from Zea mays, assembly GCF_902167145.1. Taxonomy (NCBI): domain Eukaryota; kingdom Viridiplantae; phylum Streptophyta; class Magnoliopsida; order Poales; family Poaceae; genus Zea; species Zea mays. The sequence goes on from NC_050105.1 coordinate 82,334,452, forward strand.
CTAACAAGTCAAGGCCCCACCTTTGCAATGGCCAAATGGGTTGTATGAGCTGTGTTAAGGACGAAGGTTGTTTTTGATCTTTTGCACATTTCTGACAACCTTCGCACTTTTGGACTAATTCCGCTGCATCCGAAGCTGCCTTCGGCCAATAAAATCCTTGGCGGAAAATTTTTCCAAGTAACGGCCTAGATCCAATGTGAGATCCACACAGTCCTGCATGTATTTCTTTCATTAACTCTATACCTTCGGTTCTGGATAAACACTTGAGTAGCGGAGCACAAACTCCATGCTTGTACAACTCCCCTTCTATCATGACATATGGACGAGCTCTTGCCTCTATCCTCCTGTTATAAGCTTCGTCATCTGAAAGGAATTTTCCCTGAAGGTAAGAGATGATCTCAGTTCTCCAATCTTCGCTATAAACAGGAGATATATTGAGGACTGCTCTTTCAAGAAGTTCCACCGAAGGTGCCTTTATTGTTTCGAAGAACACATCCGAAGGTAAGGGCAGCCCCTGTGCTGCTGACTTAGCTAGCAAATCAGCATGCTCATTTTGTCCTCGAGGGATATTTTTGACAGAAAATCCTTCGAAGGAAGCTTCAACTCTTCGAACCATATCCAGATATTTTTCAAGCTTCGGATCTTTAGCCTTGCAACTCTTGTCAATATGACCCGAAACAACCTGGGAATCAATTTTAAGTATGGCCCTTCTGATTCCCATTGCTTTTAGCTTCCGAAGACCCAGAAGCAAGGCTTCGTACTCGGCAATGTTATTTGTGCAACTAAAATCAAGTTTTGCCGCATAGCAAGTTTTAACTTTGGAAGGTGAAACCAACACAGCAGCCGCTCCCGCTCCGAAGGTTCCCCAAGATCCATCACAAAACACTGTCCATGGTTCAGCGTCTTTATTTGTTTCTTCCTCCTGAGCCCCTGGCGTCCAGTCAGCAATGAAGTCTGCTAACGCCTGGGATTGAATCGAAGATCTATGAACATATTCAATACAAAATTCGTTAAGCTCTGCAGCCCATTTTCCAATCCTTCCAGTAGCTTCTCGGTTCCTCATAATATCCTTCAGAGGTTGTGAAGAAGGAACAATTATATTGTAAGCTTGAAAATAGTGCCGAAGCTTCCTGGATGCCATCAAAACAGCATATAACACCTTCTCTAATTCTGTGTAGTTTTTCTTTGATATACTAAGAACTTCAGATACAAAATACACTGGGACCTGCTTCCTGACTTGGCCATCAAGCTTCTCCTGGACAAGTGCTGCACTTACCGCTGAGTGCGAAGCTGCCACATATAATAACAAAGGAGCCCCTGACATAGGTGGAGTTAATGCTGTTAGATCTATCAAATACTGTTTCAGCTCTTCAAAGGCCTTCTGCTGGATTGATCCCCATTGAAAGACTTCGGCTGACTTCAGCACTTCGAAGAATGGTAAGTTTCTCTCTGCTGATCTGGATATGAATCTATTGAGAGATGCCAACCTTCCTGTCAATCTTTGAGCCCCCTTTTTTGTAGTTGGTGGCTCCATCCGAAGTATAGCTTCAATCTTACTTGGATTAGCTTCAATTCCCTTTGTTGAAACCAAGCATCCAAGAAATTTTCCCTTCTTTACTCCGAAGACGCATTTTTCTGGATTCAACTTTAAACCAGCTTGTCTGAAACTGGCGAAGGTCTCCTGCAAATCAGCAATATGATTCTCTTGTTTCGTGCTTTTTACAATGATGTCATCAACATAAGTTAGCACATTCCTGCCTATCTGAGACTGGAGAACCTTCGCAGTCATTCTGCTGAAACTTCCTCCAGCGTTTTTGAGCCCCTCAGGCATCCGAAGATAGCAATATGTGCCACTTGGGGTTATGAAGCTAGTCTTCGGCTCATCTTCCTTCTTCATCCAGATTTGATGATAGCCTGAGTAACAGTCTAGCAGACTCATGAGCTCTGAAGAAGCTGCTGCATCTACTAAAGAGTCTATCCTTGGCAATGGGAACTCGTCCTTCGGACAAGCCTTGTTGAGATCTGTAAAATCGATACACATTCGCCACTTGCCATTGGCCTTTTTTACCATAACAGTGTTAGCTAGCCATTCTGGGTATTTTACTTCTCTGATAACTCCTGCACTGAGGAGTCTTTTGACTTCGTTACGAGCACCTTCGGCCTTATCATCTGACATTTTCCGAAGCCTCTGCTTTTTGGGTCTGAAGGATGGGTCAACATTGAGCGAGTGTTCAATAACATCCCTATTTACTCCGCAGAGATCATTAGCTGACCATGCAAAAACATCTTTGTTGTTGAACAAAAACCTTATCAAGGTTTTCTCCTGCTCTTCGGATAATTGAGAGCCTAACAGCACTTTCTGCTCTGCTATGTCCTCACATAAGAGCATAGGCTTTGGCTGATCTGCTGAAGCCGCTTTCTCCCTTCTGAATTTGTACTGTTCACAAGCTTCAGCTCCATCTATGTTATGGATTGCTTTTGAGTCAGTCCAATTGCCTTCGGCCCTTCTGGCAGCTTCCTGACTTCCATGAATAGCGATGGGTCCTTGATCCGAAGGTACCTTCATGCAAAGATAGGCAGGATGAAGAATTGCTTCGAAAGCATTGAGGGTGCCACGACCAATAATTGCATTGTAAGGGTATTCCATGTCAACAATGTCAAACACAACTTGCTCAGTTCTAGTGTTGTTGATGAACCCGAAAGTCACTGACATGGTGATCTTGCCCAGTGCTACAATCTGTCTTCCTCCGAAGCCACAGAGAGGATGTGTAGCATCATGAATCTTATCTTCTGGCTCTTGCATTTGTCTGAAGGCCTTAGCAAATATGATATCAGCTGCACTGCCTGTGTCAACCAAGACATTGTGGACCAGAAATCCTTTGATAACACAAGAGATAACCATGGCATCGTTGTGTGGGTAATCCTTGAGCTGAAGGTCCTCTTGGGAGAAGGTAATAGGAATGTGAGACCATCTTGACTTGATGAAGGGTCCTTGCACCCCAACATGCTGTACCCTTCTCTGTGCTTCCTTCTTTTGTTTCTTGTTAGCTGGCTCTGAGGACGAGCCACCTATGATCGGGAGCACCAGCTTCGGGTCCGAAGCAGCTCCAGCTTGATCGTTGAACGAAGCCATCAGCTCAAAAAGTGGAAGTGAGTTCACCGGAGGTGGGCGCCAATGTTGGGGACTTGTTCTCAAATGCTATGAATTAAGAACAAGGCAACATAAAGTGTTAAATGTTAACGTCCTTCGTCCATGAAACATTATTCCCTTAAGGATAATGGGCCTTGGACGAAGGTTGATGAGAGTAAAATTACGAAGCTTGAGTCTTCGTAATAAAATTTCAATAGATATTGTAAGACAACATAAAATAAAAAGGTATAAAAGGAGTAAATAAATCATAGACGAATTATATTATATTTACTTAATATATTGAATCCTTAAATACAATAATACCTATGCCTTGGCAAAGGTTGGATTCCAGAAGACGCGATTGCAATTACCAGAATGCGTGAACAGTAAAGGAATATTGTTCACTATTTATAGGCACAGGACGCAGCCTGTGGGGAATTACAAGTTTGCCCCTTATAAAAGCTTACAACATTGACTCAGACCTTTATGGACTAAAAGGTCATTCTATCTTTAAGTCGGTTTGTAATACCGAAGCTTCACGAAGAGGGACCTTCGGCCATCTTATACAAACAGCTTCAGCCGAAGACCGCTTCTTCCTATAAGACCTTCGGCGACGAAGCATAGACCCAACAATGTGCATTATGCTTTGATCATGTTCCCTTATGCATTTTGTTTATTTATGGTGCTCAAGTTGTACAAACTTTCCCCGGGCCTCACAAGTCCATGTGTGAGTGATGCACATATTTAGGGGGAGATGTGCTACAACTTGACCCTTTGAGACTAACCATATGTTTGAGCTTGCTTGATTTAGTCTCAAAGGTGGATTGAAATGGAAAGGTGGACTTGGACCATGCAAGACTTCCACTGCACTCCGATGAGAGGGTAACTTACTCCAAGTTCATCTCAATATCCTTATTGCCTTGGTACTCTTATTTGAAGATTTTGGTGAGGCAATGGGGTTTAGGGGCCAAGATTGATCCCGTTTTGGTGCTTGATGCCAAAGGGGGAGAAAATAAGGCCAAAGCAATAAATGGATCAGCTACCACTTGAGAATATTGAAAATAGTAGAATAGAGCTTTTGGTTTGTCAAAACTCTCTTGTTGTCTCTTTCGTCAAAAGTTGGCTTCTTGTGGGGAGAATAGTTGATTATGGGAAAAAGGGGGATGTTGGGGACTTGTTCTCAAATGCTAAGAGTTAAGAACAAGGCAACATAAAAAGTGTTAAATGTTAAAGTCCTTCGTCCTTCGAAGCATTATCTCCCTTTGGATATAATGAATTCCGGACGAAGGTTATAAAGGACTTACCTTCATAAGCACAATAAATGATGAAGAAGGATTCATACACAAGATATGAAAAATAATATAAACACTTTAAATGTTATTATCAACTTATTTTTATTTGCGTTACTGTATCAACAATAACAAATTATAAATGTACCTTCGGCTCGAAGGAAAGCAGGGGTACAAGCGTGACGCAAAAGCAAATGCCAAGTCAGCGTGAACAGTACGGGAGCACTGTTCATCTATTTATAGGTATGGGACACAGCCCATGTAAAATTACACCCATGCCCTTTACATTTGCTAATAACTCTATAGCAATCCATCGGGGTCTAAATAGCCTTTTCCCTTTTAAGTCGGTTTCTTTTTCTGCTATCACGCCGAAGCTCCCCTGCGCATAGCTTCGGCTCTGCGCCATCCTTCATACTCTTTGTGCATCTTCACGCTGTGGTTTTGATTTATGTTCGAAGGTACCTGTTTACGCATTATACTCCAGAGACATTGTTAAATCATGTTTTTGAGGACCTTCGGAAGCCGAAGGCCCCCAACAGTAGCCCCTCGCAATATTAATTTGTTAGAGTGATAAATTCAGATTGCGACATGGACGAAGGCCTTAAGCCGAAGGTCTGAAAAAACACCTTCCCTTTGCTAGAATAGCAACAGTCATTGACAAGCGGGACCCTCCAGTTTTTAACGCACTAGGCGTATAAATAAGGGCTCACCACGAGTTCATTTGGCACGCTTCCTTGCCATCTGCTCTTGCTCACCCAACTTTTAGCCCTTGCGCACCAACACTTGCTTGGCTTTTTAAATTTTTAAGCTTCGGTTTCGAGAGCACTTTCTCATCATTTTCGAAGATGTCTGAAGAAAAGAAAGCTGTCGCTGAATCGAAGCTGAGCCTTTCTGAAGAAATGAATCTCGGCTTTCTTGAATCAATAGCAAAGACAAATATAGAGAAGATTGCTAGGGAGATTTTAGAGGGTTTGTCTGAAGACACTGGTGACAGTGTCAGCTATGATGTGGAAAGTGGTGGTGAAGATTCCGAAGATCGACCTTGGCGACCAAGCCATGCAGTTTTTGGAAAATCGAGCATTAAACAAAGCCATCTTGTCAATATGAGGGGTAGATATTTTCGGGATTTATCTATTGTGAGGGCTGACAAAAGAGAGAAAACTTGTCCGACTCCCGAGGAGAATGAAGTCGTGATATTCCGAAGTTTCCTCAAGGCTGGACTTCGGTTTCCTTTGAGCAGTTTCATGGTGGAAGTTTTGAAGATATTTGAAATCTGCCTCCATCAAATCACTCCCGAAGCAATCATAAGGATGGGAATCTTCGTATGGGCCGTGAAGAGCCAAGGTTTGGAGCCAAATGCAAAAAGTTTCTGCAATATGCATGAGTTATTATATGAAATGAAACCATGGGGTAAAGAGCAATATCATAACAATTTTGGTTGTTATAGCTTCGGTGCCCGCTCTGGGTCAAGCTGTCCCGTACCAACTTTTCGGAAGAGATGGCCCGGGGACTGGATGAAGGAATGGTTCTATGTGAAAAACGACTTGAAGACACGAGAAGATATTAAAAATATCATCATGCGCCTCATCTGGCAGCGTTTTGGCCTTCAGAAACCGAAGGTGGATATTGACGAAGCAGCCGAAGAATGTCGGAGAGCCTTCGGTGTAGTTTGCTCTTTCATCGGGACAAGGGATTTGATTCAGGAACACATTGCCTTCAGAGTATGGCCACTTGTAGAAAAGTGGGAAATGCCAAAGGAAACCATCAGCAAACCTGACGAAGGTGGACTAGTTAGGTTAAAATATACCTTCAGATATGGAGATAAGTTTGTCGAGCCAGATGATGACTGGCTGAAATGTATTGAGGCCACAAGCGATGAACTGCTTGGGCCATACTCGAAGGCAGAAGATACTGCACTGTCCGCGGCCTTCGGAGGCCGGAAGAAAAAAAAGACTCAACCAAGTATTTGATGCCATTGGGTTTGTCTATCCTGACTATCGTTACCCAACACGGGGTCAAAAAAGGAAACATACGGCTTCTGCGAAGGAAGTTGCTTCAGCCGCTCCTAGTGAGCCAGCGCCGAAGAGGAAAAAGATGAAGGTTCTTACGCACCGGCCACACTATATTGAACCGGCCACAGTGCCTGAGTTTGTCGGTGAGACCTCTTCGACCACCGAAGCCAAGGAGCGGACTCCCCTGTCGAATATTGAAGAGCCAACTAAAATGCCATAGATGGAAAAAAATAGAAGAACTGAGGGCTAAAGAGACTAAGACATCGAAAATTTTAAGTCCTTCAGCAAGAGTTGAGGTGCCAATGCCGATGGCACAAAAAGACCTTACTAAAACCCCCAAGAGGAAAAGAATGGTTAACGTGCTAGATGTACTGGAAACGATAAAATCTTCAAGCGCCACTTCGAAGATAGCTGCCGAAGTTCCAAAGACACAAACTGAGGCCGAAGCTGCCAAAAGTCAAGCGGAAACTGAAACTGGGCTTTCAGAGCCTACCAAAAGGGAATTCTTGGAAATTGAAAAAGGAACGGAAAAAGAATCTGCAGAAGAAGCTTTATCTGAGAAAATCGCCACACCTATTCCCGAAGTATCTTCTAAAGCTTCTGACTATGTATTACATCATGCTTCGGGTAAAAATCTGAGCGAAAAAGAAAAAAGAGAAGCTCAATTCTATGCGCAAAAATTGAAATATCTAAAAGGGGCGCTGATATTCAACGGCAGCGGAGAAGAAGACTTCTTGTATTGTCTCCCTGACAGCAAGGAGATTTCTGTCTGTCGAGAGATGAGCAAGAGCTTCGGATTCCCAACATTAGAAGTCGGGCTCTCGGTGTTGTCAAAGGACGAGCTGGCCGACAGCTTAGCGTACAATAATTTAAAGGTGAAAAAATGAGATCTTTGTATTATTCCTTGAAACCAAAATTTTTCATTTGCTTAAACTTATTAACACATTTTTTTGCAGGGCCTTATACTTAGCAATGCCCTCAGGGCACAAAAAGATGCCGAAGACGAAGGGTGTACCATAGCCTTGAGCAAATTCCGAGGTAATTGAACTAAGGAACGAAGGTCTCGAAAAAGATAAAATATTACATTCGTTGGTGATCAAAATAAAAGAAGACGAAGCTGCTTTCAAAGCTCAAGCCGAGGCTCAGAAGCGCGAACTTGAGGATCTTCGGAAACAGCTAGCCAGAGCTAAAGAAGAATGCACAGTTGAAGAAGCAAAACGAGAAATTAGTGAACAATGGGCAAATCATTTAGAAAAAACATTGAAGAGCTTCGTGCATCCAAGAAAAGGTGTTATGAAAAATCTATAGAATGTGTTAAGAAAATAAGGACCAGCTTCGCCAGCGTTGGCGCGTTCTCAAGCGAAGAAAAATTCATGAGGGGCGACCCCGAAGGCCCAATTGGATGGATCAGCCACGAAGCTGAAGCTTTTGAAGAAGTCTTGAATAGCCGCGGAGACATATGTGCCTTCTCGGGTGCTAGGGGGATTGCCACTGTTTTGGAGAAAAAAGGCTGCGATCACGTGAAATCCTTAGCACAGATCGAAACTGATTTATCTTCTGAAGACATAAAAGATCCTTCGGCCGAGGCAAGTTTGGTTGGTGGAAAATTTTTCACCGACATCTGGGAAAATGGTGGCCGGGAGATTGCTCAAGAAATTATACGAAGAAGCGAAAAAGGTATTCATGACGCTAGAAAAGTAGCAGAGGCCGCTGAGAAAAGTGCGGTTCTCGAAGGGCGAATAGGTATTAACTACTAGTTTTTGGCTTTTTATTGTAACTTTTTGATTTTGAACTTGTTTACACTTTGTAACATAGCCGCACTTTCTCCTCCCTCAGAACCCGCAGAGCCATTAGTGGGCCCCAACGTAAAGGGGGATGATGATATTAGAAAAATGGCTGAAGCTATCATGGACAAAGTTGTTGATCAACTACTAAACGAAGCCGCAGAAGTAGTTCTAAGGGAAGATTAGATGTTATTGTAAAAACATTTGGAATGTAATATTTGTTGAACAATATGTGTAATATTTTGTAACAATGAATGTAATATATAAGCTATTTATCGTTCAATTCTTTACGATGCATGAAACTTTACATACATACCGTTTTTGAGCCTTCGGCGAAAAAACACCTTCCCTTCTTTTCATGCTTTGTAAATAATATCCGTATTTTCATAAAAACATCCAATCTTCGTGAAATCAGTAACCAATAGATCTTTTCATTTCAGAGTTTGACGAAGGTATGCTTCTTCAATAATTATTTTTGTGCCTTGGCACTGTTTCTTCGGAACAATCTCCGAATATTAACATTGAACCCCCTTCTTGCGTCATTGATGCAATATGATGTATGATGTTATGCTATGCACATGATGTGATGATGTGATGTTATGCAAAATGATATTTGTCGAAGATCGATGTTTATTTTTCACTGTAAGCCTCCCTTAGGAGCTTCTTCGCCTTTTACTTCAGTGGAATCAGCGTTTATTTTTCGCTGTAAGCCTCCCTTAGGAGCTTCTTCGCCTTTTACTTCAGCGGAATCAGCGTTTATTTTTCGCTGTAAGCCTCCCTTAGGAGCTTCTTCGCCTTTTACTTCAGCGGAATCAGCATTTATTTTTCGCTGTAAGCCTCCCTTAGGAGCTTCTTCGCCTTTTACTTCAGCGGAATCAGCGTTTATTTTCTGCTGTAAGCTCTGCATTCCCTTCGGAAAGACTTTTGAGCAGAAAACTTACGCTGCGCTCCCTTAGGAACGACTTTTTGTTATTTCGGAGGTTCTCCCTGTAACCATAAGTTCTTATGCTTCGGCAACTTTTTGGACTCCGTTATTCTGTGGAGAAAGTATATTTGTACTATGGCAAAGGCGAAGCTATTACAAGAAATTGAAAACGACAAAAAACACTTAGGCTTTCAATAATTGTTCCTTATTAAAAAGAAAATGATACTGAATGCAAAAACTGTTGTCGAGGTAGGATATTTGTTAGTAAATGTGCTTCGATTCTGGCACAGTAATATGCGAGCTTCGAACTCTTCTCTGAAGTCTCGTTGGTGTTGAGTATGCTGACTCCCTTCTAGCTGCTGGCCTCATTGCATTGGTGGTGGAGGTGGAGGCTGTTGCCAAGATGCCTGAGATTGACTTGCCGAAGCAACAGAAGCTGCAGGGTGGTTGCCCACATACTCTAGGATCTAAGGCGAGTGGTACGAAGCAGTATGCATAACTTGCTTTGGCTGGGTCTGTTGGGCTGCAGCTTCTGCTATTTCCTTTTGTTTCTGGATGGTGACATGGCACATCCTGGTGGTGTGGCCCTTGTCCTCACCACAGAATAGGCAATAAATTTTCCTGAGCTGATCCCCAAATCTTCCTCCGAAGCCCCTGACACCTCTGCCCCTTGGAGCTGGAGGCCGAGGATAGCTCTGCTGCTGCCCCGAAACCTGGGAGGAATATTGCGGCCTCTGCTGCTGGCTTCCCCTATCATCATTCTGAGTATAATGGATCGATCTGACATGTCTAGGATGAATTCTCCCTCCGAAGCCCCTGGCTATTTCGGAGAACCTATAAGCTTCCTCCCTTCTCTGCCGAAAGTCATTGTCAGCGCGGATGTATTCATCCATCTTCTGAAGCAGTTTCTCCAAAGTCTGAGGGGGCTTCCTGGCAAAGTTTTGAGCTGAAGGTCCCGGCCGAAGCCCTTTAATCATGGCCTCAATGACAATTTCATTGGGCACTATTGGCGCTTGTGCCCTCATGCGTAAGAACCTTCAGACATACACCTGAAGATATTCTTCGTGGTCTTGGGTGCACTGGAACAAGGCTTGAGCGGTGACCGGCTTCGTTTGAAACCCTTGGAAACTGGTGATCAGCATATCCTTCAGCTTCTGCCATGATGTGATTGTTCCTAGCCGAAGGGAGGAGTACCAGGTTTGTGCAACATTCTTGACAGCCATGACAAAAGACTTCGCCATGACTGCAGTATTGCCACCATAGGAAGATATCGTTGCTTCGTAGCTCATCAGAAACTGCTTCGGATCTGAGTGTCCGTCATACATGGGGAGTTGAGGTGGCTTGTAAGACGGAGGCCAAGGTGTAGCCTGCAGTTCTGCTGACAGGGAGAAGCATCATCAAAAGCAAAATTTCCATGATGGAAATTCTCATACCAGTCATCCTCGTTGAAGAAGCCCTCTTGATGAAGCTCTCTGTGTTGAGGCCTTCGGTTCTGCTCATCTTGAGTAAGATGGCGAACTTCTTCAGAGGCTTCGTCTATCTGCCTTTGCAGATCAGCCAGCCTAGGCATCTTTTCCTTCTTCCTTTGCACCTGCTGATGGAGCATCTCCATATTTCTGATCTCTTGGTCCAAGTCGTCCTCCAGAGGCATTGGACTGGTGGCCTTCCTCTTCTGGCTTCGGGCCTCCCGAAGAGAGTGGGTCTCCTGGTTGGGGTCCAGCGGCTGCAGAGCGGCAGCCCCTGTTGCTGAAGCTTTCTTTGGTGGCATGACGAAGGTCTATGCTTGCCGAAGGTTTTCGAAACTCAAAAAGTGGAAGTGAGTTCACCGGAGGTGGGCGCCAATGTTGGGGACTTGTTCTCAAATGCTAAGAGTTAAGAACAAGGCAACATAAAAAGTGTTAAATGTTAAAGTCCTTCGTCCTTCGAAGCATTATCTCCCTTTGGATATAATGAATTCCGGACGAAGGTTATGAAGGACTTACCTTCATAAGCACAATAAATGACGAAGAAGGATTCATACACAAGATATGAAAAATAATATAAACACTTTAAATGTTATTATCAACTTATTTTTATTTGCGTTACTGTATCAACAATAACAAATTATAAATGTACCTTCAGCTCGAAGGAAAGCAGGGGTACAAGCGTGACGCGAAAGCAAATGCCAAGTCAGCGTGAACAGTACGGGAGCACTGTTCATCTATTTATAGGTACGAGACGCAGCCCATGTAAAATTACACACATGCCCTTTACATTTGCTAATAACTCTATAGCAATCCATCGGGGTCTAAATAGCCTTTTCCCTTTTAAGTCGGTTTCTTTTTCTGCTATCACGCCGAAGCTCCCCTGCGCATAGCTTCGGCTCTGTGCCATCCTTCATACTCTTTGTGCATCTTCACGCTGTGGTTTTGATCCGAAGGTACCTGTTTACACATTATACTCCAGAGACATTGTTAAATCATATTTTTGAGGACCTTCGGAAGCCGAAGGCCCCCAACAGGAGAGTTTTTGAAATCTTTGATCAATTTCTCTTGGAACAACTCTCTTTATGTCTCAACAAGTGTGTTTGACTTAGAGATAGGAAATTGAGGTTGATTTGCAAAAACAAAACCAAGTGGTGTCAAAGAATGATCCAAATATGCCAAATTTGAATCAAAACAAATTTGTGTTCTCATTTGCATTGATGTTGCACTTCTTTAGTTGCTTTTTGTTGTGTTGGCATAAATCACCAAAAAGGGGGAGATTGAAAGGGAAATGTGCCCTTGGGCCATTTCTAAGTATTTTGGTGATTGAGTGCCAACACAAGTACTTAAGTGTTAATCTATGCCAATTGATGGACAAAGTGCAAATCAAGAGTAAAGGTATGTTTCTAAGACTTAGTACATTGTTTTAGAAACTAATGTATTGTGTCTAAGTGCTAGAAACAGGAAAATACCAATTTGGAAAAGACTTGGCTATGCAGCCAAGACTCTGCGTAGTCTGGGTGCACCGGACTGTCCGGTGGTGCACCGGACAGTGTCCGGTGCGCCAGGCTGGCGACTGTCAACTGGCTGCTCTCGGGAAGTGATTAACGGTGTACGGCTATAAATCACCGGACTGTCCGGTGGTGCACCGGACTGTCCGGTGAGCCAACAGTCAGCCGGGCCAATGGTCGGCTGCGTAATCCGCGCGCGACGCGTTGCCGAGCCAACGGTCAGAAGTGGGCACCGGACAGTGTCCAGTGCGCCAACGGCTCTGGATCTTCAACGGTCGGCTGCGCCTCAGAAGGAAAGAAATCCGCACCGGACTGTCCGGTGCGCCAGGCGACAGAAGGCAAGAATTGCCTTCCTGGAATGCTCTCAACGGCTTCTAGCTGCTTTGGGGCTATAAAAGGGACCCCTAGGCACATGGAGGAGTACATCAAGCATTCTCTAAGCATTCCTAAGCTCCAAGACTCCAATTCCGCGCATTCGATTCTTTGTGATAGCAACTAGAGCTCCATTTGAGTAGAGAACTCTTTGAGTTGTGTTGAGAGCTCTTGTTGTGACTTGTGTGCGAATGATACGAAGCTGTATGCATGACCTGCTTCGGCTGAGCTTGTTGTGCTGCTGCTTCAGCTATTTCCTTTTGCTTCTGAATAGTAACATGGCACATCCTGGTAGTATGGCCTTTGTTCTCACCGCAGAATAAGCAGAAGATTCTTCTCGGTTGATCGCCAAATCTTCCTCCAAAGCCCCTGGCGTCTCTGCCTCTTGGAGCTGGTGGTCGGAAGGAGCTTTGTTGTTGCCCCGAAGCCTGTGAGGAACATTGTGGCCTTTGCTGTTGGCTACCTCTATCATCATTTTGTGTAGAATTATGAATTGATCTCACGTGCCTCGGGTAGAACCTCCCTCCGAAGCCCCTGGTCATTTCAGAAAACCTGAAAGCCTCCTCCCTTCTTTGGCGAAAATCATTATCGGCCCGAATGTACTAGTTCATCTTCTGGAGTAGCTTCTCCAAAGTTTGAGGAGGCTTCCTAGCGAAGTACTGAGCTGACGGTCCTGGCCGAAGCCCCTTGATCATGGCCTCAATGACAATTTCATTGGGCACCGTTGGTGCCTGTGCCCTCAAACGCAAGAACCTTCGGACATACGCCTGAAGGTATTCTTCGTGATCCTGGGTGCACTGGAACAGAGCCTGAGCAGTGACCGGCTTCGTCTGAAATCCTTGGAAGCTAGTTAACAACAAGTCCTTCAGCTTCTGCCATGAAGTGATCGTTCCTGGTCGAAGGGAGGAATACCAGGTTTGAGCAACACTCCTGACAGCCATAACAAAAGATTTGGCCATGACTGAAGCATTTCCACCATACGAAGATATTGTTGCTTCGTAGCTCATTAAAAACTGCTTCGGGTCCGAGTGGCCATCGAATACGGGAAGCTGAGGCGGCTTGTAGGACGGAGGCCAAGGTGTAGCCTGCAGCTCAGCGGATAGAGGAGAAGCATCATCAAAAACAAAATTCCCATGATGGAAATTGTCATACCAGTCATCTTCGTTGGGAAAACCCTCCTGATGAAGGTCTTGGTGCTGAGGCCTTCGGTGTTGCTCATCCTGAGCAAGATGACGAACTTCTTCAGAGGCTTCGTCTATCTGCCTCTGCAGTTCAGCTAGCCTGGCCATCTTTTCTTTCTTCCTCTGTACTTGTTGATGAAGCATCTCCATATCTCTGATTTCTTGATCTATTTCGTCCTCTGGTGTTGTCGGGCTGACAGCCTTCCTTTTCTGGCTTCGGGCCTCCCGCAGGGAGACTGTCTCCTGATTGTGGTCCAATGGTTGCAGAGCTGCAGCCCCAGTCGCTGAAGCCTTCTTCGGCGCCATAATGAAGGTTTATGATCGCCAAAGGTGTTCAAAAAACTCAGAGTGGAAGTGAGTTCACCGGAGGTGGGCGCCAATGTTGGGGACTTGTTCTCAAATGCTATGAGTTAAGAACAAGGCAACATAGAAAATGTTAATCGTTAAAGTCCTTCGTCCTTCGAAACATTATTTCCCTCAGGGTATAATGGTTTCCGGACGAAGGTTATGAAGGGTTTACCTTCATAAATTCATTACATAATGACGAAGGGTGAAATGAAAGGAACATAAATGACAACATAAACAATTATGTATTATTATTAAGCATAAACAGAAATATCGTTGAATTACAAGTGTACCTTCAACTGAAAAGAGATGATAATACAAGCGTGACGCCAAAAGCGAATGCCAAGTCCAGCGTGAACTGTACGGGAGTACTGTTCACCTATTTATAGGCACGGGACGCAGCCCGTGCAAAATTACATTAATGCCCTTTACACTCGATAATAATTCTATAGTGATCTGTCGAGGTCTAAATAGCCTTTTCATCTTTAAGTCGGTTTCACCTGCTGCTGTCACGCCGAAGCTTTCCTGCTTACACCTTCGGCGCTTCACCAACCTTCGTATTATTCTGGTCTACTGTGATGCCTGACTTGAGTCCGAAGATACCTGTTCACATATTATACTCCAGAACGCTGTTAAATCCTGTTTTTGAGGACCTTCGGATGCCGAAGGTCCCCAACAGTAGCCCCTCGCAATATTAATTTGTTCAAAATAATAAATTTAGATTGCGACCTGGACGAAGGCTTTACGCCGAAGGTCCGAAAAAACACCTTCCCTTTGCTAGAATAGCAATATTCACTGACAAGCGGGGTCGTTCAATTTTCAACGCACTTGGCATATAAATACGGCCATACCGCAAACGCATTTGACACGCTCTCTGGCCAACTGCTTCCGCTCACTCAATTTTTAGCTCTTGTGTACTACGATTTGCTAAGCTTTTAGTTTTGGAGCTTCGGCTTTGAAAATAGTTTTTAGTGTCTCCGAAGATGTCCGAAGATAAGAAGACTGCTGCTGAAACGAAGCTGAGCCTCGACAAAGAGAAAAATTTGGGGTTTCTTATAGCGATGTCAAAGACCAACACAGAAAAAATCACCAAGGAGATTCTGGAAGGTTTGTCCGAGGATACTGGTGACAGTGACAGCTATGATGTGGACAGTGGTGGTGAAGACTCCGAAGATCGTCCCTGGCGACCAAGCCACTCAGTTTATGGTAAATCAACCACATCCCGAAGAAAATGAAGTCGTAGTGTACCGAAGCTTTTTGAAAGCTGGACTGCGATTTCCCCTGAGCAGCTTCGTTGTGGAGGTGCTGAAAATATTCGAAATCTATCTCCATCAACTTACCCCCGAGGCAATTATAAAGCTGAATATCTTCGTGTGGGCCGTGAGAAGCCAAGGTCTGAAGCCTGATGCAAAAAGCTTCTGTAACATACATGAATTATCATACGAGACAAAACCTTGGGGTAAGGAACAGTATCACAATAATTTTGGCTGCTACAGTTTCGTTTCTCGGTCCGGGTCAAGCTGCCCCGTGCCAACCTTTCGGAAGAGATGGCCCGGCGACTGGATGACAGAATGGTTTTATGTGAAGAATGATCTGGCAATACGAGAAGATATCAAAGGTATAATTATGCGCCCTATTTGGCAAAGCTTCGGCCTTCGGAGACCGAAGGTTGAAATGAATGAAGCTGCCGAAGAATGCCAGAGGGCCTTCGGCGCAGTCTGCTCTTTCATTGGAACGAGAGACTTAGTACAAGAGCATATTGCCTTCAGGGTATGGCCGCTCGCGGAGAAATGGGAAATGCCACAAGAGACAGTAAAAGAGGTCGACGAAGGTGGACTTATTAGATTGAAGTACACTTTTAAATTTGGAGATAAATTCGTTGAGCCAGATGATGACTGGTTAAAAAGTATTGAAAATTTAAGTGATGAACTGCTTGGGGCTTATTCGAAGGCCGAAGACACTGCCATGTCAGCAGCCTTCGGAGGCCGAAAAAAGAAGAGGCTAAATCGGGTATTTGATGCAATCGGGTTTGTCTACCCTGACTATTGCTATCCCATTCGAAGGCAGAAGAGAAAAAGCACCTCTGCAAAAGAAGAAGCTGCAACTGCTCCTAGCGAGCCAGAACCGAAAAGAAAGAAGATAAAGGTCCTTACACATCGGCCGCGCTATATCGAACCAGCTTCGGTGCCTGAGTTTACCGGAGAAACTTCTTCAGCCACCGAAGCTGAAAAACCAACCGAACCAACTTTGCTGCCAGAAGTCGCAGAAATGGCCGAAGTGCCAACAAAGATAGAATTGGAACAATCGAAGATTTTGTTATCAGAAACGAAGGAGAAGGCCGAAGCGCCGTCGACAGAAAAAATGGAAGAGGTAAAAGAAGCAACTGAGGGATCCAAAACATCAGAAGTTTTGAGTCCTGCAGCAAACATTGAGGCAGTAAAAAATCAAAAAGTGCCAGCAGTGACTCCGAAAAGAAAGAGAATGGTTAATGTGCTAGATGTATTGGAAACGATCAAATCTTCAAGCACACCTCCGAAGAGGGCTGCTGTCATTCCTGAAACAACAACTGAAATTTCTGGTTCTAAAGCTCCAGGGCAAGAGACTGAAGCCGAAGCCGGGCCCTCAGAGCCTGCAAAGATAAAATCCTTGGAAAGTGAGGCAGAAAAAATAACAGAGCCAACTTTTGTTGAAGAAACCGGCGTCATTGCCCCCGAAGCATCCCCCAAAATTCATGATTATATCGTTCGTCATGCTTCGGGGAAAAAACTATCAGAAAAAGAAGAGCAAGAGGCCCAGCACTACGCCCGAAGACTGAAATATCCAAAGGGGGCGTTAATATTCAATGGCAGTGGAGAAGAAGACTTCTTGTATTGTCTCCCCGACAGCAAGGAAATTTCTGTCTGTCGGGAGATGAGCAAGAGCTTCGGATTCCCAACTTTAGAAGACGGGCTCTCAGTGCTGTCAAAGAACGATCTGGCCGACAGCCTGGCTTACAATAGCTTAAAGGTGCAACAAATGAAATCCTTGTATTTTTTGTTGAGTCCAAAATTTTTCGTTTGTTTAAACCTATTGAGGCACACATATTTCTCTTTGTAGGGCCTGATACTTAGCAATGCCCTCAGGGCACAGAAAGATGCTGAAGACGAAGGGTGTTCTATAGCCCTGAGCAACCTTCGTTCCGAAGTTATTGAACTGAGGAACGAAGGTCTTGAAAAAGATAAAATATTACACTCATTGATAAATAGAATAAAGGAAGACGAAGCTACTTTTAAAGGTCAAGCTGAAGCTCAGAAGCGCGAGATTGAAGATCTTCGGAAGCAACTGGCCAGAGCCAAGGAAGAACGCATACTTGAAGAAACAAAGCGAGAACTCAGCGACCAATGGGCCGATCACCTAGAAATAACTGTTGAAGAGCTTCGTTCGTCCAGAAAGAGATGCTATAACAAATCTATAGAGTGTGTTAAGAGGCTAAAAGCTAGCTTCGCCAGGGTCGGCGCCTTCTCAAGCGAAGAAAACTTTACGAGAGGCAATCCCGAAGGTCCCATTGAATGGATCGACCACGAAGCTGAGGCCTTCGAAGAAATTTTAAATAGCCGAGGAGATATATGTGCCTTCTCTGGTGCCAGAGGGATTGCCACCATCTTAGAGAAGAAAGGCTGCAAACATGTAGAAATTTTAGCACAATCCGAAGCTGCTTTGTCCTTTGAAGATGCAAGAGATCCTTCGGCCGAAGCTAGTATAATTGGTGGAAAAATTTTTACCGATATCTGGGATAATGGTGGCCGAGAAATGGCCGGAGAAATTATTCGAAGAAGTGAAAAGGGCATTCACGATGCTAGAGAAGTAGCTGAGGCTGCTGAGAAAAGCGCAGGGACCGAAGGTCAATTAGGTATTAACTAATAGTTTTTATTGTGTTGTAATCTTAGGCTTTAAGATTTGTTTGCGATTTGTAATAGCGATGTAGCCGTATCCTGTCTTACTTCAGATCCTGCTAAAGCGTCTTCGGGCCCTCAGCCGAAAGGAGACGACGAAATTAAAAAGATGGCTGAAGATATTATGGACGAAGTCATCAATCGGCTCCTGAACGAAGCTGCAGAAGTCGTTTTGAGAGAAGATTAAGTATTTTTGTGAAAATTTCTGAAAATGTAATATACTGTAACATTTTGTAACCCCAAATGTAATATACCTATTTTTGTCAGTCAGTTCTTTACGATGCATGAAACTTTACACGTACCGCTTTTGAGTCTTTGACGAAAAAACACCTTCCCTTCTTTTCATGCTTCGTGAAGAAGAATTCTTCTTTGTCACAACAATATCCAATGTTCTGATAAATAATATCCAGGCTTCGTGAAAATATTTTCCGAAGCTACACTTCCGAAGATCAATGATGTTTCTTTTTGTGACTATGATTTCTCCCCTTTTTTTTCAAAGCGTTCTTCTGTAGATTGATAATGTGTCCACCTCTTGTGCCATGTGCAAAATGATGTATGATGCTTATGCTATGCGAGATGATGCGATGATGTTATGTTATGTGAGATGATGTTTACTCCGAAGGTACATACGCATCCTTGCAATAAAACACAATCTTTTATAAGCCTCCCTTAGGAGCTTCTTCGCCTTTTACTTCAGCGGAATCAGCGTTTATTTTTCGCTGTAAGCCTCCCTTAGGAGCTTCTTCGCCTTTTACTTTCAGCGGTATTCGCGTTGACTTTTCGCGCTTCGCCTTTTACTTAGGCGGTATCAGCGTTGACTTTTCGCTGTATGCTCTGCATTCCCTTTGGAACGACTTTGGAGCAGAAAACTTACACTGCGCTCCCTTTGGAACGACTTTTTTGTGACTTCGGCAAACTTACTCTGCGTTCCTTAGAACGACTTTTTTGTGACTTCGGCAAACTTACTCTGCGTTCCTTAGAACGACTTGTTATTGCTTCGAAGAATTTTCGATAGTTCGAAGGTCCTCTTTATTATCACAAGTCTTTGAACTTTAATCAATATAAGCCTGTGAAGAAAATATATTTTCCTTATAGGAATCAACGAAACTAATTACATGAAACCTAAACAATGTCCTTTATTACGGAAAATAAAACTGAATGAAAAAGATTGCTATTAAGGTAGGATATTTGTCAATAGATGTGCTTTGACTCTGGCACAGTGCTATTGACTGTACGAGCTTCGGACTGCTCTCTGAAATCCCTCTGGTGTGGAGCATACTGGCTCCCTTCTGGCTGCTGGCCTTGTTGCAACGGAGGTGGAGGCGGAGGCTGTTGCCAGGAAGCTTGAGGCTGACTCGCCGAAGCAACAGAAACTGCAGGATGATTGCCCACATATTCTGGGATGTAGGGCGAATGATACGAAGCTGTATGCATGACCTGCTTCGGCTGAGCTTGTTGTGCTGCTGCTTCAGCTATTTCCTTTTGCTTCTGAATAGTAACATGGCACATCCTGGTAGTATGGCCTTTGTTCTCACCGCAGAATAAGTAGAAGATTCTTCTCGGTTGATCGCCAAATCTTCCTCCAAAGCCCCTGGCGCCTCTGCCTCTTGGAGCTGGTGGTCGGAAGGAGCTTTGTTGTTGCCCCAAAGCCTGTGAGGAACATTGTGGCCTTTGCTGTTGGCTACCTCTATCATCATTTTGTGTAGAATTATGAATTGATCTCACGTGCCTCGGGTAGAACCTCCCTCCGAAGCCCCTGGTCATTTCAGAAAACCTGAAAGCCTCCTCCCTTCTTTGGCGAAAATCATTATCGGCCCGAATGTACTAGTCCATCTTCTGGAGCAGCTTCTCCAAAGTTTGAGGAGGCTTCCTAGCGAAGTACTGAGCTGACGGTCCTGGCCGAAGCCCCTTGATCATGGCCTCAATGACAATTTCATTGGGCACCGTTGGTGCCTGTGCCCTCAAACGCAAGAACCTTCGGACATACGCCTGAAGGTATTCTTCGTGATCCTGGGTGCACTGGAACAGAGCCTGAGCAGTGACCGGCTTCGTCTGAAATCCTTGGAAGCTAGTTAACAACAAGTCCTTCAGCTTCTACCATGAAGTGATCGTTCCTGGTCGAAGGGAGGAATACCAGGTTTGAGCAACACTCCTGACAGCCATAACAAAAGATTTGGCCATGACTGAAGCATTTCCACCATACGAAGATATTGTTGCTTCGTAGCTCATTAAAAACTGCTTCGGGTCCGAGTGGCCATCGAATACGGGAAGCTGAGGCGGCTTGTAGGACGGAGGCCAAGGTGTAGCCTGCAGCTCAGCGGATAGAGGAGAAGCATCATCAAAAACAAAATTCCCATGATGGAAATTGTCATACCAGTCATCTTCGTTGGGAAAACCCTCCTGATGAAGGTCTTGGTGCTGAGGCCTTCGGTGTTGCTCATCCTGAGCAAGATGACGAACTTCTTCAGAGGCTTCGTCTATCTGCCTCTACAGTTCAGCTAGCCTGGCCATCTTTTCTTTCTTCCTCTGTACTTGTTGATGAAGCATCTCCATATCTCTGATTTCTTGATCTATTTCGTCCTCTGGTGGTGTCGGGCTGACAGCCTTCCTTTTCTGGCTTCGGGCCTCCCGCAGGGAGACTGTCTCCTGATTGTGGTCCAATGGTTGCAGAGCTGCAGCCCCAGTCGCTGAAGCCTTCTTCGGCGCCATAATGAAGGTTTATGATCGCCAAAGGTGTTCAAAAAACTCAGAGTGGAAGTGAGTTCACCGGAGGTGGGCGCCAATGTTGGGGACTTGTTCTCAAATGCTATGAGTTAAGAACAAGGCAACATAGAAAATGTTAATCGTTAAAGTCCTTCGTCCTTCGAAACATTATTTCCCTCAGGGTATAATGGTTTCCGGACGAAGGTTATGAAGGGTTTACCTTCATAAATTCATTACATAATGACGAAGGGTGAAATGAAAGGAACATAAATGACAACATAAACAATTATGTATTATTATTAAGCATAAACAGAAATATCGTTGAATTACAAGTGTACCTTCAACTGAAAAGAGATGATAATACAAGCGTGACGCCAAAAGCGAATGCCAAGTCCAGCGTGAACTGTACGGGAGTACTGTTCACCTATTTATAGGCACGGGACGCAGCCCGTGCAAAATTACATTAATGCCCTTTACACTCGATAATAATTCTATAGTGATCTGTCGAGGTCTAAATAGCCTTTTCATCTTTAAGTCGGTTTCACCTGCTGCTGTCACGCCGAAGCTTTCCTGCTTACACCTTCGGCGCTTCACCAACCTTCGTATTATTCTGGTCTACTGTGATGCCTGACTTGAGTCCGAAGATACCTGTTCACATATTATACTCCAGAACGCTGTTAAATCCTGTTTTTGAGGACCTTCGGATGCCGAAGGTCCCCAACTGTGGTCAATGATAAGGAGAAGGAGTCCTTCGTCAATGATCCAAAGGATGACAAGCCTACTGACTTGGGCGCGAGTCACAAAAGAAAAGACGGGAAGAAGAAGAAAACAAGGCGCATCAAGGAGATCGTCTACTACGACGACAGCGACGAGTCCTCTTCTTCCCAAAAGGACGATGACCACGACCATGAGAAAAAGAAGACGGTTAATTCAAACTTCTCTTTTGATTATTAACGTATTCCGCATAGTTCAAATGCACATTTGCTTTCCATTCCTCTTGGAAAACCTCCTCACATTGATGGAGAGGACTACAGATTTTGGAGTCACAAAATGTGTAGCCACTTGTTCTCTCTCCATCCAAGTATATGGGAGATAGTAGAAAATGGAATGCACTTTGATAGTACAGATAGTCCCATGTTCATCAATGAACAAATCCATAAAAATGCACAGGCTACTACTATCCTTTTAGCATCTTTGTGCAGGGAAGAATACAATAAGGTGAGCGGCTTGGACAATGCCAAGCAGATCTGGGACACCCTCAAGATATCACATGAGGGAACTGACGTCACCATGCTCACCAAGATGGAGTTGGTGGAGGGCGAACTTGGGAGATTTGCAATGATCAGGGGAGAGGAGCCAACCCAAACGTACAACCGGCTCAAGACCCTCATCAACAAAATAAGAAGCTATGGAAGCACACGATGGACGGACCATGACGTCGTCCGCCTAATGCTAAGGTCCTTTACTGTCCTTGATCCACATCTTGTAAACAATATTCGTGAGAATCCCAGGTACACCAAGATGTCGCCCGAAGAAGTACTTGGGAAGTTTGTAAGTGGGCGAATGATGATCAAGGAGGCGAGATACGTCGATGATGCATTGAATGGTCCAATTCATGAGCCTCAAGCCATTGCTCTCAAGGCAACGAGTAGCAAGGAGGCGCTACCTAGCAAGGTGGCACAAGTTGAGGCAGCGGGGCTAAATGAGGAAGAGATGGCCCTCATCATCAAGCGCTTCAAGACGGCACTAAAGGGCCGCAAGGAGCATCCCAAAAAGAACAAAACGAAGGGAAAGCGCTCCTGCTTCATGTGCGGTAAGATTGGTCATTTTATCGCTAATTGTCTCGATAATGATAGTGACCAGGAACAAGATAAGAAGAGGGAAAAGAAGAAGGCTTACAAGAAGGCTAAGGGCGAGGCACACCTTGGCAAGGAGTGGGACTCAGATTGCTCGTCGTCCGACTCCGACAACAAAGGACTCGCCGCATCAGCCTTCAACAAATCATCCCTCTTCCCCAATGAGCGTCACACATGCCTCATGGCGAAGGAGAAGAAGGTATGTACTCGAAAGTCTACTTATGCTTCTTCTAGTGATGTTGAATCTAGCGATGATGAAATAGATTACTCTAGTTTGTTCAAGGGCTTAGATAGATCTAAAATTGATAAGATTAATGAATTGATTGATGCTTTGAATGATAAGAATAGATTGCTAGAAAAGCAAGAGGATCTTTTGTATGAAGAACATGATAAATTTGTAGAGGCCCAAAAATCTCTTGCTTTAGAAGTTAAAAGGAATGAAATGCTTTCTTGTGAACTATCTACTTGCCATGAGACAATTTCTAGTTTAAAAAGTGTTAATGATGATTTAAATGCTAAACTAAAAGTAGCAAATAGATCTAACTCTTGTGTAGAACATGTTGTGATTTGCAATAGGTGTAAAGATTTTAATGTTGATGCTTGTAGTGAACACCTAGTTTCTATTGGAAAATTAAATGATGAAGTGGCTAGTCTTAATGCCCAACTTAAGACTAGCAAGAGTGAATTTGACAAACTAAAATTTGCAAGGGATGCCTACACTATTGGTAGACACCCCTCAATTAAGGATGGGCTTGGCTTTAAGAAGGAAGCCAAGAACTTAACAAGTCATAAGGCTTCCATCTCCACCAAGGAGAAAGGGAAGGACCCTATGGCTAATAGTGCTCAAAAGAATCATGCATTTATTTATGACAGAAAATTTTCTAGAAATGTTCATCATGATAGGAGTTGTAATGCTTATGATTCAAATGCTTATGATTCAAATGCAATGTTTGCTTCAAGTTCTTCCTATGTGCATGGTAGAGATATGCCTAGGAGAAATGTCATTCATCATATGCCTAGGAAAAATGTTGCTCATGTTCATAGGAAAATTAATGAACCTTCCACAATTTATCATGTTTGCAATGCTTCCTTTGCAATTTGTAGAAAGGATAGAAAGGTGATTTCTAGGAAATTAGGGGCAAAATGCAAGGGAGATAAAACTTGCATTTGGGTCCCTAAGGATATTGTCACTAACCTTGTAGGACCCAACAAGAGTTGGGTACCTAAGACCCAAGCCTAAATTTGCCTTGCAAGTTTATGCATCCGGGGGATCAAGTTGGATTATCGACTGCGGATGCACAAACCACATGATGGGGGAAAAGAAGATGTTCACCTCCTACGTCAAGAACAAAGATTCCCAAGACTCAATCATATTCGGTGACGGGAATCAAGGCAAGGTGAAAGGGTTAGGAAAAATAGCTATTTCATCTGAGCACTCCATTTCCAATGAGTTTTTAGTTGAGTCGCTTGGATATAACTTGTTGTCTATGAGTCAGCTTTGTAATATGGGATATACCTGCTTATTCACAAATGTAGATGTGTCTGTCTTTAGAAGGAGTGATGGTTCATTAGCTTTTAAGGGTGTATTAGACGGCAAAATCTATTTAGTTGATTTTGCAAAAGAGGAGGCCGGTCTAGATGCATGCTTAATTGCTAAGACTAGCATGGGCTGGCTTTGGCATCGCCGCTTAGCACATGTGGGGATGAAGAACCTTCACAAACTTCTAAAGGGAGAACATGTGATAGGTCTAACAAATGTTACTTTTGAAAAAGATAGACCTTGTGCAGCTTGTCAAGCAGGCAAACAGGTGGGAAGCTCTCATCATACCAAAAATGTGATGACCACATCAAGACCTTTGGAGTTGCTTCATATGGACCTCTTCGGACCCGTCGCCTATCTAAGCATAGGAGGAAGTAAGTATGGTCTTGTTATAGTTGATGATTTTTCCCGCTTCACTTGGGTATTCTTTTTGCAGGATAAATCTGAAACCCAAGGGACCCTCAAGCGCTTCCTAAGGAGAGCTCAAAATGAGTTTGAGCTCAAGGTGAAGAAAATAAGGAGCGACAACGGGTCCGAGTTCAAGAACCTTCAAGTGGAGGAGTACCTTGAGGAGGAAGGAATCAAGCACGAGTTCTCCGCTCCTTACACACCACAGCAAAATGGTGTGGTAGAGAGGAAGAACCGGACGCTTATAGACATGGCGAGGACAATGCTTGGAGAGTTCAAGACGCCCGAGCGGTTTTGGTCGGAAGCCGTGAACACGGCTTGCCACGCCATCAACCGGGTCTACCTTCATCGCCTCCTCAAGAAGACGTCATACGAGCTACTAACCGGTAACAAACCCAATGTTTCGTATTTCCGAGTTTTTGGGAGTAAATGCTACATTCTAGTGAAGAAGGGTAGGAATTCCAAATTTGCTCCCAAAGCGGTAGAAGGGTTTTTATTAGGTTATGACTCAAATACAAAGGCGTATAGAGTCTTCAACAAATCATTGGGTTTGGTTGAAGTCTCTAGCGACGTTGTATTTGATGAGACTAATGGCTCTCCAAGAGAGCAAGTTGTTGATCTTGATGATGTAGATGAAGAAGACGTTCCAACGGCCGCAATACGCACCATGGCAATTGGTGATGTACGACCACAGGAACACGAGGAGCAAGATCAACATTCTTCCTCAACAATGGTGCATCCCCCAACTCAAGACGATGAACAGGTTCATCAAGAGGAAGCGTGCGATCAAGGGGGAGCACAAGATGATCATGTAATGGAGGAAGAAGCACCACAGGCACCTCCAACCCAAGTTCGAGCGACGATTCAAAGGAATCTTCCCGTTGACCAGATTTTGGGTGACATTAGCAAGGGAGTAACTACTCGCTCTAGATTAGTTAACTTTTGTGAGCATTACTCTTTTGTCTCTTCTATTGAGCCTTTCAGGGTAGAAGAGGCTTTGCTAGATCCGGACTGGGTGATGGCCATGCAGGAAGAGCTCA
This sequence comes from Zea mays, assembly GCF_902167145.1. Taxonomy (NCBI): domain Eukaryota; kingdom Viridiplantae; phylum Streptophyta; class Magnoliopsida; order Poales; family Poaceae; genus Zea; species Zea mays. Next base: position 82,359,943 of record NC_050105.1, read on the forward strand.
ATAACTTCAAGAGAAATGAAGTTTGGACACTGGTGCCTCGTCCCAAGCAAAACGTTGTGGGAACCAAGTGGGTGTTTCGCAACAAACAAGACGAGCACGAAGTGGTGACAAGGAACAAGGCTCGACTTGTGGCAAAAGGTTATGCCCAACTCGCAGGTTTGGACTTTGAGGAGACTTTCGCTCATGTGGCTAGGCTAGAGTCTATTTGTATTTTGCTAGCATATGCCGCTCACCATTCTTTCAGGTTGTTCCAAATGGATGTGAAGAGCGCTTTCCTCAACGGGCCAATCAAGGAGGAAGTGTACGTGGAGCAACCCCCTGGCTTTGAGGATGAACGGTACCCCGACCACGTATGTAAGCTCTCTAAGGCGCTCTATGGACTTAAGCAAGCCCCAAGAGCATGGTATGAATGCCTTAGAGACTTTTTAATTGCTAATGCTTTCAAGGGTGGGAAAGCCGATCCGACTTTATTCACTAAGACTTGTGATGGTGATTTATTTGTGTGCCAAATTTATGTCGATGACATAATATTTGGTTCTACTAACCAAAAGTCTTGTGAAGAGTTTAGCAGGGTGATGACTCAGAAATTCGAGATGTCGATGATGGGCGAGTTGAACTACTTCCTTGGGTTCCAAGTGAAGCAACTCAAGGACGGCACCTTCATCTCCCAAACGAAGTACACGCAAGACTTGCTAACGCGGTTTGAGATGAAGGACGCCAAGCCTGCAAAGACTCCGATGGGAACTGACAGACACGTCGACCTCAACAAAGGAGGTAAGTCTATTGATCACAAAGCATACCGGTCCATGATAGGTTCTTTGCTTTATTTATGCGCTAGTAGACCGGATATTATGCTTAGTGTATGCATGTGTGCTAGATTTCAATCCGATCCAAGGGAGTGTCACTTAGTGGTCGTGAAGCGAATTCTTAGATATTTAGTCGCTACGCCTTGCTTCGGGATCTGGTATCCAAAGGGGTCTACCTTTGACTTAATTGGATATTCATACTCCGATTATGCTGGATGTAAGGTCGATAGGAAGAGTACATCAGGGACGTGCCAATTTCTAGGAAGGTCCCTGGTGTCGTGGAGTTCTAAGAAACAAACCTTCGTTGCCCTATCCACCGCTGAGGCCGAGTACGTTGCTGCAGGACAGTGTTGCGCGCAACTACTTTGGATGAGGCAAACCCTCCGGGTGGCTACAATCTGAGCAAAGTCCCACTCCTATGTGACAATGAGAGTGCTATCCGCATGGTGGACAATCCTGTCGAGCACGGCCGCACAAAGCACATTGACATCCGGCATCACTTTTTGAGAGACCACCAGCAAAAGGGAGATATCGAAGTGTTCTATATTAGCACCGAGAACCAGCTAGCCGATATCTTTACCAAGCCTTTAGATGAGAAGACCTTTTGCAGGCTGCGTAGTGAGCTAAATGTCTTAGATTCGTGGAACTTGGATTGATTTATAGCATACATGTGTATTATGCTTTGATCATGTTCCCTTATGCATTTTGTTTATTTATGGTGCTCAAGTTGTACAAACTTTCCCCGGGCCTCACAAGTCCATGTGTGAGTGATGCACATATTTAGGGGGAGATGTGCTACAACTTGACCCTTTGAGACTAACCATATGTTTGAGCTTGCTTGATTTAGTCTCAAAGGTGGATTGAAAGGGCAAGGTGGACTTGGACCATGCAAGACTTCCACTGCACTCCGATGAGAGGGTAACTTACTCCAAGTTCATCTCAATATCCTTATTGCCTTGGTACTCTTATTTGAAGATTTTGGTGAGGCAATGGGGTTTAGGGGCCAAGATTGATTCCGTTTTGGTGCTTGATGCCAAAGGGGGAGAAAATAAGGCCAAAGCAATAAATGGATCAGCTACCACTTGAGAATATTGAAAATAGTAGAATAGAGCTTTTGGTTTGTCAAAACTCTCTTGTTGTCTCTTTCGTCAAAAGTTGGCTTTTTGTGGGAAGAATAGTTGATTATGGGAAAAAGGGGGAGTTTTTGAAATCTTTGATCAATTTCTCTTGGAACAACTCTCTTTATGTCTCAACAAGTGTGTTTGACTTAGAGATAGAAATTGAGGTTGATTTGCAAAAACAAAACCAAGTGGTGGCAAAGAATGATCCAAATATGCCAAATTTGAATCAAAACAAATTTGTGTTCTCATTTGCATTGATGTTGCACTTCTTTAGTTGCTTTTTGTTGTGTTGGCATAAATCACCAAAAAGGGGGAGATTGAAAGAGAAATGTGCCCTTGGGCCATTTCTAAGTATTTTGGTGATTGAGTGCCAACACAAGTACTTAAGTGTTAATCTATGCCAATTGATGGACAAAGTGCAAATCAAGAGTAAAGGTATGTTTCTAAGACTTAGTACATTGTTTTAGAGACTAATGTATTGTGTCTAAGTGCTAGAAACAGGAAAAGACCAATTTGGAAAAGACTTGGCTATGCAGCCAAGACTCTGCGCAGTCTGGGTGCACCGGACTGTCCGGTGGTGCACCAGACAGTGTCCGGTGCGCCAGGCTGGCGACTGTCAACTGGCTGCTCTCGGGAAGTGATTAACGGCGTACGGCTATAAATCACCGGACTGTCCGGTGGTGCACCGGACTGTCCGGTGAGCCAACGGTCAGCCGGGTCAACGGTCGGCCGCGTAATCCGCGCGCGACGCGTGGCCGAGCCAACGGTCAGAAGGGGGCACCGGACTGTCCGGTGTGCACCGGACAGTGTCCGGTGCACCAACGGCTCTGGATCTTCAACGGTCGGCTGCACCTCAGAAGGAAAGAAATCCGCACCGGACAGTGTCCAGTGGTGCACCGGACTGCCCGGTGTGCCAGGCGACAGAAGGCAAGAATTGCCTTCCTAGAATGCTCTCAACGGCTCCTAGCTGCTTTGGGGCTATAAAAGGGACCCCTAGGCGCATGGAGGAGTACATCAAGCATTCTCTAAGCATTCCTAAGCTCCAAGACTCCAATTCCACGCATTCGATTCTTTGTGATAGCAACTAGAGCTCCATTTGAGTAGAGAACTCATTGAGTTGTGTTGAGAGCTCTTGTTGTGACTTGTGTGCGTGTTGTTGCTCTGATTTTGTGTCTTGTGTGCGTTGCTCATCCCATCCTTACTTCTGTGCTTCTTTGTGATAATCTAAGTGTAAGGACGAGAGGCTCCAAGTTGTGGAGATTCCTCGCAAGCGGGATATAGTAAAGTGAAATCAAAACACCGTGGTATTCAAGTGGGTCTTTGGACTGCTTGAGAGGGGTTGAGTGCAACCCTCGTCCGTTGGGACGCCACAACGTGGAGTAGGCAAGTGTTGGACTTGGCCGAACCACGGGATAAGCCACTGTGTCTATCTGTGTTGATCATCTTGTGGTTATTGTGTTTTGCAAGAACTCCTCTCTAGCCACTTGGCATTATTGTGCTAACTCCTAATCAAGTTTTGTGGCATTAAGTTTCAAGTTTTACAGGATCACCTATTCACCCCCCCCCCCCTCTAGGTGCTCTCACCTTCTTCACAACCCCTCAAGGATATAATGAGAAATAGATAAGCCATAGGAAGAGTTGGAAGATGGGCTACAGAATTGAATGAATTCACTATCGATTTCGTTCATAGATCTTCGATTCAATCTCAAGCGTTAGCAGACTTCATTGCTGATTGGACGCCAGGGGCTCAGGATGAAGAGAAAACAACTGATGCTGAAACCTAGACAATATTTTGTGATGGGTCCTGGGGAACCTTCGGCACAAGAGCAACTGTTGTTCTAATTTCACCATCAAAAATCAAAACTTGCTATGCAACAAGATTAGACTTCACCTACACAAATAACATGGCAGAGTATGAAGCCCTTCTCTTGGGGCTTCGAAAGCTTAAGGCAATGGGAATAAGAAGGGCAATACTCAAATCTGACTCACAAGTCATCTCAGGACACATTGACAAAAGTAGCAAAGCAAGGGATCCAAAGCTGGAAAAATACCTGGACACAGTCAGAAGAATGGAAGCCTCTTTCGAAGGTTTCTCTGTAAAAAACATCCCGAGAGGAGAAAATGAACACGCAGATTTGTTAGCCAAATCAGCGGCATAGGGGCTTCTGCTACCTTTGGAGGTATTCCTTGAAACAATAAAAGCACATTCGGTCGAGCTTATGGAAAGGGCGGTGCTCACAATCTCACCAGTGCACAGTGAAGATTGGAGGACTGAGATCGTATCTTTCCTCCAGGGCAATTACCTTTCGGATGACGATGTTTACAATAAAAGAATGGAAGCAAGAGCATGACCCTATGTAATTATAGAAGGGGAATTGTATAAACAAGGAGTCTACTCTCCACTGCTTAAATGCTTGTCTAGAGCCGAAGGTCAAGAATTGAAGAAGGAGATACATGCAGGATTGTGTGGAGCTCATATTGGGTCTAGGCCTCTGTTGGGGAAGGTTTTCAGACAAGGATTTTACTGGCCGAAGGCAGCTTCGGATGCAGCAGATTTGGTTCAAAAATGTGAAAATTGCCAAAGATGCGCCAGAGACCTGAAACAACCTTCGTCTTTAACCCAGCTAATACATCCTACTTGGCCACTGCAAAGATGGGGTCTGGATTTGTTAGGACCACTTCCACCAGCTCAAGGTAACTTGAAATATGTTGTGGTGGCAGTGGAGTACTTCTCTAAATGGATCGAAGCAAAGCCCTTAGCTACAATAACTTCGGCCACAGTACATAAATTCTTTTGGCAAAGTATTGTTTGCCGCTTTGGCATGCCGAAGGCAATCACAGTCGACAACGGAACTCAATTCGATGCTGAAACATTCAAAACCTTTTTGGCCAGACTGGTACAAAAATACACTTTGCATCCGTGAGACATCGGAGTCAAATGGACTGGTAGAAAGAGCAAACAGAATTATAATAACAGGAATAATGAAGTCAATCTTCAACCAACCTAAAGGAAAGTGGCCAGACGAATTAATAAAGGTGGTGTGGAATCACAACACTGTTGTTTCAAGGTCAACAGACTTTACTCCATTCAAGCTTCTGTTTGGTGATGAAGCAATAACACCGGAAGAAGCAAGAAGGGGCTCAATAAGGACCTTGACTTCAACAGAAGATGAAGATGGTTACAAAATAACAAAATACACCATAGAAGGGACCAGACTCCAAGCAGTAGACCACATTAATAAGTACCAGGCTGAAACAATCAAACGACGCGATCGTAAGGTAAAACTGAAGAACATCAAGCCAGGGCTTTTGGTGCTTCATAGAGAGGACAACCCAGATAAAGTGGGGAAGCTTCAGCTCAAGTGGGAAGGTCCCTTCTTGGTGGTATCTTCGTCGAGACTTGGATCTTACAGGTTGAAAGACATGGATCGTAATGACATACCAAGGTCTTGGAATGCGGATGAGCTTCAAAGATATTATGTGTAAACTATGTAATTTTCCTATTTTTTCCTACGGTACCCTTTTCCTTTCAAGAGGGGAGAAAGGGTTTTAATGGGGCCATAGGTTGTAATTTTCATTTTTTAGCCCCGCGCAATACAAGGGCCAAATTCCCCCACATGTAAAATGTAAAATCTGGGACTTCAGCACCGAGTATAAAAGCCATGAAGAAGCTCAAAAGTCGTCCCTAAGGGGATGCAGAGCTAAGATGTCACCTAAAAGGTGAAGATGCTCCAAAGTCGTTCCTAAAGGGACGCAGAGTAAGTTACGAAGCTCCAAAGTCGTTCCTAAGGGAATGCAGAGCTTAAATGCCACCTAAGTAAAAGGTGAAGAAGCTCCAAAGTCATTCCTAAGGGAATGCAGAGCTTAAATACCACCTAAGTAAAAGGTGAAGAGACTCAAAAGTCGTTCCTAAAGGGATGCAGAGTCTGGGTGTGTTTTTGGCATACATTTGCGCATTTCATCACATCATCTTTTGCATTCATACAGATATACATTAGACATTCATAGGCTCATCATCATGGCATAAAGCATAGATATTAACAGAAAAACAGGAGATGTCTGTCTTCGATGAGAAAATGTTTCAAAGATGCTTCGCATCAAATGAAACTTCGTTGTATACGAAGATGCTCCGTCTCAAATGAAACCTAGTTGCATAGGAAAATGCTTCAATGTGAATAAAAAGAATGGAAGGTGTTTTTTGCCTTCAGCTCAAAAGGTCATCGACATTTGTTTCGTCCACAGCAAAGCAGTTCATACATGAAGCAAAAGGTAAAATGGTATTACAAGATATTTATAGATATTTACAAAAATTTGTCCACTATCAATTGCAACCTTTTGTCATATGGTACAAAGGATTTTCAAGTGTTCCTACAGATGACTACGAAAGGAGATTCTAAGGTCTTCTTCGACATTCCAGAATTAGCTTCGGCTCATCGACCTTTGGTGCCATTATTTTGCAGAGTAGCAAAGTATAAGGTAATTAGAAATCTAAGAAGAGAAAAGCAAGGTAAAAACAAAGGTAAATTCCATACTGTGTTAAGCAGCTTCCGGGCTTCGTCTCCAGCTAATTCACGCCCGCCCTTAGCCTAAATTTGAGTAATAAATCTATTCCCTATGCTTTAGGCTTTGGTTGGAACGTCAACCAGATTTGATGATGAAAGATTGAAATTCGGCCTGTTGACAGCTCTCGCGTGATTACATCCGGCTTTTATAAAGGTGGCAGCTGTACCACGAGAAGCTACCAGCGCATAGAAGTCTCCATGGCCGGTTATGACTTCGTCGAGGACATCAACCTTCTTTTCAATACATTCGAGTGCCTCGGGTATATCTTCAGCAGAGAGGCTGGTTTCCTCGGATTCAGCTCCAACTGAATTGAAAATACTTCTCAACCGAGCGGTGAATTGGCTTGCAAACTCAAAGCATCTCTTCTTCAGAGCCCTCAACGCCTCATTAAGCTTCGTATTTTTCTCAGTCTCAACCTTAAGTGTTGCTTTCAAAGCTTTGTTTTCCTGTTCAAGTTGATTAGAGCTTTCCTTCAAAGTGTCTGAGCGTCTGACAGGTCTTTGCTTAACTTTTTGTTCTGAGTTTGTGCTTCGGCAAGGGACCCTTCGGCCGAATGTAGCAGTTTGTCTTTCTCCTTCAAAGAGTCTTCGAGTTCTTTGACCTTATCCTCTAAACCTTTGATAATAATTTCGTTCTTCCTTTCCTCATCATCTTGTTACATCTTTAAAGCTTTGCTCAACAACATGCTCTGCAAAAAGCAGACTCGAAATTAAAATATTTAAGCTAATACGAACACATCGGTGGTAACTTTAAGAAAGGCTCTTACTTTAAAGTTGGAATAAAACAGACTGCCTTTGACATGTTGTCGCCTGTAGTAGCTGATATCCTTCTCAAGCTTCGGGAATCCGATGCTCTTTGACAGGGTGCCAACAATTTTTGCACCGGTATGATCACGGATGCACCCTATAACTTCTTCATCCACCCCACCAAAGATCATGGACCCCGGCTGGTAGCTGCAGTTGATAGCAAAGTCCTTCAATTCTACCATATCCTCTTCAGAAAGTTGTTGGCCACCCAGGTGCCGTAGGTCGAAGTCTGCTTCTTCTGAAGAGATTTCTTTAGCTTTCTTCGCCTTGTCTAAAACTTCTGTGGCCACCTCCTTCTCCATAGCCACGTCTGATATAATTTTGTCAATATCGGACATGGTAGATGTGAGACCTTCGCCTTCAATTACAGCAGCAGCTTCGGCATCAGTAGGTTTAACAGTCTTATCTGCCGAAGCTGGAGGCAGAGTTTGTTCAATCGCCTACAGTATGTTCATCATACGTCATTTTTTTGTCCTCCATCTCTTCCATCGGTAGCCGAAGGGATTTCCTTTTTCTGAAAAGGATTTGTCAGTTCCAATCCCAGAGGACTTAGCAGCTTGAATGGTGGAGATTCGGTCATTACCCTCAAAATTTTTGATACTTCGGCAGCAGAAGGTGAGAGAGGGCTCATAGCTTTCTCTGGCGCATTATGTACCTTCGGTTCGGCAGAAGGCATCATGTCAAGCTTCCGTTTCTTAGGAGCTAGAGCCTTTGGCTCTGACGCTGTTTCCATTTTCTTTAAAGCCCCTTCGTCCTCTTTCACGGACCGAGCAGCTTGCCTGCTCAAAATGTTGACAACTCTTTTCCTTTTTGCTCCCCCAGCCTCTTCGTCAAGTCTATCATAATCCGGGGTATTCGAAGTTCAGGGCATCCATTACCCGATTTAACCTTCGTTTCAGCCGGGTGCCGAAGGCAACAGTCATTAATTGATCTTCTTTCTTTGTGTAATTCCCAAGAATTTCATTACACATGGTCGCTATCATCTCTAACCATTCAGTACATGGTTTCTTGAATTGCTTCTCAAATTTGAAGCAGAAGGGGAGCCGAACAAGTTCATATTTCTTTCCCCTTCCTTCTTCTTCGGCATCCCCTAGCCGCTAGAGGTTGGAAAAGTTTTATTCGCCAGGTATTCTTGCACCAAGTCCCTAGTGCTAATTTCAGTAGCCACCACTCTGAATTCGACTTCGGCCAGCTGGCATGGGGAGCCGAGTTGCATATTGCATAATGGCATTGTCATCCCGAAGCTCAACCTCAGGGGACTCATAACCATAGTGATGAGTTTTTCCCTCTTCTTCTCATCGGCTTTCACGTAGAACCATTCGTTTGTCCACCCGGTCGGCCACTTAGTGCGGTAGCCGATCACCGAAGCCCTGGTGTCCTTTCGGTATGCAAAATTATAACATCCAAAGTTCTTGTGAAGGCCATCAGCTCTAGCCTTCGTCTGGTAGTGCAATTCATGCACTCAACAGAAACCTTGGGCATTAGCATCTTTGCCCTAGCTTCGGAGAGCCCATATGTAGACACTCAGCCTGACAATGGCATTTGGTGTCAACTGATGAAGATATATTTCAAACCTTTTCAAAACTTCTCCTATTATATCATATAAAGGAAACCGGAGCCCTGCCCTGAAGAAACTTTTAAATACAACAACTTCGTCATCCTTCGGCTCTGGAATCACTTCCTCGCCAGCAAAGCGAATAAGTTTGCTCTCACTATCCCCAAAATAGCCTAGCTTCTTCATCATGACCAGGTCTTTTTCTGATATGGGAGATTTTCCGATTTCAATATGGCTGGGTTTTGATGGGCTTAGAATAATGTTGTCCTCTTCATTTTCATCATCACTTCTGCCTTCAACTATAGTATGCTCAACTTTGGCAGTTTCACCTTCGGCAATAGCCCCTTCCGACACGACTAGACCTGATCGCTTCATCACTTCCGATATTGGCACTGTTTCTATCACTTCAGCCTTATCTCCCTCATGGGACACCCTAGCAGTGGACCTTACTCGGGCCATTTCAACAGTTACAGTTCCTTAAGACGAAGCTAACTTCGAACGACAAAGAGCGTGTTCGGAAAGCACAATCCAGAAAGCTTCGGCTTGGGTTAAAATTTTTAACAGCACAACAGTGCGATGGCAATGAATGTTGTGGTAACTCCTCACCAACCTGTCTGCTTATATAGAGCTGCAGGGGAAGAAGGCGGACCGTCAGACTGTCTACACTGACTGAGCGGTGGACTGTCTAATGCTCGAAATATTTTAATCGTTTTTCGACAACGACCTCAGGGAAGGTGTTTTTCGGACCTTCGGCATTCTGAAGCATTTGCGTTTTTCGTGGATCGAGCTCATTACAAAAAACGATCTAGCACCGTGAAGGGGCTACTGTTGGGGGTCTTCTTCTCCACCGAAGGTCCTCAAGACAAAAACACCTTCGGCAAGATAATGCAAAGGCTCGCCAAAGCTATCATCAACATCGACTTTGCTTCAAAAGACGAAAACCTTGTGTACAAGCAACGTTGCAGAATGCCGAAGGACAATAGCTTCGGCTCGGATCAAGCAAAGAAATAAAAGAATAAATAGACCTTATTAGCTTTAGTTGCTTGTGAATAAGCGTTTAGGGGTATGGATGTAATTTTGCTCGGACTGCGTCCCGTGCCTATAAATAGATGAACAGTAACCCCGTACTGTTCACGCTGGATTGTAATCATTCCTGCACTCTCGCCTTCGAGAAAGCCGAAGGTACCAATGTAATATCAATATTATCAAATATATGTATATATATATTTACATTTTGTGGAATATGAATTCAAATCAATTAATGAGATGCAGTTATCGTATTTATCCTTTTGCATCTCTACTCGCATATTAAATGATGAAGGTATGTCCTTCTTAACCTTCGTCTAGCAAAGCTTTATACCCACATGGAGATAATGCTTCGGTTGGACGAAGGTCTGTAATGACTAATGATTGTGTTGCCTTTTTCTTGATTTATAGCATAAAAGAACAAGTGACCAACATATTCGAAGACCATATACTCATGTTCTACCCGCCTAATTGAGTGTCGCTACAGTTTTCAGACGAAGTGAAGGAGAAAAGAAAAGAAGAAGAAGAAAAACAAAAATGAAGTAGCCTAAATGAATTGTTCATGAAAAGTTCATTTCCTTTGATATGGATTTTTTACTGAATTGGTTTTAACCCTGAAAGTTATAGAAAAATTATACAAGCACTATAATGAAAGAAAATAAAATTTTCTATACACTTAAATTGATTGTGTTATTTATTTAAAACTTTTATTTTAACTCTCATTTATTAACATCAGTATTGATATTACTCCAAAAAAAAATACATAAAGTAACACAACCATGAAATTTATCACTTATAGATGACCATCATTGTAAATCATGAATTTTGGGAGTTGGCTCCATATGGCCAAAATTACCACACATGGGCATCACTGCGTCAGACATAGTGCTTGGGAGCAACAAGCTCAAAGCAACAATCGTACTTGGTAAGAAAGATGAAAAGGCAATCGAGGAACAAAGTGATCAAGCATTGCCTTTCTCACGGCATCACCTCTTGTCAACATTGAAGAATAAATATATCGAGGAGAGGAGGGCAAGGGATCTTCGGATCATATTGAAAAACTGGTTCAAAAAGCTCAAGTACACAATCATGCTCCAAGCACAACAAGATTGGACTCGCCTTAGGTTTGCCGACTTCAAAACTGTAAGGAAAATGGACCCAGGCCATTTGGCTAATTGAGTTTTGGTGTTTGATGATTAACACAATCTGTGAACTAATATGTTTCCTAGTGTTTGTGTTTGTAGTTCATAGGATGCTAGGATTACTTGGACTAAAGAATTGAGAAAAGCAACACCTCAAAAGAAGACATTAAGAAGATCCAAGAAAAGTCCAAGAATGAAGATGAGTGTTGCCTGCGGACTGTCTGTGCGTGGAGCACCGAACTGTCCGGTGGCACACCGGACTATCCGGTGCACCAGGAATCGAAGCCCAACAGCTAGTTCCAGGTGGCACTGTGGAGGGAAGACCACCGGACTGTCCGGTGTGAAGTCTGGATTGTCCGGTGTGAAAAGGTTTGCGCGCCAACGGTCACCTGCTCTGATAGATCAACGGCTAGGCGCACCGGGCAAGGAACAGTACGCTGTTTGGTGCACAACTGGACTGTCGGTGTGACCGCAGAAAGCAGCAGCTTTCCTCCAACGGCTATAATTGTGTTGGGGGCTATAAATACACTCCCAACCGGCCATTTCTAAGTGTGGGAGCCCAAGAGATATACCAAGGCATATAGTAGACACTTCCAAGTGCTCTTACACCCAAGTGCTTAATAGAATCACTCGGTGATTAGCGTAGGTGCTTTGTGAAGTGCTTAGGTTAGTTAGACCGCTTTAGCGCTTGCTCTAGGTGAACCCCAGTTAGTTGAGTGAGTTTTGTAAAACCACACAACCCCTGGCTCTTGCGCGAGACGTTGTAATTGTACCGAGTGGGGCAAGAGTTTTGCGAGACCGTGACTACCGCGTTTGTGTCATGGCCGCCACCGTGTATCGGAGGGAACGAGGCCCGCGGCGTTTTTGGCCGGAAGCTCGATAGTGGAGACGGCGGGGAGCGTCCGAGAGGAGCCAGAAGCGAAACACCACTTGCGTGTGGAGAAGGCCCGTGGCTCTCTACGGAGTTACTCGACCGAGGTGCTTGGTCCTCGCGTGGGCTTCTGAAAGGGAAATGTGCCCTTGGGCCATTTCTAAGTATTTTGGTGATTTAGTGTCCAACACAAGTGCCCTAGTGTAAAAAGGTGGACAAAGTACAAATCAAGGATAAAGGTATGTTTCTCAGACTTAGTACATTGTTTTATGGACTAATGTATTGTGTCTAAGTGCTGGAAATAGAAAAAATCGAGTTGGAGAAGAGATGGCTTGAGCAGCCAAAGTATGCTCAGTCTGGGAGCACCGGACTGTCCGGTGGTGCACCGGACAGTGTCCGGTGTGCCAGGCTGGCTCGAGCGAAGTGGCTGCTCTCGGGACTTCGACGGCGGTGTACGGCTCTAATTCACCGGACTGTCCGGTGGTGCACCGGACTGTCTGGTGGACCGTTCACAGGCGAACTCGTCGCTCTCGGGAATTCATCGTCGACGTACGGCTATAATTCACCGGACTGTCCGGTGTGCACCGGACTGTCTGGTGAGCCAACGGTCGGCAGGGCCAACGGTCGGCCGCGCGATCTACGCGGGACAGGTGGCCGAGCCAACGGCTAGAAAGGGGCACCGGACTGTCTGGTGTGCACCGGACATGTCCAGTGCGCCAACGGCTCCGAGGCTGCCAACGGTCGACTGCGCCATTTTTGGAAAGAAATCGGGCACCGGACAGTGTCCGGTGCGCCAGTCGACAGAAGGCAAGATCAGCCTTCCTAGAATGCTCTCAACGGCTCCTAGCTGCCTTGGGGCTATAAAAGGGGCCCCTAGGCGCATGGAGGAGAACATCAAGCATTCCTACAACATTCCTAAGCACCAAGACCTCGATTCCGCGCATTTGTTTCATTGTGATAGCATATAGAGCTCTAGTGGAGTTGTGAACTCATTGGGTTGTGTTGCGAGCTCTTGTTGCGACTTGTGTGCGTGTTGACACTTTGATTCTTGGGTCTTGTGTGCGTTGCTAATCCCTCCCTTGCTCCGTGATTCTTTGTGAACTTCAAGTGTAAGGGCGAGAGGCTCCAAGTTGTGGAGATTCCTCGCAAACGGGATTGAGAAAAGCAAGCAAAACACCGTGGTATTCAAGTGGGTCTTTGGACCGCTTGAGAGGGGTTGATTGCAACCCTCGTCCATTGGGACGCCACAACGTGGAGTAGGCAAGCGTTGGTCTTGGCCGAACCATGGGATAACCACCGTGCCATCTCTGTGATTGATCTTGTTGGTTATTGTGTTTTGTTAAAGATTCCTCTCTAGCCACTTGGCGGTTATTGTGCTAACACTTAACCAAGTTTTTGTGGCCTAAGTTTTAAGTGTTACAGGATCACCTATTCACCCCCCCCCCTCTAGGTGCTCTCAATTGGTATCAGAGCCGTTCTCTTCACAAAGGGACTAACCGCCCGAAGAGATGGATCCTAAGGGGAAGGGAATCGTGATCAACGACAAAGAGAAGGAATCCTTCATCAACGAGCAGAAGGATGACAAGCCTACAGACTCCGTCTCGGGCCATAGACGGAAAGATGGGAAGAAGAAGAAGACAAGGCGCATCAAGGAAATTGTCTACTACGACGACAGCGATGAGTCTACTTCTTCCCAAAAGGACGACGACCACAACGACTACGAGAGAAGGAAACCGGTTAATTCGAACTTTTCTTTTGACTACTCTCGTATTCCGCAAAGTTCAAATTCACATTTGCTCTCCATTCCTCTCGGCAAGCCTCCACACTTTGATGGGGAGGACTACGGATTTTGGAGCCACAAAATGCGTAGTCACCTATTCTCTCTCCATCCTAGTATATGGGAGATTGTAGAGAGTGGAATGCACTTTGATAGTACGGATAGTCCCATGTTCATTAATGAGCAAATACATAAGAATGCACAAGCTACTACTGTTCTTCTAGCTTCATTGTGCAGGGATGAATACCACAAAGTGAGCGGCTTGGATAACGCCAAGCAAATATGGGACACCCTCAAGATTTCTCATGAGGGGAACGACGTCACCTTGCTCACCAAGATGGAGTTGGTGGAGGGCGAGCTTGGACGATTCGCGATGATAAGGGGCGAGGAGCCAACCCAAACATACAACCGGCTCAAGACCCTTATCAACAAAATAAGGAGCTACGGAAGCACGCGATGGACGGACCACGACGTCATCCGACTGATGCTAAGGTCCTTTACCGTTCTTGATCCTCATTTGGTGAATAATATTCGTGAGAATCCCAGGTACACCAAAATGTCGCCCGAAGAAGTCCTTGGAAAATTTGTAAGCGGGCGAATGATGATCAAGGAGGCGAGGTACGTGGACGACGCATTGAATGGTCCAATCAACGAGCCTCAACCCGTTGCTCTCAAGGCAACAAGGAGCAAGGAGGCGTTACCTAGCAAGGTAGCGCAAGTTGAGGCAGCCGAACTTAATGATGAAGAAATGGCCCTCATCATCAAAAGATTCAAGACAGCGCTAAAGGGTCGCAAGGGGCAGCCGAGCAAGACCAAGACAAAGGGGAAGCGCTCATGCTTCAAATGTGGTAAGCTTGGTCATTTTATTGCTAACTGCCCCGACAATGATAGTGATCAGGATCAAGGGAACAAGAGGGAGAAGAAGAAGAACTATAAGAAGGCAAAGGGCGAGGCACATCTTGGCAAGGAGTGGGATTCGGATTGCTCCTCGTCCGACTCTAACAATGAAGGACTCGCCGCCACCGCCTTCAACAAGTCATCCCTCTTCCCAAACGAGCGTCACACATGCCTTATGGCAAGGGAGAAGAAGGTATGTACTCGAAACTCTACTTATGCTTCTTCAAGTGAGGACGAATCTAGTGATGAGGATGAAATAGATTATTCATGTTTATTTAAGGGCCTAGATAGAACCAAGGTAGATAAAATTAATGAATTGATTGATGCCTTGAATGATAAGAATAGGCTTTTAGAAAAACAAGAGGACTTGTTGTATGAAGAACATGACAAATTTGTAGAAGCTCAAAAATCTCATGCCTTAGAAGTTAAGAGAAATGAAATGCTTTCTTGTGAATTATCTTCTTGCCATGAGACGATTTCTAGCTTAAGGAGCATTAATGATGATTTGAATGCTAAGTTAGAAATAGCTAGTAAATCAACAACTTGTGTAGAAAATGTCGTTATTTGCAATAGATGTAAAGATTTTGATATTGATGCTTGTAGTGAACACATAGCTTCTATTGCAAAGTTAAATGATGAAATGGCTAGTCTTAATGCCCAACTTAAGGCTAGCAAAAGTGATTTTGATAAACTAAAATTTTCTAGGGATGCCTACACGATTGGTAGACACCCCTCAATTAAGGATGGGCTTGGCTTCAAGAGGGAAGCCAAGAACTTAACAAGCCATAAGGCTCCCATCTCCGCCAGTTCTTCCTATATGCATGGTAGAGATATGCCTAGGAAAAATATTCATCATGTTCCTAGAAAGAATAGGAAAGTTATGAATGGACCCTCTACAATTTATCATGCTTTAAATGCTTCCTTTGCTATTTGTAGAAAGGATAGGAAGATAGTTGCTAGGAAATTAGGGGCAAAATGCAAGGGTGATAAAACTTGCATTTGGGTCCCTAAAGAAATTGTGACTAACCTTGTAGGACCCAACAAGAGTTGGGTACCTAAGACCCAAGCCTAAATTTGCCTTGCAGGTTTATGCATCCGGGGGTTCAAGCTGGATTATCGACAGCGGATGCACAAACCATATGACGGGGGAGAAGAAGATGTTCACCTCCTACGTCAAGAATAAGGATTCCCAAGATTCAATCATATTCGGTGATGGGAACCAAGGCAAGGTGAAAGGTTTATGCAAGATTGCAATATCAAATGCGCACTCTATCTCTAATGTGTTTTTAGTTGAGTCTCTTGGATATAATTTACTATCTGTCAGTCAATTATGTAATATGGGATATAATTGTCTATTTACAAATGTAGATGTGTCTGTCTTTAGAAGATGTGATGGTTCACTAGCTTTTAAGGGTGTACTAGACGGCAAACTTTATTTAGTTGATTTTGCAAAAGAGGAGGCCGGTCTAGATGCATGCTTAATGGCTAAGACTTGCATGGGCTGGTTGTGGCATCGCCGCTTAGCACATGTGGGGATGAAGAACCTCCACAAGCTTCTAAAGGGAGAACACGTGATAGGTCTAACCAATGTACATTTCGAAAAAGATAGACCTTGTGCAGCTTGTCAAGCAGGTAAACAAGTGGGAGGAGCACATCACAGCAAGAATGTGATGACCGCTTCAAGACCTCTGGAGCTGTTGCATATGGACCTCTTCGGACCCCTCGCCTATCTGAGCATATGTAATGCCTAAATTTGTAACTCATATGAAGAGAGAGTATTTTCTTTATCTATATGTGTGTACCATCTCTAGTTAATATCACATGCGAATAAACACCATCAAAAGGGGATTGAATAACCAATAACACCTAAATAAATCATGCATCATGCTGAGTTTTACTTGATTGTGCATTTGTGGCTAATAAAATAAAGGCAATGTTAATATATTAATGGACACATGGATTTAAATTCTATTTTTGGAAAGCAAAATTTTAAAGAAATGTGGAGAAGGGGGGAAAAGCATTATCCATCACTAAATAAAAATTTCTTAAAAATAAATTAATTTATCCCATGTCATATTCAAGTGGGATAATTAATTTGGAGGCAAGTTTGCTGTGGAATTCGAATTCAAATTCAAATTGGAGTTTGAATTGGAAAAAGAAGAAAAGAAAATAGAAAATAAAATGGAAAAAGATTAAAACCCTGCCTGGGCCTCGGATTCTCCTTTTGGCCCACCAGAAGAAACCACGCGCGCGGCCCACGAAGCCACTTATAGCGCGCCCACGCTTCCCGACCGGCTTACAGGCGGGCCCGGTCTGGCAGCCCTTGCACGGTGGCTATCCCGCGTCCCGGTGTCTCTGCCGCGCGGGCCCCATACGTCAGTGGCCGTGGGTGCTCGCGATCGTGTTACGCTGCCTTGTGGGTCCCCTGGGTCAGCCGCTGAACCGTCTTCCTCATCCTTCGCCGCGCGAATCGCGCGTGCTCGGTCATGGCGGGCGCTGCGGACTCCGTTGCTGACCGACCCCTACGCATAAAATGAATCGCGTCGCAGCTCCCTCTTTCCCTATTCCCCCTCGAAACGCAACCGGCAGCACCGTTGCATCGCCGTGGGACCTCGGGGCGCGACGACTTCGCCGCCGCCGCTGACTTGGCCCTACGCCACCGTTCCGGGGTCGATTGGGGGCTTGGGTGGTTCGCCTGGGACTGTGAAACACGTCTGTGGCGGATTGGGGCCCGGAAAGCCTCGGTCATCGACGGAATCATTCGTCGGAGTCGAAGGAACACCGCCGAGCCGCCCCGACCCGTGAACAACTCGTCTACACGCCCGATTCTCGGTAATCTTCACCTCCTTCGTGTTCGCCGTAGTCATATCTTCGTGTGGTAGGGATTAATTAAGGTTTGGGTCATCCGCGCGCCCGGGGCGATGTCGCCGGCGTTCGGCCGCCGTAGGTGTGGGCGGGGGCCGCCGCGCATGCCTGCCTAGTTGGGGCGGTGAACGTGCACCGTCGGATCGTTGACGGACGATCCCGATTAGATCAGGCATACCCCTTCGCTCGATCGAACTGAGACCGTAGATGCGAGATCCAGTGGCGCAGAGTGGATCCGCGACTCATTAAATCCGGGCCGTTCACTGTTGATCCAACGACTTCGCGCGCGTTAGATTTCATAAAGACTTAGATTCAATCTGATACATCCACGTCTGATCCAACGGCCCATCGTGGCCGATACCGCTTCGCAGCGCCATTTTGCGTAAGAACCCTCGGGGTTCTGAAGAATAGAACCCGCCGTCCTTGCCTGGGGTTTTCTGAGTCTTGGGAATGTTGCACCGTAGCCCCTGCACTTTCCATAATTTGAGGCTTAGTCTAGACAGTGGGAAAACTTATAAAATAAATTAAGAAATAGATTTTTATGTGTAAAAATAATCCTAGAACTTGTATAATTCATAGAAAATGCATAGGAACTCCAAATTGGTCCATTCCAGTTCCTAAATTTTTGTAATAATATTGTCTACCCATTAGTGCCTCTGTTCTGACATGACAAACACATTAAAATTATTCTTTCACTTAATCTTGTATTAAATGCATAAAACCTTAGAAAATCCATAACTTAAAATATATAACTCCAAATTTAATGATTCCAATTCCTGTGATCTTATTTTAATGTCTAGTTTATTACTGTACATTCTATTTGCATGTTTGATGTGATGTTAATTTATGCTATGCTATGTATGCATTGTATTGATGCGAGTAGACGAGCAAGCCACTGTGGAATCTGAGGTTCAACAAGTCGAGACTGCTGAGCAGGAGCTCGTGGAAGGCAAGTTGTGCCCTTGATCACTTCTTTTACCTAGTCATGTTCTGATTAATCATAATGATCTGCATAGGTTAATTTTGATGGGACCCAATAGGTTACCCTAGTTTGACTATCTTTATACCTTGTTCACCACTGGATTTTCGGGTAGTACCTGCTATTGCTTTATGTGGTTTTGGGTATAGAGATACATTTTATTCATGATTATCTTTTATTATCATTTATTATTTACTGTTCATGATAAGATCATTATGTTAATTGGAACATGGTGAACCACCCGGGAAAACAGTGCTACCACAAGGGTTTATGGACGCCCTTGGCTAACTAATTAGGAAAGCTAGTGGAAGACTACCTTACCCGAAAGGGGCAAGGGCAGTAGGGGAGTGGTCAGTGTAGGGAGGTCCTTGGTTGATTTTGCTGCGATGGCGGTCAGGCGAGGGATTCCTGCACTGGAGCTTCCTATAAACTGTAGCGGGTTTTCTGAAGCTAGTGGAACTTTGTAAAGGCCTCGTAGTGTTACCCTGCCTCGCCTCCTCGGTAGAGGTGTATGTGATTGGCCGTCTCTTGGCAGATGGGTAACATGACTTGTGGGTAAAGATGTGCAACCTCTGCAGAGTGTAAAACTGGTATACTAGCCGTGCTCACGGTCATGAGCAGGGTAAAGATGCGCAACCTCTGCAGAGTGTAAAACTGGTATACTAGCCGTGCTCACGGTCATGAGCGGCTCGGACACTCACATGATTAAATTATGGAACTTAAACTTAACCTGTCATGTCATTGCATTTGGGATTATTTTATTATTACTTTTACTTATTATTACTATGGTTTGGTATTTACTTACACTTAGTAATTGCTAATAAAATTTTGACCAACTTATAAAAGCAATGCTCAGCCTCAGCCTTTATTTCATTGATTAGCCTTACACCACATGAACTCCCACCTTTGGTGAGTTCATGCCACATTATTCCCCACGACTTGTTGAGCTATGAACGTATGTGAGCTCACTCTTGCTATCTCACACCCCCCACAGAAGAAGAGCAGGTGGTTCAGTAGGAGCCACAAGGCGAGGAGTTTGATCTGATCTAGGTGGCGTTTCTCAGTTGACATTGGCGCCGACGATCCTTAGTTAGTTTTATGTTTATTCTTTTATTTTGTATTAAGTCTTCCTCTATGTAATAAGTACTCTGATGTTTTATGACATTTATCTCTATACACTCTGTTATTATATATGTTGTCTTCTTTGGCGCATGTATGAGATGCACCCGGCTTTGTTCTTTAAAACCGGGTGTGACAGAAGTGGTATCAGAGGAAATGTTGACTGTAGGACGAAACCTAGATAGAAATGGACAAAACCCTTACCTACTTACCTCATTCTGATTCATTCTATACTTACCTTACTCTGATTCTTTCTACACTTAACTTGATCATGTCTCACCTTCTACTGTTCTACTCTGATCATTCTTACCTTTTCTATTCTAAGACAAGATGGATTTCACACCTTGGAATCCCTACCCCTATGAACTTTTAAGAGATAGGTGACCTAAGACAAAATTAAAATTATTTTCTCTATTAAAAATGTTGGTTGATTGTTCTGATGATCAATGTCTGATTTGCTTCTTTGATTGATTGAAATAGTATAGACGGGCATCTTAGCATGTACCACCATAGGTAACGTATTAGCTTTAGTGGATAACACACTAATCTACTTAGCTAATAAATCCCCCACAGTAACATTTCTCGTAACTACTCGCCTTGTCTATAATTCTTCCTTCCTTACCCTGTGTTTCTAACCCAGATGGGCTACCCCTATAGTGTTAGAAGAGAGCATTATAGACGTGATCCTTGGTATGTCGTAGTTAAGAGAGGCAAAGACAGTTTATACCCTGTGCTAAAGGAACCTTAGAACTCACCAGTGCCAAAGGAGAAAGATTTGAAGTTGAAGTTGCAGTAACTACCACCATCAGACTAGCGGCATTCTTAGTAGATGAGAAGTTTGTGGGTGACAACATCCGTGCAGTTAGAGATTTTTCGGATGTCTTTCCAAAGGAGTTATTAGGGATGCCACCAGATATGAAAGTCGAGTTCGTCATTGGTCTCTTACCTGGGACTGCTCCTATTTCTAAACGGTTATACAGGATGTCCGTAGAAGAACTAAAGGAACTTAAGAAGCAGTAACAGGGTTACAAGATGCTGGGTACATTCGTTCGAATTCTTCACCTTGTAGAGCACCAGTTCAATTCGTATAGAAGAAAGATGGATCGCAAGGGATGTGCGTGGATTATAGGTCCCATAACGATGTCATTGTGAAGAACAAGTGTCCATTACCCCGTATTGAGGATTTATTTAATCGGATAAGAGGGCAAGAGTATTCTCGAAGATTGATCTCCGATCGAGATACCATCAAATGAAGATTAGGCCATCGGGCATTCCCAAGATGATTTTATCGACCCGATATGGTTTATATGAGTTCACCGTTATGTCATTTGGACTAACTAATGCACCAGCCTATTTTATGGAACTGAGGAATAAGGAGTTCATGATCTGGACAGATTCGTCATGGTTCTCATCGACGATATTCTTATTTATTCCAAGAGTGAAAGTGATCATGAACAACATCTAAGGTTGATGCTATAGAAGCTGCGAGATAATCAACTCTATGCTAAGTTCAGCAAGTGCGAGTTTTGGATTGACAAGGTGCCATTCCTTGGTCATATTATTTCTAATGGAGGAATAGCAGTGGATCCTGCTAAAGTCAAGGAGATAATGGAGTGGAGAGTGCCCACTACAGTTACTGAGATCCGGAGTTTCTTGGGGCTTGCAGGATACTATCGGAGATTTATTGAGGGATTCTCTAAGATTGCCAAGCCTATGACCTCGCTTCTGGAGAAAGGAAGAGAATTTAAGTGGGATGAGAAATGCCAAGACAACTTTGATCAATTAAAGAAGAGATTGATGTCACCTCCAGTGTTGGTTATGCCAGATTTACAGAAAGGATTTGATGTTTATTGTGATGCATGTGGCCAAGGATTGGGATGTGTTCTTATGCAATAAGGACATGTGATTGCCTACGCGTCTCGTTAGTTACGAAAACACGAGTTGAACTACCCCACTCATGACTTAGAACTGGCAGCCGTTGTGCACGCACCTAAGATATGGAGACACTACGTTATGGGAACTAAGTGTCAAGTGTACACGGATCATAAGAGTTTGAAGTATATATTCACTCAGAAGGATCTCAACCTTAGGCAACGCCGTTGGTTGGAGCTCATTAAGGATTATGATTTTGAGATTCACTATCACCCAGGCAAGGCAAATTTGGTTGCAGATGCCTTGAGTCGGAAAGAGCATGTTCACTCCGCTTTTGTTGTCCAGCTACCTGATGAATTAGCAAAAGATTTTGAGAGACTCAACTTGGGAATTGTTACACACACTGAAGGAGTTACCATCGAGTTGGAACCTACCTTGGAGCAAGAAATTCGTAAAGGCCAAGTGGGTGATGCTAAAATTCAAGAGATTAAGGATCTGATTACGGAAGGAAGAGTTCCGGAATTCACGGAGGATGAGCAAGGTACTATATGGTTCAAAGATCGGATATGTGTTCCGGAGAATGATAGCCTTCGTGAGACTATATTGAAAGAAGCTCATGATTCTGATTACTCAATCCACCCTGGTAGCACTAAGATGTATCAGGATTTGAAGCAAAAGTATTGGTGGTATGGACTGAAAAGAGATGTTGCTGCACATGTGGCTAAGTGTGATGTGTGTCAAAGAGTCAAGGCCGAACATCAAAGACCAGCTGGACTATTGCACCCATTGAAGATACCTGAGTGGAAATGGGAAGAAATTGGTATGGATTTCATTGTTGGACTACCCCGCACCCCTGCTGGGTATGACTCTATTTGGGTAATTGTGGACAGATTGACAAAAGTGGCTCATTTCATACCAGTGAGGACTAATTACACGGGAGCCAAGCTAGCAGAATTGTATATGACTCGGATAGTTTGTCTACATGGAGTACCAAAGAAGATCGTGTCTGGTCGAGGATCGCAGTTTACTTCTCGATTTTGGAAGAAGTTGCATGAGAGCTTGGATACAAAGTTGAATTTTAGCTCAGCCTACCATCCCCAGACTGATGGACAGACAGAGAGGACTAATCAAGTGCTGGAAGATATGTTAAGAGCTTGTGCTCTCAAGCATGGTGGCAGTTGGGAGAAGAGCTTACCGTATGCTGAGTTTTCTTATAATAATAGCTACCAGGCTAGTTTGAAGATGTCACCATTCGAGGCTTTGTATGGCAGAAAATGCAGGACTCCCCTGTATTGGGATCAGACTGGAGAAAGATAGTTCTTTGGGCCTGAACTTATACAAGAGGCAGAAGAACAAGTTCGAATGATAAGAGAAAATTTGAGAATTGCACAATCCAGGCAAAAGAGCTATGCTGATAATAGGAGAAGATTACTGGAGTTTAAGGAGGGTGATCATGTCTATTTGAAGGTGTCACCACTCCGGGGTATGAGAAGATTCAAAGTCAAAGGAAAGTTTTCCCCTCGCTTTATTGGACCCTTCTTAATCTTAAAGCGAGTGGAAGAGGTTGCATACCAATTGGAGTTGTCGGATCATCTGTCAGATGTACATGATGTGTTCCATGTATCTCAGCTAAAGAAGTGCCTTAGGGTACCTGAGGAGCAGTTACCAATGGAGGACCTTAGTGTTCAAGATGACCTGACTTATGCTGAGTACCCAATCAAGATTCTGGACACTTTGACTCGAGTTACAAGAAATAAGGTGATAAAAATGTGCAAGGTACAATGGAGTCACCATGGAGAGGATGAAGCTACTTGGGAAAGAGAAGAAGAGCTTCGTATAGATTTTCCCCATCTTTTCCCTTGTCCTTCCTAAATCTCGAGGACGAGATTATTTTTAAGGGGGGTAGGATTTGTAATGCCTAAATTTGTAACTCATATGAAGAGAGAGTATTTTCTTTATCTATATGTGTGTACCATCTCTAGTTAATATCACATGTGAATAAACACCATCAAAAGGGGATTGAATAACCAATAACACCTAAATAAATCATGCATCATGCTGAGTTTTACTTGATTATGCATTTGTGGCTAATAAAATAAAGGCAATGTTAATATATTAATGGACACATGGATTTAAATTCTATTTTTGGAAAGCAAAATTTTAAAGAAATGTGGAGAAGGGGGGAAAAGCATTATCCATCACTAAATAAAAATTTCTTAAAAATAAATTAATTTATCCCATGTCATATTCAAGTGGGATAATTAATTTGGAGACAAGTTTGCTGTGGAATTCGAATTCAAATTCAAATTGGAGTTTGAATTGGAAAAAGAAGAAAAGAAAATAGAAAATAAAATGGAAAAAGATTAAAACCCTGCCTGGGCCTCGGATTCTCCTTTCGGCCCACCAGAAGAAACCACGCGCGCGGCCCACGAAGCCACTTATAGCGCGCCCACGCTTCCCGACCGGCTTACAGGCGGGCCCGGTCTGGCAGCCCTTGCACGGTGGCTATCCCGCGTCCCGGTGTCTCTACCGCGCGGGCCCCATACGTCAGTGGCCGTGGGTGCTCGCGATCGTGTTACGCTGCCTTGTGGGTCCCCTAGGTCAGCCGCTGAACCGTCTTCCTCATCCTTCGCCGCGCGAATCGCGCGTGCTCGGTCATGGCAGGCGCTGCGGACTCCGTTGCTGACCGACCCCTACGCATAAAATGAATCGCGCCGCAGCTCCCTCTTTCCCTATTCCCCCTCGAAACGCAACCGGCAGCACTGTTGCATCGCCGTGGGACCTCGGGGCGCGACGACTTCGCCGCCGCCGCTGACTTGGCCCTACGCCACCGTTCCGGGGTCGATTGGGGGCTTGGGTGGTTCGCCTGGGACTGTGAAACACGTCCGTGGCGGATTGGGGCCCGGAAAGCCTCGGTCATCGACGGAACCGTTCGTCGGAGTCGAAGGAACACCGCCGAGCCGCCCCGACCCGTGAACAACTCGTCTACACGCCCGATTCTCGGTAATCTTCACCTCCTTCGTGTTCGTCGTAGTCATATCTTCGTGTGGTAGGGATTAATTAAGGTTTGGGTCATCCGCGCGCCCGGGGCGATGTCGCCGGCGTTCGGCCGCCGTAGGTGTGGGCGGCGCCGCCGCGCATGCCTGCCTAGTTGGGGCGGTGAACGTGCACCGTCGGATCGTTGACGGACGATCCTGATTAGATCAGGCATACCCCTTCGCTCGATCGAACTGAGACCGTAGATGCGAGATCCAGTGGCGCGGAGTGGATCCGCGACTCATTAAATCCGGGCCGTTCACTGTTGATCCAACGACTTCGCGCGTGTTAGATTTCATAAAGACTTAGATTCAATCTGGTACATCCACGTCTGATCCAACGGCCCATCGTGGCCGATACCGCTTCGCAGCGCCATTTTGCGTAAGAACCTTCGGGGTTCTGAAGAATAGAACCCGTCGTCCTTGCCTGGGGTTTTCTGAGTCTTGGGAATTTTGCACCTTAGCCCCTGCACTTTCCATAATTTGAGGTCTAGTCCAAACAGTGGGAAAACTTATAAAATAAATTAAGAAATAGATTTTTATGTGTAAAAATAATCCTAGAACTTGTATAATTCATAGAAAATGCATAGGAACTCCAAATTGGTCCATTCCAGTTCCTAAATTTTTGTAATAATATTGTCTACCCATTAGTGCCTCTGTTCTGACATGACAAACACATTAAAGTTATTCTTTCACTTAATCTTGTATTAAATGCATAAAACCTTAGAAAATCCATAACTTAAAATATATAACTCCAAATTTAATGATTCCAATTCCTGTGATCTTATTTTAATGTCTAGTTTATTACTGTATATTCTATTTGCATGTTTGATGTGATGTTAATTTATGCTATGCTATGTATGTATTGTATTGATGCGAGTAGACGAGCAAGCCACTGTGGAATCTGAGGTTCAACAAGTCGAGACTGCTGAGCAGGAGCTCGTGGAAGGCAAGTTGTGCCCTTGATCACTTCTTTTACCTAGTCATGTTCTGATTAATCATAATGATCTGCATAGGTTAATTTTGATGGGACCCAATAGGTTACCCTAGTTTGACTATCTTTATACCTTGTTCACCACTGGATTTTCGGGTAGTACCTGCTATTGCTTTATGTGGTTTTGGGTATAGAGATACATTTTATTCATGATTATCTTTTATTATCATTTATTATTTACTGTTCATGATAAGATCATTATGTTAATTGGAACATGGTGAACCACCCGGGAAAACAGTGCTACCACAAGGGTTTATGGACGCCCTTGGCTAACTAATTAGGAAAGCTAGTGGAAGACTACCTTACCCGAAAGGGGCAAGGGCAGTAGGGGAGTGGTCAGTGTAGGGAGGTCCTTGGTTGATTTTGCTGCGATGGCGGTCAGGCGAGGGATTCCTGCACTGGAGCTTCCTATAAACTGTAGCGGGTTTTCTGAAGCTAGTGGAACTTTGTAAAGGCCTCGTAGTGTTACCCTGCCTCGCCTCCTCGGTAGAGGTGTATGTGATTGGCCGTCTCTTGGCAGATGGGTAACATGACTTGTGGGTAAAGATGCGCAACCTCTGCAGAGTGTAAAACTGGTATACTAGCCGTGCTCACGGTCATGAGCAGGGTAAAGATGCGCAACCTCTGCAGAGTGTAAAACTGGTATACTAGTCGTGCTCACGGTCATGAGCGGCTCGGACACTCACATGATTAAATTATGGAACTTAAACTTAACCTGTCATGTCATTGCATTTGGGATTATTTTATTATTACTTTTACTTATTATTACTATGGTTTGGTATTTACTTACACTTAGTAATTGCTAATAAAATTTTGACCAACTTATAAAAGCAATGCTCAGCCTCAGCCTTTATTTCATTGATTAGCCTTACACCACATGAACTCCCACCTTTGGTGAGTTCATGCCACATTATTCCCCATGACTTGTTGAGCTATGAACGTATGTGAGCTCACTCTTGCTATCTCACACCCCCCCACAGGAGAAGAGCAGGTGGTTCAGTAGGAGCCACAAGGCGAGGAGTTTGATCTGATCTAGGTGGCGTTTCCCAGTTGACATTGGCGCCGACGATCCTTAGTTAGTTTTATGTTTATTCTTTTATTTTGTATTAAGTCTTCCGCTATGTAATAAGTACTCTGATGTTTTATGACATTTATCTCTATACACTCTGTTATTATATATGTTGTCTTCTTTGGCGCATGTATGAGATGCACCCGGCTTTGTTCTTTAAAACCGGGTGTGACAGCATAGGAGGAAGTAAGTATGGTCTAGTTATTGTTGATGACTTTTCCCGCTTCACTTGGGTGTTCTTTTTGCAGGATAAGTCTGAAACCCAAGGGACCCTCAAGCGCTTCCTCAGGAGAGCTCAAAATGAGTTTGAGCTCAAGGTGAAGAAGATAAGGAGCGACAACGGGTCCAAATTCAAGAATCTTCAAGTGGAGGAGTTCCTTGAGGAGGAAGGGATCAAGCACGAGTTCTCCGCTCCTTACACACCTCAGCAAAATGGTGTGGTAGAGAGGAAGAACAGGACGCTCATTGATATGGCGAGGACTATGCTTGGAGAGTTCAAGACCCCCGAGTGCTTTTGGTCGGAAGCCGTGAACACGGCTTGCCACGCCATCAACAGGGTCTACCTTCACCGCCTCCTCAAGAAGACTTCATATGAGCTGCTAACTGGTAACAAACCCAACGTGTCTTATTTTCGTGTATTTGGGAGCAAGTGTTATATTCTTGTGAAGAAAGGTAGAACTTCTAAATTTGCTCCCAAAGCTGTAGAAGGTTTTTTATTAGGTTATGATTCAAATACAAAGGCGTATAGGGTCTTCAACAAATCATCAGGTTTGGTTGAAGTCTCTAGCGACATTGTATTTGATGAGACTAATGGCTCTCCAAGAGAGCAAGTTGTTGATCTTGATGATGTAGATGAAGAAGACGTTCCAACGGCCGCGATACGCACCATGGCGATTGGAGATGTACGGCCTCAGGAACATTTGGAGCAAGATCAACCGTCTTCCTCAACTATGGTGCATCCCCCAACCCAAGATGACGAACAGGTACCTCAAGTGGAGGCGCATGATCAAGGGGGAGCACAGGATGTTCAAGTTGAAGAGGAAGAAGCACCTCAGGCACCTCCAACCCAAGTTCGAGCGACGATTCAAAGGGATCATCCCGTTGACCAAATATTGGGTGATATTAGCAAGGGAGTAACTACTCGATCGAGATTAGTTAATTTTTGTGAGCATTACTCCTTTGTCTCTTATATTGAGCCTTTCAGGGTAGAAGAGGCCTTGCTAGATCCGGACTAGGTGTTGGCCATGCAGGAGGAACTCAACAACTTCAAGTGCAATGAAGTTTGGACACTGGTTCCTCGTCCCAAGCAAAATGTTGTGGGAACCAAGTGGGTGTTCCGCAACAAACAGGACGAGCACGGGGTGGTGACGAGGAACAAGGCTCGACTTGTGGCAAAAGGTTATGCCCAAGTCGCAGGTTTGGACTTTGAGGAGACTTTTGCTCCTGTGGCTAGGCTAGAATCAATTCGTATCTTGCTAGCATATGCCGCTCACCATTCTTTCAGGTTGTACCAAATGGATGTGAAGAGCGCTTTCCTCAACGGGCCGATCAAGGAGGAGGTGTACGTGGAGCAACCCCCTGGCTTCGAGGATGAACGGTACCCCGACCACGTGTGTAAGCTCTCTAAGGCGCTCTATGGACTTAAGCAAGCCCCAAGAGCATGGTATGAATGCCTTAGAGACTTTTTAATTGCTAATGCTTTCAAGGTCGGGAAAGCCGATCCAACTCTTTTTACTAAGACTTGCGATGGTGATCTTTTTGTGTGTCAAATTTATGTCGATGACATAATATTTGGTTCTACTAATCAAAAGTCTTGTGAAGAGTTTAGTAGGGTTATGACGCAGAAATTCGAGATGTCGATGATGGGCGAGTTGAACTACTTCCTTGGGTTCCAAGTGAAGCAACTCAAGGACGGCACTTTCATCTCCCAAACGAAGTATACGCAAGACTTGCTAAAGCGGTTTGGGATGAAGGACGCCAAGCCCGCAAAGACGCCGATGGGAACTAACGGACACACCGACCTCAACAAAGGAGGTAAGTCCGTTGATCAAAAAGCATACCGGTCCATGATAGGTTCTTTGCTTTATTTATGTGCTAGTAGACCGGATATTATGCTTAGCGTATGCATGTGTGCTAGATTTCAATCCAATCCTAAGGAGTGTCACTTAGTGGCTGTGAAGCGAATTCTTCGATATTTAGTCGCTACGCCTTGCTTCGGGATCTGGTATCCAAAGGGGTCTAACTTTGACTTGATTGGGTACTCAGATTTCGACTATGCTGGATGTAAGGTCGATAGGAAGAGTACATCGGGGACGTGCCAATTCTTAGGAAGGTCCCTGGTGTCATGGAATTCTAAGAAACAATCCTCCGTTGCCCTATCCACCGCTGAGGCCGAGTACGTTGCCGCAGGACAGTGTTGCGCGCAACTACTTTGGATGAGGCAAACCCTCCGGGACTTTGGCTACAATCTGAGCAAAGTCCCACTCCTATGTGACAATGAGAGTGCTATCCGAATAGCGGAAAATCCTGTTGAGCACAGCCGCACAAAGCACATTGACATCTGGCATCACTTTTTGAGAGACCACCAGCAAAAGGGAGATATCGAAGTGTTTCATGTTAGCACCGAGAACCAGCTAGCCGATATCTTTACCAAGCCTCTAGATGAGAAGACCTTTTGCAGGCTGCGTAGTGAGCTAAATGTCTTAGATTCGCGGAACTTGGATTGAATTGTAGCATACATGTGTTTATGCCTTTGATCATGTTCATTCTGCATTTTGTTGCTTATTGTGGTGCTCAAGTTGTACAAACACTCCCTGGACCTCACAAGTCTTGTTTGCAAGTGATGCACATATTTAGGGGGAGCTGTGCTACAACTTGACCCTTTGAGACTAACCATATGCTTGAGTTTGCTTGTTTTAGTCTCAAAGGAGGTTTGAAAGGGAAAAGGTGGACTTGGACCATGAAAGACTTCCACTGCACTCCGATGAGAGGGTAACTTATTCCAAGTTCATCTCATGTACTCTTATTGCCTTTGTGTTCTCATTTGAAGATTTTGGTGAGGCAATGGGGTTAAAAGGGCCAAGATTGATCCCGTTTTGGTGCTTGATGCCAAAGGGGGAGAAAATAAAGGCCAAAGCAATAGATGGAGCAGCTACCACTTGAGAAATTTTGAAAATAGTAGATTAGAGCTTTTGGTTTGTCAAAACTCTTTTATTGTCTCTTATGTCAAAAGTTGGTCTCTTGTGGGGAGAAGTGTTGATTATGGGAAAAAGGGGGAGTTTTTGAAATCCTTGATCAAATTTCTTTGGAATACCTCTCTTTATGTCTCTACAAGTGGATTTGACTTAGAGATAGGAATTTGAGTTTAATTTGCAAAAACAAACCAAGTGGTGGCATAGAGTGATCCATATATGTCAAATTGAATCAAAACAATTTTGAGTTCTTATTTGAATTGATTTTGTACTTGTTCTACTTGCTTTATGTTGTGTTGGCATAAATCACCAAAAAGGGGGAGATTGAAAGGGAAATGTGCCCTTGGGCCATTTCTAAGTATTTTGGTGATTTAGTGTCCAACACAAGTGCCCTAGTGGAAAAAGGTGGACAAAGTACAAATCAAGGATAAAGGTATGTTTCTCAGACTTAGTACATTGTTTTATGGACTAATGTATTGTGTCTAAGTGCTGGAAACAGAAAAAATCGAGTTGGAGAAGAGATGGCTTGAGCAGCCAAAGTATGCTCAGTCTGGGAGCACCGGACTGTCCGGTGGTGCACCGGACAGTGTCCGGTGTGCCAGGCTGGCTCGAGCGAAGTGGCTGCTCTCGGGACTTCGACGGCGGTGTATGGCTATAATTCACCGGACTGTCCGGTGGTGCACCGGACTGTCCGGTGGGCCGTTCACAGGCGAACTCGTCGCTCTCGGGAATTCATCGTCGACGTACGGCTATAATTCACCGGACTGTCCGGTGTGCACCGGACTGTCCGGTGAGCCAACGGTCGACAGGGCCAACGGTCGGCCGCGCGATCTGCGTGGGACACGTGGCCGAGCCAACGGCTAGAAGGGGGCACCGGACTGTCCGGTGTGCACCGGACATGTCCAGTGCGCCAACGGCTCCCAGGCTGCCAACGGTCGACTGCGCCATTTTTGGAAAGAAATCGGGCACCGGACAGTGTCCGGTGTGCACCGGACTGTCCGGCGCCAGTCGACAGAAGGCAAGATCAGCCTTCCTAGAATGCTCTCAACGGCTCCTAGCTGCCTTGGGGCTATAAAAGGGGCCCCTAGGCGCATGGAGGAGAACATCAAGCATTCCTACAACATTCCTAAGCACCAAGACCTCGATTCCGCGCATTTGTTTCATTGTGATAGCATATAGAGCTCTAGTGGAGTTGTGAACTCATTGGGTTGTGTTGCGAGCTCTTGTTGCGACTTGTGTGCGTGTTGACACTTTGATTCTTGGGTCTTGTGTGCATTGCTAATCCCTCCCTTGCTCCGTGATTCTTTGTGAACTTCAAGTGTAAGGGCGAGAGGCTCCAAGTTGTGGAGATTCCTCGCAAACGGGATTGAGAAAAGCAAGCAAAACACCGTGGTATTCAAGTGGGTCTTTGGACCGCTTGAGAGGGGTTGATTGCAACCCTCGTCCATTGGGACGCCACAACGTGGAGTAGGCAAGCGTTGGTCTTGGCCGAACCACGGGATAACCACCGTGCCATCTCTGTGATTGATCTTGTTGGTTATTGTGTTTTGTTGAAGATTCCTCTCTAGCCACTTGGCGGTTATTGTGCTAACACTTAACCAAGTTTTTGTGGCCTAAGTTTTAAGTGTTACAGGATCACCTATTCACCCCCCCCTCTAGGTGCTCTCAGCTTCCCTTTGCGTAGGGGCACCAACGAGGATTAGTTGGAACCTTGCGCGGTTCCGGATACCTCGGTAAAAATACCGGCGTCATCCACGAGAGTTTGCATCTCTACCTTGCTCTTTAAGTTTCCGCATTTTAAGCATTTAAGTTTCAATCTTGTATTCATACTTATATAGTGTAGATTGAAACTTAGCCATTGCGGTAGATATAGCAACACTTAGACAAAACGTAGTTTGCACTCTCTAGTATGATTATTTGCATAGGTTTTGATCTAGGGATTTATTTGTGACTTAGTTCAGTGAAAGTTTTAGAAGTCCTAATTCACCCCCCTCTTAGGAGTCACCTGTTTCCTACAAGTGGTATCAGAGCCTGGTTTGGCTCATTTGAAACACTTTAGCTTCACCGCTAAAAGAGCCGACGTTTTTTAGAGGAAGGGATGGATACCCATAGGCCACCACACTTCGACGGCACTAACTTTCCATATTATAGTGCTAGAATGGCTTGCTACCTAGAGGCCGTTGATCTAGGTGTTTGGAGAGTCACTCGTGACGGGATGAAACCCCCTAAGAATCCTGAAAAACCCACCACGAGTGAGGAAAAGAAATTCACTTAAATGCTAGAGCCAAAAATTGCTTGTATGAATCTCTTAGCATGGATATCTTTAATCAAGTATTTACATTGAAGACTGCTAATGAGATTTGGCTAAAATTGCATGAGCTCCATGACGGCACATCCAATGTCCGTGAGCAAAAACATTGCCTAGTCTTAAATGAGTTTAATTCTTTTGCTATGAAAGATGATGAGCTTGTTAGAGACATGTATTCTTGTTTGAATCTAATTATCAATGAGCTCAACTCTATTGACATTAATAAGCTAGGTGATGCAGACATTGTGAGGAAGATTATCTCCCTACTACCACAACAAAGATATGGGAGCATCATCACCATCCTTCACAACATGGAGGACTTGAGTACCATGACCCCGACCATTGTGATTGGGAAAATCACGGCTTTTGAGATGTCGCGAAAAATGTGTCGGGGAGAGGAGCCAACTTCCTCAAAGCCATATGCTTTTACATGTGATGAAAGGAAGGGTAAAAAGAAGGCTTCCACTCCAAGTTCCTCAAGTGAAGAAGAGGAAGAAGAAGAAAGTGATGATGAAGAAGATAATCAACCATCAACATCATCCTCCAAGGACGAATAAATAATCCAACGCGTCGGAAAGGTAATGGGGATGATCCGCAAGATTAATCTAATGGATGTGCCCCTGCAGGTAGAGGATCTTCTCTTTAACATTGACAGGAAAAAGCAAAGAAAGAGAGGATGCTTCGCATGTGGGGAGAAGGGCCACTTCAGGGACAGCTGTCCAACTATGGCCGAACCCAAAAAGGAGAGGAGCAAAGGCAAGGCACTAACAAGTGTCAAGACTTGGGACGATTCTTCAAGCGAAGATGAACCTCCAAGGAGACGCAGCCACCGATCCTCATCACGCTCATCATGGTCATCATGCAAGTGCCTTATGGTAATAGGTAAAATAAGTATCCCATCCTCTAGTGATGAAAGTAGTAGTGATGATGAAGGTGAGGGAAAGCCCTCCGTAGATGAGCTTGCGGAAGCCGTTAAATTTTTTCAGGATGTTTGCACTAAGCAAAAGGCTCAACTTAAAACCTTGAAAAATAAGTTGAATAGCTCTCAAAATGATTATAAAGGTTTGCTAGAAAATTTGAAACATTTGCAAATTTGAATTGTGAGCTGTCAACCAAAATTGAGCAATTAGAGTCTAGTGCTCCATCCACTGCTACCGATGATGGCCTTATTAAAAAGAATGAAAAACTTAAGGCTAAGTTAGCTAGCTCCCAAGAAGCTATTGAAAATTTGCTAGGAAAAATGGAAATTCTTAGCATACACAATAATGAGCTAACTACTAAGCTAGAAAACATTGGTAGCACCCCAGTGGCATCTTTAATTGAAATTCCTGAAGTTATTAAAAAGGATGCTTCTACTTCTTGCTTTGATTTAATTAATGATTCTAACCCCTGCAACCAAGTTCTTGTTAAGAGTATTGTTATAGAAACATGTTCGGATGAGGTTACAAAGGAAAATGAGCAATTAAAGCAAGAAGTGGCTCGCCTTGGCAAGGCTTTGTATGAAAAGAAAGGCAAAGCCAAACAAATCCGACCTTCACAAGATAACACCACTGCGGGAGTGAACAAGCCTGTGAAGGGAGAAACCGTAATTTGTAGGCTATGCCACAAGGCCATAAGTCTTTCCAATGCAAGGCGATGACCAGGGATAAGCAAAAGCAAAAGTCAACAAGCAAATCTCCAACACCTACATCAAAAAGGTGGATAAAAAGGATGCTACACCATTATTTGATCAAAAAGAAAAAGAATGGAAAGGTGATAGCAATCAAGGTCAACAAGCAAGCCAACAAAGGAAAGGGAGCCAAACACATCTGGGTGCCAAAGGAAATAATTTCAACTATGAAAAGCACCAAGAAGGTTTGGATCCCGAAAGGGAAGTGAGTAGTCCAAAGGACAACGGGAAATTTGGAGACTTGGCAAAGTTAGGATGTATATCATGGGATACATCAAATTGGATCAAGTTTATTGCCAAGTGGGTTAAATAAAATTTTGGACCCAAATTTCCCCACCCATGACTAAGGTAACTAGATTTATTGTACTTCTTATTTTTAGATATGCATATTTATTTATCTTATATCTAGTTTACCTTTCATGCCTAGTATTGCAATTAATATGTTTATTTAAAATGCATGCATACTAGGAAAATCTCATGGTAGGATTGCTTGTCTTTAATTCATACACTTAAGCAAACCTACATGGTTTAAAACATTTATTCAAGCACGACACATAGCTTCTTTATAACTCCATAGTAAATGATACACCAATTGATATTTTTATGCTACAAGTGATAAAAACTCTTATGTGTATCATTTAACTCATATGTGCCAAAGTTTGGATTATAGATAATTTGCCCCTCTTGATATAAAATCAAAGTGCATGTCTCCTACAAGTATTCAAAACTTATATGCACACCTTCAGGGGGAGGTTACTCTATAATCTAAGACTTTGAGACTAATATCTTTTTCAAGTCTATTTCATGTGATAGTCTCATTGTAAGAAAAATGAAGTCCCCGGAGAAAGACAACAATCTTCCACTGCAATATCTCCAATAACTCTCATGTCTCACCACGCCTGCCATTGACTTTCAATTGGTATCTTTGAGACTACATTTAATATCATTTACATGTCTTCTCCAATATTTGATTAGGCTATATTTTCATATCTTATACTTCCATGTTGCTAACATGCATATATGGTTAATTCATATTCTGTTACCCATGCATAAGGAAGTTAGTCTAATCAAATCATGCCTTGCACCTCTAATTTTCACATGTTTTTTCCTAAGTAGAAGATCTCTGTCAGGGGGTATTTCTTCGTCTCTAAAAAGGGGGGAGAAATTTTCTTTCTAAAAGAGAACACTCATTTAGGGTGAGTAATCATTTGATGGCATCCTTCAAGTGGTTTCAATTGGTATCCTACAACTGGTATCAATTGACAAATTCTTTATGAGGGAAAGTTTTTTGTTTACTTCCTATCTACTTTTAATGTCTTCCTTTTCGGTGGTTGATGCCAAAGGTGGAGAAATTTAGGGACCAAAGCAATGAAAAATGTATCAAACACCAAACACCACCAATTTAAAATTTTAAAATCTGCAAGTGGCTTTTCAAGT
Source organism: Zea mays (assembly GCF_902167145.1). NCBI lineage: Eukaryota > Viridiplantae > Streptophyta > Magnoliopsida > Poales > Poaceae > Zea > Zea mays. Next base: position 82,395,045 of record NC_050105.1, read on the forward strand.
GGTTTTGGTTATTTGGTCCAAAATAGGAAGTAAGTGAATTATGGAGTTAGGGGGAGGCTTAAGTCCATAATATCACATTGTGGGGACAAAACATGCACCCTAGCAAGTAGTTTGCATTCTTTCATTCAAATACTTGTATTATCTGCTTGCTTTGGTTGTGTTGTCATCAATCACCAAAAAGGGAGAGATTGTAAGGAAAATAGACCCCGGGCCATTTGGCTAATTGAGTTTTGGTGTTTGATGATTAACACAATCTGTGAACTAATAAGTTTCCTAGTGTTTGTGTTTGTAGTTCACAGGATGCTAGAATTACTTGGACTAAGGAATTGAGAAAAAGCAACACCTCAAAAGAAGACATTAAGAAGATCCAAGAAAAGTCCAAGAATGAAGATGAGTGTTGCCTGCGGACTGTCTGTGCGTGGAGCACCGAACTGTTCGGTGGCACACCAGACTATCCAGTGCACCAGGAACCGAAGCCCAACGGCTAGTTCCAGGTGGCATTGGGGAGGGAAGACCACCGGACTGCCCCATGTGAAGTCCGGACTGTTCGGTGTGAAAAGGTTTGCGTGCCAACGGTCACCTGCTCTGACAAACCAACGGCTAGGCGCACCAGACAAGGAACAGTACGCTGTTCGGTGCACCATCGGACTGTCCGGTGTGACCACAGAAAGCAGCAGCTTTCCTCCAACGGCTATAATTGTGTTGGGGGCTATAAATACACCCCCAACCGGCCATTTCCAAGTGTGGGAGCCCAAGAGATATACCAAGGCATATAGTTGACACTTCCAAGTGCTCTTACACCCAAGTGCTTAATAGAATCACTCGATGATTAGCGTAGGTGCTTTGCGAAGAGCTTAGGTTAGTTAGACCGCTTTAGCGCTTGCTCTAGGTGAACCCTAGTTAGTTGAGTGAGTTTTGTAAAACCACACAACCCCCGGCTCTTGCGCGAGCCGTTGTAATTGTACCGAGTGGGGTGAGAGTCTTGCGAGACCGTGACAACCGCATTTGTGTCATGGCCGCCACCGTGTACCGGAGGGAACGAGGCCCGCGATGTTTTTGGCTGGAAGCTCGATAGTGAGACGGCGAGGAGCGTCTGAGAGGAGCCAAAAGTGGAGCACCACTTGCATGTGGAGAAGGCTTGTGGCTCTCTACGGAGTTACTCGACTGAGGTGCTTGGCCCTCGCGTGGGCTTTCCTTTGCGTAAGGGCACCAACGAGGATTAGTCGGGACCTTGCGCGGTTCCGGATACCTCGGTAAAAATACCGGCGTCATCCACGAGAGTTTGCAGCTCTACCTTGCTCTTTAAGTTTCCGCGTTTTAAACATTTAAGTTTCAATCTTGTATTCATACTTATATAGTGTAGATTGAAACTTAGCCATTGCGGTAGAGATAGCAACACTTAGACAAAACCTAGTTTGCACTCTCTAGTGTGATTATTTGCATAGGTTTTGCTCTAGGGATTTATTTGTGGCCTAGTTCAGTGAAAGTTTTAGAAGTCCTAATTCACCCCCCCCCCTCTTAGGTGTCACCCGTTTCCTACAAAAACTATGGCTAAATATAATTCGGTATTGCACCAAATTTGTACCAACTTATCCCTTTGCGTTAAGATATCACATAATAGGGAAAGATTAAAAAACCTTGTCCAGTTTCCACCCAAGCACCATTCAAAGTGCTCGTGGCTACAGAAAGATGCTTACAAGCAGTACATCGACCTAATCGACACTATGCAAATTGATCAAGCATAGGATGAGATTCTAAAAACATATTTTAGCATCCATCCAAATGTCCAAATGGTAAAGGCATTAACACCGAAGTCAATCTTAGCTCCTAAAAGATCTGAAAACCCATTCACAAGAAGAGGGGCGAGGATGAGGGTGACAAGGGCAAAAGCAAAGCCACAACTGAATGTCCTCATACCCATGAGAAGTAAACTGACATGAGAAGGCCACAACACAAACAATATGGCCTGTAAGATCAAACATGATGTAAATATGGCATTTGGAAGCATTAATCCAAGGTATGCTGATCACCGATGCACATTGTCGACACCTACAAAGAAAAGAAGAACAAAGCAAAGGTGCATTTCACCATGGCCATCAATAATGAAGCCATCATGGATCAGGATGTGTCTCTATATATTAGATGTATTGTGTTACTAGGTGAGACCTTTGGGGCAACATATTAGAGGGACAGGGAGGATGAACATGTAGGACAACGGTGATAGCGGCGTGCAAGGATGGAGAGGCGATGGTGTCGGGGACCATAATTAGGGGTACCCTCAAGACCCCTAAAACTCAGCTGGTAACCCCCATCAGCACAAAGCTGCAAAGGCCTGATGGGTGCGATTAAGTCAAGGATCGGTCCATTCAAGGGACACGATCGTGCCTCGCCCGAGCCTAGCCTCGGGCAAGGGAAGTCGACCCTGGAGAACCTACGTCTCGCCCGAGGACCCCCTCCAGCAACGGGCACACTATCGGCTCGCCCGAGGCCCAGTCTTCACCGAGAAGCAACCTTGGCCACATCGCCACGCCGACCGACCAAATCGCAGGGGCATTTAATGCAAAGGTGGCCTGACACCTTTATCCTGACGCACGCCCTCCAGTCGACAGAGCCGAAGTGACCGCAGTCATTTCGCCGCTCTACTGACCGGTCTGACAAGAGGACAGCGCTGCCTGCGCCGCTTCGACTACTGAGCCACCCGACAGAGTGAGGCTGACAGCAGCCAAGGCTGGCCTCGAGCGTCATAGGAAACTCCGCCTCGCCCGACCCCAGGGCTCGGACTCGGGCTCAGCCCCGGAAGACGGCGAACTCCGCTCCGCCCGACCCAGGGCTCGGACTCGGGCTCAGCCCCAGAAGACGGCGAACTCCGCTCCGCCCGACCCAGGGCTCGGACTCGGGCTCAGCCCCGGAAGACGGTGAACTCCACTCCGCCCGACCCAGGGCTCGAACTCGGGCTCAGCCCCGGAAGACGGCGAACTCTGCCTCGCCCGACCCCAGGGCTCGGACATGGGCTCAACCCCGGAAGACGACAAACTCCGCCTCGCCCGACCCGGGGGCTCGACCTCGACCTCGACCTCGGAGGAGCCTCCACCTCGCCCAGCCTGGGGCACGGACCGACCACGTCAACAGGAAGCGCCATCATTACCCTACCCCGAGCTGACTCGGGCTACGGGGAACCAGACCGGCGTCCCATCTGGCTCGCTCCACCATGCGAGTAATGATGGCGCCCCGCATGCCCTGTGACGACGGCGGCTCTCAGCCCCCTTACGGAAGCAAGAGGACGTCAGCAAGGACTCGACAGCCCCAACAGCTGTCCTCCCGCCAGGCTCCAGCACTCCTCCGACGGCCACGACACCACGCGAACTGGGTGCCAAGACCCCTCCGGCTGCCACGATGGCATGTACTTAGGGCGCTAGCTCTCCACCGCTAGACACGTTAGCACATTGCTACACTCCCCATTGTACACCTGGATCCTCTCCTTACGCCTATAAAAGGGAGGACCAGGGCCCTCTTACAGAGGGTTGGCCCGCGTGGAGAAGGACGGGACGGCGCTCGCGCAAGGCCGCTCGCTCCCACTCCCGCGTGGACGCTTGTATCCCCCTACTGCAAGCGCACCCGATCTGGGCGTGGGGCTAACACGAAGGCCGCGGGTTCCACCTCCCACGCCTGTCTCCCTCCGGCTGCTTTTCCCCCCTTCACGTTCCGCCTCGCGCCGACCCATCTGGGCTGGGGCACGCAGCGACAATTCACTTGTCGGTCCAGGGACCCCCCGGGTTTTGAAACACCGACAGTTGGCGCGCCAGGTAGGGGTCTGCTGCGTGTTGACGAATAGCTTCCCGTCAAGCTCCAGATGGGCAGTCTCCAGCAACCTTTTTGGCCCGGGACGGTGCTCCGTTTCGGGAATCTTGAGTTCATGTCCCTCGACGGCAGCTACGACATGATAGTCCTTCCCCCGCCGCGCGACAGCGACAATGGCGGTCGACAACCCGCTCGCCGGCGGGGAAATCGACAACGCCTTCCCCACGTGGTGGAAGGACGACATTCGGGCTTGTCCCGTCCCCTCCCCCGCCGACGGAGGACGAGGCGGGGCAACCAAGGCCAAGCGGGAAGCGGCACCTCGTTGGCTGTCGAGCGAGTCAACGGCGCTGGCGCCCCAACGGAGGGCGCGTCGGGCATCGATCTCGCGTCTGAGACGAAGACGAGCGCTGCCTCCTCGCAACACGCCAATCTCAAGCAAACGCATGGCGCCAGCACGCTCGCGAGGGATTTGCTGGGCGTCACCCTCGTACCTGAGACAACGGTGCAGTCAGTCCCAGACGCGACCTCGTCACCGCCCGTCGACCGAAAGGTACCGACCGATTCCCATCTCGCGTCTTTTGGATTCGGCCTCGACCCACCAAGCGACTCCGCTTCGGTGAGCACTCTCATAGAGGCGAGTCAAAACCCTCTGGGGTATCGTGTGCGGTCACCCTGGGACCGACTGACGGCCGACTCGACCTGCGAGCCCTCGGGGTCCGAGGAAGATGGCGAGCCCGACCTCTGTTGGGATTTCTCCGGACTTGGTAACCCTAGTGCCGTGCACGACTTCATGACCGCATGTGACTACTGCCTTTTCGACTGTTCCGACGGCAGCCGTGGCCTCGACAACGAGGATCGCGGCCCAAGTTGTGAATGTTTCCACGTCGATCTAGGGGGTCCCGGCGAAGGCAACCATCTTGGTATGCCGGAAAACGGTGATCCCCCTAGGCCCGTGCCTCGCGTTGACATCCTTCGGGAGCTAGCTGTGGTCCCCGTCCCGGCGGGGGGTCCTGACCCACAACTCGAGCAAATCCACGAGAGGCAGGCTAGGCTCGACGAGGGAGCAGAAATGCTTGTGCCGATCCGCCGGGACATCGGGCAGGAATGGGCGGTCCAACCCCCGGCCGGAGAAGCGCGTCATCTCCCCCAGGACATCCAGCACCGCATCGCCGACGATGTCAGGGTGAGGCCACCGCCGGAGTCCAATGGAGTCGGCCAGAACCTGGCTGCAGCGGCAATACTCCTCCGCGCGATGCCGGAGCCATCAACCACCGAGGGGCGGCGTATCCAGGGAGAACTCAAGAATCTGCTGGAGGACGCTGCGGTCCGACGGGCCGAAAGCTCTGCCTCCCGAAGGCAGGGGTTCCCCTCGGAACATCGCGCCGCGACTTCCCGATTCATGCGGGAAGCCTCGGTCCACTCCGGGCGCACGCGCAACACAGCGCCTGCGGCCCCGGGTCGCCTCAGCAACGAGCGTCATCATCACAGCCGTCGAGCCCACCTCGACGACAGGGCGCGCCGAGGCTACCACCCCAGGCGTGGGGGACGCTACGACAGCGGGGAGGATCGGAGCCCTTCGCCCGAACCACCCGGTCCACAGGCTTTCAGCCGCGCCATACGACGGGCACCGTTCCCGACCCAGTTCCGAACCCCGACTACTATCACAAAGTACTCGGGGGAGACGATACCGGAACTATGGCTCGCGGACTATCGGCTGGCCTGCCAACTGGGTGGAACGGACGATGATAACCTCATCATCCGCAACCTCCCCCTGTTCCTCTCCGACACCGCTCGAGCCTGGCTGGAGCACCTGCCCCCGGGGCAGATCTCCAACTGGGACGACCTGGTCCAAGCCTTCGCCGGCAATTTCCAGGGCACGTACGTCAGCAGCCGGGAGCAGACGGGAGAGTCTCTCCGGGACTACATCCGGCGATTCTCGAAGCAGCGCACAGAGCTGCCCAACGTCACCGATTCAGATGTCATCGGCGCGTTCCTCGCTGGCACCACCTGCCGCGACCTGGTGAGCAAGCTGGGTCGCAAGACCCCCACCAGGGTGAGCGAGCTGATGGACATCGCCACCAAGTTCGCCTCTGGCCAGGAGGCGGTTGAGGCCATTTTCCAGAAGGACAAGAAGCCCCAGGGCCACCCACCGGAAGATGCTCCCAAGGCGTCAACTCAGCGCGGCGCCAAGAAGAAGGGCAAGAAGAAGTCGCAAGCGAAACGCGACGCCGCCGACGCGGACCTTGTCGCCGCCGCCGAGTACAAGAACCCTCGGAAACCTCCCGAAGGTGCCAACCTCTTCGACAAGATGCTCAAGGAGCCGTGCCTCTATCATCAGGGGCCCGTCAAGCACACCCTTGAGGAGTGTGCCATGCTTCGATGACACTTCCACAAGGCCGGGCCACCCGCAGAGGGTGGCAAGGCCCTCGACGACACAAAGGAGGAAGATCACAAGGCAGGAGGGTTCCCCGAGGTCCGCGATTGCTTCATGATCTACGGCAGGCAGGTGGCGAACGCCTCAGCTCGGCACCGCAAGCAAGAGCGTCAGGAGGTCTGCTCGGTAAAGGTGGCGGCACCAGTCTACCTAGATTGGTCCGACAAGCCCATCACCTTCGACCAGGCCGACCATCCAGACTACGTGTCGAGCCCGGGGAGATACCACTCGTTGTCGACCCCATCATCGACAACATCAGGCTCACCAAGGTCCTCATGGACGGAGGCAGCGGCCTCAACATCATCTATGCCAAGACCATCGGGCTTCTGCGGATCGATCTGTCCTCGGTCCGGACGGGCGCTGCGCCTATCCACGGGATCGTCCCCGGGAAGCGCGTTCAACCCCTCGGACAACTCGACCTACCCGTCTGCTTCGGGACGCCCTCCAACTTCTGAAAGGAGACCCTCACGTTCGAAGTGGTCGGGTTTCGAGGAACCTACCACGCAGTGCTGGGGAGGCCATGCTACGCCAAGTTCATGGCCGTCCCCAACTACACCTACCTCAAGCTCAAGATGTCGGGCCCCAACGGGGTCATCACCATCGGGCCCACGTACCGACACGCGTACGAATGCGATGTGGAGTGCGTGGAGTACGCCGAGGCCCTCGCCGAATCCGAGGCCCTCATCGCAGACCTGGAGAGCCTCTCTAGGGAGGCGCCCGACATGAAGCGCCACGCTGGCAACTTCGAACCAGCGGAGACGGCCAAGTCTGTCCCTCTCGACCCCTGCAATGACGCCTCCAAGCAGATCCGGATCGGTTCCGAGCTCGACCCCAAATAGGAAGCAGTGCTCGTCGACTTTCTCCGCGTGAACGCCGATGTTTTCGCGTGGAGTCCCTCGGACATGCCCGGCATACCGAGGGAAGTCGCCGAGCACTCTCTGGATATTCGAGCTGGGGCCCGACCCGTGAAGCAACCTCTGCGCCAATTCGACGAAGAAAAGCACAGAGCCATAGGCGAGGAGATCCACAAGCTACTGGCGGCAGGGTTCATCAAAGAGGTATTCCATCCCGAATGGCTTGCCAACCATGTGCTTGTGAGAAAGAAAGGGGGGAAATGGCGGATGTGTGTAGACTACACTGGTCTAAACAAAGCATGTCCGAAAGTTCCCTACCCTCTGCCTCGCATTGATCAGATCGTGGATTCCACTGCTGGGTGTGAAACCCTGTCTTCCCTCGATGCCTACTCAGGGTATCACCAGATCAGGATGAAAGAGTCCGACCAGCTCGCGACTTCATTCATCACACCCTTCGGCATGTACTGCTATGTTACAATGCCGTTTGGTTTGAGGAATGAGGGGGCAACGTACCAGCGGTGCATGAACCATGTGTTTGGCGAACACATCGGCCGAACGGTCGAGGCCTACGTCGATGACATCGTAGTCAAGACGAGAAAGGCCTCCGACCTCCTTTCCGACCTTGAAGCGACATTCCGATGTCTCAAGGCGAAAGGCGTGAAGCTTAATCCCGAAAAGTGTGTCTTCGGGGTCCCCCGAGGCATGCTCTTGGGGTTCATCGTCTCCGAGCGGGGCATCGAAGCCAACCCGGAGAAGATTGCAGCCATCACCAGCATGGGGCCAATCAAGGACTTGAAAGGCGTACAGAGGGTCATGGGATGTCTCACGGCTCTGAGCCGCTTCATCTCACGCCTCGGCGAAAGAGGTCTGCCTCTGTACCGCCTCTTAAGGAAGGCCGAGTGCTTCGCTTGGACTCCTGAGGCCGAGGAAGCCCTCGAGAACCTGAAGGCGCTCCTCACGAACGCGCCCATCTTGGTGCCCCCCGCTGCCGGAGAAGCCCTCTTGATCTACGTCGCCGCAACCACCCAGGTGGTTAGCGCCGCGATCGTGGTTGAGAGACGAGAAGAAGGGCATGCATTGCCCATCCAGAGGCCAGTCTACTTCATCAGTGAGGTACTGTCCGAGACCAAGATCCGCTACCCACAAATCCAGAAGCTGGTGTACGCGGTGATCCTGACACGGCGGAAGTTGTGACACTACTTCGAGTCTCATCCGGTGACTGTGGTGTCATCCTTCCCCCTGGGAGAGATCATCCAGTCCCGAGAGGCCTCGGGTAGAATTGCGAAGTGGGCGGTGGAGATCATGGGCGAGACGATCTCGTTCGCCCCTCGGAAGGCCATCAAGTCCCAGGTCTTGGCGGACTTCGTGGCTGAATGGGCCGACACCCAGCTCCCTATGGCTCCGATCCAACCGGAGCTCTGGACCATGTTTTTCGACGGGTCGCTGATGAAGACGGGGGCCGGTGCAGGCCTCCTCTTTGTCTCGCCCCTCGGGAAGCACCTACGCTACGTGCTATGCCTCCACTTCCCGGCGTCCAACAATGTGGCAGAGTACGAGGCTCTGGTAAACGGGCTACGAATCACCATCGAGCTAGGGGTCCGACGCCTCGACGCTCGCGGTGACTCGCAGCTCGTCATCGACCAAGTCATGAAGAACTCCCACTGCCGCGACCCGAAGATGGAAGCCTACTGCGATGAGGTTCGGCGCCTGGAAGACAAGTTCTACGGGCTCGAGCTCAACCACATCGCCCGACGCTACAACGAGACTGCGGACGAGCTGGCTAAAATAGCCTCAGGACGAACAACAGTTCCCCCGGACGTATTCTCCCAAGACCTGCATCAATCCTCCATCAAGACCGAGGACATGCCCGAGCTCGAGGCACCTTCGGCTCCACCCGAGGCACCTTCGACTGAGCCCGAGGTACCCTCGGCTCGATCCGAGGTACCCTCGGCCCAGTCCGAGGTACCCTCGGCTCAGCCCGAGGTACCATCGGCCCCCGAGGGTGAGGCACTGCGCGTCGAGGGGGAGCAGAGCGAGGTCACGCCTAATCAAAACTGGCAGACCCAGTACCTGCAATATCTCCACCGAGGAGAGCTACCCCTCGACCAAGCCGAAGCTCGACGGTTGGCGCGGCGCGCCAAGTCTTTCGTCTTGCTGGGAGATGGGAAGGAGCTCTACCACCGCAGCCCCTCAGGCATCCTCCAGCGATGCATTTCCATCGCCGAAGGCCAGGAGCTCTTGCAAAAGATACACTCGGGGGCTTGCGGCCATCACGCAGCACCTCGAACCCTCGTTGGAAACGCCTTCCGACAAGGATTCTACTGGCCGACGGCGGTGGCCGACGCTACTAGAATTGTCCGCACCTGCGAAGGGTGTCAGTTCTACGCGAGGCAGACCCACCTGCCCGCTCAGGCTCTGCAGACCATACCCATCACCTGGCCATTTGCTGTGTGGGGTCTGGACCTCGTTGGCCCCTTGCAGAAGGCACCCGGGGGCTACACGCACCTGTTGGTCGCCATCGACAAATTCTCCAAGTGGATCGAGGTCCGACCCCTAAACAGCATCAGGTCCGAACAGGCGGTGGCATTCTTCACCAACATCATCCATCGCTTTGGGGTCCCGAACTCCGTCATCATCGACAACGGTACCCAGTTCACTGGCAGAAAGTTCCTGGACTTCTGCGAGGATCACCACATCTGGGGTGGACTGGGCTGCCGTGGCTCACCCCATGACGAATGGGCAAGTGGAGCGGGCTAACGGCATGATCCTGCAAGGACTCAAGCCTCGGATCTACAACGACCTCAACAAGTTCGGCAAGCGGTGGATGAAGGAACTCCCCTCGGTGGTCTGGAGTCTGAGAACAACGCCGAGCCGAGCCACGGGCTTCACACCGTTCTTTCTAGTCTATGGGGCCGAGGCCATCTTGCCCACAGACTTAGAATACGGTTCCCCGAGGGCGAGGGCCTACACCGACCAAAGCAACCGAGCCAACCGAGAAGACTCACTGGACCAGCTGGAGGAGGCTCGGGACATGGCCTTACTACACTCGGTGCGGTACCAGCAGTCCCTGCGACGCTACCACGCCCGAGGGGTTCGGTCCCGAGACCTCCAGGTGGGCGACCTGGTGCTTCGGCTGCGACAAGACGCCCGAGGGCGGCACAAACTCACGCCTCCCTGGGAAGGGTCGTTCGTCATCGCCAAGGTTCTGAAGCCCGGAACGTACAAGCTGGCCAACAGCCAAGGCGAGGTCTACAGCAACGCTTGGAACATCCAACAGCTACGTCGCTTCTACCCTTAAGATGCTTTCAAGTTGCTCGTATACCTCGTTCACACACCATGTCTGGTCGTCAAGGAAGGGTCAGCCTTGCCTCGGCAAAGCCCGACCCTCCCTCGGGGGCTAGAAGGGGGCAACCCCCTCTGCGTCAAAATTTTCCTCGAAAAAAGAAAAAAAAATTCTGCCAGAATGCCTTTCGTGCTCTTCGACTACTTCAAAAGTGGATCCTGAAAACGATGGAGTACACGTAAGCAGCCAAGGCTGATCGAGCTGAGGGACTCCTCCGCCTCCGGGATACGGATACCTCACTCATCACCTTCTGCGATAAGTAACTCGCGCTCGGATAAGTGACTCCGCGGACCGAACAAGTCTTCATGCTCGAGAGCTCCTCTGCCGAAATGATTTTTCGGGCCTTCTCGACTGTGTCGGTAACAGAACCCTATGGACGAGTAAGAGCGCGCGTAAGCGGCAAGGCCGACCGAGCCGAGGGATTCCTACGCCTCCGGGATATGGATACCTCACTCATCGCCTTTCGTGAAAAGCAACTCTCGCCCGCACAAACAATTCTGTTACCTACAAATGAGTCCGGATACTCGAAACAAGAGGAAAAGAAACGCAGCTTTACAACACGACGACGGTGTGTTCAGGCCTCGGCAGCCGCAGAAAACATACACACACTACAAGACAACCTGATCCTGCAGGCTCGGACGTCGACAGCCGAAGGGGGCAGCAGCACCCTCGGCATCAACTACACCTTTGGCGGGGTCTGACCTAGCCTCGGACGGCGACGCGGTCGGAGGGCCCCCACTCTAAAGGACGACATCAGTACCACACCCGGGCCATCGCCGCTAGGGTCTTCTTCGAGAATCCGGCCCGAGCAGGCGGCTCGGCCGGCCACCCCGAGGCCTCGGCCAGCTGTCCCCCAAAGACATCAGCTCGGTTTGTGGCCTCGGCATCTCAACTCCGGCGTCGGTTCCGCCAGTGGACGACCCGGCCAGGCTCTGGCCAACCACACCTCCTTTTCGAAGCCAACTCTGCCTTCGTCCGTGCTAACACCGCTACCTCCGGCTTCGGCTCATCGAAGGGCGGCCGAGGGTTTCCTTTAACTAAGCAAGAGGGGCCTCGGACAGCGACGCCGACCGAGCCGAGGGACTCCTACTCCTCTGGGATACGGATACCTCACTCGTCACCTTTGCACGAGGCAACTCACGCTCGGTGAAGCGGTTCAGATAATCGACAAGGCGAGTCTTAGTGCTCGAAACGAAGAAAAAACACAGCTCCGTGCCGAAAATACATACACGTTCAGGCCTCGACAGCCGCAATGAACAAAACACCGGCACTCAAGGTGCCATTACAAACGGAACTCCAGTTCCGTCTCCGCGGGTACGAACAACCCCACAAGATTAAGGGACCCGCGGAGCAATTGAGGGCCGACGGGTGGCTCGCCGCCGCCCGATCCGGCAACAGCGACAACGACCTCCGCCCCGGGCGACGAAGCAGCTTCAGCAACGGCTTCGGGGCGGGTGCTACAGCAGGAGGGCTCTCGTTCACCGAGGACGAGAACCAGCCATTCAAGCCGGGAGACGGAGGCCCAGGGGTGCGGGCGGAGTTGGCAATCTCGTCAGTAGAGAATCCTTCTCCGGCTGCCACCGCCTCAACACCGCGCCAGCAGGCACCGGACGCCTCAAAGCACGTCGGCAGATCCTCGCCCTCGCCGGAACCACCCAGAACATGAGCGCCGCCCTCGCGGCGCCCGACGTGCTGGGCGACCCACTGATGCGGCCGCCGGCGCAAGGAAGGCCTAGACGTGGCCGCCCCGTCCGCGGCGCGACCATCGTCCGGACGAAGGACGTAACGCTGCATCCTGGCTGAGCAGCGGCGGTCCGCCCACCCCGGCGTGGCTGAGGGAAGCCTCCGCGTAGCTGGGAGATGCCTTTCTCCCCCAGACGCCAGGGGAAGAAAAGGGTTACCGGCCCACGCGGAGGCAGCCCCCCGACTCGCCTCATCCTCCACCCCAGCAAGGATGATGAAGATCCTCGAAGCTGAGGGTGGGGCAGAGGCCGCAACCCGGCTCGCTTCTCCCCGCCATCAAGCTGGAGGTCACCGTCTTGGGTGACCACCGGCGAGGGGATGCAGCCGGGCTGCATGATGAAAATCCTTGAAGCCGAACGATGGCTGAAAGGTACCAACTTCCACGAAGTTGCGTTCCTCCGATGACAAGACGGAAGGATTGCGAGCGTCCCCCGCCCGAGGGCTCGGAAGGTGGAAAGACACGATGCATGAGGGGAACGCGAAGACATGGTTGCCCTCCAAGGGGGTCGCCCCCCCCCCCTTTTAAGGCGACTCTCCCCACTTGCGTCCTCAACCGTTGCGGGTTGAGTCTTCTCCAACACGCTCCAAGATTCTCCCCCCCACGGCGCGGGGGCTGGGTCCCACACGTCATGCAAGCCGGTCCAGGGGAGAAGAAGCCAAACCGCCACGCGCGCGTGCATGCAACCACCCGGCGGTTACAAGCACTCCTCCACTTTCGCCCAGACCAGCGGGTGAAAGGGCGGACAGCCATGCAGGCGGCATGCAACCGTGCCAAGTGGGCGCGCCCCTTCGACTCCAACACGCCCAGCATGGAGGTCCAGGCCCATGCGCCATGCAACCGGCACGCCGGTTGCTACGTGCGAGCAACTGCACCGCCACTCGCGCCACTACCGCGCCTCCTCGACTGTGGAGTCAATACCGCGACTCGAGGCAACCCTGCAGTGCCAGCCAAGCGCGACTGTCAAATGCGGTCAAAAATGGGCCGGCAGTAATGGCGGTGACAGGCGGGCAGGAGCAGCGGTCACGTCGTCAGCCAAGCTTACGTCCCATCCAGGGGCAGCGAGGGAGCCCTCTCTCACGGCGTGAAGACGGTGCGCCCGTGATCCGTTCCTCGAACGGCTCGCACACGCGCAACGACCGCCTCGCGAACCGCTCGCCCCGTCGCATTAACTCCGCGGCAGGACAGGCGGCGCCACAGGCGGGAGAAGCAAGCGACGCTTCGCCTTCGCCATAATAACCGCGTCGAAAAAAAAAGGTACGCCACGTCATTCGACTTAGTATCATTTTCCTTTTCCTCTTTCTCTCTCTTACAACAGGGACCGGGAAAGGGGGATACCCCGAAAAGGACCCTTCTCCGTGAAGGAAACAGACTCCGAGCCTCCCTACTGATCAGAGGTTCGAAGGCTGGCCCCTCGGAGGGGTTCAACGGCAGCCTCAGATCGATTGGGTTTTGCGCCCACTACTGGTCATAGGTTCGATGGCTGGCCCCTCGAAGGGTTCAACGGCCGCCTCAGGCCACTCGGGCTCCGCGCCCATTACTGATCAGGGGTTCGTAGGCTGGCCCTCGAAGGGTTCACAGTCGCCTCAGACACAGAGCGAGGGATGACCCTAGGTACGTTCGATACATAACCAAGGCTCGGGCTGCGCTCCCGAGGTACCCTAGGACATTTCCGAGACCAGCGGGAGCGATCTTGTAACGGAATCCCATCAGAGGGAGGCATCGAGCCCTCGGACCCCGTCAAAGGGGACCGGGTCCGGCAGATCACCCGCAGGTACTTTTGGAGCGCGCCTCCGGGCCTCTAGCCGACCCCTAGCAAATGGGGCACGGGCGTCCGCTCGGATTACCCGCCAGCAGCTCACCGGAAACACCATGTTCGGTGCCCTCCAAGGGAAACATGGCACTTTCCCCCCCCCCTCCTCCTTGCGGAAAGGCGACGCAGGGGCGTATGTAAAAAAGTCGAGTCTGTCCTTGACCGTCCTCTCGCCCTGTGCAGAGGCTCGGGGGCTACTCTCGCAAACCCGGCTCCAGCCAAACCATTGACAGCGTCAACATACTAGCCCGAGAACTTGGGACCCGACCGTGCACTCGGGCTACGACCAGCTCGCATGAGGGAACAACTAGACCAGCCGAAGTGTTGTGAAACGCACTAAGACCTCGAAGGAGTAAAACTACTCCTCCGAGGCCTCAGGGGCTACACCCGGCGGGTGCGCTCGCGCGCACCCACCGGAACAGAATGCAACCGAAAAAGGTTGGTCCCCTTGCAAAAAAGTGCGGCAAAAGCCTCCAAGCGAGTATTAGTACTCCCTTGGAGGCTCGGGGGCTACTGTCGGGGACCATAATTAGGGGTACCCTCAAGACCCCTAAATCTTAGCTGGTAACCCCCATCAGCACAAAGCTGCAAAGGCTTGATGGGTGCGATTAAGTCAAGTATCGGTCCTACGTCTCGCCCGAGGACCCCCCTCCAGCAACGGGCACACTATCGGCTCACCCGAGGCCCAGTCTTCACCGAGAAGCAACCTTGGCCACATCGCCACGCCGACCGACCAAATCGCTGGGGCATTTAATGCAAAGGTGGCCTGACACCTTTATCCTGACGCACGCCCTCCAGTCGACAGAGCCGAAGTGACCGCAGTCATTTCGCCGCTCTACTGACCGGTCTGACAAGAGGACAGCACCGCCTGCACCGCTCCGACTGCTGAGCCACCCGACAGAGTTAGGCTGACAGCAGCCAAGGCCGGCCTCGGGCGTCATAGGAAACTCTGCCTCGCCCGACCCCAGGGCTCGGACTCGGGCTCAGCCCCGGAAGACGGCAAACTCCGCTCCGCCCGACCCAGGGCTCGGACTCGGGCTCAGCCCCGGAAGACGGCGAACTCCGCTCCGCCCGACCCAGGGCTCGGACTCGGGCTCAGCCCCGGAAGACGGCGAACTCCGCTCCACCCGACCCAGGGCTCGGACTCGGGCTCAGCCCTGGAAGACGGCGAACTCCGCTCCGCCCGACCCAGGGCTCGGACTCGGGCTCAGCCCCGGAAGACGGCGAACTCCGCCTCGCCCGACCCCAGGGCTCGGACATGGGCTCAACCCCGGAAGACGACGAACTCCGCCTCGCCCGACCCGGGGGCTCGACCTCGACCTCGACCTCGGAGGAGCCTCCACCTCGCCCAGCCTGGGGCACGGACCGACCACGTCAACAGGAAGCGCCATCATTACCCTACCCCGAGCTGACTCGGGCTACGGGGAACCAGACCGGCGTCCCATCTGGCTCGCTCCACCATGCGAGTAATGATGGCGCCCCGCATGCCCTGTGACGACGGCGGCTCTCAGCCCCCTTACGGAAGCAAGAGGACGTCAGCAAGGACTCGACAGCCCCAACAGTTGTCCTCCCGCCAGGCCCCAGCACTCCTCCGACGGCCACGACACGACGCGAACTGGGTGCCAAGACCCCTCCGGCTGCCACGATGGCATGTACTTAGGGCGCTAGCTCTCCACCGCTAGACACGTTAGCACATTGCTACGCTCCCCATTGTACACCTGGATCCTCTCCTTACGCCTATAAAAGGGAGGACCAGGGCCCTCTTACAGAGGGTTGGCCCGCGCGGAGAAGGACGGGACAGCGCTCGCGCAAGGCCGCTCGCTCCCACTCCTGCATGGACGCTTGTATCCCCCTACTGCAAGCGCACCCGACTCAGGCGCGGGGCTAACACGAAGGCCGCGGGATCCACTCTCTCACGCCTGCCTCCCTTCGGCTGCTTCCTTTCCCCCCTTCGCGTTCCGCCTCGCGTCGACCCATCTGGGCTGGAGCACGCGGCGACAATTCACTCGTCGGTCCAGGGACCCCCCGGGTTTCGAAACACCGACAGATGGCTAGAGAGACAGGGGGAGATAGATGGAAGTTAGTCCCTAACCTTTCCATATTATTAATGGATCCTCTCTGTATATATAGGGCTCTTTATGATGGTCCTAAAGGACTTTGATTTATTTATATAGAGTTTCCTCTCCTTACAATGGCTTCTACTCTAATTCTATGTCAACTTGGTCTAGGCCTATCTTTATTAAATTAATCCACTACTATATTATGGTGTATTCTAGTATTATATATACTAGTTCCTAACCATAATACAATGACATTCTTTTAAAAAGAAACACTTAATCATAAATAATTCAAATTATAGTTTATTTTTTGGTACATGCAAGATACGGCAGAACACCTTCATAATGTCTAGCGGAGTGCACCGAGAGTTTAGTTTTAAGGGCACTTGGCTACAAGCTGAGAAAGTGTGACCTCTAAGCAGTCCTTTCCACCTTAGTGCATGGTCGAAGGCAACGCACCAAGCATTCAGCCAAGCGCCTATAGTATGTATTAGTCCTTTTGCAGTAGTACCATCCAATAACCCAATCATGATCAGAGGATAGTCGGTTAGAAGATGCACCATCATTGCCAATTATGTTGCTTGTTGCCCTCATTGTGGTAATCATCGTGCTTCCAGTGTTGATGTCATCTTTGGTTTGCCCTGTTAAAGGTCAACCAAGTTACATGTGATTTCATCATAATGAATACTATATGAAATGGATCTAATGCTTTCATTACCACTTATGGTCTATGCATGGATGAACGATGATGCTAGAAAAATCATGGAAAACAACAAGAGTCCTTGGATATTGGTGTGCTTCATGCAATTCTCCATGGGTGATGAGTAAGAGTTAAAACCAATGATGTCTTCGTATAGATGTGTATCATACTATCTCCTCCTTCTTATGGCTAATATATATGTGCACAATCCATAGTCCATTGTGGACAAATGTATGTCTACGTAGTTGTCTATGTATCCATCCATCTAATCTAGTCTACCTATCTAGATATACCTATCTCTCTCCCTCTTTATAAATATGTATCTATTGGTCTATCCATCTATCTACTATGCTAGACCATGGATGGATGAATTGACAAATGTAGATAACTCTATCGATTTGACAATCACATTTCAACGAGGATGGATCAACAAGTGGATGGACTAATTTAACTACTCAGCTTCCAAGTGACGGTGAGATGAGTGGTAGAACAAAATAACACTCGTCACACTGTGATCATGGTGCATGTTGCCTTGCCTCGACTCAGTGATGGTGGCAGCAGCTTGAAGCATCTATGGCACACCTTGACCCTTTTCTCAACCACTCAAGGTGGAAATAAGATCAACCATATAAACTATGTAATTGTCCCATCAACTACCCATATGATACTAAAGATAAGACAACACTTGTTTAATGCAGGCTTGTAGAATTATTAAATATTTAAATAGGCAAAGCCTGTAAAAATTAGCAATCATCACCAAAGTCTAAACTACATATTGAACAATATCAAAGCCACTATTTTTTGATATACCAGAGTTTTGATGGAGACTGTTAAGTTGAACATCCACTTAGGATAGGGGTTACACTCATTCAAAACTAAATAATGAACTATGCAAGTGTGTTTCACCAAAGTTGTTTTCTGACACTAGGCTACTACAAGCATCCCCTTGATTTGAAGCATATAAATCACATTTCGAGGCCTTTCATGGCTATCTAGAGATTACCCACATCTCATAATGTAACTAGCAGACAAATTCATATAGGTGTGTTCCTTCTAGGATGTTCTATAGGATACCATCCCTGCTTAGATAAGCCACTCAAGTCACATTGAGAACTTACAACCTGCCATACAACAAAGAAAAAATGTCTATCTTAAATGAGCTAGACTTTATTTTAAGGGGTCTGTCCCTCAGTCAGCCATGAGCTTGTTTCACCATTCTACTTCATGAGGTTTTCAATCACATAGAACGTGCTACCACTATGGAATGGCTTTAAGTGGGTCTCAAGTCCATCTTCCTCGATGCACTTCCTTTCACATTAGATGGGAGACCCGTCATAAACTGATCTACCAGATTCTTAGATGTATGGACATAGTTCAACACAATCACTCTAAAGTTTATTAGTTTTATGATAAATTTCAACTACCTTCACATATCCTTTGTAGACTTTATCTTATCCTTAGAACTGTTCACTTTAATTATCACTATGTGATTATCACGGTTCATGGAGATAGTCGATATCGGTTTGTCAACTACTGGTAAATTCATAAGGAGTTCACAAAGCCAGTAAGCTTCAACTTTGGCATAATCTAATCTTGTGAGTTTTCCTTTGTGAGTTTTCCTTCCACTATTGACCTTGTTAAGATGGTCCGCTTGCAAGACTTCCATGAAATACCTGGTCTTGCCACAAGTAAAATAGTTTCCTTTTTCTTCTTATTAAAAGGAGTGGTAATCTTTTGTTTGAGCTCTTGTTTGGACTTCTTTTTGTGAGAGTTTTAGAGTTTTTTCTGCACCAATGGACACTAGAAGTCCCATCTACTACTTTGTTGCCACGAACATCTTTCGCTCTTACCTTCTCTTCAACATCTAAAGAGCCAATGATATCAGTGATGCCAATTCTTGTGTCTTATGTTTTAGAGAGGTAGGAAAATCTGTCCAATTCTATGGCAGCTTTACAATGATGAAGCCCACCACAAACTTCTCAAGCAACACACAGCCAAAATTTTCAAGTACATACATTTCATAAGCTTGTTCTACTATATAATGATCAACAGTCATTATGTAGTCATGGAACTGCACCATGATATATAGTTTGCTACCGACATTAGACACACTATATTTGGCCTCTAATGTCCCACATTTCTTTTTGGGTGGACATCGTCACATATGCGTCTACTATTGAATCCCTTAAGGTGTCAATTATTGTCCCTCTTGAACGTACTATCAATGTCCTAGAACACACGCTTCTCTGGTAGGATGTGGTCTAGGTGATCTAGGTTCATCAACAAAATAGTAGTACATGGCTATCAATCATAGTATGCATCTTTAATGCCACATTTTATATTGAGTATCATTAAAACATTTGATTTTAACATACTCGCAAAGGCAACAGCTGAAAATAAAAGTCCTATCATATTTTTTGGATTGTTGGAAAGATAGACTTTTCTAGTCTTTGCCGAGTGCTTCAGACACTCGGCAAAGCAGCCGTTTTAGGTAGTGATGGTCAGATTTGTGCACATTTACGGTTAGAGACGTCGTCAGAATTGTGCACGCTTACTGTTGGGAATATGTGCGGTCTCTAGGACGAAGTGTGGAACACAGTTAATCAATTGTATGGACTGGAGAAATTAAGCTAGCAGAGACCACTTTATTCCTTTTCTATACTCCAGTGCTTTACGATTCGCAGTTCTTCAAGCACTCCGACATGGTCGGATAGCCAATGTTCTGGCACCAGTAGAATCCAGATCTCACGACGCACGGACCTCTGTTAAGTTCTCCGCCGCCGCCAGTCATGTTGTAGCTCGCCGACGACGACCTCGTCATGTTCATGCTCGTCACACTCGTTGCGTTGATGTCCTCTTTGGTTTGCCCTAGCAATATGGTCAATCGAGTTACACGCGCTTCTTCTGTCAGTTAGAATTAATGAACACTAGATGTATGTATATATTCACGTCAGAAGAAAGTTACCATCTACCGCCATGCTTGCACAGACAAGAGAGGACGACGCTAGAAGAACCATGGAAAGGAGCCAAAGTCCTTGGATGCTCGCGCGCTTCTGGCACTTCGTCATCATGGGTGAAAAGGGTAAGAGCTAATGCCGACAATATATGTATTTGTTTGAGTTTAGAGTGTCTCCTCGTATCAACCACTGGACCATATATATGGACTATATATTTACACACTCTGCTGGTAAAGGGATATCTATCTGTAGTCCATCTATCTATCTGTTCTCACCTCTATCTATATATCTTTAGAATATCTATCTATATCTCTATTTTTATTTATATCTAATGTTTAGAAGATAATGATATTTTCTGTGCACCATCCCTATTCCCTACCAACTAGGGATGGTAATGGATCACACGATTCAAATGTTTCTTCACAATTTCTTTGAGCTCTTAACTAATTTTAGTTTAAATAATACAAAGAGAAATATAGTCTGATTCTAATTTGATCTGATCCTTATTAAATTTGATAACATAAAACTTAGTGCTCGTTGCCACCCCTACCATGACCACATGATCATAAGTGGGTCCAAGCCGCTGATGTGGCTCTCCCATGCATGACTAGCCAATGTAAGATTTTATGATCATCTAGTGACCTAGATGAATTCAAAGAGCATAACAAATATTGCAAAAAATGATAGTTGCTTTTGTAGATTGCTAAGCTAAGGGTGGTCCTTTGAAGATTGAATAGCTAGCCAGCTGCCGTCATATGATTTTGTGCTGGTTTGTTTCAGCTTTTTTCAGCTTCTGACCGTTAGAAGTTGTTGCAAACTATCAAACGTCCAGCTTTTTAGCCCACTTTTGTGAGAATCGATTAGATGAAAACCATCCAAAATCAATATAAACACAGAATCAGTCAATTTGTCGCGATAGTAGGAATCAATCACTTTCTAGATCATAAATCTTATGTACCACTTTATCTTCTTTTGCATGTAATTTTTATGATACTTAGATTTTTCACGTACAGCTAGATTCTCGGAAAAGTTCGTCAATGGGAAAAAAAAACTAAAACAAACTGACCCTATGTTTGCAGCGCAGACACCGGTTTCCAGACGTTGTAGGACAGGACGGGCGCGTGTTAATTACTGGGTCGAATCGATATAAACAATTGTTTGGCTGATAAACCTGAATTGAACGGCATCCATTGTGAAACAATTCTATCTCAAGAAACAAGTCTAGCTGTGGTAAAACATGGGAGGCTCAAGAAATTTGCTAGACTTAATTAACTTTTCAAGAGCTAAAGTGTGTATTTGCCTAGTGACTATCGTGTTGTTCATAAATACGCGGACAAAAGTCACAGAACCAAGATCCATTGCATGCCGATACCAACGACAGCTGCTGAGCTGCATTAGGAGCAGATGATAGTATCGATGACGACGGCTGGGTGACGGAGAAAAGGTGAGCGTGAGAAGATTCAGATTTAATTAGTGTGTGGCCATCGAAGAGCATGCGTGGCCAGATTCAGAATCCTCCTGATCGAGCTCGACGGGCACCAAAGCGATCGACCGATCGTGTGCCAACACGCACGTCAACCTCTCGATCTAGCCATATAAACCATGCATATCATTTTCAACGAACTGTGTGCATCCTGAAAAATGTCCAGTCTCAACGAACTCTGTGCATCCTGATGAAGATCCGCTGGTTCCTTTCGTTGACATCCTGAAAGTGTCTCCTGGTCCGGGTAGCTCAGGCCGCGGTGCCCCCCTCCGGCGCGGTGCCGTACACGTAGGCCGTCGTCGGCGTGAGCGCGGCCAGCGGCAGGCTCCCGTAGATGTCCAGGCACGTGCAGACCACCATCATTAATCCATCATCACCACCACTTGACTGCCGCGTGTGCTTCAGTATTTTAGTCATCCACGGCAATCAGACTCAAATCCAACACGTCACATATATTAGAAGAAGAACGACGAACGATCGTACCGAATAATAATGCTCAATTCCGATCTGTTCCGCTCTAAAGCAATTCAAGAATTATTCAATTCAGGGACTGTGTGTGCCAGCAAGGAAGCCAGCTGCCTGCAGACGACAATTGCATGGAGTGGAGCACGCACGTACGTACGGTACGGGGCTACCGACGGCGTACGGCGCCGGGCCATGCATCAACTATGATGATGAACAAGTTAATTAAGGTGACGGTTTGAGCTCGCCAATCAATCTCACTCCACACATTGTGCAGAAAGCCAAGGAATACGGCCGGTTGCGTCTTCGAATTTTGTCCGCATGTCGTTGAAAACTTTTGGAACAGGGAGGAACAATAGCAGGAAGGATATATGTGTCCATGAACAATAGCAGGTTGATAGGAAAAAAAAATCAAATATGATGATGAACAGAACAGGAAACAACGATTCAGACACATTTGGACACCGAATTGCGCAATACTTTACGTCCTCTATATCCTATATGTTGGATTGCCTTGTCTTACCTTATGTAAATATATAATGTGTCACAAGAGTAGTAGTCTATAAGACATATGTACCATTCTAGTACTACTAGTCGGGTACGATCGAAGAATCTTAAACCTATTGTAATTTTTGTCGTTTTTTATATTACTAAGTTGATTTGTCTGTGCCGTACGAGTCATGCCACCTTGTTTCGGGCCTTTTTATGTCACACCGGATTCAATACTAAATCCATAATATATGTGCGTCAGGCAAGATGAGTTGGTAAGATTCCACTACGAGTCCTTTACAAAGTTTAACTAGCATGAGAAAACATATACAGTTTCAAGTTTCAGACAGAGAGTACAAAAATTCCTCGTCTGAAAAGTTATCACAGATAGATCAGTTCAAGAACCTCCTTATACTCGTGCAACTCCTTCTCGCTTGCCCTTCAGGTAAGGTTCTCACATCTCGACTTTTCTAACTAATTACCTAAGATCAGAGCCATAATAGTCTTGTTGTAGCACTGTTTTTCCGGATAACTTTCCATGTTTCAATTAACAAAGTGATCTTATCGTGCACAATAATAAAGCCAACTATAATAGCAAAGCATGATCATAGTCCATGTGTATCATTAATTCCGAAACCAAGTAGAGCAATAGCAATCTACCCAATAACATGTGACATGTAACACAAGGCATATTGTCACACCCGGTTTTAGAAGTCAAACCAAATATGAACCATGTATATGCTAGGATCAGAACTCACATACACAGCGATTACATAAATGACTCATCATAGCGCAATGCTTCGAATAATCATCAAGAGTAAATAATAATATTACAAACTAGAGTCATTTACATTATATAGATCAAAGTGCACATAATAGAAACGCAACCAACATAAATAAATCCACCACAGGAAGCTGACTGGGGAGGTCGCTAGCCTAATCCTTGAACTCATCGATGTCTAGGATATCCGCTTAGACGCCTTCTTCTTCTTCTTTACCTGAGCATAGATTGCACCAAAGGCAACATGGTGTTTTGTGAAAGAAAGGGTGAGTACACATTAACGTACTCAGCAAATGTCCCATTTGGCTGAGATGTACTAGCTTTATGTGGAGTTAGGCTCAAAGCAAGTTGCTTTTACTTTATCAAGTTTTATTCATTAATATTAGCCAAATTTTATCATCAATCCCAAGTTGTTATCCCAAAGAGTACATCCTCATAGAGGAAATACCAAAATCCATAGTTAGAAACATCATTAATAGAACCATCATCATCATCTGTAACCAAATCTATAAATAGAACCATAATATCTCGAACCATCTTATCTCTAACTCTAATCAAAGAGGATCCCAAGGCCGCTCTTAACTGTTAGCACAACTGATATATCAGTTTCATAACACTCTTCAGAGGTTGCACACTTTACCGATGAGTCGTGACCCCTTTTGCCTCGAGTTGTACGGACCCTTAAACACTTCCAAGGTGAGTAGGCAAGGTTTCACTATGTGGCTTTTCTCTAGGGTCCTCACTATGCGAATGTTGGAAATGATCACTGCATAGAGACCATCTGACGTACCTAAGCCTATAGCCTCCACTCTCAGGAAAAAGCCATGGGAACGACGCCCATACCTATATCCCTGAGTGAGAATATAAGAGCCATATCAGATGCCTCTGTCCCCAATGACCAAAACCAGTACCCAACACAAGACTTCCATGATTGCTTGGCCAAGGACGTCCTATATCACCCTCATGGTTGCACTGTTTTTCCAGGTGATCTCTCAACGAATAAGTCCTTATGGAAAGGTACTCGAGAAACAGCCCAAGCCCCCTTTAGTGCAACAAGTTCATCATCATATTCAGAATAAAATCATCGTATCATAATTATATATCATCATGTTAATTTATTAAAGTAGAGCACTAGCATAAAGATAATCATAATAACCCAAAATATAATCAAGGACAAAGTAAATAGAAAGCTAATCAATCATTAGGTTTTATTTATATAATGCGGGGAAATGAATCATCATGTGAATAGGTCATAAGTAGGTGAAAGGGAAATGCGTCCTTGGACTATTTCTATTCAATTTTAGTGATTAAATGCTCAACACATTCTGTTTCGACTAACATCATCTTGTATGAATAATAAGCACAAGTAGTTAAAGCAAATTGAGAAAAAGTGCATTTGGTGTATATTGCAAATCCTATCACATCAAAGGAACAAAGTATGATTCTAGCACTTAGTAAATTGTTTTAGTTGTTAACTACGTTCTTCTAAGTGCTAGAAAACTCTCTAAGTCGATACAATTGGAGCAAAGAAGTTTGGCTAAACTTAGCCAAACATGCGCCAGCCTCGGCGCACCAGACTGTCCGGTGCCTAGGCCATCAGCTGGCCGAACAGGCCACTCTCGGGAAATTGGCCAAGCGCGCTGGCTATAATTCACCAGACTGTCTGTTGAGACAGTCGGCCAACGGCTCTCGCAATGCCAATGGTTGGCACGTAATGAACGGTGGACACGTGGCAGCACCGGACTGTCCGGTGCGCCACCGAAATGTCTCGTGCGCCACCGAACTATCCGATGTGCCTAGCAGCCGAAGGATGCAACGACACTTAAATTATAATTAGGACGTGCTTTCTTTGTTATTAATGTAAAATATTGTCAATTATGCATATTGTCATATGTAAGTAATTATTATGTGTACATCAAAATAAACATATTTCTACAATGAATAGTCTCTTGACAAGTTAATTATTATTTTTATCATCAACTATTATAGGAAAACGTCGTAAAGTACGAGTTTAAGGCCCTGTTTGTTTGGGTTTTTTAGCTTCTGGCCACCAAAAGCTGCTACGAACTGGAAAACGTCCCAGCTTTTCAGCCCGCTTCTATAAGAATCATTTTTGGTAAAAATCATCTAAAATCAATATGAACACATAATCGATCGAGTCGTCACGATAGTAGTAATCCATAGCTTTCTAGATCCTAAACCCTTGGATCAATTCTTCTTCCTCCGCATATAATCCCCACGATATTCAGATTCTTGTCACAACCAGATTCTCAGAAAAAAAAACTCAGAAAAAAAACTGAACCAAACAGACCCTATGGTCCCCGTGGGGAATGAGGATAGAAATATTTCCCGTCTACGTCCCTGTTTACCCTGTCGGGGAATATTTTTTCCCGTTTACATCTCCGTGGAGGAAAAACTTCCTCATCTTCATTTTAGAGCTAGTTTAAGAACACTAATTTTTCAAGAGATTTATATTTTCCTAAGAGAAAATGAACTAATTTTCTTTGAGAAAATAAAAATCTCTTAGGAAAATAGGATTCCCAAACTAGCCCTTCTAAGGACTAGTTTGAGAACTCTATTTTTTCAAAGGATTTTTATTTTTCCAAAATAAAATGAACTAATTTTATTTAAAAAAATAAAAATCTCTTTAAAAATAGGATTCCTAAAATAGCCCTAGTAGAATAATTCACCACCGCGGATGAGAGAACGATGCCCTATTGCCATCTCTACCGCATTCCGAGCTGTCACTTTCATATATACATCCTTTCTGCTAACTTTTCGCCTCCATCTCCAAAAGTTTTCAACAAAACGCGGACAAAATTCAAAGACGCAACCGTATTTCTCAACCCTGCAGCTCCCTGAAGTCGTACGTTGACATGTAAACATAAAATATGATAAATAGTGTATAATACGACTTCCTTGGCTCCTTGCACAATATGGAGTGAGATTGATTTGAGAGCCTAGAGCGTACCGTGGCTAGCAGATGCTTAACGGGAGCTTGATGACTAAGAAAAAAAATACGACTAAAGGTAAAAATGAGAACACCAACAAAATCGAGCACTGTCTGTCCTGGACGTGATAAACATGGACGGATTAATCAAGCGTGTGAAACGAATCTCGTGTGGCTGTGAGGCCGGCCGGCCCACGCGTTGGGTTTGGTATCCGTCGCGTAGTGTTGTGATGATGATGATAAGGCCACCGGGATCTCTTGGAATTCGTTAGGACTCTTTTTTTTTGTCTAGCTAGCTCCAAAATAAAAAAATAGCGTTAATACTCAAATAAAGACGACCGACAACAATTAGAGGTTTTGGAATCTGTGTCACATCGGATATCTGAATGTCAATTGTGATAAAGACTAATTATATACTTTCTATGTTCTTTTTTATTTGTCATGGTTTAGTTTAAAAATGAACTAGCGAGTGACAAATATTCGAGAACAGATGTATTAGCATATTTACAAACTAACTAATTATAATTAAACGATGCGACGAATTAATCAAACCTAATTAATCTATAATTGGCAAACATGAGCAAATCATAACCTAATTAGACCTTGTTCGTTTGTGTCGGATTGCACCTGGAATCGTTCCACTTAATCAAAGTTTATATAAATTAGAGAATCAATCCAGATAGGAATCATTCTGACCACCAATCCGACAGAAACAAACAAGGCCAGACATAATATATAGACGTGTCTTACCATTTAGTTTTTATCTCTAATTGGTTTTTATAATTAAACTGTATTTAATATTTGTAACCAGTAATCAAATATCCGATGTTAACGTAACTAAAATCTACTTCTCTCGAACCCAAACGGGCTGCTAAGGTGAAGACATCTCTATGTGCACAGTTTTGATTATTAGCCACGCCCACGGGGAACGAATCGAATCCCCGCTTGCTTGCTTGTGGGATCTTCTTCCTTCAGTTGCGATATTCCAAGGCGAGCTTCTAGATGAAAAGGACGTAGGGCGAGGGCGATATACATTTTTTTTGGGCCAATTACCTGTATGCCATCGGAAAATATACTCGTTACTTGTGTGCCACTGACCCCACATGTCATACACACAGAAAAATATACCTATATGCCACTCAGTGGCACACAAGGAATGACTATAAAATCTGATGGCATACCAGGAATTTTTCCATTTTTTTTCCCTAAACACGGCGCAGACGAAAGCGCTTGGACAGCAACGTTGTCGGCGGCATTAGAAGCAGAGAGATGGCAACAGGGATCCCATTCACGATTTCTCCACGGCGAATTTTTTTTGTTAGAAAATGAGGGTGAAGAAGTTTGTTTTCTACGAGATGTAAATTAGGAAAAATATTTCCTTGGCAGGTAAACGGGGGATGGATTAAGAATCCATTCCTTATAGGGCTCATTAAACTTACATTTGACGATCATTTCATATACTAATTAAAGATAAAAAATAATTATCTTATCAAGAGATCACTCATTATATAAATATGTTTTTTTATGTATACATAATATTTTTTTACATCTAACAATGTGCATAAGTATATAACAATGTGCATAAGTGGCAATATTTTATATTAATAACATACGAATTATATTCTAATTATAATTTAAACGGGGGACGGAGATCTCCGACGAAGATTTATTCCCATGGGGAATGAGAATAAGGAAGAAATGTCCTCCATAAATGTTCGTGAAGATCCTCGTAGGGAAAAAAATTTCATTGTGGAGACATAGCTCACGAGTACAGGATTGGAAAGCTAAAGGCATGTTTGGTTCGTGTCTAAATGTGTCATATTTTATCTAAGTTTAGTCGTCTGAATTTAATAACTAAGCTTAGTAAAAAAAAGTTAAAAAAAAAATATGACAAGTTAGACACTGAACTAAACATATCCTAACATCTGGGATGAAAAATTTCTGGTTGCCATCTCTACTTATAAGCCACTCCGCTCAGGCACATGTGCAGCATGCACGCATGGCAAACCGACGGGCCGGCCGGGTCTATTCTGCCGCGCGGTGCTGGTGCGGCGAAGATTGAAAGGAGTCCCGCCCCCACGTACGGGTGCTGTCAAATACTCTCCATATATATATAAGGCTGTCGTCAGGTTTGGTAGCTAGCTTGGCGTTTGCCAGCACGCATAGCGATTGCGACTATTGGCGATTGTGTAGGTGTAGTGTGCCTGTCGAGGAACGAGAGCCTCAAGACCCGAGCGTCTTCAGATATGGAGGAGGCGGCGGTTGCACGGACGACCAGCGAGACCCAGGTGGGCGACCTGCCGGAGGTGTGCCTGGCGCAGGCCATCGCGCGGACCTCCCCGCGCGACGCCTGCCGCTGCGCCGCCGTGTCCCCGGCCTTCCGCGCCGCCGCCGACTCCGACCAGGTCTGGCGCGCCTTCCTCCCCGAGCAGCTCGAGGCGGCTGAGGACCACTTGGACAGCCGCCGCGTGTCTCCGCCGTCGCAGGCGGCTCACCCAGCGGCGACCGTGCGCGGCCTCAGCAAGAAGGACGCCTACCTCAGCCTCTGCGACGCTGCCGGCGCCGTGGCCGTCGACGGCAGCGGGTGCAGGGTGTGGCTGGAGAGGGCCAGCGGCGCCACGTGCTACGCGCTGTCGGCTCGCAGGCTCAGCCTGCCCTGGGACGACGGCGAGTTCTCCTGGAGGTTCACGCACCACCCACGCTCCAGGTTCGCTAGCTAGCTGCTGCTCCCAACTACCCGCTCCATCGTCCTCGCGCGCCGTCATGCTCTCTATCTCTCTTCTCCGAAAATATCCATTCCTGCAACCCAATTAAAATTTGGCTGCTTCAATCAGTTCTTTCTGTATTACATTTCTCGTCATTCCATTTGCGTGTAGCGTCATATATACTCCCCGGCCGTGGCAGCGACGTAATAGCTTAGTTAGTACGCGTAGGAGCTAGCTAGCAGACATCAAGCTAGCTAGTCCCCATGGCAGCCATAAGCAAGGTCAAGGCCATTCTCATCTGATGCATTCATCGTAGTCGTCCCGGCGACGGCGAGCACGCACGCACGCAGCTGCATCCACTAGTGACTTTGAGCGACACAAGCTAGCTAGCTCCCCGGCCGCCGGTCATTGTCCGTCGTCGTCCTCTACCTTTCTACTACCTCAACCATGCGCGCGGAGCGGAGAAGAAAAGCGGCATCCACCAGTGGACACGAGACACTGACACGGGTGGACGAGAGGCCGGCACGGCAGCACCCACACGTTTCCAATGGAACCGGTCGTCGTCACATCTTCCAGAACGGTTGAAGCTAGCTAGTGGTATAGAAAAGAGTAGATTAATTATTATATTCTTCCTCCGCGATGTGCCCAACAGCGACCGGCGCCGGCGCCGCTGTTGATGTGCACGTTTCCTGACGACCTGTGTGGCCCGGCGCCGTACGCCGCCGTCGGTAGCCCCATACCCGTACGTGTGCATGCGTGCTGCTCCGTCCATTTGTCGTCAGGCTGGCTGGCTTCCTCAAGTGGTACGGCGGCTTCGGTGCAGATCGGATCGGAGTACTTGAGCATTCGGCAGTACTCGTTCGTCGTTCGTTCTTCCAGTGTGACGTGTGTCGTCAGCGCCGTCGACGACGACCATCGACAACGATGGCCGGCCGCCCGCGCGCTGGCGTGGATCACATGTACACCCCCCCAGGCACCGCACCAGCCAATAAACAACATCGAATCCCTTAACTAACTATTTTTGTATTTGGGTTAATTATGATACGATACGGTATGATATATGATATGATATCCCTGTTTTCCGTGGACGATTAAAATACTGAAGCACGCGGCGGCAGTGGCGGTGGTGGATTATTGATGATCTTTTCGCACGCACGCAGGTTCGCGGAGGTGGCGGAGCTGGTGGACTGCACGTGCCTGGACATCTACGGGAGCCTGCCGCTGGCCGCGCTGACGCCGGCGACGGTCTACGCGGCGTTCCTGGTGTACGGCACCGCGCCGGAGGGGGCCTACCGCGGCCTGAGCTACCCGGACCAGGAGACGGCCGTGGCCGTGGGCGGGCGGGTCGTCGCGCGCCACGCCGTGTGCCTCCGCCCCGACGACGCCGAGGCGCGCAAGTTCAGGGGCCGCGGCGCCGGGGAGGAGGCGAGGAGGCCGAGCCTGCGGGCTGACGGGTGGGAGGAGATGGAGATGGGACGCCTGCGCACGCCGCCCGTGGAAAGCGGCGGCGGCGGCGGCGACGTCTGCGTGGTGCAGGCGAGCTTCGAGGTGCTCGGCTGGTACCCCAAGCGCGGCCTCGTCGTCGAGGGCATCGAGTTCAGGGCCCTCCACGATGCTTCATGACTGGTTGAGAGTTGAGACCGCATGAATATACGTTGTAAATGAGATGTAAACTCGATTGGTAAATTGTAACAATCATTTACAGTGTTCTTGATAGGTAAATTCATCGGAGACATGATCTTTTTCCCTCGTGTGTTTTCTAGAGAGAGAAAAAAAACCCACGTGTCGATAATTTCGGTTTTGCAGTACGTGGGCAGTCTGTCCGTGCACGTCGTCGATCGTGCGGCGGCCTTCAAGCAATTGAGCGCTATCCTTACCGTGTGGACCATTTCAAACGATGCATGGCGTTGAAATTACGTGGCTGTTTATATGGCTAGCTAGCTAGATCGGGAGGTTTGACTGTACCATGTGACGTGCGTGCTGGCACGATCGGACGGTCGGTCGGTCTGGTGCCCGTCGAGCTCGGTCGGGATTCTCTGAATCCGGCCATGCTCTTGGATGTCCCCACATTAAGAGCATCTCTAAGAGACTAGCTAAATAAACCGCTAAGCCAAATTTTAGCTACTCAATAGCAAAATAAATCTCCAACAGACTAGCTATATGACTCGTAAGCTATCTAACTCTTTAAATTGGCTCTCTCACTAGTTAAATTTGGCTAGCCACATGACTAGGCAAACTAATAGATAGTCTGCTGGACTGAGATGCTATATATAAAGTGTAATCTTTATAAAAACGTAAATAAATAGTCAAATAGAGAGTAAAAAATGAAGAGTCTTTTGGAGATGCTCTAAGGGCTGTTTGGTTCTAAGGTGTCAAAATTTGTAAAACATTTTATACCATACTTGTCTATAAATGTACAAAAAGCATGAAAACCCCCTAAAGTCCGGCCCGTAGCCTGTTTTTGGCTCGGTAAGAGTCCAGTCCGGTCCGGTATAAATAAGCGGGTCAGACCCAGACAAAAAAAATGACCTCGGCGCGTTGGCCCTGCTCAGCCCGTTTAATGCTAGGCCCGCTTTTGGCCTGTTTCATGTTATCTCGCTTTTGGCCTGTTTAACTCGCTTTTCGGTCCGCTTTTTTCGTGCTCACTGGGTCGGACTCGTGCAAGAAATTAAGCCCACGGGCTTGGAAGGTCTGTCCCAGTTTTCAAACCGTGCCTGGTGAGCCGGGTCCAAACCGGGCCAGACTGGACGACCCGTTTGTACATGTATACACGTGTCTAAGTTTAGACACTTAAATTCTACGATACAGCCACGTCTATAAGATTATTTGACAAACTTTTGTAAGCCATTGATGAGTGGGAGCTATGCAGAGGAGGAAAATATTATCGCAACTCTAGCTACAAACTAAATACTCCCTCCGGTGCAGCAAAAGAAGTCATGCTGCGCGTGACCGAGCGTGCACAAAAAGAAGTCATAGCGCGCATGGGTCTGGGATTTGGACGTTGTTGCCCCTAGTAATTGCACAAAAAAAGATGCATTCAAGAGGAATTGAACTTGAGACCTCTAGTCTAGAATGCCTTGGAGCTGCTGCAGCAACCAATCAAGCCTAATTATTTTAGTGACGTTAATGCACCCATATCTCTATTTAATAGGGGCAAACAGGGAAAACTCTATGATAATTAATCACTCCTTGGTATGCACAATCATGTCCTAAACGACTACCTTTACTGCACTGGAGGGAGTATATGTCTATCTTATTTAAACCTATTTAATCTTAGTCGAGGATGAACTGTGGCAAGTGGGACACCGAAGCAAAAGGCCCCTAAATCTGAGTCTTCTCACGTTCACCTTTTCTCCACCATCCAGTTGTCGTCATCGATACAATCCTCTCCCTATACAGCCTGTTTGGTTTTAGTATGAATTGGATCTTGGTTCTGTGACTTTTGTCCGCGTATTTACGCTCCTTTGGCGCGTGGTTCTGACGGCGAAAGGAAAAGAACGTTAGCGAGTTCTAGGTGCCGCCCATGCATGGCCCCCGTCGTCAAACGGTGAACCCTGAAGCCAAGGAAGAAGCTAGCGCTCCCGGCTCCCATGCACAGTCTTTGCCGCGCGCCGATGACGACGAACGCATTGCGTCGCCACCTTGATTGGTGTGCCCGCGTGACATCATCGTCGGCGTAGAGGCGGCGGGGTCGCTGGTGAGAGCGAGAAGGTGAGGCTGGCTGAGGAGACAGGACAGTGCCACAGTGGGTGGTCGGGTGGACCTAGCATTTGCTTCTTTATACATTGTGTGCCGGAACAAATTTTTTATATACAATTATATCTAAGGATATATATAATTTTATAGCATCTTCAATAAGTAAAAATCACAATAAAAAAACTGGAAAATTGGGGATTAGATATCACTATGCTGGAGTGGAGAGCTCAGATGTGCAAAACCAATGCGCTGATTGCTGGGCGACGTGTGCCGGTGTGCCCAGTCGGTGCTCTCGGCTTCGGTGCAGTCATGCAAGGCTTGCCAACAGTGACAGCGCATCTCGACGATGGACGGGCTAAGGTATAAGGGCGTCCCTAATAGCTAGCTATTTTATTGGCTAATTCACAATCCACTATAGAAAAGAGCTCTAAGGTGGCGGTACGCAGAAATTTATACTGCCGGTTTCAGTTACAGCGCGCCAGTGAAAAAAACAGGCGGACCCACCTTAACGAACCGGCAGTGTAAATATATATACACTGGCGGTTCACTTAACAAAACCGTCAGTATAAATGATGTATTTACACTGGCGACTTTATTAAGTAAACCGCCAGTGGAAATATCATATACACTGGCGGTTCACTTAACTGAACCGTCAGTGTAAAGGATGTATATACACTGACAGCTGTATTAAGTACACCGCCAGTGGAAATATCATATACACCGGCGGTTCACTTAACTAAACTGTCAGTGGAAATAATGTATATACACTGGCGGCTGTATTAAGTACACCGCCAGTGGAAATATATATATACTGGCGGTTCACTTAATGAAACCGTCAATACATTGCATGAATACTCGGTACCAGAGAGGAATCAGTACCCTAATACATTGCGTGATTACTCAGTGATTGGTACCCCAATACATTGCATCAATACCAGAGAGGTGATCAATACATTGCATGATTACACAATCTATATACCCAACAGTCTGAGATAAACAATATATCACTAACTACTTCATTACATACACTACATCAATGATACTCCAGCAGCGATCCAATCTCTCAATAATGTCATTTCTTGACTTGCATTTTCATTCAACCAATCTGACACATCGTAATCAGCTTGGCCACGCGAACTACTCCCTGATCCTCCTATGTGGCCTCGGTCCAACAAATAGTTATGCAAAGAAAAACAAGCAATTATAATTGTGACGGAACCTCCCAAGTAATTAGGCCCACCTACAGTTGTCCTTGTCCAACGGACCTCAGACAACCCTGTAGGTGCCCCTGAATCACTTGACAAGTTTGGTATCTGCTTTTCTCACCTTTCCCAAGAGCGTTTTACCCGTCACGCAGACATTACAAGCATCGGAGTTACGAGAATGCGGAAGCAATTACATAAACTTACCTTTATTTTAAAGTAAGATCAAGATGAATATGTACAGACCAGATGATATCCTAGGAGTGCAGAGTAATATTATTACACATACCAGGGAGGCAAAAACTCCTCCCGATAAGTTTTTACACAAAAAGTTCTAATGGGGGACCATGTCCTCCCGCAGCTTCACTCTTGTTTTTCTTCATTTGGAACCACCTTGGAGCAAAAGCAACAAAAGTTTGTTGCTTCCCCACCTAAAAACAACGGGGGAATAAACCCTGAGTATGGAATTACTCAGCAAGTCTTACCCGACTAAAGAAAAGACTCTCAAGGGTATGCTGGTTATCAGGGAGTCAAGGTAAGGTTTCTCAATGATCAAAGACTCTGTTTTGCATAAATGCTTACTACAGTGGATCCTTAAAAATCCAATTTTATTGTCAAGTTAGTAAAATTACCTGCATCTAGAGTTCTTTCTACTCTAGTTCAAACACTTGTCCTGCACTAGCCAGTTTCTTAACAAATCCCTTCATCTTTAGTGGAGTTCTATTTATAAGTCAGTGACCAAGTCTTCATAACCGCGAAGGTACGGCGATCCGAATCGATTATACTCAGCTGAGGATCTCCAATCACACGACATATGTAGCACTTAACCCTTGCATATGTTAACCTGCCACCGGGGTTCTTAAGACCAGATCAGGTTCACGCGAACCGAGAGCACAGATACACCACCGTCTAGCCTCTTGCCACGGAGGGTACACGCTACTCTCGCCACCGCTCCACGCCATTCCGTGTTATCTTAT
Organism: Zea mays; assembly: GCF_902167145.1. Classification (NCBI taxonomy): domain Eukaryota; kingdom Viridiplantae; phylum Streptophyta; class Magnoliopsida; order Poales; family Poaceae; genus Zea; species Zea mays. Next base: position 82,429,487 of record NC_050105.1, read on the forward strand.
TCTGGCCTTAGTCTACCCGAGGCAAGGCTTACCCATGACGAGGCATGTGACCAGTTAAAGGGTCCTCGGTCAGCAGGCCTACATCAACACGGTCCTTAATCGACTCAGACGGAGACACTACACCGAGACTCCTTTCTCGTGCAAGTCACCCGCCCGGTCTCAGCTTAATTATTTCAAACCCAAAGTTTGGTACCTGGCAGAGGTACATCTTTTCCGATGTTGAACCCATCACGACCGTGATGGATCCACCATCAAGTTTTATTTTCGAAAACATCCCACCCACTTTTGCCACATCATCTTTTGTAAAACAAAACATTTTGTTCTTCTAAAGCAAGGCTAAGCATCAAAATCTTTTGTAAAACGGGTGATCAAGGAAGGTAATCAAATTCAAGGAAGGTAATGCATGAATTGTTTTATCAATCAACTCCTATCACCTAATACATCAAGCAAGTGAGAAAGATTTTAAAAACATCAAGGAGGGTGGCAAATGCACCGGGGCTTGCCTTCGTTGATAGGTGAGTCAGGCTCGGATCCGCAGATATCAAAGTAGAAACAATTTCCGGCCTGAGATTCCGAAGGTGGTGGTGTCTTCTCTTCGGTCACTTCGACTTCTTCGTTTTCTAAATATAACCATATAGGTATATATAAGAATGAATGCCATGGAATGCTCATGAGAGTGCAAAGATAATAAGGATTTATTATCTAAAGTCTTGAATACAACTTTCCTTCACGGAACTCCGAGAACTTAGGGTTTCTGGAGTCAGTAAAGGAATTCAAAGGGCAGGGGTAGGGTTTTGGGTTCTAGTTATCAAACAAGGTCCAAATCAAACCAAACTCTACCCAAGGCTTCTAAATAATGCGTAGAGCTCATATAAAATGTTTGGGCATTTTTGGACTTACCATTTATTTTCTAAAAATCCAGAACTAATGGTTTAAGCTAGTTTAAATGCCTCAAAATTCCTTATTTAATCTAAAAATCATGAAACTATTTTTATTAAATACTATGGAAAATAAGAGGTCTAGGAAAATTGGTTTGACAATTTTAGGATTTTTCTACAATTTCCTACAATTTATTTGGCTCTGGAAGAAAAAGAAAAAGGGAAATCTATGAATAGTACTGGGCCGATTCTAGCCCAGGACAGCCCAACTACACAGGAAACAGGGTCGCGCGCCCGCGCGCACCCGCGCGCTCTGGCAACTTTTCACAGAGGCCCTCGGTTTATTAGCTAAATCGAAGTAGGTTTATTTACTATTGCACTCAGTCGCTGACACATTGCCGAGATGACCCTAGACTTCTATTTCTTCTCCAAACACCTCCCTGGTCACGGCACGCTCGCCGTTCATCCCTGGCATGGCCCGTACCGGCCATGGCCGGCGACGACTGCTATGGCTAACGACCGGGGAGGCATCACTGGCTTAAGGCGACCTAGGAACATCCATTTAATCGACACAAACCCCACTGGAAACTATCTGTCCACGATCAGGGCGGAACCCGTGGTGTCGATCCTGTGTTCCCAATAATCTACGCTCGGATTGGTCAAACGGCCACTACGAGGAGCTTCATGAATACACAGAGCTGCTAAAACAAAGCTTGGATCGGACAGGGCCTTACCAGAGAAGGCTGGCCATGGAGCGCAGAGCTTTACATTCGCTGGAGACAGAGAAAGGGGAAAACGGTGTCGCGACGGCTTTGGGCGAAATTGGGAGATGGGATCAGGGCTATAGGACCGTAAGAGGCTGTGCTTTCACCGTGCGCAATCGATTTGGGAGAAGGTGGAGAGGGTAGTGCGAATTCCTGGTTGTACTCAAGCTTACTTGAAGAACAGCGAGCACCTCGCCGTGGCTCCCTGTCCTATATATAGGCACGGCGGTCCGGTGATCGATCCACGGCTACGAGGTGGGCAACCACGTAAGGAAGAGGCACAGTGAGGCGAATCAAAGCATGTGCGACAGCGTGGCGAGAGCTCACTGAGTCACGGTGGCCGCCGGTGAATAACTCCGGCCGAGCTCAGGAGATGGTGCCACGTATGAGTTACCCTTTCCCCGGCGTTATCCATCCAATACCATGCACGAATTCGGAAGGCGGCGGCACGAATCTTCACGCAGGGAGGTCGCCGGCGGTGAGCACGCAGCGCTGGCAATCTGGTCCACAGCAGAGCACTATACCATGGCGAACTGCATTGAGAGCGCTTGACAGTCAGCATTTAGGCTCGATTTTCTCACAACTCTATATGGTAACATACTCCATGCTCTGCAGCAAAGTTGGAGAGCTATAAATCAGCTACAGGTTTGTCATAGCAGCCATGGGCAGATTCTTGCTGGATCATAGTTGAATTTATGCTCAAAGTCTCAGTGGTTGCACTGTATGTCTGAAAATTCAGACCCAGTAACCTGACAGTCCAACTTCAGTCTTAATTATCTCTAAATTCTTCTCAACAACTTTGCTTACACTCTTAAGCAAAGTTGTTCTCCTTTGTTTGGTCTACAACTTTGATGTGGTTCCCTAGGGCAAAACCCTAGAATTTGAAAGATACAAGGCTCCAAAGTTGAGCCAACCACACTGAAGTTCAGACTTAGAATGAAATAGAGGTCAAGTGGTACTTTTTGCAAATTAGTCCAAAACTTAGGGTTTAACTTGCAAATTCACATATTTGTGAACCAAATGACTTTATATGCTTTAACATTATAGTTTTTACACTTTAGTCCAAATGTGCACTATTTTTGCACATAGGCCCCTAGGGTTTGGACTTAGGGTTTTCCAGGGTTCCAATGGGGGTTTTTGGTGTCTCAGGGGTATAAATGTGATTCAAGTTCATTCTTGGGAACATTTTATGACTATTCCCCTAAAGCTTTTAGGTTTTCTCAATTTGGGTTATGTTTTACCCCTTTAATCCCTATTTAGGGTTAAGTTCCCTATCCTAGGTTCTATTTGCAAAATGCTATAACAATACAACTTGTTTGAAATTTTTACCTAGTGAATGCACTCTAGGTGTGTCAAACATATGCAATGCCAATGTTTATGATGCCATGCTCAAGTTTTAGTAGCAGTAACACCAGGGGTGTTACATCCTTCCCCCCATAAAAGAATCTCGTCCCGAGATTAAAAGTCCTAGGGTAAGTAATGGTAAAGGAAACGCATCACGTCTTTATTTCCTTATTCTTGGTACAAGGCAGGGGTGGTTTGGGAATTTACTCCTTTATTACAGCAGCTATACATGCTTTACAAACTACAAGAGGCTAAAAAGCCTGGGAAATTCTTATCTAAAAAGTCTTGAGTTTGCCATGTAGCCTCATCTTCGGAATGTTGGTTCCACTATATCTTGTAAAACTTGAGAGTTTTTCTTCGGGTAATCCTGTCCTTCTGGTCCAAGATTCGAATGGGATGCTCGGAATATGTCAAGTCTGGTTCAAGGACAACATCTGTCACTTCAATGGTTCGATCGGGGACCCGAAGACACTTCTTCAATTGTGACACGTGGAACACATTATGTACAGCAGACAAGGTTTCGGGTAATTGGAGTCGGTATGCCACTGGTCCACATTGCTCAAGTATAGGGAAAGGACCAATGTACCGGGGTGCAAGCTTTCCTTTAACCCCGAAACGTGATGCCCCCTTCATTGGCGAAACCTTTAGGTAGACATAGTCTCCCACAAGGAAGTATAAGGGCATTCGCCGTTTGTCTGCATAACTCTTTTGACGAGCTTGAGCTTTCTTCAAATTATGAATTATTCTTTGAACTCTTTCTTCGGTCTCTTTCACCATATCAGGCCTGAAGAAGTACCTTTCACCAGGTTCAGACCAATTTAGCAGAGTACGACATCGTCGTCCATATAAAGCTTCGAAGGGTGCCATCTTGATGCTTTCTTGATAGCTATTATTATATGAGAACTCCGCTAACGGCAAACATTCATCCCATTTTTGTGGGAATTCTAGAACACATGCTCGTAGCATATCTTCAAGTATTTGGTTCACCCTCTCAGTCTACCCACTGGTTTGAGGATGGTAGGCCGAACTATGGAGCAACTTAGTACCCAAGGATTTGTGAAGTGCTTCCCAAAACTTGGCTACAAATTGAGGTCCACGATCCGACACTATGGTTTTTGGAACACCATGCAGACTAAGAATACGAGCAATGTACAATTGGGCATAGACAGTAACCGGGTGATCTGTCTTGACTGGCAGAAAATGAGCAATTTTTGTAAGCCGATCAATTATAACCCAGATAGAATCATACCCTTTTGTAGTCCTGGGTAATCCCACAATGAAGTCCATACTAATATCTTCCCATTTCCATGCTGGGATAGGTAAAGATTGTAATGGACCAGCAGTCTTCATGTGTATGGCCTTGACACGTCTGCAAGTGTCACACTTAGCCACATAGCGTGCAATTTCAATTTTCATCTTCGTCCACCAGTAGTGTTGCTTTAGATAATGATACATCTTAGTGCTTCCCGGATGAATAGAATAGCTACTAAGATGTGCTTCATCTAAAATTTGCTGGCGGATCTCTTCATTCTTCGGCACCACTATGCGGTTGTTGAACCATACCACACCTTGATCGTCTTCTTTGAAACATTTGGCTGTTCCAGCCCTTATCTTCTCACGTATGTGTTTCATACCCTCATCATCTTTTTGTGCGTCAATTATCCTTTGTAAGATGACTGACTCCAGCTTCAAATGATTTGAAGTCCCATGCTGAATCATTCCCAGGTTTAATTTCTCCATCTCCTGGCATAATGTAATGTCAGAAGTCCTCACTGTTAGACAATGACAGGAAGCCTTACGACTGAGTGCATCTGCCACTACATTTGCTTTGCCTGGGTGATAATGGATTTCAAATTCATAATCCTTGATCAGCTCGAGCCATCGCCTTTGTCTCATATTCAATTCTGACTGGGTGAAGATATACTTCAAGCTTTTATGGTCTGTATAAATATGACAGACATTACCCAGCAGATAATGACGCCAGATCTTTAGGGCATGAACCACCGCAGCTAGCTCTAGATCATGAGTAGGATAATGTTCCTCATGTCCGCGCAACTGCCTTGAAGCATATGCAATTACTCGGCCTTCTTGCATTAGCACACAGCCGAGGCCACTGCCTGATGCGTCACAATACACATCAAAGGGCTTATTAATATCCGGTTGAGCCAATACCGGAGCAGTGGTTAATAATATCTTCAATTGCTAAAAAGCTTCATTACACTTTGAAGACCAATTGAATTTAATATCATTCTTCAATAAACTTGTGATTGGCTTCACAAGCTTAGAAAAATCTGGTATAAATCGGCGGTAATAACCAGCCAGTCTAAGGAAACTTCGGACTTGATGAACAGTGGTCGGGGGTTTCCACTCCAAAATGTCCTTGACTTTGCTGGGGTCTACCGCAATCCCCCTGGCAGACAGTACATGTCCCAGAAATTGAATTTCCTCCAGCCAAAACGCGCATTTGCTGAACTTGGCATACAACTGATGTTCTCTCAAGCGCGTTAACACGATCCGTAAGTGTTGGGCATGCTCCTCTTCATTCTTGGAATATATTAAAATATCGTTTATGAAGACCACCACAAACTTGTCCAACTCAGGCATGAATACCGAGTTCATCAAATAAGTGAAATGGGCAGGAGCATTTGTCAATCCAAAAGACATTACCAGGTATTCAAATAATCCATACCGCGTAGTGAATGCGGTCTTTGGTATATCCTCGGGCCGAATACGGATCTGATGATAGCCCGATCTGAGATCAATCTTGGAGAATACCCTCGCTCCAGTCAGTTGATCAAATAGAATTTCTGAAAGTCGCCTAGAGGGGGGGGTGAATAGGGCGAAACTGAAATTCTCAAAAATAATCACAACTACAAGCCGGGTTAGCGTTAGAAATATAATAGAGTCCGCGAGAGAGGGTGCAAAACAAATCGCAAGCGAATAATCGAGTGAGACACACGGATTTGTTTTACCGAGGTTCGGTTCTCTCAAACCTACTCCCCGTTGAGGAGGCCACAAAGGCCGGGTCTCTTTCAACCCTTACCCTCTCTCAAACGATCACTCGGACCGAGTGAGCTTTCTCTTCTCAATCACTTGGAACACAAAGTTCCTACAAGGACCACCACAAGATTGGTGTCTCTTGCCTCAATTACAAGTGAGTTTGATCGCAAGAAAGAATCAAGAAAGAAGAAAGCAATCCAAGCGCAAGAGCTCGAAAGAACACAAACAAATCTCTCTCTCTAATCACTAGGGCGTTGTGTGGAATTTGGAGAGAATTTGATCTCTTTGGTGTGTCTAGAATTGAATGCTAGAGCTCTTGTAAGTAGTTGGGAAGTGGAAAACTTGGATGACTTGAATGTGGGGTGGTTGGGAGTATTTATAGCCCCAACCACCAAACTAGCTGTTTGGTGAGGCTGTCTGTTCGATGGCGCACCGGACAGTCCGGTGCACACCGGACATGTCCGGTGCGACAGCCACGTCACCAAAACCCGTTGGGTTCGACCGTTGGAGCTCTGTCTTCTGGGCCCGCCTGAATGTCCGGTGGCGCACCGGACATGCACTGTAGATTGTCCGGTGCGCCAGCATGGGCGTGCCTGACCTCTGCGCGCGCAGCGCACGCATTTAATGCGTCGCAGGTAGCCGTTGGCGCCGAAATAGTCGTTGCCCCGCTGTTACACCGGACAGTCCGGTGAATTATAGCGGAGCAGTTGAAATGAATTCCCGAGGCTGGCGAGTTCCTGAGGCCGCTCTTCCTTGGAGCACCGGACATGTCCGGTGTACACCGGACAGTCCGGTGAATTATAGCGGAGTCGCCTATGGAATTTCCCGAAGGTGACGAGTTTGAAGTTTGAGTCCTCTGGTGCACCGGACATGTCCGGTGGCACACCGGACAGTCCGGTGCGCCAGACCAGAGGTGCCTTCGGTTGTCCCTTTGCTCTTTTGTTGAACCCAATACTTGGTCTTTTTGTTGGCTAAGTGTGAACCTTTGGCACCTGTATAACTTATACACTAGAGCAAACTAGTTAGACCAAGTATTTGTGTTGGGCAATTCAACCACCAAAATTAATTAGGGACTAGGTGTGAGCCTAATTCCCTTTCAATCTCCCCCTTTTTGGTGATTGATGCCAACACAAACCAAAGCAAATATAAAAGTGCATAATTGAACTAGTTTGCATAATGTAAGTGCAAAGGTTGCTTGGAATTGAGCCAATAAATGTTACTTACTAGATGTGCATGGATTGTTTCTTTATTATTAACATTTTGGACCACACTTGCACCACATGTTTTGTTTTTGCAAATTATTTTTGTAAACCCTTTTCAAAGTTCTTTTGCAAACAGTCAAAGGTAAATGAATAAGATTTTGCGAGGCATTTTCAATGCTTTTCCTTTGACTAAACAAAAACTCCCCCTCAATTAAATTCTCCTCTTAGTGTTCAAGAGGGTTTTGAGATATCAAGTTTTGAAAATACTACTTGCTCCCCCTTTAGAACACAAAGAGATACCAATTTGAAATTTTCCAATTTGAAAACCATTAATTTAGGGTGGTGGTGCGGCCCTTTTGCTTTGGGCCAATACTTTCTCCCCCTTTGGCATGAATTGCCAAAAACGGATACTCGGAATGAAATATAGGCCCTTTGTTTAACTACTATCTCCCCTTTGGCAAATAAAACATATGAGTGAAGATTATACCAAAGATGGAGAGTGATGCGGAGTGACGGCGAAGGATGAGTAGTAGAGTGGAGTGGAAGCCTTTGTCTTCGTCGAAGACTCCAATTCCCTTTCAATATACCTATGACTTGGTTTGAAATACACTTGAAAACTCATTAGTCATAGCATATATAAAAGAGACATGATCAAAGGTATATTTATGAGCTATATGTGCAAGTTTAGCAAAAGAAATTCCTAGAATCAAGAATATTGAGCTCATGCCTAAGTTTGGTAAAAGATTGTTCATCAAGTGGCTTGGTGAAGATATCGGCTAATTGATCTTTAGTGTTAATGTATGAAATCTCGATATCCCCCTTTTGTTGGTGATCCCTAAGAAAATGATACCGAATGGCTATGTGTTTAGTGCGGCTGTGCTCAACGGGATTGTCCGCCATGCGGATTGCACTCTCATTATCACATAGAAGAGGAACTTTGGTTAATTTGTAACCATAGTTGTGGCGGAACTGCCCGAATTATTCCAACTTAAGTGTCCAAGTCCCGCCTTAGAGGCTAGACCACACTTAAATGGGAATAACCCGTCAATCCCTCGGATCTAGTCCGACACGGCCACTGACAGGATCAAGTACCACAATCTCACTCGAAGGTGAGTCACAGAGCAAATACAATAAAGCATAAAACCATACATGTCATAATGTTAAATTATTACACCACCATCATCATCATCGGAGTTTTTGCAAAAGTATCCATCATTGTTCGAAGTGCAGCGGAATAAAACTAACGATAATTAAACAGAGAGATGGGGAAGCCTGTCCCATCACTCCTCATGCTCCTCCTCAGTCGAGGCAGGGTCCCACTCGACAGTCCAACCCGGTGGCAGGGTGGTCGGCCAAGTTATCCCAGCAACCATCTCCTCCAGAGAACCTGTAAAAATTATGCCACAAGCAAGGCTGAGTATACTAATACTCAGCTAGACTTACCCGGTGTGAGGAGTCTACTCCTCTACCTCTAGACATGCAGCTGTTTGGCTGTGGGGGTTTGGTTGCCAAAAGCACTAGCTGAGTTTCTAAATCAAGATTTTAACTTAGTCAGAGTTAAGTGTGACTCTCTTAAGGCTAAAAGTGAACTATCTACTCGTACATGGTAGCAAGCATTATTAACAATCAACATCATATCTCAACTCATCATACTTCCACTTATTACTCAATGTAGCAGCATGGATCAAGCAGTCTCATTAACTGCGAGAAGCAGACGATTCGAATCGAGTTTTTATCCTTGCAAGGTAAACCTAAACACACGACATGTAGGGGCACTCCGTCCCCACACACATCAACCGTCCCCATCGATTCCCTGGCAACAGATCAGGGCTCACCGCCTTGGCGTACAATGCCCCACTGACCCCGACTGGCCGTCGTGCAGTGGCCGCACTTGTACCCACCATAACCGGAATGGGAGACCTCGTCTCAGGTCGCGTGAGGGGATATGTCTGCGGGCAGGTTCACTCAGGTACTAGGCTTACCGATTTACCATATTTCTCGGCATGTGCTTAGTACGTTCAAACGCTTGACTCACGGTACCACACCTTAATCCTTATTCACATTTTATCCCGTGGACAACCAATCCCCATGGATCATTGTCCACAAACCAGCATCAGTATGATATGAAAGTGGGTACAATCAATGTCCTGACCTCGCGCGAGTGCTAGAAAAATCACTCGACTTCTACCGAGATCCTACTTTATGAAGCAGCTACTCGTCTTAGCATACTAGTATTCATCTCAATAGGATTCCTGAGATCATGCAACTAGGGTTTCAAGAAATTTCCTACACTTAAGTGCACAATCAATCCTACAATCATTAAGTGGAGTAAAATAGCATAAATAACAGGTTATGCATAAAACCGGGGCTTGCCTTCCAAAGCAGTGGCAGGCAGGTCCTCTGGTGCAGGCTCTGGTGCTGGATCTGGGGCTACCTCCTGAGCAGCTCCTTGCTCCGACACGAGGATGTACTCTCCGTCAGCAAGATTACAGTCTAGCGAATGCAATGAACATGTATGTCATGATTATGCATGATTTAATAACATTATGCAAAAAGAGACTAAGCCAAGAAGTAACTTAGGGTTTTCTTAGTTATGCGGGGCTTCTAGTGGTACATAGATAGACTTATTACTCTTTGGACTTAGGTTTTCCTTTAGGACAACATAGTGGATTTGCATTGCCTTCATATATTTCAGTGGACAAATTTACAAAGGTCTTAGGATGACATCAATTTCCATTATTCATTTTCCTTTCTTTAATTTCCATTTAGGGTTTCTAGTGCAGGTTTGAACTATGACAGGGTTTTAATAATTTCCAAAAATTCTATAAAAATTTCATTGCGTTGTCACTGGCTATTTTAGCTTGTTTTAAGAATTTGAGGCTTAAGGTATAAAAGTTAGGCCTTAAACAAAAATAACAAAAGTTAGGCAAAAAGGGGCACTTTACACTACACCTTCTAGTTAGGGGTAGGTTCTGTCCTAAAGATTATTTTTGTTGGCATCCTCTGGTAATAATAGATTTTTGTGCTAAGAATCACAGGAAACTAAGGGGTGGTTATTTAGTTATGCTTTTCTTAAGTTTCATGTCAAAAAGGCTCTTTCTACTACATTACTATTTGAAAAATGTCAAACAGCAGATTTCATATTTTTCCTAAGTTCTTTCTAATAAAACAATAGTTATCCCAAGGGTGGGGGTGTTTTCACCTTGGGGTTATTTTTGTAGAATTTTTCTAAGTTTCACTTGTTTTATTAAAATAGAAGAGATCTTAATTATTTTACACTAAAACAGGGTATGATATATTTTTCTATTGAACTACATTAAATAAGTACCTCAACAAAAATAGGAGTGCTCTCTGGTTCATTAATTAAGTTGTATTTTCTATTTTCCTCATCTTTAAGCATATTTTAGGATAAAGGGTAAAATTAACTTAAATGTAATGGACAGAGGTGTTTAACATTTTTAACTAGGTCAGTAGGTAGATAATAACTTTTCTAAATTTTTCCAACCTTAGTCAAATAGTCTAACTATTTTTCTTACTATTATTTAGCTTTTGGCCAAAGTTAACATTAAAACAGAACTCTTAAGTTTTCCACAGCACCAAGGGGTTTTATATTTTTCCTAAATAGGTTACATGATTTAGAGTCTGGCAAAATTAGTTTGACCAAAATTAGATAAACCAAACAGAAGTTATGGGTTTTTAAAGTTTCTGTTTGAATTTAAATTAGGTTTTAGTTAAGTTTTCCTGGAAAAACAGTTTGCGCCGAGGCCCCTGGGTTTAAAACAATTCAAACCTCGCAGATCTACCCTTAAGGCACTATTCACTTGAGTCTCTGACCTTTCACTTAACCCCCTGGGTTTCTCTCCCTCTCACCCACAGTCCCTCCCTCAATTGAAATAGTAGCCGCGGAAAAAAGAAAGGGCGGCGCGGCTTACCGGCGGCGAGGGAGTTCCGGCGAAGTGTAGGGTTGGCTCGGGGAGGGTCCGGCGATCACGTCGAGGTACGGCTCGTCGTCGGGGATGGCCGGAATCGCCCGGTCCACGTGAGCAGGCGGGCGAGCTCGTCGGCGGCGTGTGCTCCGGCCTATCCACGGCGGCATAGTTCAATCCAAGGGCATAGGGAGCTTCGTGGAGGTCCAAGGAGTCTAACCGTGCAAGGAATCGAAGAGAGGTGCACGGTGTACCTCGGTCCACGGTTGCCGGCGGTCGGTTGAAGTCCGGTGACCTTGGGTCGGCCTCTCCGGTGAAGTAGAGCCCGATTCCTCGCTCGGGGAGCTTCACGGAGACGTGCACAGTCTTCTCCGAGGGCTGGACGGGGTTGGGAATGGCTGGGTTGGCCGGTCTACGGTGGCAGGGGCTCGGGTGGCCGCGGGCACGTCGCGCATGGGCAGACGGCGGTGAACTGAGCTCCGGTGAGGCTTGAGCGCGTGCGGAGGGGTACGGCCAAGGCTCCTGGGCGTTTTATAGCCGCGGACGCGGACCAGGGCACCGGCTTGGCTCGGGCGCGGCGCGGGGCGTGCTCGGGCGTGCTCTGGCGCGGCAGACGGCGTCGAACACGTGGCGGTTTGTTTCTTCCAGTGTTCAAATGTCACCAGAGGTCGCAACCGTGCGAATCTTTGCAAAGGTCCGGCGCAGACCTCTTCCTGGCACCTAGGGCTGTCACTCAACTGTGAGACGCCGGGGCAGATACGGCCTAGGGAGGGAGATCTTCGGGTGCCAAATCAGGTGTGTCACACTGAGCACTTCGCGACAAAAGCCATGCCATGGCATGTCAAACGTCCGAGTCTCGAGCTCAACTTTTTCCAGTGGGTGCCCTAAGTGGTATTGCACATTTTTGGTATAGAACCCAAGTGGTTTTGGCGCCATTTTTGAAGTGAACACGGTTGATCTTTGATTTAGGGCTAAAATGGGACTTAGAGGGAATTAGAGAGCTCTAGCTCTCTCTCCACTTGGAGATTTGAAATGGGGTTTCCCTAGGGGCCTTTTTGTAATATTTCCCTCCCCTAATTGATGGTTATAATGTTGCTTAGGGTTTGGGTAAAGATTACCCATGTTTTGCACATTTGCTCACTCTCTTTCCCCTCTTATCCATGGTTTGGGAGTTAGGGTTTAAGAGAGGCCTAGGGTTCTTTCCCCCTCTCCCAAGGTGATAGTTGCACACAATTAGAGTAATGCCCTTGGTCATTCCCAACTCTTGGTAAAAACTTAGTTTCCAAAGCCCCTTATACTTTTGCTCCTTAAGTTCTTCCACATGTGATCATAGTCTTGAGTGCCAAGGTGTGCTCCAGCCATAGCAACACCTGGGGTGTTACAGCCCTCCCCCCTTAAAGGAATCTCGTCCCGAGATTTTAGGTAGAGTCCCTTGGAGGGTGCTGGAAGGTGTGTTGGTGCTACTCTTTCCTTATACTCAAGTTTCTCTTGTTAACTGCTCTTCGAATGTCATTCTCTTTGCAACTTCAGAAGGAAGCCCTTCTTAAGTTAAATCCACAACTTAGACTATCCTAGCTATCTAAGTTTTTCTTATAATTGGATTCAAAGGGCAGGTGGGGGTGGGGTTCTGGGGTTACATACCGACTCCTTTGGGTAGAAAGTCGGGGAAGCGAGAGCGTAGAAAATCCTCAGTCTCCCATGTAGCTTCTTCTGCTGAATGGTGACTCCACTGAACCTTATACATTCTGACCGACCTTGCCCGAGTTGATCTCTCCTTTTGATCTAACACCCTGACGGGGTACTCTTGATAGGACAAGTCTGGTTCTATCTCAATGTCTGGTTCTGGAAGTATTTCAGTGGGTAGACGAACGCATTTCCGCAGTTGAGATACATGGAACACATTATGAACTGCTGACATGTGAGGTGGCAATTCCACTTGATAGGCTACGGGTCCACAAGCCTCCTTGATCTCGTAAGGTCCAATATAGCGAGGAGCTAACTTGCCCTTGATCCCGAATCTCTGAACACCCTTGGTGGGTGATACCTTAAGATATACATGATCTCCCACTTCAAACTGTAGAGGCTTCCGCCTCTTATCGTGATAGCTCCTTTGCCTAGCCTGAGCAGCTTCCAAGTTCTTGGTAATGACCCTGACCTTTGCCTCTGCTTCGAGTACTAAGTCTGGCCCAAAAATTTCCCTTTCTCCTGCTTGAGACCAATTTAGTGGGGTCCTACACCTTCTCCCATACAAGGCTTCAAAAGGTGCCATCTTCAGACTGGATTGATAGCTATTATTGTAAGAAAACTCCGCCAACGGCAGACACTTGTCCCAATCCTTTCCATAATGCAGTGCACATGCTCGCAACATGTCTTCCAAAATCTGATTCACCGTTTCTGTCTGTCCATCGGTCTGTGGGTGGTATGCTGAGCTTCGGATGACATGGGTCCCAAGTGACTCTTGCAATTGCTCCCAAAACCATGCCACAAAAGGTGCTCCTCTGTCAGATATAATGGTCTTGGGAATACCATGCAACCTTACTATCTGATCAATATAAATTTCAGCGTACTTCTCTGCCCTGTGGGTGGTATGCACTGGCAAGAAATGAGCAGTCTTAGTCAACCTGTCCACGATAACCCAAATAGAATCATGGTGCCTGGAGGTATTGGGTAATCCCACTATAAAGTCCATGCAAATGTCCTCCCATTTCCAAGATGGTATGGGAAGGGGTTGCAGAGGGCCTGCTGCCTTCAAGTGACTAGCCTTTATCCTCTGACAAGTGTCACACTCGGATATGTACTTGGCAATTTCCCTTTTCATTCTAGTCCACCAATATAGAGATCTGAGATCATGATACATCTTGTTGCTACCAGGGTGCCTGGAGAATTTGGAAAGGTGAGCTTCGTCTAGTATCTTCTTTCTGAGCTCAGGGTCCTTGGGAACAACCAATCGATCTCCAAACCATAGAATTCCCTTACTGTCCTGTCGGAAACATTTGTATTTTTCTGCCTTTTGCTTGATCATATCCTTGATAACCTGAACACCCTTATCTTCAACCTGTGCCCTGACTATTTGTTCTTGCAATGTGGGCTCCACCGAGATATAGCTTAGGTTACCCGAAGAAACAACTTCCAGGTTCAGCTTACACAACTCATCACATAGGGTGGTCATTCCCACATCCATGCTCATACAATTACACTGGGCCTTTCTGCTCAAGGCATCTGCCACCACATTGGCCTTCCCTGGATGGTAATGCACCTCCAAATCATAATCCTTGATCAACTCTAACCACATCCTTTGCCTCATGTTCAGATCTGCCTGAGTGAAGATGTATTTGAGACTCTTGTGATCAGTGTAGATGTTACAGTGAGCTCCCATCAGGTAGTGTCTCCATATCTTAAGAGCATGAACTACAGCTGCCAACTCTAGATCATGTGTAGGGTAGTTCTGCTCATGGGGCCTGAGTGCTCGGGAAGCATAAGCAATCACTCTGCTCTCTTGCATCAAGACACATCCCAAACCAGTGCCAGAAGCATCACAGTAAACTTCAAATGGCTTGGTGTTGTCAGGTTGAGCTAGCACTGGGGCTGTTGTCAAATGTTGCCTTAAGGTATGGAAGGCATCCTCACACTTTTGACTCCACTCAAATTTGACTCCCTTCTTCAACAGTTCAGTCATTGGTTTGGCAATTCTGGAGAAATCCGGAATAAACCGTCGATAATACCCTGCCAATCCCAGAAAACTCCGAATCTGCTTCACTGTAGTCGGGGGTTTCCAATCCATCACCTCCTGCACCTTCTCAGGATCAACTGATACCCCATCTTGAGAAATTGTATGACCCAAGAATTTGATTTCCTTCAGCCAGAACTCACACTTACTCAGCTTAGCATACAACTGATGATCACGCAGTCTCTGAAGTACAGTATGCAAGTGTTTGGTGTGCTCGGCTTCGTTCTTGTAATAAATCACTATATCATCAATGAAAACGACCACAAACTTGTCTAACTCTGGCATGAATACTGAGTTCATCAAATACATAAAATAAGCCGGGGCATTGGTCAGCCCAAAAGACATCACCAGAAACTCATACAGTCCATATCTGGTAGAGAAAGCCGTCTTGGGAATATCGCTGGCACGGATCTTGATCTGATGGTATCCCGAGCGAAGGTCTATCTTGGAGAATACCTTGGCTCCTACCAACTGATCAAACAGAACATCAATGCGGGGCAGTGGGTATTTGTTCTTAATGGTTACCGCATTGAGAGGACGGTAGTCAACACACATCCTCAAACTCTCATCCTTTTTCTTCACGAATAATGCTGGACATCCCCATGGTGAAGTGCTTGGACGAATAAACCCCTTGTCCAACAACTCTTGCAGTTGCTTCTTCAATTCTGCCAATTCCGCGGGAGGCATCCTATAAGGTCTCTTGGAGATAGGAGCAGTCCCGGGTTGCAACTCAATTGCGAACTCAATGTCTCGGTCAGGTGGCATTCCTGGCAATTCATCCGGAAAAACATCTGGATAGTCACAGACCACTGGGATCTTTTCCACCGGGGATTCTAACATAACAAAAGCACAAGATCGGGTACAACCCTGATCAGACAAATATAGTGTGGTTCCACCACAAGTTGGTGAGTGCACCTCAATGGCTCTAGCTGCAATGTCCATCACAGCCTGGTTTCTGGTTAACCAGTCAGTTCCCAATATAATATCCACACTCTCCAAACCCAAAATGAGAAGGTTGGTCTTAATTATCAGACTACCAAACCTTATAGGCACATTCTTGTTAACTTGATAGGTGGCAACCCTGCCTCCTGGGGTTGAAATTGTAATGCCCCCATTGGTGTGGTGAAAGGGCAACTGGCATTTGGCACTAAACCTTGCACTGATAAAACTATGCGAAGCACCGGAATCAAAAAGAACAATAGCAGGAAAATTTAATACTGTAAAGATACCAGTCATGACGGGTGCTCCCTCAGGAATGTCAGCCAGGGTGGTGAAGTTCAGTCTGCCTTGCCTCACTTGCACCTTCTGCCTCTTGCCTTGGTTCTGATTAGCATTCTGCCCTTGCCTCTGCTGGTTCCTGGGGCAATTCTTGGCATAATGCCCAGTGTTGCCACAAGTGAAGCATCTGTTGTCATTTGCCTGGCGGTACTGCTGCTGCTGATTATTCCGCTGTGCTGGAAATTGATTGCGGTTGGGTGCCTGCTGCTGCTGCTGAGGTCGGATTACCCATCGCCCTTGCTGCTGCTGGGGTCCCCTGCCCTGGGTGTCGGACACAATCCGGAAACGCTGTGGCTGAGCTGAGGGTCCTGCCACAGGGGTCTTCCTTTTCTTCTCTGCCTGCCTAGCTGTAATGCAGTCCTCTTGGGAGATAGCCATGTTTACCAACTCATTGTAGCTGTTGGCCCTGACGGTGTTGAGACGATCCCGGAGCTTAGTGCTGAGCCCCCTTCTGAATCTGTCCCTCTTCTTCTCATCTGAATCCGCATGATATCCCGCATACTGGCACAAGTCATTAAAGGCCTGGGCATACTGCAACACTGTCCTGTTGCCCTGAGTGAGTGCCAAGAACTCATTGAGTTTCCTGTCCATGATCCCGGCTGGTATATGGTGTCCTCTAAAAGCTGCCTTAAACTCCCTCCACTCCACCTCTCGGTCCTCTGGCTGCATAGCAAGAAAGTGATCCCACCAAGTCCTTGCAGGTCCGCGAAGCTGTTGGGTGGCAAACCTGACTTTGGTGACCTCCGAACACACTCCATGAAGCAGTGGGAATTTGGATTCTACCACCCTCAACCACACATCTGCATCAAGTGGGTCCTCCGCCCTGGTAAACAATGGTGGCTGAGTGCTGAGGAACTCCTGGTAGGTAGCAGCGACGGGGTGACGCTGATGGTCTCCACCATAATACTGAGGTAGTGGCTGACGCTGAGCCAGCTGCCTCAGGATCTCATTCTGCTGAGCCATGAGCTCCTGCAGAGTGGGAGGTGGGGGTGGTGGTGGAACGTGCTCGTTCTGGCCACGACGCTGCCTCCCAGCCATCTGAAAAACCACATACATGTTTAACACCACAGTTCCAAATTCAAGATTTTATCACGGGGAAAAAGTTAAACAGTGGGATTTTAAGAGGCATAAATTTCTTCCTTCCAAGATTAAGCTAATAATAGCATCCACCCATCAAGTTCCCAAAAGAGTTTAATACGATTACATCAAATTGTTCCAAAATGACTCAACTCTACCTAGCCTAGTACCCTAAGGGTGCAAAAGCTAAGCTAGCGGCGAGGAGTCCGACTGTCCGACTTCTAAGCCTACCCTGGACACCTAGTGAGCGAACGAAGCAACACTGGACTCGGGGGAAGGTGGTCTTCCTGAGCCAGCAGTGTCCACACTGGAGGCAGGCTCATCTCCTCCCTCAATGTCGACGTCCTCGTCGTCCTCCTGGTCCTGGATCTCCTGGTGATGCATGTCCAGGTGCTCATTTGCTTCTGCCAGCTGCTGCTGAGTGTTGAGGAGCTGATCCTCTAGGACCTCAATGGTGTTCTCCCGGGTGCCCACTAGCTCCTCCAACTCATGAATCTCACCAGACAGCTGCTCCACTTGCAAATCCTTCTCTACCATTTCTTGAGACAAGTCGACCACAAGCTCCTCTCGGTTATCCAACGTGATCTTGGTGGCCTCCAGCAGTGCCATCAGATGGGACATGGCCTCACCGCGCATCACCTGCAGACGGTACAGAGCATTCATGCACCGTACTGTCAAGTGCGCAGTCTGACCTGGGTAGATGGCCCAGATGTCCTTGGCATGTTCCACCCGATCCTTCCACATTGGGTCGTCCTCCTTTGCAGCGGGGAACAAGCCAATGGGATGGGTAGCCAGCTCCAAGGGATGAAATCCGCAGAAAGTAGTCAATCCGTGCAGTGCGATCGCCTCGATCGTGTCCTCTGCCCGGTACCCGAAAGATTCTGAGTCCAAGGAGCGCCAGCCTGGCTGCAGGGGATGAGGCTCCAAGGTCATCCTCACCCTACAGCGGGGCACTCGGTGCTTCTCGAACTGCTGCACCGCGTACTGAGGGGGTGTCGTGTATCCAGCTCCCTGAAGCACTTCCCACAGAATGCGGGGAAAGCCCTCTCGTGCAAGTCCGTCAGTGTGGGTCAGGGCATTTCCGTCATCGGAGGATCCGTGGGAAGTCATCTGTGTACGGTTAAGCGTAAGTAAAAGAAAAAGAATGTAAAAAGAACAAGGAAAATAAAACTCAGCCCTCCTCTAGTCAAGTAAAAAGGCACTAGGGACCTAGTTGGTTGTTATCTTGTTTTTAAGTCTTTTACTCAGTTATCCATTTGTTTAATTATGAATGCATGCATGCTCGTCCTGAACGGCCTCACAACAAGACAGAAGGAATAGGGAAAAACTCCCATCCTGTAAAAGTGGCCTGTAGGGCCTAGTTACTTAGCCACCTAGCTACCCTTCTATTAACCTAAGGCTTCACGTCCTAGGTCTATCCTGCTCGTCCTACTATCTATCCAACTTGTTTCTATCAAGTTTTATTTAGAAAATTGATGGTATTTACATTTTATTGATTCCTCTGTGGTGGTACAAGCTCCGATACCAGCTGTGGCGGAACTGCCCGAATTATTCCAACTTAAGTGTCCAAGTCCCCCCTTAGAGGCTAGACCACACTTAAATGGGAATAACCCGTCAATCCCTCGGATCTAGTCCGACACGGCCACTGACAGGATCAAGTACCACAATCTCACTCGAAGGTGAGTCACAGAGCAAATACAATAAAGCATAAAACCATACATGTCATAATGTTAAATTATTACACCACCATCATCATCATCGGAGTTTTTGCAAAAGTATCCATCATTGTTCGAAGTGCAGCGGAATAAAACTAACGATAATTAAACAGAGAGATGGGGAAGCCTGTCCCGTCACTCCTCATGCTCCTCCTCAGCCGAGGCAGGGTCCCACTCGACAGTCCAACCCGGTGGCAGGGTGGTCGGCCAAGTTATCCCAGCAACCATCTCCTCCAGAGAACCTGTAAAAATTATGCCACAAGCAAGGCTGAGTATACTAATACTCAGCTAGACTTACCCGGTGTGAGGAGTCTACTCCTCTACCTCTAGACATGCAGCTGTTTGGCTGTGGGGGTTTGGTTGCCAAAAGCACTAGCTGAGTTTCTAAATCAAGATTTTAACTTAGTCAGAGTTAAGTGTGACTCTCTTAAGGCTAAAAGTGAACTATCTACTCGTACATGGTAGCAAGCATTATTAACAATCAACATCATATCTCAACTCATCATACTTCCACTTATTACTCAATGTAGCAGCATGGATCAAGCAGTCTCATTAACTGCGAGAAGCAGACCATTCGAATCGAGTTTTTATCCTTGCAAGGTAAACCTAAACACACGACATGTAGGGGCACTCCGTCCCCACACACATCAACCGTCCCCATCGATTCCCTGGCAACAGATCAGGGCTCACCGCCTTGGCGTACAATGCCCCACTGACCCCGACTGGCCGTCGTGCAGTGGCCGCACTTGTACCCACCATAACCGGAATGGGAGACCTCGTCTCAGGTCGCGTGAGGGGATATGTCTGCGGGCAGGTTCACTCAGGTACTAGGCTTACCGATTTACCATATTTCTCGGCATGTGCTTTGTACGTTCAAACGCTTGACTCACGGTACCACACCTTAATCCTTATTCACATTTTATCCCGTGGACAACCAATCCCCATGGATCATTGTCCACAAACCAGCATCAGTATGATATGAAAGTGGGTACAATCAATGTCCTGACCTCGCGCGAGTGCTAGAAAAATCACTCGACTTCTACCGAGATCCTACTTTATGAAGCAGCTACTCGTCTTAGCATACTAGTATTCATCTCAATAGGATTCCTGAGATCATGCAACTAGGGTTTCAAGAAATTTCCTACACTTAAGTGCACAATCAATCCTACAATCATTAAGTGGAGTAAAATAGCATAAATAACAGGTTATGCATAAAACCGGGGCTTGCCTTCCAAAGCAGTGGCAGGCAGGTCCTCTGGTGCAGGCTCTGGTGCTGGATCTGGGGCTACCTCCTGAGCAGCTCCTTGCTCCGGCACGAGGATGTACTCTCCGTCAGCAAGATTACAGTCTAGCGAATGCAATGAACATGTATGTCATGATTATGCATGATTTAATAACATTATGCAAAAAGAGACTAAGCCAAGAAGTAACTTAGGGTTTTCTTAGTTATGCGGGGCTTCTAGTGGTACATAGATAGACTTATTACTCTTTGGACTTAGGTTTTCCTTTAGGACAACATAGTGGATTTGCATTGCCTTCATATATTTCAGTGGACAAATTTACAAAGGTCTTAGGATGACATCAATTTCCATTATTCATTTTCCTTTCTTTAATTTCCATTTAGGGTTTCTAGTGCAGGTTTGAACTATGACAGGGTTTTAATAATTTCCAAAAATTCTGTAAAAATTTCAGTGGGTTGTCACTGGCTATTTTAGCTTGTTTTAAGAATTTGAGGCTTAAGGTATAAAAGTTAGGCCTTAAACAAAAATAACAAAAGTTAGGCAAAAAGGGGCACTTTACACTACACCTCCTAGTTAGGGGTAGGTTCTGTCCTAAAGATTATTTTTTTTGGCATCCTCTGGTAATAATAGATTTTTGTGCTAAGAATCACAGGAAACTAAGGGGTGGTTATTTAGTTATGCTTTTCTTAAGTTTCATGTCAAAAAGGCTCTTTCTACTACATTACTATTTGAAAAATGTCAAACAGCAGATTTCATATTTTTCCTAAGTTCTTTCTAATAAAACAATAGTTATCCCAAGGGTGGGGGTGTTTTCACCTTGGGGTTATTTTTGTAGAATTTTTCTAAGTTTCACTTGTTTTATTAAAATAGAAGAGATCTTAATTATTTTACACTAAAACAGGGTATGATATATTTTTCTATTGAACTACATTAAATAAGTACCTCAACAAAAATAGGAGTGCTCTCTGGTTCATTAATTAAGTTGTATTTTCTATTTTCCTCATCTTTAAGCATATTTTAGGATAAAGGGTAAAATTAACTTAAATGTAATGGACAGAGGTGTTTAACATTTTTAACTAGGTCAGTAGGTAGATAATAACTTTTCTAAATTTTTCCAACCTTAGTCAAATAGTCTAACTATTTTTCTTACTATTATTTAGCTTTTGGCCAAAGTTAACATTAAAACAGAACTCTTAAGTTTTCCACAGCACCAAGGGGTTTTATATTTTTCCTAAATAGGTTACATGATTTAGAGTCTGGCAAAATTAGTTTGACCAAAATTAGATAAACCAAACAGAAGTTATGGGTTTTTAAAGTTTCTGTTTGAATTTAAATTAGGTTTTAGTTAAGTTTTCCTGGAAAAACAGTTTGCGCCGAGGCCCCTGGGTTTAAAACAATTCAAACCTCGCAGATCTACCCTTAAGGCACTATTCACTTGAGTCTCTGACCTTTCACTTAACCCCCTGGGTTTCTCTCCCTCTCACCCGCAGTCCCTCCCTCAATTGAAACAGTAGCCGCGGAAAAAAGAAAGGGCGGCGCGGCTTACCGGCGGCGAGGGAGTTCCGGCGAAGTGTAGGGTTGGCTCGGGGAGGGTCCGGCGATCACGTCGAGGTACGGCTCGTCGTCGGGGATGGCCGGAATCGCCCGGTCCACGTGAGCAGGCGGGCGAGCTCGTCGGCGGCGTGTGCTCCGGCCTATCCACGGCGGCATAGTTCAATCCAAGGGCATAGGGAGCTTCGTGGAGGTCCAAGGAGTCTAACCGTGCAAGGAATCGAAGAGAGGTGCACGGTGTACCTCGGTCCACGGTTGCCGGCGGTCGGTTGAAGTCCGGTGACCTTGGGTCGGCCTCTCCGGTGAAGTAGAGCCCGATTCCTCGCTCGGGGAGCTTCACGGAGACGTGCACAGTCTTCTCCGAGGGCTGGACGGGGTTGGGAATGGCTGGGTTGGCCGGTCTACGGTGGCAGGGGCTCGGGTGGCCGCGGGCACGTCGCGCATGGGCAGACGGCGGTGAACTGAGCTCCGGTGAGGCTTGAGCGCGTGCGGAGGGGTACGGCCAAGGCTCCTGGGCGTTTTATAGCCGCGGACGCGGACCAGGGCACCGGCTTGGCTCGGGCGCGGCGCGGGGCGTGCTCGGGCGTGCTCTGGCGCGGCAGACGGCGTCGAACACGTGGCGGTTTGTTTCTTCCAGTGTTCAAATGTCGCCAGAGGTCGCAACCGTGCGAATCTTTGCAAAGGTCCGGCGCAGACCTCTTCCTGGCACCTAGGGCTGTCACTCAACTGTGAGACGCCGGGGCAGATACGGCCTAGGGAGGGAGATCTTCGGGTGCCAAATCAGGTGTGTCACACTGAGCACTTCGCGACAAAAGCCATGCCATGGCATGTCAAACGTCCGAGTCTCGAGCTCAACTTTTTCCAGTGGGTGCCCTAAGTGGTATTGCACATTTTTGGTATAGAACCCAAGTGGTTTTGGCGCCATTTTTGAAGTGAACACGGTTGATCTTTGATTTAGGGCTAAAATGGGACTTAGAGGGAATTAGAGAGCTCTAGCTCTCTCTCCACTTGGAGATTTGAAATGGGGTTTCCCTAGGGGCCTTTTTGTAATATTTCCCTCCCCTAATTGATGGTTATAATGTTGCTTAGGGTTTGGGTAAAGATTACCCATGTTTTGCACATTTGCTCACTCTCTTTCCCCTCTTATCCATGGTTTGGGAGTTAGGGTTTAAGAGAGGCCTAGGGTTCTTTCCCCCTCTCCCAAGGTGATAGTTGCACACAATTAGAGTAATGCCCTTGGTCATTCCCAACTCTTGGTAAAAACTTAGTTTCCAAAGCCCCTTATACTTTTGCTCCTTAAGTTCTTCCACATGTGATCATAGTCTTGAGTGCCAAGGTGTGCTCCAGCCATAGCAACACCTGGGGTGTTACAATAGTCCCGCAGAGTTTGCCTCATCCAAAGCAATTGCGCGCAACAATGGCCTGCGGCAATGTACTCGGCTTCGGCGGTAGAAAGAGCGACCGAATTTTGCTTCTTTGAAGCCCAAGACACCAAGGATCTTTCCAAGAACTGGCAAGTCCCCGATGTGCTCTTCCTATTAATCTTACACCCCGCCCAATCGGCATCCGAATAACCAATCAAATCAAATGTGGATCCCAGAGGGTACCAAAGCCCAAACTTAGGTGTATAAGCCAATTATCTCAAGATTCGTTTTACGGCCGTAAGGTGGGATTCCTTAGGGTCGGATTGGAATCTTGCACACATGCAAACGGAAAGCATAATGTCCGGTCGAGATGCACATAAATAAAGCAATGAACCAATCATCGACCGGTATACCTTTTGATCCACGGACTTACCTCCCGTGTCGAGGTCGAGATGCCCATTGGTTCCCATGGGTGTTTTGATAGGCTTGGCATCCTTCATTCCAAACTTGGTTAGAATGTCTTTAGTGTACTTCGTTTGGCTAATGAAGGTGCCCTCTTGGAGTTGCTTGACTTGGAATCCTAGAAAATACTTCAACTCCCCCATCATAGACATCTCGAATTTCTTTGTCATGATCCTACTAAATTCTTCACATGTAGATTCGTTAGTAGACCCAAATATAATATCATCAACATAAATTTGGCATACGAACAAATCATTGTTAAGAGTTTTAGTGAACAAAGTAGGATCGGCCTTGCCGACTTTGAAGCCATTAGCAATAAGGAAATCTCTAAGGCATTCATACCATGCTCTTGGGGCTTGCTTGAGCCCATAAAGCGCCTTAGAGAGCCTATAGACATGGTTAGGGTACTCACTATCTTCAAAGCCGGGAGGTTGCTCAACGTAGACCTCTTCCTTGATTGGTCCATTGAGGAAGGCACTCTTCACGTCCATTTGATAAACCTTGAAGCCATGGTAAGTAGCATAGGCCAATAATATACGAATTGACTCAAGCCTAGCTACGGGTGCATAGGTTTCACCAAAATCCAAACCTTCGACTTGTGAATACCCCTTGGCCACGAGTCGAGCTTTGTTCCTTGTCACCACACCATGCTCGTCTTGCTTGTTGCGGAAGACCCACTTGGTTCCTACAACATTTTGATTAGGACGTGGAACTAAATGCCATACCTCGTTCCTAGTGAAGTTGTTGAGCTCCTCTTGCATCGCCATCACCCAGTCCGAATCTTGTAGTGCTTCCTCTACCCTGTGTGGCTCAATAGAGGAAACAAAAGAATAATGCTCACAAAAATGTGCAACACGAGATCGAGTGGTTACCCCCTTATGAATGTCGCCGAGGATGGTGTCGACGCGGTGATCTCGTTGGATTGCTTGGTGGACTCTTGGGTGTGGCAGCCTTGGTCTTTCATCCTCCTTGTCTTGATTATTCACATTTCCCCCTTGATCATTGTCGTCATCTTGAGGTGGCTCATCTCTTTGATCTTCTCCTTCATCTACTTGAGCCTCGTCCTCATTTTGGGTTGGTGGAGATGCTTGCGTGGAGGAGGATGGTTGATCTTGTGCATGTGGTGGCTCTTCGGATTCCTTAGGACACACATCCCCAATGGACATGTTCCTTAGCGCGATGCACGGAGCCTGTTCTTCACCTATCTCATCAAGATCAACTTGCTCTACTTGAGAGCCGTTAGTCTCATCAAACACAACGTCACAAGAAACTTCAACAAGTCCTGAGGACTTGTTAAAGACTCTATATGCCCTTGTGTTTGAGTCATATCCTAGTAAAAAGCCTTCTACAGTTTTAGGAGCAAATTTAGATTTTCTACCTCTCTTAACAAGAATAAAGCATTTGCTACCAAAAACTCTAAAATATGAAATATTGGGCTTTTTACCGGTTAGGAGTTCATAGGATGTCTTCTTGAGGATTCGGTGAAGATATAACCGGTTGATGGCGTAACAAGCGGTGTTGACCGCCTCGGCCCAAAACCGATCCGGTGTCTTGTACTCATCAAGCATGGTTCTTGCCATGTCCAATAGAGTTCGATTCTTCCTCTCCACTACACCATTTTGTTGTGGAGTGTAGGGAGAAGAGAACTCATGCTTGATGCCCTCCTCCTCAAGGAAGCCTTCAATTTGAGAGTTCTTGAACTCCGTCCCGTTGTCGCTTATAATTTTCTTGATCCTTAAGCCGAACTCATTTTGAGCCCGTCTCAAGAATCCCTTTAAGGTCTCTTGGGTATGGGATTTTTCCTGCAAAAAGAACACCCAAGTGAAGCGAGAATAATCATCCACAATAACTAGACAATACTTACTCCCGCCGATGCTTATGTAAGCGATCGGGCCGAATAAATCCATGTGTAGGAGCTCCAGTGGTCTGTCACTTGTCATGATGTTCTTGTGTGGATGATGAGTGCCAACTTGCTTCCCGGCTTGGCATGCGCTACAAATCCTGTCTTTCTCAAAATGAACATTTGTTAGTCCTAAAATGTGTTCTCCCTTTAGAAGCTTATGAAGATTCTTCATTCCAACATGGGCTAGTCGGCGGTGCCAGAGCCAACCCAAGTTAGTCTTAGCAATTAAGCAAGTGTCGAGTTCAGCTCTATCAAAATCTACCAAGTATAGCTGACCCTCTAACACTCCCTTAAATGCTATTGAATCATCACTTCTTCTAAAGACAGTGACACCTACATCAGTAAAGAGACAGTTGTAGCTCATTTGACATAATTGAGATACAAAAAGCAAATTGTAATCTAAAGAATCTACAAGAAAAACATTGGAAATAGTATGGTCAGGTGATATAGCAATTTTACCCAATCCTTTGACCAAACCTTGATTTCCATCCCCGAAAGTGATAGCTCATTGGGGATCTTGGTTTTTCTCATATGAGGAGAACATCTTCTTCTCCCCTGTCATGTGGTTTGTGCACCCGCTGTCGAGTATCCAACTTGAGCCCCCGGATGCATAAACCTACAAAACAATTTTAGTTCTTGATTTTAGGTACCCAAACGGTCTTGGGTCCTTTGGCATTAGAAACAAGAACTTTGGGTACCCAAACACAAGTCTTTGACCCCTTGTGTTTGCCCCCAACAAACTTGGCAACTACCTTGCCGGATTTGTTAGTAAGCACATAAGATGCATCAAAAGTCTTAAATGAAATGTCATGATCATTTGATGCACTAGGAGTTTTCTTTTTAGGCAACTTAGCACGGGTTGGTTGCCTAGAGCTAGATGTCTCACCCTTATACATAAAAGCATGGTTAGGGCCAGAGTGAGACTTCCTAGAATGAACTCTCCTAATTTTGTTCTCAGGATAGCCGACAGGGTACAAAATGTAACCCTCGTTATCCTGAGGCATGGGAGCCTTGCCCTTAACAAAGTTAGACAAGTTCTTAGGAGGGGCATTAAGTTTGACATTGTCTCCCCTTTGGAAGCCAATACCATCCTTGATGCCAGGGCGTCTCCCATTATAGAGCATACTTCTAGCAAATTTAAACTTTTCATTTTCTAAGTTATGCTCGGCAATTTTAGCATTTAATAATGCTATATGATCATTTTGTTGTTTAATTAAAGCCATGTGATCATGAATAGCATTGATATCAACATCTCTACATCTAGTACAAATAGAAGTGTGCTCAATGGTAGATGTAGAGGGTTTGCAAGATTTTAGTTCTACAACCTTAGCATGCAACATATCATTCTTAGTTCTAAGGTCGGAAATAGTAGTATTGCAAACATCAAAATCTTTAGCCTTAGCAATCAAATTTTCATTTTCTACTCTAAGGCTAGCAAGAGAATCATTCAATTCCTTAATCTTAGCAAGCAAATCATCATTATCATTTCTAAGATTGGGAATTGAGACATTACATACATGAGAATCAACCTTAGCAATTAATCTAGCATTTTCATTTCTAAGGTTGTCAATAGTCTCATGGCAAGTGCTTAGCTCACTACACAATTTTTCACATTTTTTAACTTGTAGAGCATAAGCATTTTTAACCTTAACATGCTTTTTGTTTTCCTTAATAAGGAAGTCCTCTTGAGAGTCCAAGAGATCATCCTTCTCATGAATAGCACTAATCAACTCATTTAATTTTTCCTTTTGTTGCATGTTTAGGTCGGCAAAAAGGGTACGCAAATTATTTTCCTCATCACTAGCATTATCATCACTAGAGGATTCATATTTAGTGGAGGTTTTAGATTTAACCTTCTTCCTTTTGTTGTCCTTTGCCATGAGGCACTTGTGGCCGACGTTGGGGAAGAGGAGTCCCTTGGTGACGGCGATGTTGGCGGCGTCCTCGTCGGAGGAGGACTCGGTGGAGCTCTCGTCGGAGTCCCACTCGCGACACACGTGGGCATCGCCTCCCCTCTTCTTGTGGTACCTCTTCTTTTCTCTCCTCTTGCCCTTCTTGTCGTTATCCCTGTCACTGTCACTTGATAATGGACATTTAGCAATAAAGTGACCGGGCTTACCACACTTGTAGCAAACCTTCTTGGAACGGGGTTTGTAATCCTTCCCCTTCCGTTGCTTGAGGATTTGGCGAAAGCTTTTGATGATTAAAGCCATCTCCTCATTGTCGAGCTTGGAGGCGTCAATTGGTTGTCTACTTGGTGTAGACTCCTCCTTCTTCTCCTCCGTCGCCTTAAAAGCCACCGGTTGTGCTTCGGACGTGGAGGGATCGTCAAGCTCGTTGATCTTCTTTGAGCCCTTGATCATACATTCAAAGCTCACAAAATTCCCGATTACTTCCTCGGGAGTCATTAGTGTATATCTTGGATTACCACGAATTAATTGTACTTGAGTAGGGTTAAGGAAAATAAGTGATCTTAAAATAACCTTAACCACCTCGTGGTCGTCCCACTTCTTGCTCCCGAGGTTGCGCACTTGGTTCACCAAGGTTTTGAGCCGGTTGTACATATCTTGTGGCTCCTCCCCTTGGCGAAGACGGAAGCGACCGAGCTCCCCCTCGATCGTTTCCCGCTTGGTTATCTTGGTGAGTTCATCACCCTCGTGTGCGGTCTTGAGAAGGTCCCAAATCTCCTTTGCATTCTTCAACCCTTGCACCTTGTTGTATTCCTCCTTACTTAGAGAGGCGAGGAGTATGGTTGTAGCTTGAGAGTTGAAGTGCTCGATTTGGGCCACTTCGTTCGTATCATAATCCTCATCCCCTATGGATGGTACCTGTGCTCCAAACTCAACAACATTCCATATACTTTTGTGGAGTGAGGTTAGATGAAATTTCATTAAATCACTCCACCTAGCATAATCTTCGCCATCAAAAGTTGGCGGTTTGCCTAATGGAACGGAAAGTAATGGAGAATGTCTAGGTGTACGAGGATAGTGTAAGGGGATCTTACTAAACTTCTTGCGCTCTTGGCGCTTAGAAGTTACGGACGGCGCATCGGAGTCGGAGGTCGATGTTGATGAAGTGTCGGTCTCGTAGTAGACCACTTTCCTCATCTTCTTGTGCTTGTCGCCTTTCCGATGCGACTTGTGGGAAGAAGATTTTTCCTTCTTCTCTTTGTGGTGTGAAGAAGAAGATCTTTTCTCCTTCCGTTTGGAGGAGTCCTTCTTCTTCTCCTTCCTCTTGGTGCGGGATTCTTCCGATGAAGTGCTCCCTTGGCTCGTAGTGGGCTTGTCGCCGGTCTCCATCTCCCTCTTGGTGTGATCTCCCGACATCACTTCGAGCGGTTAGGCTCTAATGAAGCACCGGGCTCTGATACCAATTGAAAGTCGCCTAGAGGGGGGTGAATAGGGCGAAACTGAAATTCTCAAAAATAATCACAACTACAAGCCGGGTTAGCGTTAGAAATATAATAGAGTCCGCGAGAGAGGGTGCAAAACAAATCGCAAGCGAATAATCGAGTGAGACACGCGGATTTGTTTTACCGAGGTTCGGTTCTCTCAAACCTACTCCCCGTTGAGGAGGCCACAAAGGCCGGGTCTCTTTCAACCCTTACCCTCTCTCAAACGATCACTCGGACCGAGTGAGCTTTCTCTTCTCAATCACTTGGAACACAAAGTTCCTACAAGGACCACCACAAGATTGGTGTCTCTTGCCTCAATTACAAGTGAGTTTGATCACAAGAAAGAATCAAGAAAGAAGAAAGCAATCCAAGCGCAAGAGCTCGAAAGAACACAAGCAAATCTCTCTCTCTAATCACTAGGACGTTGTGTGGAATTTGGAGAGAATTTGATCTCTTTGGTGTGTCTAGAATTGAATGCTAGAGCTCTTGTAAGTAGTTGGGAAGTGGAAAACTTGGATGACTTGAATGTGGGGTGGTTGGGGGTATTTATAGCCCCAACCACCAAACTAGCCGTTTGGTGAGGCTGTCTGTTCGATGGTGCACCGGACATGTCCGGTGCGACAGCCACGTCACCAAAACCCGTTGGGTTCGACTGTTGGAGCTCTGTCTTCTAGGCCCGCCTGAATGTCCGGTGGCGCACCGGACATGCACTGTAGATTGTCCGGTGCGCCAGCATGGGCGTGCCTGACCTCTGCGCACGCAGCGCACGCATTTAATGCGTCGCAGGTAGCCGTTGGCGCCGAAATAGTCGTTGCCCCGCTGTTACACCGGACAGTCCGGTGTACACCGGACAGTCCGGTGAATTATAGCGGAGCAGTTGAAATGAATTCCCGAGGCTGGCGAGTTCCTGAGGCCGCTCTTCCTTGGAGCACCGGACATGTCCGGTGTACACCGGACAGTCCGGTGAATTATAGCGGAGTCGCCTCTGGAATTTCCCGAAGGTGACGAGTTTGAAGTTTGAGTCCTCTGGTGCACCGGACATGTCCGGTGGCACACCGGACAGTCCGGTGCGCCAGACCAGAGGTGCCTTCGGTTGTCCCTTTGCTCTTTTGTTGAACCCAATACTTGGTCTTTTTGTTGGCTAAGTGTGAACCTTTGGCACCTGTATAACTTATACACTAGAGCAAACTAGTTAGTCCAAATATTTGTGTTGGGCAATTCAACCACCAAAATTAATTAGGGACTAGGTGTGAGCCTAATTCCCTTTCAATTTCAATCCGCGAAAGAGGGTACTTGTTCTTGATAGTGACCTCATTCAGGGGTTGATAATCCACACACATCCGTAAAGTTTGATCCTTCTTCTTGACGAATATAGCTGGACAACCCCATGGCGACGAGCTTGGCCGGATGAATCCTTTCTCAAGTAGATCTTGTAATTGAATCTTCAATTCTGCCAACTCATTTGGAGGCATTCGGTACGATCTTCTAGATATGGGAGCCGTACCGGGCTTCAACTCAATTACAAACTCTACCTCCCTTTTAGGTGGCAATCTAGGCAAATCCTCTGGAAAGACATCGGGAAACTCGCATACTACCGGAATATCCTTGATCTCCGGTATAATGGCTTCATAAACTCTACCAGTAGCTTTGGTTGGAATGGGGATAGGCAAAAGAATTTCTTCTTGGTTATGACTCAACCTGATAATTCTCTGATCAGTGTTGAGAGTTGCTTTATGTCTGGCTAACCAATTCATGCCCAAAATGACATCTATATCTTGGCCTTTCAGAACGATCATATTAGTAGGAAAGTCCCGTCCGGCCAATGTTACGGGCACTTGATAGGCCACTTCTCTAGTAAATATTTGTCCCCTGGGTGAGTGAATTTTAAACCCTTCTTTTGATTCATGGCATGAAATGCAATGTTGCTCCACAAATTTCTTGCTGATGAATGTATGCGAAGCACCAGAATCAAAGAGAATAACTGCGGGATGATTGGCCCCAAGGAACGTACCCATCATTACCGGCTCACCGTCCGGTGTAGTGGCCACTTGCGTATAATATATGTGTCCCGTCTTCTTTGTATTTTTGCCCATAGTATTTCCCTTGACTTGAGATTAATTCCCAGATCCTTGTTGATTGTTTGACTGGTTCTGCTTTGGATAAGGGCAATCCTTGATAAAATGCCCAGACTTTCCACAATTGAAACATCCCGTTGATGAACTGGGAAGGGCAGGGAATCGAGTGCCTGGGGCACCCAGCTAACTTGATGCAGTGGGGGCATTATTGGGACGAATAAATACTGGCTGCTTAAAAGGGAAGGAGGGTGGACGAGAGAAAGAGCGATTCTGGTTGGAAGGCCGGATAACAAACCGTTGCCTTTTCACCGGGCCCTGACTAGGCCTGTCACCTCCAAAACCCTTGGATTTTCCGGCGCCTGTATACTTTGCTTCAACCGCCAATCCTGTACTGACAACTCTTCCATAAGTAAGATCTATGCAGGTCGCCATCTTTCTTTGCAGTCGATCATTTAAACCTCTCATAAAACAATTCTTCTTTTTCACATCTGTGTTCACTTGATCGATTGCGTACTGGGATAAATGATTGAATTTATTGACATACTGATTAACAGTATCCCCTCCTTGCTTCAGCTTCATAAATTCCTCCTGCTTCAGGTGGAAGACTCCCTCAGGTACATAATGTTCTCTGAAGGCTAACTTGAACTCATCCCAGGTTATTTGATGACCAGCCGGTAGTACAGCAACAAAATTTCCCCACTAGGTGCTGGCAGGTCCACGCAATTGCTGTGCCGCAAATAGGGGCTTCTGGATTTCGGAACATCGAATAAGCCCAAACTTCTGATCGATGACACGGACCCATTCGTCCGCTTCTAAGGGGTCTTCCGCCTTTACGAACAACGGTGGACGTGTCTCGGAGAAGTCCAAGTAAGAGGTTTCACGGGGCCCTGTTGATAACCCCGCCCGCCTTGTTGTTGAAACTGTTGACCCGCCATCTCTCTCAGAAAACGGGTATTGTCCGCGGTCACGTTTACCAAGGCGGCGATAGCCTCGACAAGTGTGGGAGGGACTAGAGGTGGATTCGGTGTGGCCTCCCTCCCACGGGAGGTACTGGCTCCGTCCTGTGCGCGAGTCCTGGAAGGCATCTGTGGCAACAACATTTGGAAACAATATGATATGCCAAAGAAAAATCATCCATTTTACATTACCAAAAAGAGTAATATTACAAACTTGGATTTTTACAACATGATACATTACCTATGATACATTAGCACTACCTATTATACAATAGTACAACCTATTATACAATACACTACTTCTATTTCTACTACACCACTATTCCTGCTTCCGGTTGCTCTTGGCAGCCTCGTCATCGGGTGTGGGAGACCATTCATCGACCAGCCTCATAGATGGAGGGGGCCTAAAAAGGTCCAACTCACCACCAAGCGCTTCTCCCGCAACATGCGAGGGTCCGGCTTCCGACTCGACAGGATCCACAGGTTCACTGGGATGCAGTTGCGAATATAATACATGAACTTCTTCATGTAAGGTATTGCAATATGTCTGCAGGTTATCAACGGCCAAGTTGAGCTCTGCTACTCGAGCTTGAGCTGTTTCCTCCTTGGCCCATGCAAGTGAACGAGATTGAACAACCCAGTCGAGTGCCAAATCTCGGTCCGCGAGCTGATCTCGCAGATGGCGGACGTCTCTTCTCAATTCATTTATTCGGTCGCCATCTGCGACCCATATATCCGTCCTGCGGCGGAGTTCCGCTTGGAGCCGACTTACTTCTGCTTCGAGATCCCCTATCGGATCATCACTTCCACTACTACTATTATCATGTCTTGGGGCCAGCTGGTGACATGACACACCAATCGGTCCAGTATGTTTGCGCGCTGTTCTCCTTGTGCGTGGCGGCATTTTTCTAAGGGGGGAAATTTGATTAGTATAGTTCTTAGCATGATGCATGTATAATTACAGAATCAACCTTAGTTGATTCACACCATCTATATGGTGCACTCTTACTACCTGGTCTTTAAAATAAACTCTTCAGAATACTTAGGTAAGAAGGGAAGAGATTTTCTAGATAAGTCTTCAGAAAATTCTTTTGAAGATGCCTCATAATATCTGCAGAGAAGGGCTTCGCTCCGGTACCAGCTGTGACGGAACCTCCCAAGTAATTAGACCCACCTACAGTTGTCCTTGTCCAATGGACCTCAGACAACCCTGTAGGTGCCCCTAAATCACTTGACAAGTTCGGTATCTGCTTTTCTCACCTTCCCCAAGAGCGTTTTACCCGTCACGCAGACATTACAAGCATCGGAGTTACGAGAATGCGGAAGCAATTACATAAACTTACCTTTATTTTAAAGTAAGATCAAGATGAATATGTACAGACCAGATGATATCCTAGGAGTGCAGAGTAATATTATTACACATACCAGGGAGGCAAAAACTCCTCCCGATAAGTTTTTACACAAAAAGTTCTAATGGGGGACCATGTCCTCCCGCAGCTTCACTCTTGTTTTTCTTCATTTGGAACCACCTTGGAGCAAAAGCAACAAAAGTTTGTTGCTTCCCCACCTAAAAACAACGGGGGAATAAACCCTGAGTATGGAATTACTCAGCAAGTCTTACCCGACTAAAGAAAAGACTCTCAAGGGTATGCTGGTTATCAGGGAGTCAAGGTAAGGTTTCTCAATGATCAAAGACTCTATTTTGCATAAATGCTTACTACAGTGGATCCTTAAAAATCCAATTTTATTGTCAAGTTAGTAAAATTACCTGCATCTAGAGTTCTTTCTACTCTAGTTCAAACACTTGTCCTGCACTAGCCAGTTTCTTAATCTTTAGTGGAGTTCTACGTATAAGTCAGTGACCAAGTCTTCATAACCGCGAAGGTACGGCGATCCGAATCGATTATACTCAGTTGAGGATCTCCAATCACACGACATATGTAGCACTTAACCCTTGCATATGTCAACCTACCACCGGGGTTCTTATGACTAGATCAGGTTCACGCGAACTGAGAGCACAGATACACCACCGTCCAGCCTCTTGCCATGGAGGGTACACGCTACTCTCGCCACCGCTCCACGCCCATTCCATGTTATCTTATTCTGGCCTTAGTCTACCCGAGGCAAGGCTTACCCATGACGAGGCATGTGACCAGTTAAAGGGTCCTCGGTCAGCAGGCCTACATCAACATGGTCCTAAATCGACTCAGACGGAGACACTACACCGAGACTCCTTTCTCGTGCAAGTCACCTGCCCGGTCTCAGCTTAATTATTTCAAACCCAAAGTTTGGTACCTAGCAGAGGTACATCTTTTCCGATGTTGAACCCATCACGGCCATGATGGATCCACCATCAAGTTTTATTTTCGAAAACATCCCACCCACTTTTGCCACATCATCTTTTGTAAAACAAAACATTTTGTTTTTCTAAAGCAAGGCTAAGCATCAAAATCTTTTATAAAACGGGTGATCAAGGAAGGTAATCAAATTCAAGGAAGGTAATGCAGGAATTGTTTTATCAATCAACTCCTATCACCTAATGCATCAAACAAGTGAGAAAGATTTTCAAAACATCAAGGAGGGTGGCAAATGCACCGGGGCTTGCCTTCGTTGATAGGTGAGTCAGGCTCGGATCTGCAGATATCAAAGTAGAAACAATTTCCGGCCTGAGATTCCGAAGGTGGTGGTGTCTTCTCTTCGGTCACTTCGACTTCTTCTTTGTTTTCTAAATATAACCATATAGGTATATATAAGAATGAATGCCATGGAATGCTCATGAGAGTGCAAAGATAATAAGGATTTATTATCTAAAGTCTTGAATACAACTTTCCTTCACGGAACTCCGAGAACTTAGGGTTTCCGGAGTCAGTAAAGGAATTCAAAGGGCAGGGGTAGGGTTTTGGGTTCTAGTTATCAAACAAGGTCCAAATCAAACCAAACTCTACCCAAGGCTTCTAAATAATGTGTAAAGCTCATATAAAAAGTTTGGGCATTTTTGGACTTACCATTTATTTTCTAAAAATCCAGAACTAATGGTTTAAGCTAGTTTAAATGCCTCAAAATTCCTTATTTAATCTAAAAATCATGAAACTATTTTTATTAAATACTGTGGAAAATAAGAGGTCTAGGAAAATTGGTTTGACAATTTTAGGATTTTTCTACATTTTCCTACAATTTATTTGGCTCTGGAAGAAAAAGAAAAAGGGAAATCTATGAATAGTACTGGGCCGATTCTAGCCCAGGACATCCCAACTACACAGGAAACAGGGTCGCGCGCCCGTGCGCTCTGGCAACTTTGCACAGAGGCCCTCGGTTTATCAGCTAAATCGAAGTAGGTTTATTTACTATTGCACTCAGTCGCTCACACATTGCCGAGATGACCCTAGACTTCTATTTCTTCTCCAAACACCTCCCTGGTCACGGCACGCTCGCCGTTCATCCCTGGCATGGCCCGTACCGGCCATGGCCGACGACGACTGCTATGGCTAACGACCGGGGAGGCATCACTGGCTTAAGGCGACCTAGGAACATCAATTAACGACACAATCCCCACTGGAAACTATCTGTCCACGATCAGGGCGAAACCCGTGGTGTTGATCCTGTGTTCCCAATAACCTACGCTCGGATTGGTCAAACGGCCACTACGAGGAGCTTCATGAATACACATAGCTGCTAAAACAAAGCTTGAATCAGACAGGGCCTTACCAAAGAAGGCTGGCCACGGAGCGCAAAGCTTTACGTTCGCCGGAGAAAGAGAAAGGGGAAAACGGTGTCGCGGCGGCTCTGGGCGAAATTGTCAGATGGGATCGGAGCTATAGGACCGTAAGAGGCTGTGCTTTCACCGTGCGCAATCGATTTGGGAGAAGGTGGAGAGGGCAGTGCGAATTCCTGGTTGTACTCAAGCTTACTTGAAGAACAGCGAGCACCTCGCCGTGGCTCCCTGTCCTATATATAGGCACGACGGTCCGGTGATCGATCCACGGCTACGAGGTGGGCTATTAACGCATGGCAACCACGTAAGGAAGAGGCACAGTGAGGCGAATCAAAGCATGTGCGACAGCGTGGCGAGAGCTCACTGAGTCACGGTGGCCGCCGGTGAATAACTTCGGCCGAGCTCAGGAGATGGTGCCACGTATGAGTTACCCTTTCCCCGGCGTTATCCATCCAATACCGTGCACGAATCCGGATGGCGGCGGCGCGAATCTTCTCGCAGGGAGGTCGCCGGCGGTGAGCACGCAACGGTGGCAATCTGATCCACAACAGAGCACTGTACCATGGCGAACTGCATTCAGAGCGCCTGACAGTCAGCATTTAGGCTCGATTTTCTCACAACTCTATATGGTAACATACTCCATGCTCTGCAGCAAAGTTGGAGAGCTATAAATCAGCTACAAGTTTGTCATAGCAGCCATCGGCAGATTCTTGCTGGATCATAGTTGAATTTATGCTCAAAGTCTCAGTGGTTGC
This sequence comes from Zea mays, assembly GCF_902167145.1. Classification (NCBI taxonomy): domain Eukaryota; kingdom Viridiplantae; phylum Streptophyta; class Magnoliopsida; order Poales; family Poaceae; genus Zea; species Zea mays. Next base: position 82,465,811 of record NC_050105.1, read on the forward strand.
ACTGTCTGTCTGAAAATTCAGACCCAGTAACCTGATAGTCCAACTTCAGTCTTAATTATCTCTAAATTCTTCTCAACAACTATGCTTACACTCTTAAGCAAAGTTGTTCTCCTTTGTTTGGTCTACAACTTTGATGTGGTTCCCTAGGACAAAAACCCTAGAATTTGAAAGATACAAGGCTCCAAAGTTGAGCCAACCACACTGAAGTTCAGACTTAGAATGAAATAGAGGTCAAGTGGTACTTTTTGCAAATTAGTCCAAAACTTAGGGTTTAACTTGCAAATCCACATATTTGTGAACCAAATGACTTTATATGCTTTAACATTGTAGTTTTTACACTTTAGTCCAAATGTGCACTATTTTTGCACATAGGCCCCTAGGGTTTGGACTTAGGGTTTTCCAGGGTTCCAATGGGGGTTTTGGTGTCTCAGGGGTATAAATGTGATTCAAGTTCATTCTTGGGAACATTTTATGACTGTTCCCCTAAAGCTTTTAGGTTTTCTCAATTTGGGTTATGTTTTACCCCTTTAATCCCTATTTAGGGTTAAGTTCCCTATCCAGGGTTCTATTTGCAAAATGCTATAACAATACAACTTGTTTGAAATTTTTACCTAGTGAATGCACTCTAGGTGTGTCAAACATATGCAATGCCAATGTTTATGATGCCATGCTCAAGTTTTAGTAGCAGTAACACCAGGGGTGTTACAATAATCTTCACTTGCATGCTTCTTTCGTAAAATGGGAGTCCTCATTGCACATGCCACCTTGATTTGAGTAGTCCAAAAGCCCGTTCAACTACATTTCGTAGACTCGAGTGGTGGAAATTAAACTTTTCCTGCACACTCTCTACTCCTGTTTGATTAAAATCTTCCAAGTGATGTCTCTGATTCCGATATGGCGACCAGTAACCTTCGCGAATTGAGTAACCAGCATCCACTAGATAATACCTCCCTGTACACAAACAAATAAACCCAGAAAAAGATTTACTAGATCGTAATGCATGAATACAATGTATGCAATGGCGCCAATATAACATGCATGCCACCATACCTGCTGGTGGGTGTGGATAGTTGTAAAGCCCAAAATTGGTATATAAAAAAATCTATAAGTGGGTGTTTTTGGTGATTCCTTGATTTTATTTTCCATCATACTCAACTAATGGCATTAATTTATGCAAATAACAAATAAATAAAGAAAGAAATTAAAGAGACCAAATCAAAAGTGGAAAGATCTTCATATGAATTAGATTATTATTATTATTTTGAATATGGTTGTGGGATATTCTTAAAGAGGGTAAGTAAAATCACTTTTTAACGAATGTTACACATTAGATATTATTTTTCTAAAATAAACCCTTTCTTATTCATCGTAAGATTTGTATGTTATAAAGTATTTGCTAAAGAAAATAATGAATAAAAACTATACTTTTGCATTCATACTGGGATTTTGGCTGGTGCATATTTTTTAGTTGGATATTGAAGACCTTGATTTGAGTTTAGCAATTTATGTGAAAATCCAAATTGAAAATAGAAATAAAAAACAACTCAAAATTGAATTTGAAGTTGTACACTAAAATAGAAAATGAAACAAAAAAACAAACTCCTACAAGCCGAGCGGGCCAATCATTTGTGCCCACTCCATCTTCCCTTGGCATGGCCCTATGCCTTTATTTTCTTCCTTTTATTTATTCAAAAGTCCAGGAGCATGCGTGAGGCAATATCTTGCGTCAATTTTTTTTCCATGTCACTGGCATATGGGACATCCTCGTCAGATGCTAACCATCGCCATGGATCCCGGACTCCGTTATGAACCGTCGCCATCTAGGAGCATAAATACCAGCCGTCGCTCCTCCTTTGAACCAAAGCACCACCGCTACATCCTCTCGCCTGCACCGTCATATGGCTGTGCAGATTTGCCAGCGCGTTGTACGCATCTCATAGGCTGCCAAGCTCAAGGAACTACCGGTGGATGCGATACTGCTCACTAGGGTTGTAGGGACGTCGCGGAGTCACCGAGAGCAGACAGGCATCTTCGTCATCTTAACCGCCGGTATGGGCATGTTCCTGTAGTTTGCCATCGGCTTCGCTAAGCGTGGTTTCTGCTCACGCGTTGATCCACACGCTGGGGCTTTGCCCGCCATCTCGTTGGGGATTGCTCCATCCCGGTGTGGTGTGGCGACGTGCGGTATCGGTGGGAAGAAGAAGACCTTAGGGTCGTTGATCATCCAGTCGAGGGCTAGGATTGGAAGGCAAATACCCCTTCGCCTGGATTAGATCCTAGCCTTACATCGGGTGAGCCATGGTTCAGATTTCATCCGGTCCATACCCTTTCGGTACATAAAATCTGAACCATCGATCAGGTGTCGTGCGGTTCACTGTGAATCAGGGCTTTGGCAACTTTGTGACCAAGGATCTGTGACCTAGTGGTCTCTATTACATACCGGTTCCAGTTAATGTAGATCTAATACAAAGCGTCGGCTTTAAATCGGACGGCTGTGAATGGCCGATACCCCTTCACCGAGCTTTTATTCATAAGAGCCCTTCCACTTTTACAAAACTAACCCGCCATCCTTTTATGTTGAAACTAATCGCTGGCAGGTCCCTGGTTTATACAAAGTCACCCCTGGGTTTCTGAAAAATAGCGGCCGCAGTCCAATTCACTGGTGAATTGATTTAATTAGATGCAGAAATCATTTTTAGTATAAAAAAATAATGTCTTAATCTTGGAAAATTCATAACTTGATGAGTTTAACTCCGATTTGATCCGTTTTAGTTGCGTTAGCTTTGTATAAATATTTACTGCGTAGTAACAACATTAATTATACTATGTTGCGTACATTTATAGTTAGATATTTATTTATCCTATGTATACTAGATTAACTTTTCTAAACCAAAGCTAACCTATCCATAATTATAATTTGATTAAAATATGATCTCTAGTCAAGTTATAATTAAGATTAAGGTTGAGTTAATTATTCATAGAATATTCTCTCGTATGGGTTATACTAACTAATTTATAATATAGTTTAATATTTAAATCTCATAGATCTTGCATAAATCATAACTTTATAACCGTAACTCCAATTTTAGTGGTTCTTATTTCTACGATCTCGTAGCGACACGTAGAATATTATTATGCAGTTTGTTCTTATGATTGGTGTAATGTTAATTTTGCCTATACCATGTTTGTCTGTATTGCTACGTTTAGCAGTGAGGACACGTGTCACCTGAAGATCATCCTGGTACCTGGAATCTCAAGTCCCAGGCAAGTTGTGCCCTTGATCACTTCTTTTTACCCAGCCATGTTCTGATTAATCATAATGATCTGCATAGGTTAATTTTGATGGGACCCAATAGGTTACCCTAGTTTGTCTATCTTTATACCTTGTTTACCACTGAACTTTTTGGGTAGTACTTGCTAGTGCTTTATGTGGTTTTGGGTATGAAGATACATTGTTCACGATTATACTTTTATTATCTATTTATTATCACTGTTCATGATAAGATCATTATGTTAATTGGAACATGGAGCGACCACCCGGGAAAACAGTGCTACCACAAGGGTTTATGGACGCCCTTGGCTGATTAATTAGGAAAGCTAGTGGAGGACTACCTTACCCGAAAGGGGCAAGGGCAGTAGGGGAGTGGTCAGTGTAGGGAGGTCCTTGGTTGATTTTGCTGCGATGGCGGTCAGGCAAGAACCCTGCATTGGAGCTTCCTATAAACTGTAGCGGGTTTTCTGAAGCTAGTGGAACTTTGTAAAGGCCTCGTAGTGTTACCCTGCCTCGCCTCCTCGGTAGAGGTGTATGGGAAGTCGCGATCCCTTGGCAGATGGGTAACATGACTTGTGGGTAAAGATGTGCAACCTCTGCAGAGTGTAAAACTGGTATACTAGCCGTGCTCACGGTCATGAGCAGCTCGGACCCTCACATGATTAATTTATGGAACTAAATTCAATTTGTCATATGCATTGCATCGCAGGTGATGTTATTACTTTTCTTAATTGGGTTGGTATTTACTTATACTTAGTAACTGCTAATAAAATTTTGACCAACTTTAAAAGCAATGCTCAGCTCCAACCATCCTCTTTGGTAAGCCTTACACTTCACGTGAGCTCCCACCTTTGGCGAGTTCATGCACATTATTCCCCACAACTTGTTGAGCGATGAACGTATGTGAGCTCACTCTTGCTGTCTCACACATCCCCCACAGGTCAAGAACAGATACCCCAGGATGAGGCGCATGGAGGATGCTGTGATGTGTTCGTGAGAGGTCTAGGCCGTCGTCTCCGAGTCAACTTTGGGTTGCTGGACCGTTGTCTCTTTATAATGTAATTATTTTTTTATTTTGTATAGAACTCCTATTATATAGTAAAGATGTGACATTCGATCCTGTGCCATGATTCATCATATGTGTGAGACTTGGTCCCAGCACACCTGGTGATTATGTTCACGCCCGGGTCTTGGTGCCCCGAAATCCGGGTGTGACAGAAGTGGTATCAGAGGAATGTTGACTGTAGGACGAAACCTAGATAGAACTGGACAACCTTTACTTACTTACCTTTGCTACTCTGATTCTTTCTAAACTTATCTTAGTCATTTATCATCTATTTCCGCTTTACTCTGATTATTCTTACCCTTTTCTTTCTAAAGACAAACGTGGATTTCACACTTTGAAGTCCTGTACCTAAAGTGACCTTTAGGAATAGGAGACCTAATCTTAGGAGCAAAAACAAAACTATTTTATAAATATCTATGAACTTGAATGTTTGTTCTTATGATACTTGTCTGATTTGGATCTTTGATTGAGTGTAATGAGTTGCGGAGTAATGTCCACAACTACATCTGCATATACATATTAAAACATGCTTATAAAAATAACTAGATAAACTAGATTATCCCTCATTAAAATATATCTAGTCTAATAGCTCCATCTTATCTTAAAGAAAAATGTTACCTTGACAAATTCATCTTATCTTGAAAAAAAATTTATCCTTATCCTAATATATCTAGCTGATCTCAAAAGATTCTACCTTGTCCTCATGGATTCATCTTGCCCTAATAAGGATATTTACCCCACACTAGTAACAACCATGATCTAATCCAAAGTAATTAGATATTATCTAGTTTAATCTAGTTATATCCAATCTAATCTAGATCCTATATAATCTAATAAGATTTAATCTAGTAAGAGTTACTTATTGCTGGTACAAAGGATTAGGCCATACTCCTAACTCGCTTAAGCCTAAATTGGTGACTTAGATCAACTTGATCATACCCAACAACTTGACCTACATAATATGCTACATAACCTATCCAAACCATTCAGAAGCAAACAACCAAACTAAATCGGACTAATCCCATTTAACTCTTAGTCACCTACTAAACTAGCAGCTCTATCTATTTGTCACCTACAAATCTACCTTAACTACATGTCCCTAATTCGGATAACAACTCCAAGAACAAAGATCGAAGATGATCGCCCTCATCAAATCAAGGAAGGATAAGATTCAAGCCGGATCCTCAAAGGAATCAAGATCCACAATCTTGGACGGAGTCTTTTCTTACCCCACTCTTTCTTACCCAAACCTATATATGCTTTAAATATATCTTTTATCCTGCATAATAAAGTGCCTATACCATATATACCCAGGCTTTCCTAATCACATGATAAATTGCGATATAGAAAAAAAGGAGTTTTGGTATTAAAATCAATTAGAAACTAACCCATAGACTACAAACAATTTCTTCTCCATCCTTTCTATTACAAATCTCGAGGACGAGATTTCTGTTAAGCGGGTAGGATTTGTAAAGCCCAAAATTGGTATATAAAAAAATCTATAAGTGGGTGTTTTTGGTGATTCCTTGATTTTATTTTCCATCATACTCAACTAATGGCATTAATTTATGCAAATAACAAATAAATAAAGAAAGAAATTAAAGAGACCAAATCAAAAGTGGAAAGATCTTCATATGAATTAGATTATTATTATTATTTTGAATATGGTTGTGGGATATTCTTAAAGAGGGTAAGTAAAATCACTTTTTAACGAATGTTACACATTAGATATTATTTTTCTAAAATAAACCCTTTCTTATTCATCGTAAGATTTGTATGTTATAAAGTATTTGCTAAAGAAAATAATGAATAAAAACTATACTTTTGCATTCATACTGGGATTTTGGCTGGTGCATATTTTTTAGTTGGATATTGAAGACCTTGATTTGAGTTTAGCAATTTATGTGAAAATCCAAATTGAAAATAGAAATAAAAAACAACTCAAAATTGAATTTGAAGTTGTACACTAAAACAGAAAATAAAACAAAAAAACAAACTCCTACAAGCCGAGCGGGCCAATCATTTGTGCCCACTCCATCTTCCCTTGGCGTGGCCCTATGCCTTTATTTTCTTCCTTTTATTTATTCAAAAGTCCAGGAGCATGCGTGAGGCAATATCTTGCGTCAATTTTTTTCCATGTCACTGGCATATGGGACATCCTCGTCAGATGCTAACCATCGCCATGGATCCCGGACTCCGTTATGAACCGTCGCCATCTAGGAGCATAAATACCAGCCGTCGCTCCTCCTTTGAACCAAAGCACCACCGCTACATCCTCTCGCCTGCACCGTCGTATGGCTGTGCAGATTTGCCAGCGCGTTGTACGCATCTCATAGGCTGCCAAGCTCAAGGAACTACCGGTGGATGCGATACTGCTCACTAGGGTTGTAGGGACGTCGCGGAGTCACCGAGAGCAGACAGGCATCTTCGTCATCTTAACCGCCGGTATGGGCATGTTCCTGTAGTTTGCCATCGGCTTCGCTAAGCGCGGTTTCTGCTCACGCGTTGATCCACACGCTGGGGCTTTGCCCGCCATCTCGTTGGGGATTGCTTGTAACACCCGGCTTTAAGGAACAAAGCCAGGTGCATCTCATACATGCGCCAAGAAGACAACATATATAATAACAGAGTGTATAGAGATAAATGTCGTAAAACATCAGAGTATTTATTACATAGCGGAAGACTTATTACAAAATAAAAGTGTAAACATAAAACGAACTAAGGATCGTCGGCGCCAATGTCGACCGAGACACGCCACCTAGATCAGATCGAACTCCTCAGTGTTAGGCGGCTCCTCTTCGACCACCTGCTCTTCTCCTGTGGGGGGGGGTGTGAGACAGCAAGAGTGAGCTCACATACGTTCATAGCTCAACAAGTCGTGGGGAATAATGTGGCATGAACTCACCAAAGGTGGGAGTTCATGTAGTGTAAGGCTAATCAATGGAATAAAGGCTGAGGCTGAGCATTGCTTTTATAAGTTGGTCAAAATTTTATTAGCAATTACTAAGTGTAAGTAAATACCAAACCTTAATAATAATAAAGAAAAGTAATAGTAAAATAATCCCAAATGCGATGCAAATGTCAAATTGAATTTAAGTTCCATAATTAATCATGTGAGGGTCCGAGCCGCTCTTGACCGTGAGCACGGCTAGTATACTAGTTTTACACTCTGCAGAGGTTGCGCATCTTTACCCACAAGTCGTGTATCCCATGTCGCCTGGGTTTGCAAGGCCCTTAGACACTACCGAGGTGAATGGCTAGGGATCCACTACGAGGCCTTTACAAAGTTCCACTAGCTTCCGAAAACCCGCTACAGTTTATAGGAAGATCCAGTACAGGGTTCCTGGCTGACAGCCATCGCAGCAAAATCAACCAGGGACCTCCCCGCACTGACCTCTCCCCTACTGCCCTTGCCCCTTTCGGGTAAGGTAGTCTTCCACTAGCTTTCCTAATTAGTCAGCCAAGGGCGTCCCATTATACCCTTGTGGTAGCACTGTTTTCCCGGGTGGTCGCTCCATGTTCCCATTAATTTAATGATCTTAACATGAACAATAATAATAACAAGTTAATAACAGAATAATCATGAATAGTGTATCTCCATACCCAATCCACATAAAGCAATAGCAAGTACTACCCAAAAATATTTCAGGGGTGAACAAGGTATAGAGGTAATCAAAACTGGGGTAACATAAAGGCTCCCATCAAAATTATCCTATGCAGATCATTAAAATTAATAAGAACATGGCTGGGAAAGTAAGTGATCAAGGGCACAACTTGCCTGCAATGAGCTCCTGCTCAGCTACTTCTACTTGTTGAAGCTCAGGTTCCACAGTGGGTTGCTCGTCTACTCGCATCAACACAATACATACATAGTATAGCCAAAATCAACATCACACCAAACAGATGAATGAAATATACAGTAAAAATCTACACATTAAAATGAAACCATAGGAACTGGAATCACTAAATTTGGAGTTATAGATTTCAAGTTATGAATTTTCCTAAGGTTTAATGTGATTAAAATGGGATTAAATGCTAAATAAATTTTCTTACTGTTTTCATGGCAAAACAGAGACTCTAGTGTATAGACAATAATGTTACAAAAATTTAGAAACTGGAATGGGCCAATTTGGAGTTAAGATGAATTAAATATGAATTAAACGAGTTTCTGAAATTATTTTTGTATAGAAAATAAACTTCTATAATTAATTATCGGTTTTCACTGCTCTCTGGATCATGCGTACTAATACAGAAAAGCTCAGGGGCTAACTTATAAAACTCGCCCAGACTCAGGTAACTGTTATGGTGGACGGTGGGTTCTATTTAAAACAAATGGAGGGCTCATTTATAAATCCGCAGAGCCGAAGGGGTATGGCGGCCCATCAGCCGTTTGATCTAAAATCTGCGCACCAGATTAGACTCATGCTAGTTACTCATCCGCACTCTCCCCTGGCCGTTGGATCCGAGATCCACAGTTGCGATTAGGCTTTTAAAAAAAACTGAACTGCTATGTGATTTGGGACCGACAGATTTGATCCGAGGCTCTAGAACAAGCACCCAGACGAAACATTATCTTTAGACCAAATCAGACCGTCCGATTAAAATCTACTGGCCACATGGTATTTCTTCCACCTCTCTCTCTCTTTCAGCTACACCCAGGTCGGTCATGGCTATCGGGCCGTGATGGAGCCATTACTGGCCTCCCTCAAATCTCCCTCAGTTACGCAATTATCGCCTGACAACATGCTAAATGGTGCGGAGAGCGCAGCGAGCAGCCCATACCTGAACTGGAAAACAACGGCGACGACAGCACCAGAGTGTACGGTGTCGGAGTCCCTCCCCTGGCAACGAACAGGTCGCGCCAGTAGAGCTCCTCGCGTATACGTATACTCCTTCCCCAGGGGCTACGGTGAGACCCGCCTCTATCTCTCTCCCTTGCTGGTTGTAGACGCTGCAGCGACTCCCGAGGTCGGACCTTTTTTTTTCTTGGAGTGCCGAGAGCCAGAGGCAGAGGCAAGAACGACGGCTGCAATCCGTGGTTTTATAAGCCCATGGAGTCGGTGGTTGCAACCGCACGTCATCAGCCCGGCGAAATAATCGCCAACTAGCTGGGAGCATCCGAGGTCAACGGGGTATATGGCCAGCCTCCCATCGGCACATGCACAGCCCGGTGCATGGCCTGCTGTAGCCAAGCACGGGCAGGCCGTAGGTGGCCGGGAGTTGAATCCCCACAGCGAAAGGAGCAGGCTAGGCCAAGGAAGACTCGACCCATGTGGCTAGTTTACCAATTTGCTTTTGTCATGTTTTTTTTTTATTTTAGTTTAAATCTGGTTTGAAGTTCAGACTCCAATAAAATTCAGCAAACAAGGAACACCAGCGTGATGCATTTATTTATATATATTAATATGCTCTTTGGAAGAGAAATACGCCTTAGAATAAATCTCAGATTCAAATAGACTTTTGCTACTATTCTTAAAATAATAAAGAACTATCTAAAACTCCTTAAACATTATTCACTTAGTCAATCGAAAAATTCCCACATGGAGCCCACATGAAATGATAAATAAGAATGACACTCATATATGCAAAGAAATATAATTTCTCCTCTTAAATTTTTCTTACAAAGTGGATATTACATTGCTCCATCCCGGTGTGGTGTGGCGACGTGCGGTATCGGTGGGAAGAAGAAGACCTTAGGGTCGTTGATCATCCAGTCGAGGGCTAGGATTGGAAGGCAAATACCCCTTCGCCTGGATTAGATCCTAGCCTGACATCGGGTGAGCCACGGTTCAGATTTCATCCGGTCCATACCCTTTCGGTACATAAAATCTGAACCATTGATCAGGTGTCGTGCGGTTCGCTGTGAATCAGGGCTTTGGCGACTTTGTGACCAAGGATCTGTGACCTAGTGGTCTCTATTACATACCGGTTCCAGTTAATGTAGATCTAATACAAAGCGTCGGCTTTAAATCGGACGGCTGTGAATGGCCGATACCCTTTCACCGAGCTTTTATTCATAAGAGCCCTTCCACTTTTACAAAACTAACCCGCCATCCTTTTCTGTTGAAACTAATCGCTGGCAGGTCCCTGGTTTATACAAAGTCACCCCTGGGTTTCTGAAAAATAGCGGCCGCAGTCCAATTCACTGGTGAATTGATTTAATTAGATGCAGAAATCATTTTTAGTATAAAAAATAATGTCTTAATCTTGGAAAATTCATAACTTGATGAGTTTAACTCCGATTTGATCCGTTTTAGTTGCGTTAGCTTTGTATAAATATTTACTGCGTAGTAACAACATTAATTATACTATGTTGCGTACTTTTATAGTCAGATATTTATTTATCCTATGTCTACTAGATTAACTTTTCTAAACCAAAGCTAACCTATCCATAATTATAATTTGATTAAAATATGATCTCTAGTCAAGTTATAATTAAGATTAAGGTTGAGTTAATTATTCATAGAATATTCTCTCGTATGGGTTATACTAACTAATTTATAATATAGTTTAATATTTAAATCTCATAGATCTTGCATAAATCATAACTTTATAACCGTAACTCCAATTTTAGTGGTTCTTATTTCTACGATCTCGTAGCGACACGTAGAATATTATTATGCAGTTTGTTCTTATGATTGGTGTAATGTTAATTTTGCCTATACCATGTTTGTCTGTATTGCTACGTTTAGCAGTGAGGACACGTGTCACCTGAAGATCATCCTGGTACCTGGAATCTCAAGTCCCAGGCAAGTTGTGCCCTTGATCACTTCTTTTTACCCAGCCATGTTCTGATTAATCATAATGATCTGCATAGGTTAATTTTGATGGGACCCAATAGGTTACCCTAGTTTGTTTATCTTTATACCTTGTTTACCACTGAACCTTTTGGGTAGTACTTGCTAGTGCTTTATGTGGTTTTGGGTATGAAGATACATTGTTCACGATTATACTTTTATTATCTATTTATTATCACTGTTCATGATAAGATCATTATGTTAATTGGAACATGGAGCGACCACCCGGGAAAACAGTGCTACCACAAGGGTTTATGGACGCCCTTGGCTGATTAATTAGGAAAGCTAGTGGAGGACTACCTTACCCGAAAGGGGCAAGGGCAGTAGGGGAGTGGTCAGTGTAGGGAGGTCCTTGGTTGATTTTGCTGCGATGGCGGTCAGGCAAGAACCCTGCATTGGAGCTTCCTATAAACTGTAGCGGGTTTTCTGAAGCTAGTGGAGCTTTGTAAAGGCCTCATAGTGTTACCCTGCCTCGCCTCCTCGGTAGAGGTGTATGGGAAGTTGCGATCCCTTGGCAGATGGGTAACATGACTTGTGGGTAAAGATGTGCAACCTCTGCAGAGTGTAAAACTGGTATACTAGCCGTGCTCACGGTCATGAGCAGCTCGGACCCTCACATGATTAATTTATAGAACTAAATTCAATTTGTCATATGCATTGCATCGCAGGTGATGTTATTACTTTTCTTAATTGGGTTGGTATTTACTTATACTTAGTAACTGCTAATAAAATTTTGACCAACTTTAAAAGCAATGCTCAGCTCCAACCATCCTCTTTGGTAAGCCTTACACTTCACGTGAGCTCCCACCTTTGGCGAGTTCATGCACATTATTCCCCACAACTTGTTGAGCGATGAACGTATGTGAGCTCACTCTTGCTGTCTCACACCTCCCCCACAGGTCAAGAACAGATACCCCAGGATGAGGCGCATGGAGGATGCTGTGATGTGTTCGTGAGAGGTCTAGGCCGTCGTCTCCCAGTCAACTTTGGGTTGCTGGACCGTTGTCTCCTTATAATGTAATTATTTATTTATTTTGTATAGAACTCCTATTATATAGTAAAGATGTGACATTCGATCCTGTGCCATGATTCATCATATGTGTGAGACTTGGTCCCAGCACACCTGGTGATTATGTTCGCCCCGGGTCTTGGTGCCCCAAAATCCGGGTGTGACAATAGTTCGCTTCTCCCATACAACTCCTGAGCACTGCCATGTCATGGCAAGAACCAGGCAACCCAACACCTACAAAAGTGAACCGCATATCCATGTCCACTATAGCTAATACTGAAAGGGAAATAGAGTAAAACCTTTTCCTAAATAATTTTGGTGGTTGAATTACCCAACACAAATAATTGGACTAACTAGTTTGCTCTAGAATATATGTTCTACAGGTGCGAAAGGTTCAACACAAACCAATAAAAAGTTAAAGTTAGGGTTCAAAAAGAAAGGAACAAAACCAACCGAAGGCTACCCTGGTCTGGCGCACCGGACAGTGTCCGGTGCACCACTGGACTGTGTCCGGTGCACCAGGGAGATCAACTCTGAACTACTCAACTTTGGGTTTTTGGAAAGCCACTCCGCTATAATTCACCGGACTATCCGAGGCTAGGCTCGAGTGAGTCGAGGGTGCGCCCGTTGCTTGAGGAGGCCCTCGAGCGAGGCGTGAATCCGCCTGGGTCTACTGTTCCTGCATGAGGCTGGGCTCGAGTGAGGCGGTGCTGATGGTGATTACCAGCCGAGTTTAGGAGTGTTAAGGGTACCCCTAATTATGGTCCCCGACACAATCCGACCCCAGGGAATGTCACCTTGTGGCCGTTAAGCGAATTCTAAGGTATTTAGTTGCTACACCTTGCTTCGGGACCTGGTATCCAAAGGGGTCTTGTTGGGGACTTGTTCTCAAATGCTAAGAGTTAAGAACAAGGCAACATAAAATGTGTTAAATATTAAAGTCCTTCGTCCTTCAAGACATTATATCCCTTCGGATATAATGAATCCCGGACGAAGGTTATGAAGTAAAAAACCTTCGTAACCACAATAGATGATAAGGAAGAATTCATATACGAAATATGAAGAATAATATAGATATTATCACCAATTTATTTTTATTTGCATTATCATATCCAGAATAACAAATTATAAATGTACCTTCGTTTTGACGGAAAGTAAAGGTACAAGGCGTGATGCAAAAAGCGAATGCCAAGTCAGCGTGAACAGTACGGGAGTACTGTTCATCTATTTATAGGCAGGGGACGTAGCCCATGTAGAATTACATTCATGCCCTTTATATTTGCTAATAACTCTATAGTAATTCTTCGAGATCTAATTTGCCTTTTCATCTTTAAGTCGGTTCCCCTTTTCTGCTATCATGCCGAAGCTTTCCCGCGCACAGCTTCGTGATCATCTAGACCTTCGTCATAATCTTGTTCAGGCTTCGTCCTGATTGTGCTCTTGTATGCTCACAATCCGATTCCGAAGATACCTGCCCACATATTTCACTTGGAAAACATTGTCAAATCATGTTTTTGAGGACCTTCGGAAGCCGAAGGCCCCCAACAGTAGCCCCTCGCAATATTAATTTGCTAGGATGATAAATTCATATTGCGACATGGACGAAGGCCTTAAGCCGAAGGTCCGAAAAAACACCTTCCCTTTGCTAGAATAGCAACAGTCATTGACAAGCGGGACCCTCCAGTTTTCAACGCACTAGGTGTATAAATAAGAGCTCACCGCGAGTTTATTTGGCACGCTTTCTTGCCATCTGCTTTTGCTCACTCGACTTTTAGCTCTTGCGCAACAACACCTGCTTGGCTTTTTAAATTTTTAAGCTTCGGTTTCGAGAGCACTTTCTCAGCATTTTCAAAGATGTCTGAAGATAAAAAGGTTGTTGCTGAATCGAAGCTAAGCCTTTCTGAGGAGATGCATCTTGGCTTTCTTCAATCAATGGCAAAGACAAATACAGAGAAGATTACCAGGGAGATTTTAGAGGGTTTATCTGAAGACACTGGCGACAGTGACAGCTACGATGTGGATAGTGGTGGTGAAGATTCCGAAGATCGACCTTGGCGACCAAGCCATGCGGTTTTTGGTAAATCAAGTATTAAACAAAGCCATCTTGTTAATATGAGGGGTAGATATTTTCGGGACTTGTCTATTGCGAGGGCTGACGAAGGAGAAAAAACTTGTCCGACTCCTGAGGAGAATGAAGTTGTGATATTCCGAAGCTTCTTGAAGGCTGGACTGCGGTTTCCCTTGAGCAGTTTTGTCGTGGAGGTACTGAAGATATTTGAAATCTGCCTTCATCAAATTACTCCCGAAGCAATCATAAGGATGGGCATCTTCGTCTGGGCCATGAGGAGCCAAGGTTTAGAACCAAATGCAAAAAGTTTCTGCAACATACATGAGCTATTGTATGAGACAAAACCCTGGGGTAAAGAGCAGTATCACAACAATTTTGGCTGCTACAGCTTCGGTGCCCGATCTGGGTCAAGTTGTCCCGTGCCAACCTTTCGAAAGAGATGGCTCGACGACTGGATGACGGAATGGTTTTATGTGAAGAATGATTTGAAAACACGGGAAGATATTAAAGATATCATTATGCGCCCTATATGGCAACGCTTTGGCCTCCGAAGGCCGAAGGTGGAAATGGATGAAGCAGTCGAAGAATGCCAGAGAGCCTTCGGCGCGGTTTGCTCTTTTATTGGGACAAGGGATTTGATGCAAGAACACATTGCCTTCAGAGTATGGCCACTTGCAGATAAATGGGAAATGCCGAAGGAAACCGTCAGGGAACCTGACGAAGGTGGACTAGTTAGACTAAAATACACATTCAAATACGGAGATAAGTTCGTCGAGCCGGATGACGACTGGCTGAAGAGTATTGAGGCCATAAGTGATGAACTGCTTGGGTCATACTCAAAGGCCGAAGATACTGCACTATCAGCAGCCTTCGAAGGCCGAAAGAAGAAGAGACTTAACCGAGTATTTGATGCAATTGGGTTTGTCTACCCTGACTACCGTTATCCAACACGGGGTCAGAAGAGAAAAAATACCGCTTCAGCAAAGGAAGTTGCTTCAGCCGCTCCCAGTGAGCCAGCGCCGGAGAGGAAAAAGATAAAGGTTCTTACTCACCGGCCACGGTATATTGAACCGGCCATAGTGCCTGAATATGTCGGTGAAACCTCTTCGGCCACCGAAGCTAAAGAACCAACTCCCTTGCCGAATATTGAAGGGCTGGCCGAAGTGCCGGCGACAGAAAAAATAGAAGAACCGAGGGCTGAAGAAACAAAGACATCAGAAATTTTAAGTCCTTTAGCAAAAACTGAAGCAGCAAAAAGCCAAAAGGGTCTAGCAGTGACCCCTAGAAGAAAAAGGATGGTTAATGTGCTGAATGTTTTGGAGACAATAAAGTCTTCAAACACAACTCCGAAGAAAATTGTCGAAACTTCCGAAGTGCATATTGAAGCATTTGATGCCGAAGCTTCACAACATCAATCTGAGACTGAAGCTGGGCCTTCAGAGCCCACCAAGGTGAAATCCTTGGAAGCCGAAGAAACAGAAATAACAGAACAAATTTCGGCTGAAGAAACTGGTACTGCCGCCCCCGAAGCTTCTTCCAAAGCCTTTGATTATATTTTACGTCATGCTTCGGGGAAAAAATTGTCTGAAAAAGAAAAGCAAGAGGCCCAGTTTTATGCCCAAAAATTGAAATATCTAAAGGGGGCGTTGATTTTCAACGGTAGTGGAGAAGAAGACTTTTTGTATTGTCTCCCTGACAGCAAGGAGATTTCTGTCTGTCGGGAGATGAGCAAGAGCTTCGGATTCCCAATACTAGAAGACGGGCTCTCTGTGCTGTCGAAAAACGAGCTAGCCGACAGCTTGGCGTATAATAGCTTAAAGGTGCAAAAATGAGGTTTTTATATTTTTTCTTGAAACCAAAATTTTTCGTTTGCTTAAATTTATTGACGCACACACATTTTTCTTTGCAGGGCCTTATACTTAGTAATGCCCTCAGGGCCCAAAAAGATGCCGAGGACGAAGGGTGTGTTATGGCCCTGAGCAACCTTCGTTCCGAAGTAATTGAACTAAGGAACGAAGGTCTCGAAAAAGATAAAATATTGCATTCATTGATAAATAGAATAAAAGAAGATGAAGCTACTTTTAAAGTTCAAGCTGAGGCTCAGAGGCGTGAAATTGAAGATCTCCGAAAACAACTAGCTAGAGCTAAAGAGGAACGCACACTTGAAGAAACAAAACGAGAAATCAGTGAACAATGGGCAAACCATTTGGAAAAAAGCGTTGAAGAGCTTCGTGCATCTAAGAAAAGATGCTATGAAAAATCTATAGAATGTGTTAAGAAAGTAAAAACCAGCTTCGCCAGCGTTGGCACTTTTTCAAGTGAAGAGAACTTCATAAGGGGTGACCCCGAAGGCCCAATCGAATGGATCAGCCACGAAGCTGAGGCCTTTGAAGAAATTTTGAATAGCCGCGGAGACATATGTGCCTTTTTGGGTGCCAGGGGGATTGCTACCATTTTGGAGAGGAAAGGCTGTGAGCATATGAAATTTTTGGCACAATCCGAAGCCGCCTTATCCTCCGAAGATATAAAAGACCCCTCGGGCGAAGCGAGCCTGGTCGGTGGAAAATTTTTCACCGACATCTGGGACAACGGTGGCCGGGAAATGGCCCAAGAAATTATGCGAAAAAGAGAAAAAGGCATCCATGACGCTAGAAGAGTAGCAGAGGCCGCTGAGAAAAGTGCGGAGCTCGAAGGGCAAATAGGTATTAACTAGTGGTTTTTGGCTTTTTGTTGTAATGTTTTGATTTCGAACTTGTTTATGGTTTGTAATAGTAATATAGCCATATCTTCTCCTCCCTCAGAACCTGTTGAGCCATCTGCGGGCCCCCACGCGAAGGGGGATGACGAAATTAGGAAAATGGCCGAAGCCATCATGGATAAAGTTGTTGATCAGCTACTAAACGAAGCTGCAGAAGTAGTTCTAAGAGAAGATTAGATGCTGTTGTAAAAACATTTAGAATGTAATGTTTGTTGAAAAACGCGTGTAATATTTTGTAACTTTGAATGTAATATATTAACTATTTATGGTTATATTCTTTACGATGCATGAAACTTCATATACATACCGTTTTTGAGCCTTCGGCGAAAAAAACACCTTCCCTTCTTTTCATGCTTCATAAATAATATCCGTGTTCTCATAAGATCGTAACCAATCCTCGTGAAATCAATAACCAATAGATCTTTCCATTTCAGAGCTTGACGAAGGTATAACTCCTCAATAGCTATTTTTTGTGCCTTGTCACTATTTTTTCAAAACAATTTTCGAATGTCAATACTGAGATCTCCTTCTTGCGTTGTTGATGCAATATGATGTATGATGTTATGCTATGTGAATGATGTAATGATGTGATGTTATGCAAAATGATATTTGCCGAAGGTCGACGTTTTTTTACTGCAAGCCTCCCTTAGGAGCTTCTTCGCCTTTTACTTCAGCGGAATCAGCGTTTATTTTTCGCTGTAAGCCTCCCTTAGGAACTTCTTCGCCTTTTACTTTCAGCGGAATCAACGTTTATTTTTCGCTATAAGCCTCCCTTAGGAGCTTCTTCGCCTTTTACTTTCAGCGGAATCAGCGTTTATTTTTCCCTGTAAGCTCTGCATTCCCTTCGGAACGACTTTTGAGCAGAAAACTTACACTGTGCTCCCCTAGGAACGACTTTTTGCTGCTTCGAAGAAATTACGCTGCGTTGCTTAGAACAAAATTTTTGATAATTCGAAGGTCCTCCTTGCCACCATAAATTCTTATGCTTCGGCAACTTAAGCCTATGGAGAAGATATATTTTCATTATGGTAAAAAGCGAAACTGTTACAAGAGATTAAAAATGCCAAAAAGCACTTAAGCCTCCCATAATTGTTCCTTATTAAAAAGAAAATAATACTGAATGCGAAAAACTGCTGTCGGGGTAGGATATTTGTCAGTAAATGTGCTTCGACTCTGGCACAGTGCTATTGACTGTGCGAGCTTCGGACTCTTCTCTGAAGTCCCATTGAAGGTGAGTGTGCTGACTCCCTTCTGGCTGCTGGCCTCGTTGCGTTGGTGGTGGAGGTGGAGGCTGTTGCCAAGATGCTTAGGGTTGGCTTGCCGAAGCAACAGAAGCTGCAGGGTGGTTGCCTACATATTCTAGAATATAAGGTGAATGGTACAAAGCAGTATGCATGACTTGCTTCGGCTGACTCTGTTGCGCTGCAGCTTCTGCTATCTCCTTTTGCTTCTGAATGGTAACATGGCACATCCTGGTGGTATGGCCCTTGTCCTCACCACAGAATAGACAATAAATTTTCCTTGGCTGATCCCCAAATCTTCCTCCGAAGCCCCTGGCGCCTCTGCCCCTTGGAGCTGGCGGTCGAAAAGAGCTTTGTTGCTGCCCCGAAGCTTGCGAGGAGTACTGTGGCCTTTGCTGCTGACTCCCTCTATCATCACTCTGAGCAGAGTTTTGAATTGACCTGGCGTGCCTCGGATGGAATCTTCCTCCGAAGCCCCTGGTCATTTCAGAGAACCTGTATGCTTCCTCCCTTCTTTGGCGGAAGTCATTGTCAGCTCGAATATACTCGTCCATCTTCTGGAGCAGCTTCTCCAAAGTTTGAGGAGGCTTCCTGGAAAAGTATTGAGCTGAAGGTCCCGGCCGAAGCCCCTTAATCATGGCCTCAATGACAATTTCATTGGGCACCGTTGGTGCCTGTGCCCTCAGACGCAGGAACCTTCGGACATACGCCTGAAGGTATTCTTCGTGGTCCTGGGTGCACTGGAATAAAGCTTGAGCAGTGACCGGCTTCGTTTGAAACCCTTGGAAGCTGGTTATCAGCATGTCCTTCAGCTTTTGCCATGAGGTGATTGTTCCTGGCCGAAGAGAGGAGTACCAGGTTTGTGCAACACTCTTGACAGCCATGACAAAAGACTTTGCCATGACTGCAGTATTGCCACCATACGAAGATATGGTTGCTTCATAACTCATCAAGAATTGCTTCGGGTCTGAATGACCGTCGTACATGGGGAGCTGGGGTGGCTTGTAAGACTGGGGCCAAGGTGTAGCCTGCAGTTCTGTTGACAGAGGAGAAGTATCATCAAAAGCAAAATTTCCATGATGGAAATCTTCATACCAGTCGTCCTCGTTGTAGAAGCCCTCCTGATGAAGCTCTCTGCGCGGAGGCCTTCGGTACTGGTCATCTTGAGCAAGATGACGAACTTCTTCAGAGGCTTCGTCTATCTGCCTTTGTAGGTCAGCTAGACGAGCCATCTTTTCCTTTTTCCGTTGGACCTGTTGATGGAGCATCTCCAAGTTTTGGATTTCTTGATCCAAGTCATCCTCCGGAGGCGTTGGACTGGTGGCCTTCCTCTTCTGGCTTCGGGCCTCCCTAAGAGAAAGGACATCCTGATTGGGATCCAGCAGCTGCAGAGTGGCAGCCCCTGTTGCTAAAGCTTTCTTCGGCGACATGACGAAGGTGATGCTTGCCAAAGGTGTTCAAAACTCAAAAATGGACGTGAGTTCACCGGAGGTGGGCGCCAATGTTGGGGACTTGTTCTCAAATGCTAAGAGTTAAGAACAAGGCAACATAAAATGTGTTAAATATTAAAGTCCTTCGTCCTTCAAGACATTATATCCCTTCGGATATAATGAATCCCGGACGAAGGTTATGAAGTAAAAAACCTTCGTAAGCACAATAGATGATAAGGAAGAATTCATATACGAAATATGAAGAATAATATAGATATTATCACCAATTTATTTTAATTTGCATTATCATATCCAGAATAACAAATTATAAATGTACCTTCGTTTTGACGGAAAGTAAAGGTACAAGGCGTGATGCAAAATGCGAATGCCAAGTCAGCGTGAACAGTACGGGAGTACTGTTCATCTATTTATAGGCAGAGGACGCAGCCCATGTAGAATTACATTCATGCCCTTTACATTTGCTAATAACTCTATAGTAATTCTTCGAGGTCTAATTTGCCTTTTCATCTTTAAGTCGGTTCCCCTTTTCTGCTATCATGCCGAAGCTTTCTCGCGCACAGCTTCGTGATCATCTAGACCTTCGTCATAATCTTGTTCAGGCTTCATCCTAATTGTGCTCTTGTATGCTCACAATCCGATTCCGAAGATACCTGCCCACATATTTCACTTGGAAAACATTGTCAAATCATGTTTTTGAGGACCTTCGGAAGCCGAAGGCCCCCAACAGGTCTACTTTTGACTTAATTAGATACTCAGACTTCGATTATGCTGGATGCAAGGTTGATAGGAAGAGTACATCAGGGACGTGCCAATTCCTAGGAACGTCCCTGGTGTCTTGGAGTTCAAAGTAACAAACATTTGTTGCCCTATCCACCGCTGAGGCCGAGTATGTTGCCGCAGGACAGTGTTGCGTGCAACTACTTTGGATGAGGCAAACCCTCCAGGACTTTGGCTACAATTTGAGCATAGTCCCACTCCTATGTGACAATGAGAGTGCAATCCGCATGGCGGATAATCCTATTGAACACAGTCGCACTAAGCACATAGACATCCGGCATCACTTTCTGAGGGACCACCAGCAAAAGGGAGATATCGAGGTGTACCATATTAACACCGAGAACCAGCTAGCCAATATCTTTACCAAGCCATTAGATGAGAAAACCTTTTGCAGGCTGCGTAGTGAGCTAAATGTCTTAGATTCGTGTAACTTGGATTGATCTAAAGCATACATGTGTTTTATGCCTTTGATCATGTTACTTTATGCATTTATGTAATTTGTTGCTTATTTATGGTGCTCAAGTTGTGCAAGGGATCCCCGGACCTCACAAGTCCATTTGTGAATGATGCACATACTTAGGGGGAGATGTGCTACAACTTGACCCTTTGAGACTAACCTTTGTGTTTAAGTATACTTGATGTAGTCTCAAAGGTGCATTGAAAGGGAAAGGTGAACTTGGACCATGCAAAGACTTCCACTGCACTCCGGTATTAGTGTACTTAATTCCAAGTTCATTCTTATGCTCTTATTGCCTTTGCTCTTAATTGACATTTTTGGTGAGGCAATGGGATTAAGGGGCCAATAATGATCCCGTTTTGGTGCTTAATGCCAAAGGGGGAGAAATTAAGGCCAAAGCAAATGGATCAGCTACTACTTGTGAATTTTGAAAACAATAGAGTTAGAACTTTTGATTTGTCCAAAATATTCTTATTGCAAAATTTGGTCTCTTGTGGGGGAGAATTTTAATTATGGGAAAGGGGGAGTTTTTGGCACTTGATCAATTTCACTCTTGGATTATCTCTCTTTATGCCCAAACAAGTGAGTTTGACTTAGAGATAGGAAAATGAATTTGATTTGCAAAAACAAACCAAGTGGTGGCAAAGAGCGATCTAAATATGCCAAATTATAGTCAAAAACAATTTGGTATTCAATTTGCATTGATATTGCACCTCTTTTGGTTGCTTTTGGTTGTGTTGGCATAAATCACCAGAAAGGGGGAGATTGAAAGGGAAATGTGCCTTTGGGCCATTTCTATAATGTTTTGGTGATTAAGTGCCCAACACATATTTTTTAAGTCCAAATGTGCCAAAGATTGAAAAAGTGATAATCAAGACATGAGGTATGTTTCTAGACTTAGTACATTTGTTTTTGAATACTAATGAAGTTATCTAAGTGCTAGAAACAGTGAGAAAAGAAGAAGAAAAGAAACTAAAAAGACTTGGCTCGGTGCAGCCAAAACTCAGCTCAGTCTGGCACACCGGACTGTCCGGTGGTGCACCGGACAGTGTCCGGTGCGCCAGGCTAGTCTCCGGTGAAAAGACCGCTCTTGGGAAAAGATCAGCGACATACGACTATAATTCACCGGACTGTCCGGTGAGCCAACGGTCGCCAGCGTAACGGTCGGTCGCGCAATCCGCGGGCGACACGTGGCCCGCACCAACGGTCGGCAGGGGGCACCGGACTGTCTGGTGTGCACCGGACAGTGTCCAGTGCGCCATCGGGCCCGAAGCTGCAACGGTCGACCGCGCCTTATTTGGAAGGCAATCGCGCACTGGACAGCTATAGTGACTGTCCGGTGGTGCACCGGACTGTCCGGTGCACCACACGACAGAAGGCAAGATTAGCCTTCCAAGATTGTCTTCAACGGCTCCTAGCTGCCTTGGGGCTATAAAAGCGACCCCTAGGCGCATGGAGGAGTCACCCCAAGCATTCACTAAGCATCCTAAGGCATCTAGACTCTGTTCCCGCGTATTCGTTTCGTTGTGTTAGAGATTTGAGCTCTATTCGAGTCAAGGACTCCCTGTGTTGTCATTTGAGCTCAAGTCTTCTCTTGTGTGCGTGGGTGTGCTGTGATTTGTGTCTTGTGTGTGTTGCTCATCCCAACCTTACTCCGTGCTTTCATTGTGATCTTTGTTGTAAGGGCGAGAGACTCCAATCTTGTGGAGATTCCTCGCAAACAGGAATAATCATCTAAAGGAAAAACCGTGGTATTCAAGTTGATCATCGGATCACTTGAAAGGGGTTGAGTGCAACCCTTGTCCATTGGGACGCCACAACATGGAAGTAGGCAAGTGTTACTTGGCCGAACCATGGGATAAAAATCACGTGTCTTGTGTTGATCTCTTTGTGATTGTTTGTGTTCACAAGAACTCGCTTCAAGTTATTTAGCCATACTAACACTCATAACTAAGTTTTGTGGCTATTAGTGCTTGAATTTCCCAGGATCACCTATTCACCCCCCCTCTAGGTGCTCTCACCTTCACTCATATATTGTTTGCCAAAGGGGAGAGAATTTAACAAGGGCTCTAAAGACTCTGTTTTTGACGATTAATGCCAAAGGGGGAGAGAGTATTAGCCCAAAGCAAAAGGACCGCACCACCACACCAATTTCAAAATTTTCGAAACAAAGTTGTTCTCAATTGGTATCTTTGAAAATTGTATTCCTCTAAGAAATTCTATCTCATGTGGTATCTATATCTTAAGGAGGAGTTTTTTCACAAATTGGTATCTAAAATATTTGATCTTATTTCAATTTATAAAACCCTCTTGAACACTAAGAGGAGAATTTCCTTAAGGGGGAGTTTTGTTTAGTCAAAGGAAAAGCATTTGAAATAGGGGGAGAAAATTTCAAATCTTGAAAATGCTCTTTTAAGTCTTATTCTTATACCTTTGACTATTTGCAAAAGGATTTTGAAAAGAATTTTCCAAAGAATTTGCAAAAACAAAACTAGTGGTGCAAGCGTGGTCCAAAATGTTAAATAAGATGAAAGCAATCCATGCATATCTTATGAAAGTTTAAATTGGTTTAATTCCAAGCAACCTTTGCACTTACCTTATGCAAACTAGTTCAATTATGCACTTATATATTTGCTTTGGTTTGTGTTGGCATCAATCACAAAAAGGGGGAGATTGAAAGGGAAATAGGGTAAAACCTTTTCCTAAATAATTTTGGTGGTTGAATTGCCCAACACAAATAATTGGACTAACTAGTTTGCTCTAGAATATATGTTCTACAGGTGCCAAAGGTTCAACAAAAACCAATAAAAAGTTAAAGTTAGGGTTCAAAAAGAAAGGAGCAAAACCAACTGAAGGCTGCCCTGGTCTGGCGCACCGGACTGTCCGGTGTGCCACTGTGTCCGGTGCACCAGGGAGATCAACTCTGAATTGCTTAGCTTTGGGTTTTTGGAAAGCCACTCCGCTATAATTCACCGGACTGTCCGGTGTGCCATGCGGAGCAACGGCTACGACGCCAACGGTCGTCTGCAAAAGGTGAACAGTGCGTGAACAGTGCGTGAGCAGCGCGCGCAGAGTCAGAACAGGCGCCAGAAGGCGCACCGGACAGTGAACAGTGACTGTTCGGTGCACCACCGGACTTTCCGGTGGTCCCAGCTGTCAGAGCTCCAACGGTCGAACCCTAACGGTTGGGTGACGTGGCTGGCGCACTAGACTGTCCGGTGCGCCCATCGACAGACAGCCTCCCCAACGGCCATTTTGGTGGGTGGGGCTATAAATACCCCCCAACCACCACACTTCAAGGCATCCAAGTTTTTCAGACTTCACATTCAATACAAGATCTAGTGCAATCAATACAAGACACAAATTCAATAGAATCAAAGCCTCTCCAAGTCCCATTTCCACTCCAAGCAAATAGTGACTAGAGAGAGAGTTTTTTGCTCGTGTTCTTTGAGCTCTTGTTCTTGGATCGCTTTTCTTCTTCCCCATTTCTTGTTCTCAACACCTTTGTAATCAAAGCAAGAGACACCAAGTTGTGGTGGTCCTTGTAGGGTCTAAGTGACCCAATTGATTGAGGAGAAAAGCTCACTCGGTCTAGGTGACCGTTTGAGAGAGGGAAAGGGTTGAAAGAGACCCGGTCTTTGTGACCACCTCAACGGGGAGTAGGTTTGCAAGAACCAAACCTCGGTAAAACAAATCACTGTGTCATCCGCTTTATTTACTTGTGATTTGTTTTCGCCCTCTCTTTCGGACTCGACTTTATTTCTAACGCTAACCCTGGCTTGTAGTTGTGCTTAAAGTTTATAAATGTCAGATTTGCCTATTCACCCCCCTCTAGGCGACTTTCAAATACACTGTAGCTAGGCCACCCTTTTCTATTTATGTGTTCAAGCATTGGCTTGCTGGGAGGCATCTCATCGCATTGGCTTGCCCCGCCATCGTCGTCGTCGTCATCGTCGCCACTGTCGTCGCTGTCCTCGTCACTGCAGTCGTAGTCACTGTTGCCGTCGTCGTCATTCTCGTCATCTTCGTCGTCTGAGGAGACCATGCCCATCCAATGTCCAGACATCGGGTCGTCATCGTTGTCCAAGGACTCCACATCTGACGATTCTCCGTCGTACGCCCAAGACCACTCAGTGCTGGTGTCGGAGTCTAGCTCCCCGTCAACGAGGAACTAGAGGTCGTCCCGTCGGTGAGGTCGCCGTCGGATTCCGATGCAACTGCAAAGTCCCATCCATCTGCATCCCAGTACAAAGGTGCCTTTTTTCATACGCCGCTATAGGATCCCACTCTAGGGTTGGTTCACGGCTAGAAGAATGGGAGACAAAAGAAGCAGAGGAATCACTCGGTGATGTCGACATGGGTAAAGTTAGGCGTTGTGGCGGTGAATGGAAATGTGGAAATGTGCCTATTTTTTCTGATTTGCGATGAATGGAAATGTGGTCGATGACCATTTAAATACATTCAAATCGAGAACTAAATCAATGTTTACTCGAACTTCGAGGAGCAAAGAGGGGTCAAAAGTCACCGCTTCGTGTTCGGCGATTGACGTTTCAATTCTACAGGGACAGGGACAGTTGAAAAGACACAACTGTTCAACATGAAATGGTCTCCACATGCGGCTGAGTTAAGGCTACAGGGACAGTTGAAAAGACACAACTGTTCAACATGAAACGGTTTCCACAGGCGGCTGAGTTAAGGTGCCGCCAGTGGAAAGAAGATTTCCACTGGCAGTTCGTAAGACAACCGCCAGTGCTATGTTTTTTACTGACGGTTTCTTAAGCAAACCGCCTATGAAATTTGTATTATAATTACCCCCACCCCCGATAGGAATAGCTAGCTCGCAGCCAACTTGTAACACCCTGAATTTGGGGGTATAAAATTTCTTTGCTCATATTCACAAATTCAGGTGTTACTTCCCTTTTCTCATCCTTCCTCACCCTTTTCTTTCTCATTTCTATAGGAGAAAAGTGCTTACTTTATTTGTAATTATAGTTTATTATGTTAAACCCTAAGGGAGTATGAATTGTTGCATCATGATGAACCCTAGATTTCACTTTCGCTTGGTGCATAATTCTTGGAAAGTTTGATTTGGATTTGTGGCTCATTTGGATTTGAATCAATTGGAGAAAATAAAAAGAAAAGAGAAAACAATTCCAGAATAAAAAGAAAAGGAAAAGAAGCCCGCCACCCTGCCCCCCTCGGCCTTTCGGCCCAGCCGGCCCAATCCCGCGCGCGCGCTCTCCCCCCCGCTCTCTCTGCCCTGGCGGGCCCGCCCGTCAGCGCAGCCGCTTCTCGCGCGCCCGCCTCCGCTCTTCTCTCTCTCCCTGTCAGCCCCGTCGTCCCCGCGTAACCGCCGCCGAGCTGCGCGCGCCCGCCTTCTCCGCGCCCACGTCGCGCGTGGAGCCCGCAACTGACCCGCCCCTGGCCACTTGAGCCCCGAGCCCCACTCGCCCTCGCCCCCTCCCCCATTTGCGCTCTAGCGGACCCCTCTTCCACCTCTCCCTCGCTGCGCGCACGCCAGAGTGCCGCCGCCACGAATCCCCGCCGTCCCGAGCTCGTTTCTCGGCCGCCGTTGGAGCTCCGCCGTGTCCGTTGCCACGGTGAGCTTCGCCCCGGCATCTGCAACCCGGGACGCGCCCCAATTCCCTCTCCCCCTCCCTATTTCTCTCTGCCCGCGCTCACCCGCCGTTCCCCGTGCAGCCGCGGAGGTCCGCCACCGTCGCCCTGGGCCACCGTCGCGCCATTCCCGCCGCCGAGGAGTCCCCGGAGCCCGCCTTGAGGTAAGGGACCTCTCCCGCCCCTATCGACCTTTGCTTTGCTCTCTGCTGCGTATAATTCCTCGCCGGAGTAGAGTAATCCCGCCGCCGAGCCGCTCCGCCGTGAACCGCCCCCCTCCGGTGCCCCTGCCCCGACCCAGACCCCACCAGAGGACTCTCTGTGCCCTCCCCAACCTTCCCGGCCGCTCAGGTCGCCTCGGAGCCCCGCCAAACGCCCGCGCCCCTCGTCTCCGGCGAGTCCTCCGCCGCGGGGACGAGCGCCGCCGCCCCAGCTAGCCGTAGGATAAGCCCAGGCCGGCCACCCGATCCCCACCGTCCGTCCCAGATCGGGCGGCCTTGTTTTGATTAGGCCAAGCCCAATCCTGGCCGTCCGCCCGAGATCCAGCGGCCCAGGCCCGCTTCCCCCACCCCCTGCCTCCCTGCCAGTAGGGCCCCGCCTGTTAGCCCGCCCGCGCGCGCGCTCTGCCCGCCGGCCCCACCTGTCAGCCCGCCCGCGCGCGCGCTCTGCCCGCCGGCCCCGCCTGTCAGCCTGCCCGCGCCCCGCGCTGCCCGCCCGGTCCCGCCTGTCAGTCGCCCAGGCCGCCGCGCGCTTTCGCGCCCGCCCGCAGGATCTAATCCTGGCCGTTCGTTTTAGATCTGACGGCCGTAGTAGCCCGATACCCCTTCGCCCGCGCGTTTTCTTAAAGAGACCCCCGGTTTTCTGGAATTTGAACCCGCCGTCCCTGGTTTCTCGCAGATAAGTCCCTGGACCTTTTATTTAATTCAAAATAGGTATTTAGGGTATATTTTTAATCCCCAAACTTGTAAAATTCATAACTTTGTCATATGAACTCCAAATTAGGTGCTTCAAATTGCAAAATGCTCATGATGTTTTTGTCTATCCATTTAAACAATGTTTCTCTGCTGTTTCCATGTACCAATTAATAGTTAATCTCCAGGATAGGATTAAGGCTATTGGAACCCTAATTGAGATAATTAGAAATTGGTAGACTTTAATAAGAGTGGGATTACTTAAGTTTATGGACTTAAACACTTAAGTTTAGTAACTTAAAACCATGTAATAATTTAATCCCACCACTGACTTAAACCTGATTAGTGGATAGTGAATCACCTTGTATAGTCCTCTACCCCAGACCTAGGGAACACCAGAGTGCCTATCCCTTTCCAACTATGAACTTGTGATCTCTCTGCTGCATATGTTTGGTATGTTGCTTTTTGTTTGTTATCTTCCCAAGTGCATAGTGTGAATGATTACTTTACATAGACAACGAGCAGTCTGTGTTTCCCGAGGAGGTTGCAGAGGAAGTCCCTGATCAGCAGTTTGGTGAAGGCAAGTGTCCTCTGTCCCACTATGTCCTATTCATTTATAACTTACTATCCCGCATTACTTACTTGAAACCTAAGGATTGACTAGCTTTACACTTTACTTTATCCTTGATGACCCTATGGGCTGTTATGGTTAGCACTCTGCTATTGCCTTAACTTAATCAACGAACATGATGTGACTATTTGTGATACTGTTATCCTGATGATGTTGATGATCTTGTGATACTCTAGGGGGCTCAGGCTGTTTCCAGAGTACCTCTCCGTAAGGACTGGTTCGTTGAGAGACCACCCGGGATAACAGTGCAACCATGAGGGTGAAATGGGGTGCCCTTAGCTGATTAATTAAATGAACTAGAGGTGTAGTTTCTTAGCCGTCGTGCCGTCAATGGGGTCCAGGCACAGTGCTTGCTCTGCCGAGGCTGAGTGCCGAGGTTCTTTCGTTTTGCTCTTTGTTAGTCACTCTCCTGCGGGGAGGGGTACTGTGTTTATCAAACTGGAGAAACCTAACGGGCAGCTATGATCTCTAGGGAATCTTTGTAAAAGCTACGTAGTGATGCCCTGCCGGACCACCTAGGTAGTGGTCAATGGGGATTTGCTCTCCCCGGGTAGAAAGGGAATCATGACTCATGGGTAAAGTGTGCAACCTCTGCAGAGGGTAGTGAAACTGATATATCAGCCGTGCTCACGGTTAAGAGCAGCCTTGGGATCCTCTTTGATTAGAGATACAAATGGTTCGAGATACAATGGTTCTATTTATGGTTTTGGTTCAATAATGATAATGATGTTCCTCGATGAGGGAATGATTCACGGGTTAGTTATTGCTAAAACCTGGCTTCACTAATAATAAATACCTGACCAACTAAAAGCAACTGCTTGAGCCTAACCCCACATAAAGCTAGTCCACTTCAGCCAAACGGGGCATTTGCTGAGTACGTTGATGTGTACTCATCCTTGCTTTACCACAAAACACCAGGTTGTCCGCATTGTAACCACTGCTCAGGAGAAGGTGAAGCCGTGGAAGGAGACTTCCAGGAGTTCCAAGATTACGACGAATTCTAGGTGTGGGTTGGCGGCAACCCCCAGTCAGCTGCCTGTGAAGGCCTTATCTTTACTACGTTTCGCTAGTACTTTGATTTACTTGTTAAGACAATGTCTATGTGGATGTCTATGACTCTATGATGTAATAAGTACTCCTTTATGTTATTATTCGAGCATTGTGTGATGATGTTCATTTATGTAATCGCTGTGTACGTGAGTTCTGATCCTGGCACATACATAGTTCGCATTCGGTTTGCCTTCCAAAACCGGGTGTGACATAAGTGGTATCAAAGCCCATGCTGACTGTAGGACCGCTGACCTAGAGTAGCACTAGTCGTACTAAGGACTATTGACCCTCCCCCTCACCTTGACATCTGATGTTACTTCAAAAAGTCGGTCACCTCGACCAACCCTATGTTTTACTATCTATCTATACTATACCTTGTCAAAATTTTTATCTTATTCTATCTTGGGTTTATTCACTTGTCATATTAGTTCTGCTCTTACTCTTGTGCTTACGATGTCTTTTGTAGATGGCTCGTCTTAGACACACTGCACGTAAGTCGGTGATTCCTTTCCTGCCGTCTCGACTTGCGGAGCGTCCTCTGCACCGCACCGTGTCCGGTCAGTCGAGTCACCTGGAGAGACTGCACCACCGCCTGCGTGAGGAGCAGGAACGCCGGCGCCAGCACAGAGAGCAGCAGGGCTCTTCCTCCCCACCCCAGCGAGAGGTGGAGTCTGTGAGGCCCCGTTCCTCTGTGGCCCAGCTGGAGGCGCCCCCTGCACCACCGCGGGACGCCCCGGCTGTTGGAGGAGCTACTGGAGGAGACCCCGACGACGATGACTCAGACCACAGCACGGAGTCTTCTGAGCCGCAGGAGGCGGGAGGATGGGTCGCCCGACCTATCACCCGTGACGCCGCTCGCGGTTGTCACTTCCACGACGCACTCGACACCTTGCTGCGCCAGGCTTTCGACCGGCACACCTGGTCGATCGAGTATCGTTGTGTAGTCTACCAGCATAGTCGCGGGAGGTACCCGGACCGCTGGGAGGCTACCTACCTAGTTCGTCGTCCGGAGGATGACCTCCGGGGTGCGGAGGCCGTTTCGGAGCACTATTCCATCTCCGAGAGGGACACTGTAGAGGCGGCTATGCAGGATGCAGCATGACGTGCACTCTCCCAGTACTGTTCTTTGTTCGGTGGCGTGGCCGACGGTCTTAACCTTCGGTACTACCCCCGCCGTCCTATTGGCAGCACAGAGAGTGTGGTTGTCTCACCTGTTGGTGAGGCTAACCCTAGGTTGAGCAGCACAGTCAACCTAGTCGTAGTGCTTAACACTGAGCTGGATCACTCTCTGGACGAGCTAAGCAGGGCTCGAACGGAGATTGCGGAGTTGCGTGCTGAGTTGGCAGAGCGCCATCACCAGGAGGGTGGTTCTCCCGCTCCTGTTGGGACTCAGCACCCATACCGCTCACCGCCACGTGGTCATGACACTTATGGTTCCCCTTTCTGTAAGACCAGGATAGATCTGGATCCTTAGATCGTTAGCGTCGGAGTTTGTAATAATTCTTAAGTCAGATGTCTCAGTCTTAGGTAGTCAGTTTAGTTTGCTTATCAGTTGCTTCCATTTAGTTTAGTTTGCTTATCAATTGCTTGCATGCTTGTCATGATGAACTTGTGCTTGATTTGAATCTTTGTAATGACTGTAGCCAACATGTGGGTTTCCCCTGCAGTTTGGCTTAGCTAGTAATGTTAATGAAGTCAGTTGTTTAGTTGGGAAACCCTTTACTCTTACTTTCCTTTCTTATCTGAGAAGCTGTGTTGAATCATGAATGAGGATCAGTGAAGCTCTTTGTTCACTCAGTGTCATGAAGAATTCTGTATTCTCTCTTCTTTTGCTGAAGGGTTGTAAGATCAATGCTGATGTATGAATGTCTTCCACAGATGTCTGACAACAGGCGCCGATGCAACAGGCGTGCTCAGCAAGAGCAGCATGACCAGCAGGAGGAACAACAGAGGCAGCCTCCCCCACCACCCCCGATGCCAGTGGAGCAGATGTTCTTGATGCAGACCCAGGCAGTGCAGGCCATTGGGCAGACTCTGGCAGCCATGCAGCAGGCTCAACAGCAACCTCAACCCCAATTGCAAGTGCAGATGCCCCAGATGCCACGGGATAAGCGTGGTGAGTTCATGAGAGGGCACCCTCCTACCTTCGCCCATTCTGCTGACCCCATGGATGCAGAAGACTCGCTGCGCGCAGTGGAAAGGGAACTGCGCACCGCCCAATGTGACGACAGGGAGAAGGTTCTGTATGGCCCCCGTCAGCTGAGGGGAGCAGCCCAGTCCTGGTGGGAGTCCTACCTCGCCACCCATGCTGACCCTGAAGCCATCACGTGGGAGGAATTCAGTGAGAGTTTCCGCAGATACCATGTGCCAGAGGGACTGATGATCGTGAAGAAGGAGGAGTTTCTGGCTCTGAAGCAGGGACCCCTGTCTGTTAGTGAGTATAGAGACAAGTTTCTGCAGATGTCTCGTTATGCACCCGAGGATGTCAACACTGATGCTAAGAGGCAATACAGGTTCATGAGAGGTTTGGTGGATCCCCTGCATTACCAGCTGATGAATCATACCTTCCCAACCTTCCAGCACCTGATCGATAGGGCAGTGATGACTGAGAAGAAGCGTAAGGATATGGAAGATCGGAAGCGCAAGATGAGTGGACCCCAGTCCGGAGGCATCAGCCGTCCACGTTTCTCAGGCAGTTCGTCTCAGCAAGGCAGACCTGGTCACCCACAGGGATATCAGAATCAGAATCAGCGTCCGCATCAGCAGCAGTTTCAGAGGCAGTACCCACAGCAGCAGCAGCAGTATCGTCAGCACAGCCAGCAGGGAGGTAATCAGTATCAGAAGCAGAACAACCAGGCACCTCGCCTTCCTGCCCCAGCAGCAAATCAGAGCAACCAAGCAGCCCCAGCACAAGGAGGAGGCAGAGGATGTTTCCACTGTGGAGAACAAGGCCACTGGGCGATGCAGTGCCCAAAGAAGATGGCTCAGCAGCAGACCAACCCCAATGCTCCAACAAGGCAAGGTGTACTGCAGCCGGCAGCAGGCAATCGTAACCAAGCGTACAACCGTGGAAAGGTGAACCACTTGGAGGCCGAAGCGATCCAGGATGCACCAGATGTGGCAGTAGGTATGTTCTCAGTCGAATCTCATCCCGCAAAAGTGCTATTTGATACTGGTGCAACTCATTCATTTGTCACTGCAACCTGGGTAGAATCGCATAACATCTCAGTAGAGGCAATGATGCCGCCCATGAGGATTAATTCGGTTGGTGGCAAGGTGCAAACAGATAAAATATATTCAAATATAATGGTGGAAATAAGGGGGATAGGATTCCCCAGTGACTTAATAGTAATAGACACCCCTGGGATAGATGTTATTCTAGGGATGAACTGGTTAATGAAGTATGAAGCAAATGTTAGTTGTGACAAGAGGACCGTAACATTGAAGTCCCCGTCAGGAGAAGAGGTAGTGGCCGAGCTAAGGATGCCTAAGTCAGAAGAGGGAGTCTGTCACCAGATTTCAGTTGATAGTAAGGAGCCTAACACGCTCGAGGCTATCGAGGTTGTGTCGGACTTTCCGGATGTGTTTCCCGAAGAGTTAACGGGCATGCCACCCGAGAGAAAGGTTGAATTTGCCATAGAGCTTATCCCTGGTACCGCCCCCATTTCCAAAAGAGCCTATCGAGTGTCTGGACCAGAATTGGTGGAACTCAAGAAGCAGATAGATGAGATGTTAGAGAAGGGTTACATCAGGCCAAGCACCTCGCCTTGGGCCACCCCAGTGTTGTTTGTAGAGAAGAAAGATGGTACCAAAAGGATGTGCATAGACTACAGGGCCTTGAATGAAGTCACTGTCAAGAACAAGTACCCCCTGCCAAGGATAGAAGATTTGTTCGACCAGCTCAGAGGTGCCAGCGTATTCTCGAAGATAGATCTGAGATCTGGTTACCATCAACTCAGAATCCGACCCTCGGATATACCGAAGACGGCGTTCATCACCAAGTATGGGTTATATGAATTCACAGTTATGTCTTTTGGTTTGACAAATGCGCCAGCCTTCTTTATGTACCTGATGAACAGTGTGTTCATGGACTATCTAGACAAATTTGTGGTAGTGTTCATCGATGACATTCTCATATACTCTCAAAGTGAGGAAGATCATGTGGAGCATTTGAAGATGGTATTGCAAAGACTTCGAGAGCATCAGTTGTATGCCAAGCTGGGCAAATGCGAGTTCTGGATTCATGAAGTCTTATTTCTGGGTCACATCATAAATCAAGAGGGGTTAGCAGTGGATCCAAAGAAAGTAGCAGATATCCTAAACTGGAAAGCACCGAAGGATGTTCGTGGGATCAAGAGCTTCATTGGGATGGCCGGATACTATAGGCGTTTCATTGAAGGCTTCTCAAAGATTGCTAGGCCAATGACAGCGTTGCTAGCGAAGAAAGTTGAGTTTAAATGGACTCAAAAGTGTCAGGAAGCATTTGAAGAACTGAAGAATAGATTGACTACAGCTCCTGTGCTAGTCCTGCCTGATGTTCACAAGCCATTCTTAGTGTATTGCGATGCTTCTTACACCGGATTGGGATGTGTGCTAATGCAAGAAGGAAGAGTGGTAGCCTACTCGTCTCGACAGCTGAAGATCCATGAGAAAAATTATCCCACACATGACCTGGAGTTGGCAGCAGTGGTTCATGCCTTAAAGACCTGGAGACATTACCTGTATGGACAGAAGTGCGACATCTACACAGATCATAAAAGTCTGAAGTACATATTCACCCAGTCAGAGTTAAACATGAGGCAGCGAAGATGGTTGGAATTGATCAAAGACTATGAGTTGGAGATACATTACCATCCAGGCAAAGCCAATGTTGTCGCAGATGCTCTGAGCAGGAAGAGTCAAGTCAATATGTTGGCCTCGTACCCGATGCCGTATGAGTTAGCCAAAGAATTCGACAGACTGAGCCTCGGTTTCCTGAACAGTACGCAAGGAGTAACAGTGGAATTAGAGCCCACCCTAGAGCGGGAGATCAAAGAAGGGCAGAAGGATGATGAAAACATCAACAAGATCCGGCAGCTGATCTTAGAAGGAAGAGGCAAAGACTTTCGAGAGGATGAAGAGGGAGTAATATGGTTCAAGGACCGATTGTGTGTTCCCGACCTCAAACCTATTCGGGAACTGATCCTCAAGGAAGCTCATGAGACAGCTTACTCGATACACCCTGGAAGTGAGAAGATGTACCAGGATTTAAAAAGAAGGTTTTGGTGGTATGGCATGAAAAGAGAGATCGCAGAATATGTCGCCATCTGCGATAGCTATCAGAGAACCAAAGCAGAGCATCAAAGGCCCGCCGGATTGCTGCAGCCTTTGCGGATTCCTCAGTGGAAGTGGGATGAGATCGGGATGGATTTTATAGTTGGCCTACCTCGTACCCGGGCCGGTTATGATTCCATCTGGGTGGTTGTGGACCGCTTAACAAAGGTGGCCCATTTCATACCTGTGAAGACAACATACACCGGAGCAACGCTAGCTGAGTTATATATGTCACGGATAGTCTGCCTTCATGGTGTGCCGAAGAAGATAGTGTCAGATCGAGGAACGCAGTTCACCTCTCATTTTTGGCAGCAGCTACAAGAAGCTCTGGGCACACATTTGAACTTCAGCTCAGCTTATCACCCGCAGACAGACGGTCAGACTGAAAGAACTAATCAGATCCTAGAAGATATGTTGAGAGCCTGTGCGTTGCAAGACAAGTCAGGATGGGACAAAAGGCTACCTTATGCAGAATTCTCCTACAACAATAGTTACCAGGCCAGCTTGAAGATGTCGCCGTTTCAGGCACTCTATGGACGGAGTTGTAGGACTCTGCTGCATTGGGACCAGCCTGGAGAGAGACAGGTGTTTGGCCCCGACATTTTGCTTGAAGCCGAAGAGAATATCAAAATGGTTCGGGAGAACCTGAAGACAGCCCAGTCAAGACAGCGAAGCTATGCGGACAGAAGGAGAAGAGAACTGAGTTTTGAAGTGGGAGACTACGTCTATCTGAAGGTGTCACCTATCAGGGGAGTCAGAAGGTTCGGAGTTAAAGGCAAGTTAGCACCCCGGTACGTCGGACCATATCAGATCCAAGCAAAGCGTGGGGAAGTGGCCTACCAGCTCAACCTACCAGAAAGTTTGTCGGCAGTGCACAATGTGTTCCATGTGTCGCAATTGAAGAAGTGTCTGCGAGTACCAGAAGAACAGTTGCCAGTGGAGGGTTTGGAAGTCCAAGAAGATCTGACATACATAGAGAAGCCAACGCAGATTCTGGAGTTTGCAGACAGAGTCACCCGGAGGAACACCATCAGAATGTGCAAAGTCAGATGGGGTCACCACTCAGAAGAAGAAGCAACCTGGGAACGAGAAGATGATCTGAAGGCCAAATACCCTGAACTCTTTGCTGACCAACCTTGAATCTCGGGGCGAGATTCTTTTAAGGGGGATAGGTTTGTAACACCCTGAATTTGGGGGTATAAAATTTCTTTGCTCATATTCACAAATTCAGGTGTTACTTCCCTTTTCTCATCCTTCCTCACCCTTTTCTTTCTCATTTCTATAGGAGAAAAGTGCTTACTTTATTTGTAATTATAGTTTATTATGTTAAACCCTAAGGGAGTATGAATTGTTGCATCATGATGAACCCTAGATTTCACTTTCGCTTGGTGCATAATTCTTGGAAAGTTTGATTTGGATTTGTGGCTCATTTGGATTTGAATCAATTGGAGAAAATAAAAAGAAAAGAGAAAACAATTCCAGAATAAAAAGAAAAGGAAAAGAAGCCCGCCACCCTGCCCCCCTCGGCCTTTCGGCCCAGCCGGCCCAATCCCGCGCGCGCTCTCCCCCCCGCTCTCTCTGCCCTGGCGGGCCCGCCCGTCAGCGCAGCCGCTTCTCGCGCGCCCGCCTCCGCTCTTCTCTCTCTCCCTGCTCGCGGGCCCGGGCTGTCAGCCCCGTCGTCCCCGCGTAACCGCCGCCGAGCTGCGCGCGCCCGCCTTCTCCGCGCCCACGTCGCGCGTGGAGCCCGCAACTGACCCGCCCCTGGCCACTTGAGCCCCGAGCCCCACTCGCCCTCGCCCCCTCCCCCATTTGCGCTCTAGCGGACCCCTCTTCCACCTCTCCCTCGCTGCGCGCACGCCAGAGCGCCGCCGCCACGAATCCCCGCCGTCCCGAGCTCGTTTCTCGGCCGCTGTTGGAGCTCCGCCGTGTCCGTTGCCACGGTGAGCTTCGCCCCAGCGTCCGCAACCCGGGACGCGCCCCAATTCCCTCTCCCCCTCCCTATTTCTCTCTGCCCGCGCTCACCCGCCGTTCCCCGTGCAGCCGCGGAGGTCCGCCACCGTCGCCCCGGGCCACCGTCGCGCCATTCCCGCCGCCGAGGAGTCCCCGGAGCCCGCCTTGAGGTAAGGGACCTCTCCCGCCCCTATCGACCTTTGCTTTGCTCTCTGCTGCGTATAATTCCTCGCCGGAGTAGAGTAATCCCGCCGCCGAGCCGCTCCGCCGTGAACCGCCCCCCTCCGGTGCCCCTGCCCCGACCCAGACCCCACCAGAGGACTCTCTGTGCCCTCCCCAACCTTCCCGGCCGCTCAAGTCGCCTCGGAGCCCCGCCAAACGCCCGCGCCCCTCGTCTCCGGCGAGTCCTCCGCCGCGGGGACGAGCGCCGCCGCCCCAGCTAGCCGTAGGATAAGCCCAGGCCGGCTACCCGATCCCCACCGTCCGTCCCAGATCGGGCGGCCTCGTTTTGATTAGGCCAAGCCCAATCCTGGCCGTCCGCCCGAGATCCAGCGGCCCAGGCCCGCTTCCCCCACCCCCTACCTCCCTGCCAGTAGGGCCCCGCCTGTCAGCCCGCCCCCGCGCGCGCTCTGCCCGCCGGCCCCACCTGTCAGCCTGCCCGCGCTGCCCGCCCGGTCCCGCCTGTCAGTCGCCCAGGCCGCCGCGCGCTCGCGTGCCCGCCCGCAGGATCTAATCCTGGCCGTTCGTTTTAGATCTGACGGCCGTAGTAGCCCGATACCCCTTCGCCCGCGCGTTTTCTTAAAGAGACCCCCGGTTTTCTGGAATTTGAACCCGCCGTCCCTGGTTTCTCGCAGATAAGTCCCTGGACCTTTTATTTAATTCAAAATAGGTATTTAGGGTATATTTTTAATCCCCAAACTTGTAAAATTCATAACTTTGTCATATGAACTCCAAATTAGGTGCTTCAAATTGCAAAATGCTCATGATGTTTTTGTCATCCATTTAAACAATGTTTCTCTGCTGTTTCCATGTACCAATTAATAGTTAATCTCCAGGATAGGATTAAGGCTATTGGAACCCTAATTGAGATAATTAGAAATTGGTAGACTTTAATAAGAGTGGGATTACTTAAGTTTATGGACTTAAACACTTAAGTTTAGTAACTTAAAACCATGTAATAATTTAATCCCACCACTGACTTAAACCTGATTAGTGGATAGTGAATCACCTTGTATAGTCCTCTACCCCAGACCTAGGGAACACCAGAGTGCCTATCCCTTTCCAACTATGAACTTGTGATCTCTCTGCTGCATATGTTTGGTATGTTGCTTTTTGTTTGTTATCTTCCCAAGTGCATAGTGTGAATGATTATTTTACGTAGACAACGAGCAGTCTGTGTTTCCCGAGGAGGTTGCAGAGGAAGTCCCTGATCAGCAGTTTGGTGAAGGCAAGTGTCCTCTGTCCCACTATGTCCTATTCATTTATAACTTACTATCCCGCATTACTTACTTGAAACCTAAGGATTGACTAGCTTTACACTTTACTTTATCCTTGATGACCCTATGGGCTGTTATGGTTAGCACTCTGCTATTGCCTTAACTTAATCAACGAACATGATGTGACTATTTGTGATACTGTTATCCTGATGATGTTGATGATCTTGTGATACTCTAGGGGGCTCAGGCTGTTTCCTGGGTACCTCTCCGTAAGGACTGGTTCGTTGAGAGACCACCCGGGATAACAGTGCAACCATGAGGGTGAAATGGGGTGCCCTTAGCTGATTAATTAGATGAACTAGAGGTGTAGTTGCTTAGCCGTCGTGCCGTCAATGGGGTCCAGGCACAGTGCTTGCTCTGCCGAGGCTGAGTGCCGAGGTTCTTTCGTTTTGCTCTTTGTTAGTCACTCTCCTGCGGGGAGGGGTACTGTGTTTATCAAACTGGAGAAACCTAACGGGCAGCTATGATCTCTAGGGAATCTTTGTAAAAGCTACGTAGTGATGCCCTGCCGGACCACCTAGGTAGTGGTCAATGGGGATTAGCTCTCCCCGGGTAGAAAGGGAATCATGACTCATGGGTAAAGTGTGCAACCTCTGCAGAGGGTAGTGAAACTGATATATCAGCCGTGCTCACGGTTAAGAGCAGCCTTGGGATCCTCTTTGATTAGAGATACAAATGGTTCGAGATACAATGGTTCTATTTATGGTTTTGGTTCAATAATGATAATGATGTTCCTCGATGAGGGAATGATTCACGGGTTAGTTATTGCTAAAACCTGGCTTCACTAATAATAAATACCTGACCAACTAAAAGCAACTGCTTGAGCCTAACCCCACATAAAGCTAGTCCACTTCAGCCAAACGGGGCATTTGCTGAGTACGTTGATGTGTACTCATCCTTGCTTTACCACAAAACACCAGGTTGTCCGCATTGTAACCACTGCTCAGGAGAAGGTGAAGCCGTGGAAGGAGACTTCCAGGAGTTCCAAGATTACGACGAATTCTAGGTGTGGGTTGGCGGCAACCCCCAGTCAGCTGCCTGTGAAGGCCTTATCTTTACTGCGTTTCGCTAGTACTTTGATTTACTTGTTAAGACAATGTCTATGTGGATGTCTATGACTCTATGATGTAATAAGTACTCCTTTATGTTATTATTCGAGCATTGTGTGATGATGTTCATTTATGTAATCGCTGTGTACGTGAGTTCTGATCCTGGCACGTACATAGTTCGCATTCGGTTTGCCTTCCAAAACCGGGTGTGACACAACTTCCATTGGAGGCGATTTTGGAGGTCCAGATTATATAAAATACAAGGGTCGAGGTTTTGATCTTCATTTTTTGGAGGAAGGTTGCTAAGAAAGGTTCGTTTTATGTTTCATTGTCAATTTTTGTTCATATTATTTATCATTTTACCCAAATTTTGTATCTATGCTTTTATACCATGTGAGAGAGAAGTGTGTAGCTGTTCGTATATTCGGCTTATGTTAGAAGAGGACATAAGTGCACATGGTGCACATATTAAATCACCACTATCCATCTCAGATCTAACGTCTCTAAAACTGAATCGACGTGAATCATTGTAACGCCATGAATTTGGGGGGTAGAATTTTTTTCATCTTTTCTCTCACCAAATTCGGGCGTTACTCTCTTTTCTCTTCCTGTTTCGCTCTTTCTTCCCAATTTCAAACCAGTATAGTGACAGGTGTCCGTGTCATGTATAAACCAAAACCAAAGTGTCATGGGTGTTGCATCATGCCAAAGCGCATTTCTTTGTCTGATGTTGCGTGTTCGTCTCATTCCGTCTCGGTTTTCGGTTCGCGACTGGAGTCTGTTGATAGACGTGTGTGTCGTGGGTTTCGATCCGCGAAGTGGCCCGACCCAACCCAGCCCGGCCCGGCCCGCGCGCCCCTGGCGCCCTTGTCCACCTCCCCGTGCGCCCCCTCCTTCTCTCCCTCTCTCATTTGGATTTCTCGCGCAGCAACCTCCCTCTCCCTCTTCCACCTCTCTCTCCCCGTGGTGCCCTAGGGTTTGGAGTTGAGATCGCCGGAATTTGGATCCCCGGAGGTGAGTTTTCCCCTCCCCTCCCTCTCCCTCTCTCTCTCCTTCCCCTCCCCTTCTTCTTCCCCTGCGCGCCCTCCCCTGACCCCGTCGCGCGCCGCCCCCGCGCCCGCCCCGGCGAGCCGCCCCCGCGCTCGCCCCCGGCACGCCGCCCCCACGCCCGCCCCCGGCGAGCCGCCCCCTACCCGCGCCCGACGCTGGCGGCTCGGTCCCGCGCCCGCGCGCGCCTCGCACCCGGCGCCGGCGGCTCGGCCCCTGCCCGCCGCGTCCTCGCCTCGCCGAGCCCGCCCCGTCGCAAGCCCCCGCTTCCCGGTCGTGCCCCGGCGGCTGCGCCCTCGTCACGCGCCCCAGCGGTCGTGCCCGGCCCTGTGCCCCGTCCTCGGTCGCGCCCCTGCCCCGACGACTCGCGTCCCGCGTGCCTCACAGTTCGCGTGCCTTCGGCACACGTAACGTGCTTTCGCGCGTGCGACCGTAGTCGCACTGCTCTTAATCTTGTTTTAATCTATTTTAAATTGTTTAGTCGATGTGCTGCGTCACGCGCTTCGTCGCGCGATGATTCTTTTAATTTATGAATATTAAAGTGTTGTGTCGCTCGTTTCGTCGCGCGATGATCTATTTTAATTTCAGGTTGTTTAAGGTGCGATGTCGCGCGTCCAGACGCGCGACGTTCCACTTTAAACTCAGCCCTATTGGCGTATGTCGTCGTGCGCTTCGTCGTGCGATGCTTAACGTCTCTTTAAAATTAGTGCAAGTGTCTCGTTGTGCGCTCTGTCGCACGGCGAGTCGTTCACTTCTTAATTCAATCTAAATGTGGTGTTGTACGTCTCGACGTGCGACCGCTCCCTTTCATTCACCTTCAATTGTTTACAATAATTAAATGTGGAGCTCGACTTTATTTTATGTTGAACGTAGTGTCTACATTAATGCCTTTCAATTGAGCGAGTGGTTTAATTCATAATGATGTAACGTGATCGTTTCTCAACTGTCTTTTTCTCTTTCTCTCTTAACCTTAATTGCGAGCCCGCGTGGAACGTCTGTTTATTTACTGCATTCTATTGTATGGTGTATTGTTCTTTTGTATTAAATGTGTGGATGTATGTATGTTTGCGCTCGCATAGAGAACGATCTGGTTGAGGAGCCCGAAGAACTCGCAGGAGAAGCCCCTGAGCAGCAGTCGGTTGGTGGAGGCAAG
The DNA here is from genome assembly GCF_902167145.1 of Zea mays. Classification (NCBI taxonomy): domain Eukaryota; kingdom Viridiplantae; phylum Streptophyta; class Magnoliopsida; order Poales; family Poaceae; genus Zea; species Zea mays. The sequence continues at coordinate 82,506,922 of NC_050105.1, forward strand.
TGTCCCTTGACCTATCTCTATCCTATACATTCTTTAATTCACCTCCCGCATTTCACAGTTATACCTAAGGATTGACTAGCTTTTGTTATCCATGTCCTTGTTTACCTATTTGGGTTGGATTATTATTGTTTAGTCTTATGCTATTGCTCAACTCTAATCAATGAACATGATGAGAATGATCAATGATACACTGTTTTCCCTTCTTTTATTATGATGTTATACTTGTGTCCTTCAAGGGGGCTCGAGCAGTTTCTCGAGTGCCTCTCCGTAAGGACCTGTTCGTTGGATGACCGCCCGGGAAAATAGTGCAACCATGAGGGTGGAATGGGGTGCCCTTAGCTAAATAATTAGAGGAGCCAGGGTGTAGTTTGCTTAGCCGTCGTGCCGTCAATGGGGCTCGGTGTATGCGGCTCGCTCTGCCAAGCTTGGGTTCGCCCCCTTGGGGAGGAGTGCGGTGCATTTAGGAAACCTAACGGGCGGCTACAGCCCTGGGGAATCTTTGTAAAGGCTACATAGTGATGCCCTACTGGGCCACCTAGGCAGTGGTCAATGGGGAGTAGCTCTCTCCGGGCAGAAAGGGAATCACGGCTTGTGGGTAAAGTGCACAACCTCTGCAGAGTGTTTGAAAACTGATATATCAGCCGTGCTCGCGGTTATGAGCGGCCAAGGGAGCTCCAGTGATTAGTGGTACTTGATCAGAGATGTTCGGATTGTAGGTGGCAATGAGGCTGATGGTTCTTGGTTTTGACTCTGGTAATGGTAAGTGGTACTCTTTCCGGTTGGAAAGGAGTACGTTTGGGTTAATAACGTGGGTTAACTCTAAAACTTGGCTTTCTCTACTAATAATAATAATCTGACCAATTAAAAGCAACTGCTTGACTTACCCTCCACATAAAGCTAGTCCACTACAGCCAAACAGGACACTTGCTGAGTATGTTGATGTGTACTCACCCTTGCTCTACACACCAAACCCCCCCTCCCCAGGTTGTCAGTATTGCAACCACTGCTCAGGAGAAGATGAAGCCGTGGAAGGAGACCATCAGGAGTTCCAAGATTATGATGAGTTCTAGGCGTGGGTTAGCGGCAACCCCCAGTCGGCTGCCTGTGAAGGCCGCGTTTATCTACGTTTCTTTTCCGCACTTTGATTTATTGTAAAGACTATGTGGACGTCTCAGACATATGATGTAATCGACTATTATTTCCCTTTTTAATACTATTTGAGAACTGTGTGATGATGTCCATGTTATGTAACTGCTGTGTACGTGAATTGGTGATCCTGGCACGTACATGGTTCGCATCCGGTTTGCCTTCTAAAACCAGGTGTGACATAGGTGGTATCAGAGCTGTGCTGACTGTAGGACCGCTAACCTAGAGTAGAATGGTCGCTCTAAGGATTATAGACCTCTGTCCCTGCCTTGACTTTGGTATCCCTTCAAAAGTTGGTCATATCGACCAAAACCTATAATCTACTATATATTATACCTTGCTGAAAATTGTGTTTTATTCTAATCCTTCATTTATTTATGGTTCATTACTTGCTGGTCATACTAGTTCTGTTCTCACTCTTATGCTTGCGGTGTCTTTTGTAGATGGCTCGTCTTAGACACACCGCACGGAAGTCTGTCATCCCCTTCTTACCCTCTCGTCTCGCGGAGCGTCCGCTTCGCCGTCCCGTGGCCGGTCAGTCCAGTCACTTGGAGCGGCTGCACCACCGCCTGCATGAGGAGCAGGAACGTCGATGGCAGGAGCAGCAGGGCTCTTCTTTCTCACTCCAGCAGGAGATAGAGTCTGTGAGGAGCTGCTCCCCTGTGCTTCCCCTGGAGGCGCCCCCTGCACCACCACTGGACGCCCCAGCCCCTGGAGTAGCTGCTGGAGGAGACCCAGACGACGGAGGTGGCGACGACAGCTCGAGCCACGACACCGACTTTTCTGCTGACCAGGAGCCAGAAGGATGGGTTGCTCGACCCATCACTCGCGACGCTGCTCGCGGGTGTCACTTCCACGATGCGCTCGACACCCTGCTACGTCGGACACTTAACCGGCATACTTGGTCTATCGAGTATCGCTGTGTGGTCTACCAGCATAGTCGCGGGGTCTACCCGGACCGCTGGGAAGCGATCTGCTTGGTGCGCCGTCTAGAGAACAGTCTCCAGGGTGCTGAGGTCTGCTCAGAGCACTTTTCCATCTCTGAGTGGGACTCAGTTGAGGCGGCCATGCAAGATGCCGCACGGCGTGCGCTTTCGCACTACTGCTCAGTGCTCGGTGTGGTAGCTGACGGTCTCAACCTAAAGTATTACCCCCGCCGTCCATCTGGCAGCACAGGAGGCGTGATTGTTTCACCTGTCGGTGAGGACAATCCTAGGTTGAGCAGCACAGTCAACCTAGCCGCCGTGCTAAACACGGAGCTGGACCATGCGCTAGATGAACTGAGTAGGGCTCGTGCTGAGATCGCCCAGCTGCGGGCTGAGCGCGCGGAACGTCGTCACCTGGACGATGGTTCCCCCACTCCCGTCGGGACTCAGCACCCATACCGCTCACCTCGGCGTGGACACCATTCTTATGGCAATCCCGCTGTAAGACCAGGATAAACTTAGAACCATAGGTAGTTAGAGTCGGATCTTGTAATTAATACGAAAATATATACATAGAAGCTATAGTCTTAGCGTTAGTCTCGCTCTTAGTCAATATTAGTTAGACAGGGTAGTTTGCTTATCCTGTGCATTTATGTTTGTCATGATGAAATATGTTTGCTTTGGATCTTTGTAATGACTGTCACCAGAGTGTGGGTATCCTCTGCATTTTGGTTTACCTGTTATGTTAATGGAGTTAGTTATCTAGTTGGGAAGCCTTTGATTCCACTTTCCTCTTTATCTGAGAAGCTGTGTTGGTCTGTGTTGGAGATCAGTGAAGATGCTCATCTGTTCAGTGTTGTGGAGAATTCTATACTCTTTTCTTATGCTGCAAGATTTGCAAGATCAGTTCTGATGTGTGGTTGCATTCTGCAGATGTCAGAAAACAGGCGCAGAGGAGGAAGGCGTGCTCAGCAGGAGCGGCCAGCTCAGCAGGAAGAGGTACCCCAGCAGCAGCAGCTGCCGCCCCCGCCCCCGATGTCCATCGAGCAGATGTTCCTGATGCAGACTCAGGCAGTCCAAGCCATCGGTCAAACTCTGGCTACCATTCAGCAGCAGCAGCAACAACAGCCACCACCTCAACCTCAGATGCCTCAGATGCCCAGGGACAAGCGTGCTGAATTCATGAGAGGTCGTCCCCCAACGTTTGCTCATTCTTCTGACCCCATGGATGCTGAAGACTGGCTGCGCACCGTGGAGCGGGAGTTGCATACCGCTCAGTGCGATGACAGGGAGAAAGTTATGTATGGTCTCCGTCTGTTGAGAGGAGCAGCTCAGTCATGGTGGGAGTCTTATCTCGCCACCCATGCCAACCCCGACACCATCACCTGGGAAGAGTTCAGAGGTAGCTTTCGTCAGTACCATGTTCCTGCGGGTCTGATGACAGTGAAGAAGGAGGAGTTCCTGGCCCTCAAGCAAGGGTCATCGTCTGTCAGTGAGTACCGGGACAGGTTTCTGCAGTTGTCTCGCTATGCTCCTGAAGATGTCAACACCAACACCAAGCGACAGTATCGTTTCCTAAGAGGCTTGGTTGACCCTCTGCAGTATCAGCTGATGAACCATACCTTCTCGACATTCCAGCACCTGATTGACAGAGCAATCATGACAGAGAGGAAGCGCAAAGAGATGGAGAATCGCAAGCGCAAGATCAGTGGACCCCAGCCTGGAAGCAGCAATCGTCCTCGTTTCTCAAGCAATCAATCTCAGCAGTTCAGGCAGAACCAGCGTCCACCTCAGCAGCAGCAGCAGTTTCAAAGGTAGTATCCTCAGCACCAGTATCAGAATCGCCAGAACAATCAGTCAGGAGGAGGTCAGTTTCAGAGGCAGAATCAGCAGGCACCTCGTCTTCCTGCCCCAGCAAACCAGCAGAACAGTCAGACAGCACCAGCTCAGGATGGAAACAGAGCATGTTTCCACTGTGGAGAGCAAGGCCATTGGGTGATGCAATATTCGAAGAAGGCAGCCTAGCAGCAGTCAGGCCCCAATGCCCCAGCAAAGCAGAATGTGTCTCAGCCTGGAGCAGGCAACCGCTCTCAGCCGCGCTATAATCACGGGAGACTGAACCACTTGGAGGCTGAAGCAGTTCAGGAGACCCCCGACATGATAGTAGGTATGTTCCCAGTCGGCTCCCATCTTGCAGAAGTGTTATTTGATACTGGAGCAACACATTCATTCATTACTGCATCATGGGTAGAAGCACATAATCTTCCAATTACTACCATGTCAACCCCCATTCAAATTGACTCAGCCGGTGGTAGAATTCGAGCCGATAGCATTTGTTTGAATGTAAGTGTGGAAATAAGGGAGATAGCGTTTCCCGCTAACCTCATAGTAATGGGTACTCAAGGAATAGATGTCATCCTAGGGATGAATTGGCTAGATAAGTATCAGGCAGTTATTAGTTGTGATAAGAGGACAATCAAGTTGGTGTCCCCACTAGGAGAGGAAGTGGTGACCGAGTTAGTCCCGCCTGAGCCGAAGAAAGGAAGTTGTTATCAGATGGCTGTTGATAGCAGTGAAGCAGACCCAATTGAGAGTATCAAGGTTGTGTTTGAGTTCCCAGACGTGTTTCCAAAGGATTTACCAGGTATGCCACCAGAGCGGAAGGTTGAGTTTGCTATAGAACTTCTTCCTGGCACCGCCCCCATCTTTAAGAGAGCTTACAGAGTATCCGGACTAGAGTTGGTTGAAGTCAAGAAGCAGATTGATGAGTTGTCAGAGAAAGGTTACATTCGGCCAAGCACCTCGCCTTGGGCCGCCCCTGTCTTGTTCGTGGAGAAGAAAGATGGCACCAGAAGGATGTGTATCGACTATCGAGCTCTGAATGAGGTCACAATCAAGAACAAGTACCGCTTGCCCAGAATAGAAGACTTGTTCGACCAGTTGAGAGGAGCCAGTGTGTTCTCCAAGATAGATATGAGGTCAGGTTATCATCAGCTCAGGATCCGACCTTCAGACATTCTGAAGACGACATTCATTACCAAGTATGGGTTGTATGAGTTCACTGTGATGTCTTTCGGTCTAACCAATGCACCGACCTTCTTTATGAACTTGATGAACAGTGTATTCATGGACTATCTTGACAAGTTTGTGGTGGTATTTATTGATGACATTCTGATTTATTCTCAAAGCGAAGAAGAACATGCAAGTCATTTGAGGATGGTATTGCAGAGATTGCGAGAGCACCAGTTGTATGCCAAATTGAGCAAGTGCGAGTTCTGGATCAGTGAAGTCCTTTTCTTGGGTCACATAATCAACAAAGAAGGATTGGCTGTGGATCCGAAGAAAGTGGCAGACATTCTGAACTAGAAAGCGCCAACAGATGCTCGAGGAATCAAGAGCTTCATTGGAATGGCCGGATATTATCGGCGATTCATTGAAGGGTTTTCGAAGATTGTGAAACCAATGACAGCGTTGCTAGGCAACAAGGTTGAGTTCAAGTGGACCCAAAAATGCCAAGAGGCCTTCAAAGCGCTGAAAGAGAAGTTGACTACAGCGCCTGTCTTAGTCTTGCCTAATGTGCACAAGCCCTTCTCGGTGTATTGTGATGCTTGTTACATCGGTTTGGGATGCGTGTTGATGCAAGAAGGAAGAGTTGTGGCTTACTCGTCCCGACAACTGAAGGTTCATGAAAAGAATTACCCAATCCATAACCTAGAGTTGGCAGGAGTGGTTCACGCACTGAAGACATGGAGGCACTATCTGTATGGACAGAAATGTGATGTTTACATAGACCACAAGAGTATGAAGTACATATTCACTCAGTCGGAACTGAATATGAGGCAACGAAGATGGTTAGAGCTGATCAAAGACTATGAGTTGGAGATTCATTACCATCCAGGCAAAGCGAACGTAGTGGCAGATGCTTTGAGCAGAAAGAGTCAAGTCAATCTGATGGTCGCTCGTCCGATGCCTTATGAGTTGGCCAAGGAGTTTGACAGGTTGAGTCTCGGATTTCTGAACAACGCGCGAGGAGTCACAATTGAGTTGGAACCTACCTTGGAGCGGGAAATCAAAGAAGCATAGAAGAATGATGAGAAGATCAGTGAGATCCGGCGACTGATTCTGGATGGCAGAGGCAAAGATTTTAGGGAAGATGCAGAAGGCGCGATATGGTTCAAAGACCGCTTGTGTGTTCCCAATGTCCAATCTATTCGGGAGTTGATTCTCAAGGAAACTCATGAGACAGCCTATTCGATTCACCCTGGTAGTGAGAAGATGTATCAGGATCTGAAGAAGAAATTCTGGTGGTACGAAATGAAGAGAGAAATCGGAGAGCATGTGGCTATGTGTAATAGTTGTCGGCGGATCAAGGCAGAGCACCAAAGACCCGCTGGATTGTTGCAACCGTTGCAAATTCCTCAATGGAAATGGGATGAAATCGGTATGGACTTCATAGTCGGATTGCCTCGCACTCGAGCCGGCTACGATTCCATTTGGGTAGTAGTGGACCGCTTAACCAAGTCAGCCCACTTCATACCTGTCAAGACCAACTACAGTAGTGCAGTATTGGCAGAATTGTACATGTCTCGGATCGTTTGTCTTCATGGTGTGCCAAAGAAGATAGTGTCAGACAGAGGAACGCAATTCACCTCTCATTTCTGGTAGCAGTTGCATGAAGCCTTGGGCACACATCTGAATTTCAGTTCCGCCTATCATCCGCAGACAGATGGTCAGACCGAAAGGACCAATCAAATCCTCGAAGACATGTTGAGAGCCTGTGCGTTGCAAGATCAGTCCGGATGGGATAAGAGATTGCCTTATGCAGAGTTTTCCTATAACAACAGTTATCAGGCCAGCTTGAAGATGTCACCATTTCAGGCGCTCTATGGAAGGAGTTGTAGAACTCCATTGCAGTGGGATCAGCCTGGAGAAAAGCAAGTGTTCGGGCCAGACATTCTGCTTGAAGCTGAAGAGAACATCAAGATGGTCCGAGAGAATCTGAAGATAGCGCAATCAAGGCAGCGAAGCTATGCAGACACAAGAAGAAGAGATCTGTGTTTCGAAGTTGGAGATTTTGTCTATCTGAAAGTGTCACCGATCAGAGGAGTCAGAAGGTTCGGAGTGAAAGGCAAGCTAGCACCCCGCTACATTGGTCCGTATCAGATTCTCGCAAGGCGTGGAGAAGTGGCCTATCAGCTCAGCCTGCCAGAAAATTTGTCTGTTGTGCATGATGTCTTTCATGTGTCTCAGTTGAAGAAGTGTTTGCGTGTGCCAGAAGAGCAGTTGCCAGTGGAAGGTCTGGAGGTCCAGGAGGATTTGACCTACACGGAGAAACCAGCGCAAATCTTTGAGACTGCAGACATAGTCACCCGAAGGAAGACCATCAGAATGTGCAAAGTCAGATGGAATCACCACTCTGAGGAAGAAGCAACCTGGGAGCGTGAAGATGATCTGATGGCCAAATACCATGAGCTCTTTGCTAGCCAACCTTGAATCTCGAGGGCGAGATTCTTTTAAGGGGGATAGGTTTGTAACACCCTGAATTTGGGGGGTAGAATTTTTTCTTCTTTTCTCTCACCAAATTCGGGCGTTACTCTCTGTCGGGGACCATAATTAGGGGTACCCTCAAGACGCCTAATTCTCAGCTGGTAACCCCCATCAGCATAAAGCTGCAAAGGCCTGATGGGTTCGATTAAGTCAGGGATCAGTCCACACGAGTGACTCGATCACGCTTCACACGAGACTAGCCTCGGCCAAGGGCAGCCGACCTCGAGAGACTTCCGTCTCGCCCGAGGCCCCCCCTTTTTACGGCGGACACATCACCGGCTCGCCCGAGGCCTTGGCTTCGCTCAGAAGCAACCCTGACTAAATCGCCACACCGACTGACCGAGTTGCAGGAGCATTTAACGCAAAGGTGGCCTGACACCTTTATCCTGACACGCGCCCCCCGACAGAGCCGACGTGACCGCCGTCACTCCACCGCTCCACTGACCAGCCTGACAGAAGGACAGCGTCGCCTGCGCCACTCCGACTGCGGTGCCACTCGACAGAGTGAGTCAGACAGACAGTCAAGCATTGCCAAAGGCGCCACGGCGAACTCCGCTCCGCCCGACCCCAGGGCTCGGACTCGGGCTAAGACCCGGAAGACGGCGAACTCCGCTCCGCCCGACCCCAGGGCTCGGACTCGGGCTAAGACCCGGAAGACGACGAACTCCGCTCCGCCCGACCCCAGGGCTCGGACTCGGGCTAAGACCCGGAAGACGGCGAACTCCGCTCCGCCCGACCCCAGGGCTCAGACTCGGGCTAAGACCCGGAAGACGGCGAACTCCGCTCCGCCCGACCCCAGGGCTCGGACTCGGGCTAAGACCCGGAAGACGGCGAACTCCGCTCCGCCCGACCCCAGGGCTCGGACTCGGGCTAAGACCCGAAAGACGACGAAACTCCGCCTCGCCCGACCCCAGGGCTCGGACTCCGCCCTGGCCTCGGCCAAACGACCTCCGCCTCGCCCGACCCCAGGGCTCGGACTCGGCCTCGGCAACAGAAGACAGACTCAACCTCAGCTTTGGAGGAGCCCCCACGTCACCCCGCCTAGGGCACAGACCCGCCACGTCAACAGGAAGCGTCATCATCGTCCTACCCCGAATCGACTCGGGTCACGGAGAACAAGACCGGCGTCCCATCCGGCCAGCTCCGCCGGATGGGCAATGATGGCGCTCCACAAGCTCTGTGACGACGGCGGCCCCCAGCTCTCTTACGGAAGCAGGGCGACGTCAGCAAGGACTCGACCGCTCCAACAGCTGTCCCTCCGCCAGGCTCCGTCGCACCTCCGACAGCCACGACATCACGCCAGCAAGGTGCCAAGACCTCTCCGGCTGCCACATTGGCATGTACCTAGGGCGCTAGCTCTCTCTCCGCTAGACACGTAGCACTCTGCTACACCCCCCATTGTACACCTGGATCCTCTCCTTACGACTATAAAAGGGAGGACCAGGGCCTTCTTAGAGAAGGTTGGCCGCGCGGGACCGAGGACGGGACAGGCGCTCTCTTGGGGCCGCTCGCTTCCCTCACCCGCGTGGACGCTTGTAACCCCCCTACTGCAAGCGCACCCGACCTGGGCGCGGGACGAACACGAAGGCCGCGGGACTTCCACCTCTCTCACGCTCGACTCCGGCCACCTCGCCTCTCCCCCTTCGCGCTCGCCCACGCGCTCGACCCATCTGGGCTGGGGCACGCAGCACACTCACTCGTCGGCTTTGGGACCCCCCTGTCTCGAAACGCCGACAGTTGGCGCGCCAGGTAGGGGCACGCTGCGTGCTGACGAACAGCTCCCCGTCAAGCTCCAGATGGGCAATCTCCAGCAACCTCTCCGGCCCGGGGCGGTGCTTCGTTTCGGGACTCTTGAGTTCATGTCCTTCGACGGCAGCTACGACATGATACTTCTTCCACCACCGCGCGACAACGACAATGGCGGCCGACAACCCGCTCGCCGGCGGCGGAATCGACGACACCTTCCCCGCGTGGTGGAAGAACAACATTCGAGCTCGCTCCGTTCTCTCCCCCGCCAACGGAGGAGGAGGCGGGGCCATCAAGGCCAAGCGGGAGGCCGCGCTTCGTTGGCCGTCGAGCGAATCGACGCCCCCGACGCCCCGACGGAAGGCACGCCGGACGTCGACCTCGCGTTCAAGACGAAGGCAAGCGCCGCCCCCCCGCGACACGCTGACCCCGAGCAAGAAGACGACGCCGGCGCGCTCGCGGAAAGCCTGCAGGACGTCGCCCTAGTACCTGAGATGACGGTGCAACCAGTCCCCGATGCGACTACGTCGCTCCTCGTCGACCAAAAGGTACCGACTAACTCCCATCTTACGTCATTTCGACTCGGCCTCAACCCGCCAAACGACCTCGCTTTTGCGGGCGCCCTCATTGAGGCGAGTGCAACCCCACTGGGGTTTCGTATACGGTCGCCTTGGGACCGGCTGACGGACGTCTCGACCTACGGGCCCTCTGGGTCCGAGGAAGATGACGACCCCAACGTCTGTTGGGATTTCTCCGGACTTGGCAACCCTAGTGACATGCGGGACTTCATGACCGCATGTGACTACTGCCTATCCGACTGTTCCGACGGAAGCCGCGGCCTTGGCGACGAGAGCTGCGGCCCAAGCCGCGAATGTTTCCACATCGAGCTAGGGGATCCCTCCGAAGGCAACCGTCTCGGCATGCCGGAGGACGGTGATCTTCCTAGGCCGGTGCCTCGCGCCGACATCCCACGGGAGCTAGCTGTGGTCCCCGCTCCGGCGGGGGGTTACGACCCACAACTCGAGCAAGTCCGCGAGGCGCAGGCCAGGCTCAACGAGGGAACAGGAGCGCTTGAGCCGATCCGTCGGGACGTCGGGCAGGTATGGGCGGACCAACCCCTGGTCGGAGAAATACGTCACCTGCCCCAAGGTCTCCAGCACCGCGTCGCCAACGATGTCAGGGTCAGGCCGCCGCCCGCATCCAGCGGGGTTGGTCAGAACCTGGCAGCCGCAGCGATGCTCCTCCGCGCGATGCCGGAGCCATCAACCACCGAGGGTCGGCGGATCCAGGGAGAGCTCAAGAATCTCCTGGAAGGCGCTGCGGCCCGACGGGCCGAGAGCACTGCCTCCCGAAGGCAAGGATATCCCTCGGAACCTCATGCCGCGACTTCCCGATTCATGCGGGAAGCCTCGGTCTACACCGGGCGCACGCGCAACACCGCGCCTGCGGCCCCGGGCCACCTCGGCAACGAGCACCATCGACGCGACCGTCGGGCCCACCTCGACGAAAGGGTGCACCGAGGCTACCACCCCAGGAGTGGGGGGCGCTACGACAGCGGGGAGGATCGGAGTCCCTCGCCCGAACCACCCGGTCCGCAGGCCTTCAGTCGGGCCATCCGACGGGCGCCATTCCCGACCCGGTTCCGACCCCCGACTACTATCACGAAGTACTCGGGGGAAACGAGACCGGAACTGTGGCTCGCGGACTACCGCCTTGCTTGCCAACTGGGTGGGACGGACGACGACAACCTCATCATCCGTAACCTCCCCCTGTTCCTCTCCGACACTGCTCGCGCCTGGTTGGAGCACCTGCCTCCGGGGCAGATCTCCAACTGGGACGACTTGGTCCAAGCCTTCGCTGGGAATTTCCAGGGCACGTACGTGCGCCCCGGGAATTCTTGGGACCTTCGAAGCTGCCGGCAACAGCCGGGGGAGTCGCTCCGGGACTACATCCGGCGATTCTCGAAGCAGCGCACTGAGCTGCCCAACATCACCGACTCGGATGTCATCGGCGTGTTCCTCGCCGGCACCACTTGCCGCGACCTGGTGAGCAAGCTGGGTCGCAAGACCCCCACCAGGGCGAGCGAGCTGATGGACATCGCCACCAAGTTCGCCTCTGGCCAGGAGGCGGTCGAGGCTATCTTCCGAAAGGACAAGCAGCCCCAGGGCCGCCCATCGGAAGAGGCTCCCGAGGCGTCTGCTCCGCGCGGCACCAAGAAGAAAGGCAAGAAGAAGTCGCAATCGAAACGCGACGCCGCTGACGCGGACCTTGTCGCCGCCGCCGAGTACAAGAACCCTCGGAAGCCCCCTGGAGGTGCAAACCTCTTCGACAAGATGCTCAAGGAGCCGTGCCCCTACCATCAGGGGCCCGTCAAGCACACCCTCGAGGAGTGCATTATGCTTCGGTGTCACTTCCACAGGGCCGGGCCACCCGCCGAGGGTGGCAGGGCCCGCGACGACGACAAGAACGAAGATCACCAAGCAGGAGAGTTCCCCGAGGTCCGCGACTGCTTCATGATCTATGGAGGGCATGCGGCGAATGCCTCGGCTTGGCATCGCAAGCAAGAGCGCCGGGAGGTCTGCTCAGTGAAGGTGGCGGCGCCAGTCTACCTAGACTGGTCCGACAAGCCCATCACCTTCGACCAGGCCGACCACCCCGACCATGTGCCGAGCCCGGGGAAATACCCGCTCGTCGTCGACCCCGTTGTCGGCAATGTCAGGCTCACCAAGGTCCTGATGGATGGGGGCAGCTGCCTCAACATCATCTACGCCGAGACCCTCAAGCTCCTGCGCATCGATCTGTCCTCCGTCCGAGCAGGCGCTGCGCCCTTCCACGGGATCATCCCTGGGAAGCGCGTCCAGCCCCTCGGGCGACTCGACCTCCCCGTCTGCTTCGGGACGCCCTCCAACTTCCGAAGGGAGACCCTGACGTTCGAGGTGGTCGGGTTCCGAGGAACTTACCACGCCGTACTAGGGAGGCCATGTTACGCGAAGTTCATGGCCGTCCCCAACTACACCTACCTGAAGCTCAAGATGCCGGGCCCCAACGGGGTCATCACCGTCGGCCCCACGTACAAACACGCGTTCGAATGCGACGTGGAGTGCATGGAGTACGCCGAGGCCCTCGCCGAGTCCGAGGCCCTCATCGCTGACCTGGAGAACCTCTCCAAGGAGGTGCCAGACGTGAAGCGCCATGCCGGCAACTTCGAGCCAGCAGAGACGGTTAAGGCCGTCCCTCTTGACCCCAGTGGCGACACCACCAAGCAGATCCGGATCGGTTCCGGGCTCGACCCCAAATAGGCAGCAGTGCTCGTCGACTTTCTCCGCGCAAACGCCGACGTCCTTGCGCGGAGTCCCTCGGACATGCCCGCCATACCGAGGGAAGTCGCCAAACACTCGCTGGATATCCGGGCCGGAGCCCGATCCGTCAGACAGCCTCTGCGCCTCGGTCATCAAGGAAGGGTCGGCCTCGCCTTGGCAGAGCCCGACCCTCCCTCGGGGGCTAAAAAGGGGGAACCCCTCTGCGTCAAGATCGGGCATACTTCTCCGTGTCAAAAATTTTCAATCAAAAAAGGGGCCTCTTGCGTCCTCCCGGCTACGTTCTCCTGGCTATGTCAGAAGCAGGGTCTCGAGGAGCGAACGCGGGTACATGTAAATGGCAAGGCCGACTGAGCCGGGGAGCTCCTGTGCCTCCGGGTTAGGGATACCTCACTCATCACCTGCCACGAAGAATGGCCCGACTCGAGAAGTGTGACGGAACCTCCCAAGTAATTAGGCCCACCTACAGTTGTCCTTGTCCAACGGACATCAGACAACCCTGTAGGTGCCCCTGAACTACTTGACAAGTTCGGTATCTTTCCTTACCTCACCAGGAACGTCTCACCCATCTTGTAGACATTACAGAACATCGGAGATGAAGGAATGCGGAAGCGAATTACATAATCTTACATTTATTTCAAAAGTAAGCTTGAGTTATATTATTACAGACCAGCCTAAAAGTGAGTGCATAGGAGTAATATTATACAAACCAGGAAGGCAAAAACTCCTCCCGAGAAGACAAAAGCAAAAGATCCTAGGTGGAGGACCGAGTCCTCCCGCACTTTAGTCTTGACTTTCTTCTTTCGGAACCACCTTGGCACAGAAGTAGCAAAAGTCTGCTACTTCCTCACCTAAAAACAACAAAGGGATAAACCCTGAGTATGGAATACTCAGCAAGTCTTACCCGACTAAAGAAAAGACTCTCAAGGGTATGCTGGTTATGTGGGAGTCAAGGTAAGGCTTTTCAATATTCAAAGACTCTGTTTTGCAGAAATGCTTACTAAAGTGGATCCTTAAAAATCCAGTTTTAATTTGTCAAGTTAAGTAAAATTACCTGTACTAGAGTTCTTTCTACCCTAGTTCAATCACTGGTCCTGCACTAGCCAATTTCTTAACAAAAACCCGTCATCTTTAGTGGAATGCTACGTGTAAGTCAGTGGCCAAGTCTCCATAACCGCGGAGGTACGGCGATCCGAATCGATTATACTCAGCTGAGGATCTCCAATCACACGACATATGTAGCACTTAACCCTTGCATATGTCAACCCGCCACCGGGGTTCTTAAGACCGGATCAGGTTCACGCAAACCGAGAGCACAGATACACCACCGTCCAGCCTCTTGCCACGGAGGGTACACGCTACTCTCGCCACCGCTCCACTCCCATTTCGTGGTATCTTATTCCGGCCTTAGTCTGCCCGAGGCAAGGCTTACCCATGACGAGGCATGTGACCAGTTAAAGGGTCCTCGGTCAGCAGGCCTACATCGAGACGGTCCTTAATCGACTCAGACGGAGACACTACACCGAGACTCTCTTTCTCGTGCAAGTCACCCGCCCGGTCTCAGCTTAATCTTTTTAACCCAAAAGCTTGGTACCTGGCAGAGGTACATCTTTTCCGATGTTGAATCCATCATGGCCATGATGGATTCACCATCAAGTTTTATTTTCGAAAAACAACCCTCCCACTTTGCCAATCATCTTTTGTAAAACAAATCCTTTTGTTTTTCTAAAGCAATACTAAGCATAGAAAAACCTTTTTGTAAAAACAGGGTTTCAAGGAGGGTAATCAAAATCAAGGAAGGCAATGCAGGAATTGTTTACTCAATCAACTCCTATTACCTAATGCAGCAAGCAAGTGAGAAAGATTTTAAAAACATCAAGGAAGGTGGCAAATGCACCGGGGCTTGCCTTCGTTTGCAGGTGATTCAGGCTCGGATCCACAAATGTCGAAGTAGAAACTATTCCCGGCCTGAGTGTCCAAAGGTGGTTGCACTTGCTCTTCAGTTACTTCTATCTCTTCTTCTCGTTCTAATCATAACCATACGTATGTATAAGAATGGATGCCATGGGATGCTCATGAGGATGCAAAGATAACATAAACTTATTAGTTATGTCTTGAATACAACTTGCCTTCACGGAGTTCCGGGAACTTAGGGTTTCCGGAGTCGGTAAAGGAGTTCATGGAGCAGGGGAGGGGGTGGTTTTGGGTTTAGTGATCAAACAAGGTCCAAATCAATTCAAACTTTACCCAAGGTTTCTAAATATTATATAACACTCATATAAAAATTTTAGGCATTTTAGGACTTACCAACTATTTTCTAAAAATCTATAACCAATACTTTTAACCATTTTAAATACCCTAAAATTTCTTACTTTCACTAAAAATCACAAACTTATTTTTATTAAATACTATGGAAAATAACAAACCTAGGAAAATTAGTTTCACAATTTTAGCATTCTTCTACATTTTTCTACACATTTCTAAAGTTTTTCTGAAAAAGAAAAAGAAAAAGGGATAAACAGAACTGGGCCGATTCTGAGCCCAGGCGGCCCAGGTCCAGGGAGGAAAGCGCCCGCGCGCCCGCGCGCCCTGGCGGTTTTGCGCAGAGGTCCCTGCGCTTTAGACTAACTGCGACCAGGTTCTTTTACTGTTTTCTCAAGTCACTGACGGATTGCAGAAAGGCCCTTGGGTTTCTAATTCTTCTCCACGAGTACCCCTGGTCACGGCGCGCTCCCCATTCATCACCGACGAGGTCTGTACCGGCCATGGCCGGCGACGACTGCCCGGACTAACCATCGGGGAGGCTTTACGGACCTAAGGTGAGCTCGGAACACGCACTAATTTCACAAGAGCGCCCTGCGGATGGACTGTCCACGCTCACGGCGAGAACCGCGGCGTCGATCCCAAGTTCCCAGCGACCAGAGGGTTTCTAGTTCAATTGCGTGGGTCGGCGAGCATCACTAACATGCACAGATGCTAGAACAGGAACAAGGAGGGTATGAGCAGACCTGTGGAGGGCTGGCCGCGGTGAGGTTGATTTCGGGTGGCGGAAATTTGATTTGGGGGAAAACCAAAATTCAAGCGCACCGATGCACGATTGCTAGCGATTCACGGTGGTTAGGTGGGTGATAAGGTTGCGAAGCTAGTGGGGGCTTCAATTTATAGGGCTCAACGTCGGTGGCCGAGGAATCGAGCGACAACGCGCGGCGGTCGGAGGAGGAAGAAGGGTACTGGTGCAGTGGCTGGGTGTCCAGCACCGTGGCACTTGCTCCGGCGATCAACGAGGAGCAAGGGCGAGTCACGGTGATGCGGTGGAAAGGGGCAGACACGCGGCGCAAGACCGAGCGACGGCGATAACCGGCGTGCCTATCACCTCAACCGCAAAGCAGAAGGGGGAGACGACGGTGAGTCACCGGAGTGACCTCCAGCTCATCGGCGGCAAAGATCCTTTACCCCGCGACGTTATCCATCTACCCAAAACGTGAATCCTAGCGCCGGTGACACGAATCACGGCGAGGCACATCGGCGGTGAGATCTTTTGGAGGCGCAGTCGGTCTGATCCCAGCCGGGTACTGTACCATGGCGATAGCCATTCAGTCATCCTGACAGACAATGTTCAACTTGAATTTTCTCCAAATTTGCTGTGGTAACCGATTCAATTCTCTGCATCAAGTTTATAGACCTATAGTCCATCTTCAACTTTGCCATGGAGCTTACCATAAAATAGTTACCAAATTCTATTCAAAATCGGGCTCAAAGTTTACCCCATCACACTGCTCCTGGAAATTCAGTTCAGGGAGGGACTGACAGCTCGACTTTGAGCTTAATTATCTCTCAAATACTCTTAACAACTATGCTTATCACCTTAAGCAAAGTTGTTCTCCTTTGATAGATCTTCAAATTTGGTGTGGTGACCTAGGGCAAAAACCCTATGCTTTGTAGGTTACAAAGCCCCAAAGTTGAGCCCATTCACTGATTTTCAGACTTAGAGCAAAACTCAAATGAGGTCCATTTTGCATTTAAGTCCAAAACTTTGGGTTTTGCTTTCAAGTACACATTTTTGTGAACCAAGGGACTTAAGAAACCTATTTGACTTGGTTTTTGCACTTTAGCCCAAAAGTGGACTAATTTTGCATATAAGCCCCTAGGGTTTGGTTTAGGGTTTTCCAGGGTTCCAATTAGGGTTTCTGGTATCTCAGGGGTATAAAAATGATTCAAGCTTATTCTTAGGGTCATTTTATGACTTTTACCCTAAAGTATTTAGGTTTTCTTAACTTGAGTTAAGTTTTACCCCTTTAACTACTATTTAGGGTTAAGTCCATTAACTAGGGTTCTAGTTGCAAAACACTTAAAACAATACAACTTGTTTGAAATTTTTGCCTAGTGAATGCACTCTAGGTGTGTCAAACATATGCAATGCCAATGCTATGATGCCATGCTCAAGTTTTAGTTACAGTAACACCAGGGGTGTTACATCCTTCCCCCCATAAAAGAATCTCGTCCCGAGATTAAAAATCCTAGGGTAAGTAATGGTAAAGGAAACGCATCACATTTTTATTTCCTTATTTTTGGTACAAGACAGGGGTGATGTGGGGGTTACTTCTTTATTACAACAGCTATACAGGCTTTACAATTTACATGAGGCTAGAAAGCCTGGGAAATTCTTATCTAAAAAGTCTTGGGTTTCCCATGTAGCCTCATCTTCCGAATGCTGGTTCCACTGTATCTTGTAGAACTTGAGAGTCTTTCTTCGGGTGACCCTGTCCTTTTGATCCAGAACTCGAATAGGATGTTCCGAGTATGTTAAATCTGGTTCCAGGACAACATCAGTCACTTCAACGGTTCGATCAGGAACCCGAAGACATTTCTTTAATTGTGACACGTGGAACACATTGTGTACAGCAGACAATATTTCGGGGAGCTGAAGTCGATACGCCACTGGCCCATATCTTTCTAGAATAAGAAAAGGACCAATATATCGTGGTGCAAGTTTTCCTTTAACTCCGAAACGCGATACGCCCTTCATTGGTGAGACCTTCAAGTAGACATAGTCTCCTTCCAGGAAATATAAGGGCATTCGTCGTTTGTCCGCATAACTCTTTTGTCGAGTCTGGGCTTTCTTCATATTATGAATAATTCTCTGAACCTTTTCTTCAACCTCTTTCACCATATCAGGTCTAAAGAAGTATCTTTCTCCAGGTTCAGACCAATTTAGCGGAGTCCGACACCGTCGTCCATATAAAGCTTCAAAGGGTGCCATCTTAATACTTTCTTGATAACTATTATTGTATGAAAACTCCGCCAAAGGTAAACATTCATCCCATTTTAGTGAGAAATCCAGGACACATGCCCGTAGCATATCTTCAAGTATTTGGTTCACTCTCTCAGTTTGTCCACCGGTTTGAGGATGATAGGCCGAACTGTGGAGCAGTTTAGTACCCAGGGATTTATGAAGTTCTTCCCAAAACTTGGATACGAATTGAGGTCCACGATCCGACACTATGGTCTTTGGAACACCATGCAAACTGAGAATACGGGCAATGTACAATTGGGCGTAGACAGTAACCGGGGAATTTGTCTTGACCGGCAGAAAGTGAGCAATCTTTGTAAGTCGATCAACAATCACCCAGATAGAGTCATATCCTTTTGCAGTCCTGGGCAATCCCACAATGAAGTCCATGCTTATGTCTTCCCATTTCCATGTTGGTATTGATAATGACTGCAATGGACCGGCAGTTTTCATGTGTATGGCCTTGACACGTCTGCAGGTGTCGCATTTAGCCACATAGCGTGCAATTTCAATCTTCATTTTTGTCCACCAGTAATGTTGCTTTAAGTCTTGATACATCTTAGTGCTTCCGGGATGAATAGAATAACGACTAAGATGTGCTTCATCCAGAATTTGCTGGCGGAGCTCTTCGTTCTTTGGCACAACTATGCGGTTTTTAAACCATATCACACCTTGATCGTCTTCTTTGAAACACTTGGCTGTTCCAGCCCTTATCTTTTCTCGTATGTGCTTCATACCCAGATTATCCTTTTGAGCATCAATTATTCTTTGCAAAATGATTGACTCAAGCCTTAACTGATTTAGAGTTCCTTGTTGAATGATCCCCAGGTTTAGCTTTTCCATTTCTTGACATAAAGTGTTCTCGGAAGTCTTCGCCATAAGACAGTGGCAGGAAGTCTTACGACTCAATGCATCTGCTACCACATTGGCCTTGCCTGGGTGATAATGGATCTCCAGTTCATAGTCTTTGATGAGCTCAAGCCATCGTCTTTGTCTCATATTCAACTCTGACTGGGTGAAGATGTACTTCAAACTTTTATGATCTGTATATATGTGACAGATATTACCCAGCAGATAGTGACGCCAGATCTTTAGGGCATGAACCACAGCAGCTAGCTCCAGATCATGAGTTGGATAGTGCTCCTCATGCCGGCGCAACTGCCTTGAAGCATACGCAATCACTCGGCCTTCTTGCATCAGTACACAGCCGAGCCCACTGCCAGATGCATCACAATACACATCGAAAGGCTTAGTGATGTCCGGTTGAGCTAATACCGGAGCAGTGGTCAATAATGTCTTCAGTTGCTCAAAGGCTTCATTGCACTTAGAAGACCAATTGAACTTGATGTCATTTTTCAACAAGCTTGTGATTGGCTTCACAAGCTTAGAGAAATCTGGTATGAATCTGCGATAATACCCAGCTAGTCCAAGAAAACTCCGGACTTGGTGAACAGTTGTTGGGGGTTTCCATTCCAGAATATCTTTGACCTTGCTAGGATCTACCGCAATTCCTTTAGCTGATAATACGTGCCCCAAAAATTGAATTTCTTCCAGCCAGAACGCGCACTTGCTGAACTTGGCATATAGCTGGTGTTCCCTTAGGCGCGTCAATACAATCCGTAAATGCTGAGCATGGTCCTCTTCATTCTTAGAATATATTAAGATATCGTCGATGAAGACTACCACGAATTTGTCCAACTCGGGCATGAACACCGAGTTCATTAAATAAGTGAAATGGGCAGGAGCATTTGTGAGCCCGAAAGACATCACCAAGTATTCAAACAATCCATACCGCGTAGTGAATGCGGTCTTCGGTATATCCTCGGGCCGAATACGGATCTGATGATAGCCCGACCTGAGATCAATTTTAGAAAATACCCTCGCCCCAGTTAGTTGATCAAATAAGATGTCGATTCTTGGAAGAGGGTACTTATTCTTGATGGTGACCTCATTCAGGGGTCGATAATCCACGCACATACGCAAGGTTTGATCCTTCTTCTTCACAAAGATGGCGGGACAACCCCACGGGGACGAGCTTGGCCGGATGAATCCTTTATTCAGTAGATCTTGCAATTGAGTCTTCAGTTCCGCCAATTCATTTGGGGGCATACGGTACGATCTGCGGGAGATGGGAGCCGTACCGGGCTTTAGCTCAATTACGAATTCTACATCTCTTTCAGGGGGTAGTCCAGGCAAATCTTCTGGAAATACATCTGGAAACTCACATACTACCGGAATCTTCTTGATCTCCGGTACAATGGCTTCATAGACTCTACCAGAAGCTTTGGCTGGATTGGTTGCGGGGAGAGTCAAAAGAATCTCTTCTTGGTTATAGCTCAACCTGACGGTTCTGAGTTCAGTGTTGAGGATTGCCTTATATTGGGTTAGCCAATTCATTCCCAAAATTACATCTATATCCTGGCCCTTCAGAACAATCATGTTAGCAGGAAAGTTCCGTCCGGCCATTGTTACTGGCACTCCATAGGCCACTTCTTTAGTATAAATGTGTCCCCCAGGTGAATGAATTTTAAATCCCTCCTTTGATTCATGGTATGCAATATGATGTTGTTCCACAAACTTCTTGCTAATAAATGTATGTGAAGCACCAGAATCAAAAAGAATTATTGCAGGGTGACTGGCCACAGGGAACGTACCCATCATCACCGGCTCTCCCTCCGGTGTGGTAGCCACTTGCGTATAATATACTCGTCCCGTTTTCTTGGTATTCTTGCCCGAAGTACTTCCCTTGCCTGGAGCTGAATTTCCCGATCCTTGCTGATTATTAGCCTGATTTTGCCTTGGATAGGGACAATCTTTAATAAAATGCCCAGATTTGCCACAGTTAAAACATCCAGTTGAGGAACTTGGCAGCGCAGGGAATCGAGTGCCTGGGGCACCTGGCTGTTTTGGGGTAGTGGGGGCATTATTGGGACGGATAATGATAGGCTGCTTGAAGGGAAATGAAGGTGGACGAGAAAAAGGGCGATTTTGGTTTGAGGGTCGAATCACAAACCGTGGTTTCTTCGCCTGGCCCTGATTAGGCCGATCACCACTGAATCCCTTAGTCTTTCCAGAATTTGCATTTTTGGCCTCCACAGATAAGGCTGTGCTGACAGCCTTTCCATAAGTAAGATCAATACATGCAGCCATTTTTCGCTGCATCCGGTCGTTCAGTCCTCTCATAAAACAATTCTTCTTTTTCAAATCCGTATTCACCTGATCAATTGCGTACTGTGACAGGTGATTGAACTTGTTGAGATACTGATTAACAGTATCTCCCCCTTGCTTCAGTTTCATAAACTCTTCTTGTTTCATGTGCAGTACTCCCTCGGGGATGTAATGCTCGCGGAATGCTGCTTTGAACTCGTTCCATGTAATTTGATGGTTGTCCGGCTGGATGGCCACAAAGTTCCCCCACCAAGTACTGGCAGGTCCTCGGAGTTGCTGTGCTGCAAACAGCGGCTTCTGTACTTCCGAACAGCGTAGAAGGCCAAACTTCTGCTCTATGACCCGTATCCATTCGTCGGCCTCAAGCGGGTCTTCTGCTTTGACGAAGAGAGGCGGACGAGTCTCAGAAAAATCCAGATAAGTGGTCTCACGGGGACCTTGTTGGAATCCTCTTCCTGCTTGTTGTTGAAGCTGTTGCTGACCCGCCATCTCCCTCAGGAAGCGGGTGTTGTCGGCTGTGGCGTTCACCAAGGCAGCAATTGCCTCGGCAAGCGTGGGTGGAACGGGAGGCGGATTCGGGGTAACGTCCCGACCCCCGGATGTTCCGGCTGCATCCTGTGCACGAGTCCTGGTCGGCATCTGAGGCAAAAACATTTGAATAAACATAATATGCCCAAGGAAACCTTCCGTTTTACATTACTATGAAGAGTAATGATACAGACTCAATATTACATAACAGGATACAATACCCATTATACAAAAGTTCAACCTATTAACAGGATACAATACCCACTATACAACAGTACACCCTACAATACCCTACAATACCCTACTCTACTTCTATTACACCCTTATTCCTGCTTGCCATCAGTCTTGGCAGCTTCATCGTCAGGTGTGGGAGTCCAGACATCTACCAACCTCAAGGAAGGAGGAGGCTCAAAAAGGTCTAACTCCCCACCCAGCGCACGTCCCGCAACGTGAGATGGTCCAGCTTCTGCCTCAGCAGGTGGTGCAGGCTCACTTGGGTGTAGTTGTGAGTATAATATATGGACTTCCTCGTGCAAAGTGTTGCAGTAAACCTGCAGGTTATCAACAGTCGAGCTAAGTTCTTTAACTCGGGCCTGAGCCCTTGCTTCCTTAGCACACATTAGCAAACGAGACTGGACAGCCCAGTCAAGAGCTAAGTCTCGATCAGCGAGTTGATCCTGCAGATGTCGGATGTCCCTTCGTAATTCGTTAATTCTATCACCGTCAGCGACCCAAGCATCAGTCCTATGTTGAAGTGCTGCTTGAAGTCGACTCACACGAGCTTCAAGGTCTCCGATCGGGTCGTTGCTTCCACTGCTGCTACTTTCATGTCGGGGAGCCAATTGATGCCGAGGCACCCCAATTGGTCCCGTGGACTTGCGTGCCGTTAGCCTGGTACGTGGCGGCATCTTTTCTAAGGGGGAAAATGTTATTAGTATGATTCTTAGCATGATGCATGTATAATTACAGAATCAACCTTAGTCGATTCAACCTTCTATATGTTGCACTCTTCCTATCTGGTCTTTAAGATAGACTTCTTCAGAATACTTAGGTAAGAAGAGAAAAGAATTTTTAGGTAAGACTCTTAAAAATTCTTTTGAAGATGCTTCATAATATCTGCCAAGAAGGGCTACGCTCCGATACCAGCTGTGACGGAACCTCCCAAGTAATTAGGCCCACCTACAGTTGTCCTTGTCCAACGGACATCAGACAACCCTGTAGGTGCCCCTGAACTACTTGACAAGTTCGGTATCTTTCCTTACCTCACCAGGAACGTCTCACCCATCTTGTAGACATTACAGAACATCGGAGATGAAGGAATGCGGAAGCGAATTACATAATCTTACATTTATTTCAAAAGTAAGCTTGAGTTATATTATTACAGACCAGCCTAAAAGTGAGTGCATAGGAGTAATATTATACAAACCAGGAAGGCAAAAACTCCTCCCGAGAAGACAAAAGCAAAAGATCCTAGGTGGAGGACCGAGTCCTCCCGCACTTTAGTCTTGACTTTCTTCTTTCGGAACCACCTTGGCACAGAAGTAGCAAAAGTTTGCTACTTCCTCACCTAAAAACAACAAAGGGATAAACCCTGAGTATGGAATACTCAGCAAGTCTTACCCGACTAAAGAAAAGACTCTCAAGGGTATGCTGGTTATGTGGGAGTCAAGGTAAGGCTTTTCAATATTCAAAGACTCTGTTTTGCAGAAATGCTTACTAAAGTGGATCCTTAAAAATCCAGTTTTAATTTGTCAAGTTAAGTAAAATTACCTGTACTAGAGTTCTTTCTACCCTAGTTCAATCACTGGTCCTGCACTAGCCAATTTCTTAACAAAAACCCGTCATCTTTAGTGGAATGCTACGTGTAAGTCAGTGGCCAAGTCTCCATAACCGCGGAGGTACGGCGATCCGAATCGATTATACTCAGCTGAGGATCTCCAATCACACGACATATGTAGCACTTAACCCTTGCATATGTCAACCCGCCACCGGGGTTCTTAAGACCGGATCAGGTTCACGCAAACCGAGAGCACAGATACACCACCGTCCAGCCTCTTGCCACGGAGGGTACACGCTACTCTCGCCACCGCTCCACTCCCATTTCGTGGTATCTTATTCCGGCCTTAGTCTGCCCGAGGCAAGGCTTACCCATGACGAGGCATGTGACCAGTTAAAGGGTCCTCGGTCAGCAGGCCTACATCGAGACGGTCCTTAATCGACTCAGACGGAGACACTACACCGAGACTCTCTTTCTCGTGCAAGTCACCCGCCCGGTCTCAGCTTAATCTTTTTAACCCAAAAGCTTGGTACCTGGCAGAGGTACATCTTTTCCGCTGTTGAATCCATCATGGCCATGATGGATTCACCATCAAGTTTTATTTTCGAAAAACAACCCTCCCACTTTGCCAATCATCTTTTGTAAAACAAATCCTTTTGTTTTTCTAAAGCAATACTAAGCATAGAAAAACCTTTTTGTAAAAACAGGGTTTCAAGGAGGGTAATCAAAATCAAGGAAGGCAATGCAGGAATTGTTTACTCAATCAACTCCTATTACCTAATGCAGCAAGCAAGTGAGAAAGATTTTAAAAACATCAAGGAAGGTGGCAAATGCACCGGGGCTTGCCTTCGTTTGCAGGTGATTCAGGCTCGGATCCACAAATGTCGAAGTAGAAACTATTCCCGGCCTGAGTGTCCAAAGGTGGTTGCACTTGCTCTTCAGTTACTTCTATCTCTTCTTCTCGTTCTAATCATAACCATACGTATGCATAAGAATGGATGCCATGGGATGCTCATGAGGATGCAAAGATAACATAAACTTATTAGTTATGTCTTGAATACAACTTGCCTTCACGGAGTTCCGGGAACTTAGGGTTTCCGGAGTCGGTAAAGGAGTTCATGGAGCAGGGGAGGGGGTGGTTTTGGGTTTAGTGATCAAACAAGGTCCAAATCAATTCAAACTTTACCCAAGGTTTCTAAATATTATATAACACTCATATAAAAATTTTAGGCATTTTAGGACTTACCAACTATTTTCTAAAAATCTATAACCAATACTTTTAACCATTTTAAATACCCTAAAATTTCTTACTTTCACTAAAAATCACAAACTTATTTTTATTAAATACTATGGAAAATAACAAACCTAGGAAAATTAGTTTCACAATTTTAGCATTCTTCTACATTTTTCTACACATTTCTAAAGTTTTTCTGAAAAAGAAAAAGAAAAAGGGATAAACAGAACTGGGCCGATTCTGAGCCCAGGCGGCCCAGGTCCAGGGAGAAAAGCGCCCGCGCGCCCTGGCGGTTTTGCGCAGAGGTCCCTGCGCTTTAGACTAACTGCGACCAGGTTCTTTTACTGTTTTCTCAAGTCACTGACGGATTGCAGAAAGGCCCTTGGGTTTCTAATTCTTCTCCACGAGTACCCCTGGTCACGGCGCGCTCCCCATTCATCACCGACGAGGTCTGTACCGGCCATGGCCGGCGACGACTGCCCGGACTAACCATCGGGGAGGCTTTACGGACCTAAGGTGAGCTCGGAACACGCACTAATTTCACAAGAGCGCCCTGCGGATGGACTGTCCACGCTCACGGCGAGAACCGCGGCGTCGATCCCAAGTTCCCAGCGACCAGAGGGTTTCTAGTTCAATTGCGTGGGTCGGCGAGCATCACTAACATGCACAGATGCTAGAACAGGAACAAGGAGGGTATGAGCAGACCTGTGGAGGGCTGGCCGCGGTGAGGTTGATTTCGGGTGGCGGAAATTTGATTTGGGGGAAAACCAAAATTCAAGCGCACCAATGCACGATTGCTAGCGATTCACGGTGGTTAGGTGGGTGATAAGGTTGCGAAGCTAGTGGGGGCTTCAATTTATAGGGCTCAACGTCGGTGGCCGAGGAATCGAGCGACAACGCGCGGCGGTCGGAGGAGGAAGAAGGGTACTGGTGCAGTGGCTGGGTGTCCAGCACCGTGGCACTTGCTCCGGCGATCAACGAGGAGCAAGGGCGAGTCACGGTGATGCGGTGGAAAGGGGCAGACACGCGGCGCAAGACCGAGCGACGGCGATAACCGGCGTGCCTATCACCTCAACCGCAAAGCAGAAGGGGGAGACGACGGTGAGTCACCGGAGTGACCTCCAGCTCATCGGCGGCAAAGATCCTTTACCCCGCGACGTTATCCATCTACCCAAAACGTGAATCCTAGCGCCGGTGACACGAATCACGGCGAGGCACATCGGCGGTGAGATCTTTTGGAGGCGCAGTCGGTCTGATCCCAGCCGGGTACTGTACCATGGCGATAGCCATTCAGTCATCCTGACAGACAATGTTCAACTTGAATTTTCTCCAAATTTGCTGTGGTAACCGATTCAATTCTCTGCATCAAGTTTATAGACCTATAGTCCATCTTCAACTTTGCCATGGAGCTTACCATAAAATAGTTACCAAATTCTATTCAAAATCGGGCTCAAAGTTTACCCCATCACACTGCTCCTGGAAATTCAGTTCAGGGAGGGACTGACAGCCCGACTTTGAGCTTAATTATCTCTCAAATACTCTTAACAACTATGCTTATCACCTTAAGCAAAGTTGTTCTCCTTTGATAGATCTTCAAATTTGGTGTGGTGACCTAGGGCAAAAACCCTATGCTTTGTAGGTTACAAAGCCCCAAAGTTGAGCCCATTCACTGATTTTCAGACTTAGAGCAAAACTCAAATGAGGTCCATTTTGCATTTAAGTCCAAAACTTTGGGTTTTGCTTTCAAGTACACATTTTTGTGAACCAAGGGACTTAAGAAACCTATTTGACTTGGTTTTTGCACTTTAGCCCAAAAGTGGACTAATTTTGCATATAAGCCCCTAGGGTTTGGTTTAGGGTTTTCCAGGGTTCCAATTAGGGTTTCTGGTATCTCAGGGGTATAAAAATGATTCAAGCTTATTCTTAGGGTCATTTTATGACTTTTACCCTAAAGTATTTAGGTTTTCTTAACTTGAGTTAAGTTTTACCCCTTTAACTACTATTTAGGGTTAAGTCCATTAACTAGGGTTCTAGTTGCAAAACACTTAAAACAATACAACTTGTTTGAAATTTTTGCCTAGTGAATGCACTCTAGGTGTGTCAAACATATGCAATGCCAATGCTATGATGCCATGCTCAAGTTTTAGTTACAGTAACACCAGGGGTGTTACAAGAAGCCACCCTATTATTGACAAGCCAGGACGAACATGCAGATGGAAAGAAAGGAGAGTACGACTCCATGCAAGAAAGACAAAGTGTTCAGGCCTCAACAGCCGTGGTGAGACGCACATCCAACAAGAAACTGTTCAAACAAGAATTAGGCGCCGCCTTGAGAAGGAGCCGCGCCCTCAGCTCCATCCTCGCCGTCGGTGGGGTCCATCTCGGCCTCCGGTAACGCCGCAGGGGGAAGGATCTCCGCCTCAAAGGTGGTCGCCAGCACCGCGCTCAGACCCGCGGCGACCGCGTCGAGCCGTTGGACCTCCGCTAGGGCAGCATCGTCTTCGTCAGGAAGACAGTACCCCTCACTAACCCGCTCCAGGTCCACAACGTAGTGGGAAGCAAGCACGGCGAAGGCCCGCCTGACGCCGTGGTGTAACGCTTCGCGGACTCTGCCGCGCGCGTGATCACCCAAGGCTCGAAGGTGGCTCTGAGGGGAGCTTCCTGAAGGGACGTCGCCGGAGCCGAGGACACGATAAAAGTCCGAGACGGCCTCAGACATAGCCGCAAGGTCCGCACCCCTCTGCTCGGCAGCTCCGGCAAGCGCCTCAGCAAGCGCCTTGGCGGACTCGTCAAGGGCGGACCCAAGCTCTGCAAGCAACCAGGAGAAATACCTCAAGCACAAGCAAAGGAAACGGACAAGAAAGAGAACCAGGGAGGACCAAGACGTACCTCCGGCTCGGGCACGATGCTCCGAGGGCGCGACCTGGGCCGCGGCTAAGTCAGCCGCAAGGGTCTCGGCACGGCTTTCGGCCTCGGCAGCCCGGCCCTGAGATCGGTCCCGTTCCTCGACGACCTGGGCGAGCTCCGATCGCTGCCGTTGCGCCTTCGCACGCGCTGCAGCCGCCTCGGCTCTCAGGTCGGCGCAGAGCAGCTGGAGGTCCGCCACCTTGGCATCCTGCTAGGAAAGGCGCGCGGTAGCCCCGGCGAGCGAGGACCTCAGGGATCGCAGCGAGCCCCAGACATCAACCTCGCGGCGGATGAACGACGACTTGGCGGCGCTCCGGTCCGACAGATCCTGGGGAAAGGAAACAGGGCGTCACGACGGGTGTCTCGCCCACAGAAGGAAAAAAGGTATGCCTGAAACCGCTACCTGGAGGATTTTGGGGACGTCTCTGCAGAAAACCTCCAGCGACGACCGGAGCGACCCCACCGTAGCCTCTGCGCACTCGCGGAGCTCACCCCAGGACTGGTCCTCCTGCTCATCATCGAGAACGAAGACGGGGTCCGAGGCCCCGCGGGTCTGGAATCGGAGCAACGGGCACCGGGCCTCGGGGCTCCGCCGCACAGCGATGAGGCTGCCGCCCGGCTGGACGGATTGCGCGTCCACGCCCACCTCTTCTGAAGTCTTGGGCGCCGACGCATCAGCCATCCCGACGCTGGCGGCAACTGGACGCCCTTCGACAGGGACGGCGGCAACCTCGGCGGTGGCAGGCGCCGGCATGACCGGCACGACAGGCAAACTCAGGGCCGCGTGGGCGTCAGCCGCCTCCTCAACCACGATAGCCGCCTCGACTGAAGAGCCGGCCTCGGGAGCCCGCTCCTCAGAGATTGGCGACGCCCGAGCCCCCAGTGGTGAAGTACCCCGCGAAAGGGTCGGTGGAATGGCGCTGGCCACACAGTTCGGCGCCGTCTTGAGGGCCTTCTGGGGTGCCAGGTCGGTCTGGCCATGACTTCGCTTGCTGGATATAAAAAAAAGGAGAGGAGGAAAGAAAGATCACGACCGAGACATATGAATGGGAAGCCAAGACGAAGACATTCCGAGATACTCACCCACTTCGGGCCATGATCCACCGCGCCTGGGGGGAGCCTTCTTGGATCCCGGCTCCCGAAACAGCCGCCGAGGTCCGCTCCGCCGGCACCTTCGGCACCACCCTTGCTTGGGGCGCCCGGGAAGCGGATTCCCCGGGCACGGCCGCGACGACTTGAGGGTCACCCCCATGCGCCACCGCCACGAGCGGCGGCCCCTGGGGAACAGACGCCTTGGCCTGGACCACCGGAGCTGCCTCAGCTCCTCCGGTTGAGGGGTCAGGTGACCTCTCGGTTCGCCCCCGTGCCTCGGGTCGGGAGCCCGACGCGCCGACTTCGGGGGCTGACGGAGTCGACCCGCTCGGGGGCTGGCTCGACGGCTCCTGGCCACACCCCAAGCTGGGGCTGAGGCCGAGACGGGCGGCCATGTCGTCCTCTTCATCATCATCGTCATCATCGTCGTCGGGCGTCTCCGGCGACGGCTCCCTCGAGAGTCCGTCCCTCTCCTGCTGGCGACGGCGCTTCTCCAAGGCGTCCCGAGCCCGCCTCCGCTCGCGGGCCCGGGCCTTCTCCGCGTCCTTCTTTTTCTTCTTCTCCTACGCGGCGACCCGCCGCGCTGCACGGTCCACCGCGTCCTCCGGGACCCGTGGCTGGGAGGGTTTGTGCCACCCCACATCCTAAAAGGAGGGGAGAAAGGAACCCGGTCATAAGGACCCGGGGCGACCCGATATACGAAGAAGGAAGGAGCGAACACTCACCAAAGTCACACACCCCTGGTCGGGGCGCATCCGAAGCTGGGAGTATGCGTGGGGGTCCGGCTTCCCCATCGCAGCCGACACCCGCCATTGGAGGGCGTTGAAGGGGAGAGGATCAGGGGACATTCGTGAGCCCTCCCAGTCAGCCTCCAGGGTCATCTCCCAGAGCGGCAGTCGCCGCTCCGCCAATGGAAGCACCCTCCGACGGTGGATAGCGGCGATCACTCCCGCAGCGGTAAGTCCCCCCTCCCGCAACTCCTTCAGGGCTTGGAGAAGGGGTTCGAGATTCTTCTGCCTCTCGTGCGGGGTCCCGTGGCGCCAGGCGTCGGTGGCAGCCGTAACCACTTGCTGGGAAAACGGTGGGAGCAACTCACCGTCATTCCGAAGGTAGAACCACCGGCGCTGCCACCCCTTGTTCGAAGACGCAAGAGTGGCCGGAATGTACTGCAGCGCCCGCGACTGCCTCAACAAGAGAATGCAGCCGCCGGCCCGCACCGTGGCACGGATCCTCCTCTCCCCCGTCGACAAGGCGAAAGGCTCGGCGAGGAAGAGATGAGTCCACAAATCCCAATGAGGAGCGATCCCCAAGTATCCTTCGCATACCGCTACGAAGATAGCGGCCTGCGAGATGGAGTTGGGGGAGAGGTTGTGCAACTCCACCCCGTAGTGGAATAGGATGGCCCGCATAAAGCGGCCCGTCGGCACACCAAATCCCCGCTCATGGAAGGAGACGAAGCTCACGACATACCCCGGCGGTGGGGACGGAGCGGCTCCGCCCACGGGAGGAATCCACTCTGGCCGCTGCTTGTCGGTGAGGGGGCGGAGCAAACCTTCGCCGACCAGCTCCTCCAGATCACTCGCCGTCACCGTGGAGAAGGGCCACGGATCGCGCGGGGGGATTATGGTCACTCGATCCGCCATCACCAAAATGGAGAAGATGGCGGCGCGGGGGACAGGGAGAGCGGTTTCTCTCTTCTCCGACTAAAGTTTCCCGGGTTGCGAAAACCTAAAGGGAAAAGAAGGGAGCAGAGCGAAGAACCATCACCGGACCCCCTCTCAAGTATATGAAGGCCAGGGCGAAGCCGTTTCCAGCACACCGCCTGGACCGGACGCGGGATTCGAAAAGCGCGAAGCGGTACAGCCGTTCCTCAAACGGCTCGCGCACGCGTAACAGCCACCCCGCCAACCACTCGCCCCGTCGCATTAACTCCGCGGCGGGACACGCGGCGCCTCTAGCGGGAGAAGCGCGCAACGCTTCACCTTCGCCGTAATAACCGCGTCAAAAAGAGGTACGCCACGTCGTTCGATTTCGTTTCCTTTTCCATTTTCCTCTTTCTCTATCTCTTGCAACAGGGACCGGGAAAGGGGGATACCCCGAAAAGGATCCTTTTCCGCGAAGGAACCAGGCTCCGAGCCCCCCTACTGATCAGGGGTTCGAAGACTGGCCCTCCGAAGGGTTCAACAGTCGCCTCAGATCGCGTGGGCCCGACACCCACTACTGGTCAGGGGTTCGAAGGCCAGCCCCCCGAAGGGCTCCATGGCCGCCTCAGGCTACTCGGGCTCCGCGCCCATTACTGATCAGGGGTTCGAAGGCTGGCCCCCGAAGGGTTCACAGTCGCCTTAGACACCGAGCGAGGGATGACCAGGGGTACGTTCGATACATAACCGAGGCTCGGGCTGCGCTCCCGAGGTACCCTAGGACATTTCCGAGACCAGCGGGAACGATCTTGTAACGGAATCCCATCGGAGGGAGGCATCGAGCCCTCGGACCCCGTCGCCAGGGGACCGGGTCCGGCAAATCACCCGCAGGTACTTTTGGGCGTGCCTCTGGGCCCCTAGCCGACCCCCAACGAACGGGGCACGGACGCCCACTCGGATTACCCGCTTGCAGCTCACCGGAGACACCATGTTCGGTGCCCATCGAGGGTAACATGGCGCACTCCCCCCTCCTCCTTGTGGAAAGGCGACGTAGGGGCGTATGTAAAAAGTCGAGTCTGTCCCTGATCGTCCTCTCGCCCTGTGTAGAGGCTCGGGGGCTGCTCTCGCAAAAACCGGCTCCGGCCAAACCGTTGACAGCGTCAACATACCAGCCCGAGAGCTTGGGCCCCGACCGTGCACCCAGGCTACGGCCAGTTCGCATGAGGGAACGACCAGACCAGCCGAAGCATTACGCAAGGTATTAAGACCTCGAAGGAGTGTAACCACTCCTCCGAGGCCTCGGGGGCTACACCCGGCGGGTGCGCTCGCGCGCACCCACCAGAACAAAATGCAACCGAGAAAGGCTGGTCCCCTTGCAAAAAAGTGCGACGAAAGCCTCCAAGCGAGTGCTAACACTCCCTTCGAGGCTCGGGGGCTACTGTCGGGGACCATAATTAGGGGTACCCTCAAGACGCCTAATTCTCAGCTGGTAACCCCCATCAGCATAAAGCTGCAAAGGCCTGATGGGTTCGATTAAGTCAGGGATCAGTCCACACGAGTGACTCGATCACGCTTCACCCGAGCCTAGCCTCGGCCAAGGGCAGCCGACCTCGAGAGACTTCCGTCTCGCCCGAGGCCCCCCTTTTTACGGCGGACACATCACCGGCTCGCCCGAGGCCTTGGCTTCGCTCAGAAGCAACCCTGACTAAATCGCCACACCGACTGACCGAGTTGCAGGAGCATTGAACGCAAAGGTGGCCTGACACCTTTATCCTGACACGCGCCCCCCCCCCCCCGGCAGAGCCGACGTGACCGCCGTCACTCCACCGCTCCACTGACCAGCCTGACAGAAGGACAGCGTCGCCTGCGCCACTCCGACTGCGGTGCCACTCGACAGAGTGAGTCAGACAGACAGTCAGGCCTTGCCAAAGGCGCCACGGCGAACTCCGCTCCGCCCGACCCCAGGGCTCGGACTCGGGCTAAGACCCGGAAGACGGCGAACTCCGCTCCGCCCGACCCCAGGGCTCGGACTCGGGCTAAGACCCGGAAGACGGCGAACTCCGCTCCGCCCGACCCCAGGGCTCGGACTCGGGCTAAGACCCGGAAGACGGCGAACTCCGCTCCGCCCGACCCCAGGGCTCGGACTCGGGCTAAGACCCGGAAGACGGCGAACTCCGCTCTGCCCGACCCCAGGGCTCGGACTCGGGCTAAGACCCAGAAGACGGCGAACTCCGCTCCGCCCGACCCCAGGGCTCGAACTCGGGCTAAGACCCGGAAGACGACGAAACTCCGCCTCGCCCGACCCCAGGGCTCGGACTCCGCCCTGGCCTCGGCCAAACGACCTCCGCCTCGCCCGACCCCAGGGCTCGGACTCGGCCTCGGCAACAGAAGACAGACTCAACCTCGGCTTCGGAGGAGCCCCCACGTCACCCCGCCTAGGGCACAGACCCGCCACGTCAACAGGAAGCGTCATCATCGTCCTACCCCGAATCGACTCGGGTCACGGAGAACAAGACCGGCGTCCCATCCGGCTAGCTCCGCCGGATGGGCAATGATGGCGCTCCACAAGCTCTGTGACGACGGCGGCCCCCAGCTCTCTTACGGAAGCAGGGCGACGTCAGCAAGGCCTCGACCGCTCCAACAGCTGTCCCTCCGCCAGGCTTCGTCGCACCTCCGACAGCCACGACATCACGCCAGCAAGGTGCCAAGACCTCTCCGGCTGCCACATTGGCATGTACCTAGGGCGCTAGCTCTCTCTCCGCTAGACACGTAGCACTCTGCTACACCCCCTATTGTACACCTGGATCCTCTCCTTATGACTATAAAAGGGAGGACCAGGGCCTTCTTAGAGAAGGTTGGCCGCGCGGGACCGAGGACGGGACAGGCGCTCTCTTGGGGCCGCTCGATTCCCTCACCCGCGTGGACGCTTGTAACCCCCCTACTGCAAGCGCACCCGACCTGGGCGCGGGACGAACACGAAGGCCGCGGGACTTCCACCTCTCTCACGCTCGACTCCGGCCACCTCGCCTCTCCCCCCTTCGCGCTCGCCCACGCGCTCGACCCATCTGGGCTGGGGCACGCAGCACACTCACTCGTCGGCTTTGGGACCCCCCTGTCTCGAAACGCCGACACTCTCTTTTCTCTTCCTGTTTCGCTCTTTCTTCCCAATTTCAAACCAGTATAGTGACAGGTGTCCGTGTCATGTATAAACCAAAACCTAAGTGTCATGGGTGTTGCATCATGCCGAAGCGCATTTCTTTGTCTGATGTTGCGTGTTCATCTCGTTCCGTCTCGGTTTTCGGTTCGCGACTGGAGTCTGTTTGATAGACGTGCGTGTCGTGGGTTTCAATCCACGAAGTGGCCCGACCCAACCCAGCCCAGCCCGGCCCGGTCTGGCCCGGCCCGGCCCACGCGCCCCTGGCGCCCCTGCCCACCTCCCCATGCGCCCCCTCCTTCTCTCCCTCTCTCATTTGGATTTCCCGCGCAGCAACCTCCCTCTCCCTCTTCCACCTCTCTCTCCCCGTGGTGCCCTAGGGTTTGGAGTCGAGATCGCCGGAATTTGGATCCCGGAGGTGAGTTTTCCCCTCCCCTCCCTCTTCATCTCTCTCTCCTTCCCCTCCCCTTCTTCTTCCCCTGCGCGCCCTCCCCTGACCCCGTCGCGCGCCGCCCCCGCTCCCGCCCCGACCATGCCGCCCCACGCCCGCCCCCGGCGCGCCGCCCCCGCGCCCGCCCCCGCCCCGGCGAGCAGCCCCCGCGCCCGCCCCGGCCGCGCCGCCCCCGCACCCGCCCCCAGCGATCCGCCCCCTGCCCGTGCCCGACGCCGGCGGCTCAGCCCCGCGCCCGCGCGCGCCTCGCGCCCGGCGCCGGCGGCTCAGCCCCTTCCCGCCGCGCCCTCGCATCGCCGAGCCTGCCCCGTCGCGAGCCCCTGCTCCCCGGCCGTGCCCCGGCGGCTGCGCCCTCGTCACGCGCCCCAGCGGCCGTGCCCGGCCCCACGCCCCGCCCTCGGCCGCGCCCCTGCCCCGACGACTCGCGTCTCGCGTGCCTCAATGTGTGGATGTATGTATGTTTGCGCTCGCATAGAGAACGATCTGGTTGAGGAGCCCGAAGAACTCGCAGGAGAAGCCCCTGAGCAGCAGTCGGTTGGTGGAGGCAAGTGTCCCTTGACCTATCTCTGTCCTATACATTCTTTAATTCACCTCCCGCATTTCACAGTTATACCTAAGGATTGACTAGCTTTTGTTATTCATGTCCTTGTTTACCTATTTGGGTTGGATTATTATTGCTTAGTATTATGCTATTGCTCAACTCTAATCAATGAACATGATGAGAATGATCAATGATACGCTGTTTTCCCTTCTTTTATTATGATGTTATACTTGTGTCCTTCAAGGGGGCTCGAGCGGTTTCTCGAGTGCCTCTCCGTAAGGACCTGTTCGTTGGATGACTGCCCGGGAAAACAGTGCAACCATGAGGGTGGAATGGGGTGCCCTTAGCTGAATAATTAGAGGAGCCGGGTGTAGTTTGCTTAGCCGTCGTGCCGTCAGTGGGGCTCGGTGTATGCGGCTCGCTCTGCCAAGCTTGGGTTCGCCCCTTGGGGAGGAGTGTGGTGCATTTAGGAAACCTAACGGGCGGCTACAGCCCTGGGGAATCTTTGTAAAGGCTACGTAGTGATGTCCTGCTGGGCCACCTAGGCAGTGGTCAATGGGGAGTAGCTCTCTCCGGGCAGAAAGGGAATCACGGCTTGTGGGTAAAGTGCACAACCTCTGTAGAGTGTTTGAAAACTGATATATCAGCTGTGCTCGCGGTTATGAGCGGCCAAGGGAGCTCAAGTGATTAGTGGTACTTGATCAGAGATGTTCGGATTGCAGGTGGCAATGAGACTGATGGTTCTTGGTTTTGACTCTGGTAATGGTAAGTTGTACTCTTTCCGGTTGGAAAGGAGTACGTTTGGGTTAATAATGTGGGTTAACTCTAAAACTTGGCTTTCTCTACTAGTAATAATAATCTGACCAACTAAAAGCAACTGCTTGACTTACCCTCCATATAAAGCTAGTCCACTACAGCCAAACAGGACACTTGCTGAGTATGTTGATGTGTACTCACCCTTGCTCTACACACCAACCCCCCCCCCCCCTCCCCAGGTTGTCAGTATTGCAACCACTGCTCAGGAGAAGATGAAGCCGTGGAAGGAGACCATCAGGAGTTCCAAGATTATGATGAGTTCTAGGCGTGGGTTAGCGGCAACCCCCAGTCGGCTACCTGTGAAGGCCGCATTTATCTACGTTTCTTTTCCGCACTTTGATTTATTGTAAAGACTATGTGGACGTCTCAGACATATGATGTAATCGACTATTATTTCCCTTTTAATACTATTTGAGCATTGTGTGATGATGTCCATGTTATGTAACTGCTGTGTACGTGAATTGCTGATCCTGACACGTACATGGTTCGCATTCGGTTTGCCTTCTAAAACCGGGTGTGACAATCATGTGCACTAAAATTCCATGTGCATTAGATACATTCGCTTGTGTCATGTGCACTAAAATTCCATGTTCATTATAGATACGTTCTCATGTTAGAAATATATGTCAATTTTAAGAGTCGTTCCTTGGTTGATAGGAAATGTTAGCTTTTTTCTCTTGCCAATTTACAAGTGTTCTGGTGTGTTTTCTGTTACTTTTTACAGGTAGTGATGGAGAGTACATTGTGGATGTATAACTTATCAAGGCTAGATCCGTCATACATATCTGAGGTCCATAGGTTTATTGATGTCGCTACGGAACATGATTGGAGAACAAAGACAAATCACATATATTGTCCATGCATGGACTGCAAAAATGTTGTTGTATTTGATGACACAAACCAAATCATATCTCATCTGGTATATCGAGGATTTGTGAAGGATTACATAGTTTGGACAAAGCATGGAGAGGGTAGTGCGCCTTATACGACTGAAGCCGCTGAGGACGAAAGATTTCAGTTTGTTCACGGGACACACCCACCTCTTCCACAGAGCGAACATGTAATGCCAAAAGTTACTGATCATGGTTACTGTGGAGGAAGCGAACATGATAGAACTCATGTTTTGTCGAATGTTATTGATGAGGAAGATGCAGAATTGTTAGAGGCAATGTTGCGTCGTCATATGGATCCATCGATGTTCTTCAAGAAAGGTATGGAGTCCCTGAAGAAGGCAGCAGAAGAGCCTTTGTACGATGAGTTTAAGGGTTGTACCAAAGAGTTCACGACGCTCCGGTCTATGTTAAAGTTGTTGATGTTAAAAGCTAGATATGGTTTGTCTGATGTTGGCTTTGACTCGTTCTTGAATATCATCGCGGACATGCTTCCAAAGGAGACCAAAGTGCCTGCTAACACGTACTGTGCAAAGAAACTAATCAGTCCGCTCGCTATGGATGTGGAGAAGATCCACGCGTGTAGAAATCATTGTATCCTTTATCGAGGCGATGATTATAAAGACTTGGAGAGCTGCCCAAAGTGCAATGCAAGTAGGTACAAGACGAAT
Organism: Zea mays; assembly: GCF_902167145.1. Lineage (NCBI taxonomy): Eukaryota > Viridiplantae > Streptophyta > Magnoliopsida > Poales > Poaceae > Zea > Zea mays. The sequence continues at coordinate 82,543,763 of NC_050105.1, forward strand.
AAAGACTATTGAGAGGATGAGTGTGTTGCATTCGTGGCTAAGGGCAAGAAGCGAAAGAAAGCCCAAAAGAAGACTTCAAAATCCACGAGCAAAGAAAAAGAAGAAGTAGACTATTATGCGCTCAAAAAGATTCCTGCTTTGGTGATGTGGTACCTCCCCGTCGTCGATCGATTGAGGTGTTTGTTCGCTAACCCTGAGGATGCCAAACTTATGAGCTGGCATGCTTCTGATGAGCACAAAAATGATGGGAAGCTTCGACATCCAGCCGATGGGAAGCAGTGGCAAGATTTCAATGACAACCATCGAGACTTTGCCGATGAACCAAGAAATGTTAGGTTCGCACTGAGTACCGATGGAATGAATCCATTTGCTGAGAGGAGCAGTAAGCATCGCACATGGCCGGTGATCCTCACCATATACAACCTTCCTCCATGGTTGATGCAGAAACGAAAGTACATTTTGCTAACCATTCTTATTTCTAGACCTACACAACCTGGAGTTGATATGGATGCATTTTTTGAGCCCTTAATGGAGGATATGAAAATACTATGGGAAATAGGTGTTCAAATGTTGGATGAGTATCGTAAAGATTCGTTCACACTAAGTGCAATTATTTTTGTTACGATCAACGATCACCCTGCTCTCTTCACATTATCAGGCTAGTTCAAGGGAAAGGTTGGTTGCACAATATGTATTGATGAAACTGCTTACGTGTCCCTTGTTGCATCTAAGAAGATAGTATACATGAGGCACAAATGCTTTTTATTGGAAGGACACAGGTACCGCATGCGAAAGATGGATAAGTACTTCGACAATAATGGTGAACTGCATTCTACTCCTCCATCCGGTAACAATAGAGGTCATAGAGTTTTTGAAATAGTCAAGAATATCAACTTTGTTTTCAGGAAGAAGACAAAAGATGGGAAAACAAGGAAGGATGCCAAACCAGCTTTGGGGGCTATATTCAAAAAGAAGTTTATTTTCTTCGAGTACTTGCCTTACTGGAAAGAGTTTGATGTGTGACATGCGATCGATGGTATGCACGTTCAGAAAAACGTTTTTGAAAGCATAATTGGCACCTTGCTAGACATAAAGGGCAAAACAAAAGAAGGGCTCAATTCACGCATGGACATGGTAAATTTAGGCATAAAAAAGAACTACATCCTGTTCTTTAAGAAAATGGGAAGTACCATCTTTCGGCAGCAAGCTACAATCTCAATGTAGATGAGAAGCATGTGATGTGTGTTTGGCTCAAGAATTTGAGAGTCCCATTACAGAGTATTGTGTCAATGAAAGACCTGACGGTCACCAACTACAACTCACATGATTGTCATGTCATGTTAACTACATTCCTACCTATTGCCATCAGGGCTATAAATCCTTTATTTTTAAAGATGGCAATCACACGGTTGTGCTACTTTTTCAATAGAATTTCACAGAAGATAATTGACTGGTATGAGTTGGCATCTCTTCAGGAATTCATAGTGGAGACAATATCACAGTTTGAGATGTGTTTCCCTCCATCGTTCTTTGATATTATGGTGCACCTTGTGGTGCACTTGGTACCACAAATAGAGGCATTGGGTCCTATGTACTTGCACGAAATATGGACGTACGAGCGTTTCATGTCAATACTGAATGGTTATGTATCAACCCATGCTCGTCCCGAGGCATCCATGATAGAGGGGTACTGTACCGAAGAGGCCATTGAGTCGGGAGGACCATTTTGCAATAGTATACTAAAAGACCAGGTTGCAATAGGTCTGCCTCCGTCACGACACGAGGGTAGACTGTATGGAAGCGGTAGGATGGGACGGAAATCCTTCATCCCACCGGATTACAAAACAGTACTTGAGGCACATCACAACATCCTACATCACCTAGAGATAATGGAGCCATTTATCCAACAACACATCAATGAGCTTCACGGGCAAAATCCTAGGCAAACAGATGATTGGGTAATGAAGCAACATAAGTTGCGGTTCAACACATGGCTAATTGTGAAGGACATTCCACACGGAGATATAATAGAAGAACAAACCATTAAGGGGTTGGCATCTGGACCATCACGCCAGGTCACGACATGGCTAACATATGACATTAGTGGATTTACATTTTGTACCAAGTCCAAGGACAAAAGAAGCATATCACAAAACAGCGGTGTTCGATGCGAGGCCATAGACAATGAAACTGGTCATACTATTACATATTTTGGCTTTATTGAGGACATATGGGAACTAGACTATGGTACATTTAATATCTCAGTTTTCCGATGTCAATGGGTTGAAGACAAACATGTCTCAATAGACAAATATGGGGTGAGAGTTCTTGATCTAAATAAGGTAGGTTATAAAGATGACCCATGGATCCTTGCTAATCGTGCTGCATAGGTCTTCTATGCTGAACAGATCATCCCTAACAACGAGAAGAAAAGCACAGACAAATTGAAGCATGTAGTTTTTCCTAGAAAACAACAAGCTATAGGAGTTGATGGTGTATCTGATATGGAGGATTTTAACCAATTCAACGACATGTGTCTTTTCATAGACCATCCAACCAAGATAAGGAACATTGAGCGAAGCATCCCACATAAAATGTTGCCTTGGGTCCGCCACGATGGACAAGGTAGAATAATAGCTCTCTAGATTATAAACTTGTCTTGTAATTGATTATTGTTAGGACCATGTCTACTACAAGTTTGAGATCAATATATATTTCTTCAATGTCCTAATTTACTGGCGGTTCTCAACGACCAAGTTGCCCATTGTCGTAAAAGATATAAAAGATACTGTTGGGGGCCTTCGTCTTCCAAAGGTCCTCAAAAACATGACTAACATGCTTTCCAGTATAATATACTGTCACATGAAGCTTTGGCTTTGAGATGAAGGTGTGCATGGTATGAAAGGCGCGATCTGGAAGAAGGATGAATCAGTTCCGAAGCTGTGGATGGAGAAGCTTCGACTTAGCACAAAGACGGTGATGGAGAATGAAACCGACATAAGGGAAAAAGACGGCTTAGTCCTCGACAGATTACCCTTTAGCCAATAGTAAATGTCAAGGACATGAATGTAATTTTACCCAGGCTGCGTCCTGTGCCTATAAATAGATGAATAGTAACACCATACTGTTCACGCTGACTTGTATTCACTCGTACGTCATTCTTGGATTCTTACCTTCTGTCAAGCCGAAGGTACAAATGTAATTTAATGTCTTTAATGTTTGTTCATGATCACATGATGAGAACATAGATAATCTAATGATTGGATATGGTTATTCATGTTCTTTATATGTCTCATATGTGTCCCTGCTTTTCATTACATATTGAGATGATGAAGGTTTGTCCTTCATAACCTTTGTCTGGAGATCATTATATCCTAAGGGAGATAATGCTTTGAAGGATGAAGGTATTTAACCATTAACATTTGTGGTTCTTAACTCATAGCATTTGAGAACAAGTGACCAACAGATACTTATGTAATAATGCACAAAGGAAATCCATTGTAAATATTTTATACTGGCGGTTCTCTAACAAAACCGCCAGTGGGAAACTAATTATACTGGCGGTTGTCTAACAAAACCGCCAGTGGAAAACAATCTATACTAGCGGTTCTCTAAGACAACCGCCAGTGGAAAACAATCTATACTGGCGGTTCTCTAAGACAACCGCCAGTACAAAATGAGCCTTTATAACTAGTGGCGAGTGGGAGCTCGAAAAATTTACAAGTCCCCTGGAGCCAGTTCATCTCATCACGCCGTCAGGCTGTTCGATTTAGTCTCCAAAGGTTTCTTCGCCGGCGATCCTCCGCGCCATCCCCACGCCCCCGCGCCACCTTCATGTTTTCCCCTATCCCTTTATTTGCTCTTTCCCTTTCGCCTCTGCCACCGCGCCGCCGTCATCTGCCGCGTCGATCGTGGTCATAAACCCTAAGGCTCGTCACGCTGGTTAGTAAACCCTAGGGCGTACTTGCTTTCGCAGCTACCGCCAGCCTGTAGTATATATATAGTTCAATCTAGTCTTTTCCTTCGTCGATGCAGCCTCAAAATGGACCCAGCGGATGCCATCGCAGCGCGGCTCAAGGCACGTACACTAGCGGAGCGGCTAGCAATGGCGTGGCTCATGCATTGCCGCCACCTCGAGCTCCCGCGCCAGTCGAGGCTCAATCATCAAGACGTCGTACGCCGTATTTTTGTGTGCGCCTCAAGAGTTCTCTCAAAGCGTCGCCGCCGCCGTCAACGTGCCATTGTGGGCTCCTCGGCTTCGACAAATGCACGTGAGGTTGTCTTGGCGCCCATGCATCTGGAGCCGGTAGCGCCAGTCATCATCCTCTCCGACGATGAAGATGGGAAGATTGATTGGACGGCACTGATGGACGACGACGAGTAGAAATTACGATATATGTTCCTAATCTTAGTATGATGGATGACGTACTATATATCTAAGAACTTAGTATGATGTACTGCGTATTATGTAAGAACCTAGTGTGATTATATATATATATTGTGTTCTAATATTCTGTTCCAAACTGTGTGTTCAATTTTTTGAATCTTTGTTGCAATCTTTTATATATATATAGCTCAATGAGTTCTGTAAACAAGGACCAAGAGTTAATGCCCGACCACATGAACAAGGGTGTTTCTCAAGAACATTCAAGTGATGAAGGATATGAAACGCCTACCGACCCTTGTCCTAGCATAGATCGGGTCGCTCGGCGTCAATTGCATCATGACCCAAATTATGATCCACAAGAGTGTGAGGTAAAGTACACATCTTTAGTTTCGTATGTCTATACCTAATTAGTTGATTTCACAATGTCTATTACACAGGAATAGGAGGTCTTGTCTCAATATCGTGCGATACTTGATGAAGCCGTGGCACATTACCAACACGCACCGGGCTGAACCAAGACGAAGACGCACCGATACCGACCGATACAACCACCGAGAGGTCAAGGAAAAGGACACAGAGCGACCGGAAAAGAGGTGATAGGGGACTGAACAAGTTTCCTGACAAAACATATAAAATCTTAGATGTGAGCCCGAAAGGTCAGCCCCTAGCTCCAGAAGAGGCACTCCCTAGGTTCCGGAATGCACTTGGGTTCTTAGTTAGGGATAATCTTGGCATCACAATTCGACATTGGAAAGATGTGTCAGATGATGTCAAGGATCAAATATGGAATAAGCTATTAACGAGGTTTGTTCTACCTCGGGGTTCAGAAGAACTCGTGAAGGAATACACGATGAAGCAGCTTGCAATCAATTTTCGAAATTGGAGGTCTGAGATGAATAAAAAATTTGCAAAGAAAGGCCTAGACTCGACAAAAAATATAAAATATCAGAAGGTCAGTGGGCAGTATTTCTAGAGCAGAGGAGCAACCCTGAATTCATATCTCTAAGCGAGGCAAATTCAGAACTATCTAAGAAGAACAAGTACCACCACCACTTAGGCACAGGTGGTTACAAGCGTCAAGTTTCTAAATGGAGATAAGAAGACGCCGAGAAGAAGGCCATAGGGTTGCCGACGCTTTCCGAGCAACTTGGTGAAAGGACGGCAAATTGGATCTGTCGGAGAGTAAATCTCCGGCCGGGTGGCGGAGTGCACCCGCCCTAAATCCTGAGATGAGGAGGGGCTTAGGCATTTTGCTTGATCGTTGGAATGAATGGGAAGCACTCAAGAACACACAAGGATTTAGAGTGGTTCGGGCCGCCGGAGTGTAATACCCTACTCCACTGTGAGATGTATTGCTTGAGAGCTTGTATGAGCTTGCGAGTCTAAGGTGTGACCTAAGATTGCGTGTGTGTGTGTAACGCCGCATGCCTCCCCTTTTATAGCTGAAGGGGGGCATGCACAAAGGTACTGGGCCCCAACATGTGGGCCCAGGGACATAGAGAATATAACACTTGGGACTATAAATATTTGCTGCCGGGGCAATCCCCTTGTGTCCTGTCATCCGAGATCTGGGTATCTTCGGCGTGCTGGGGAAGCTTCTTGTAGAAGGGATAACACAGTGCACTGCCTGGCACGGGTGCACTGTTCTCTAAAAGATCCAGCAGGCGCGCCGCCTGCTGGATGACCTTGACGTCGTCTGCCAACGAATTGGACAGGGCGCATTTAATGTCGAGAGGGCTTGTCTCCTGTCTGCGCGGTGGCAGGCGGCGCGTCCTCTCCGCAATAAATGCAGAGGCTGCACGGCTGTATGGGCCTTACGTCGGGCTCGGCCCAATGGCTTATGTTACGGGCCACAAGCCATTCGGCAGCCGCGGGACTCCGCCTGAGCGGGAAGCATAGGGCAAGGGCTGGACACGTGTCGGCCCCGGACCCCTATTCGTGTCGGGGTCCTCTCGGTCCCGGATCCTTGCCAAGGCCCGGCCCTTGCCCGGAGGGACCTGAGGCTTACCCGAGGGACCCGGCATGCCCTCTTGGGAGCTCCGGACCCGTTCGTACAGGGGTCCGGTGGAGGTCCGGACCTATCAGTGCACCCCGGGGAGTCTTATCTTTCCTTGCCACATGGTGCTCGTAGCCCTCCCCCATGTGGTGGGGTTCGGTGCTGCTCCCAGTGTGACCTGGAGGTGTCGTACGGGTGCAGCGTCTTCATACTGCAGAAGGGGGTACCCCTGTCTCGAGGTATCAATAGTGGCCCCCGGGCCCACCTCAGGGGAGGGTGCAAGCCTGTAGGTGGGACCAAAACCTGTATCCTGCGTAAGCATGGCGTGGCCGAGGCATCTTTTTAGCGCGCGCCAAACTAACCCAGCGCGCGCATGTTGCCAGCTCGCTACTGGCTACACCAACCGTCGTGTCGGTTTTCGCGGTCGACCGGCGTGTGGCCCCCACGCATGGCGGTTCGGTCGTGCCCCGCATGCATGGGTTGTTTTGTTGGCCCTGCCTATGTTGAGAATATCCTTCGGTGGTGGTCCCGAGGCGATGTGGGAGCGAGCGCGGCGGTTTGCCTTTCCTGCGCACGGAGGCCAGCGCCTTAGTCACGTGACTCGTGGGTCCGGGCCCTTTTGTCAGTGACTGAGTTGTTCGGGCGCTAGGTGTGCGCCAGGCGGATTTCTCCAGGGTGTGCGGGGAGCCCTTTCTTGAAAAAAGGGGGATCTTCCGCGCGCAGTGGTTTCACTTTCGCATTTTCCCCAACTGCTCTACCCTTTCGCCTCCAAGCCTTCTGTGTCTCTCTGCGCTTGTGCTCCCCAGTCTTTCGTCGCCGTGGTCGCCATGGCCACGCTGGTTCGTCCCGATCGCTACCAGACCGAGGAGGCGCTTGACTCAGTGCGTCGCCTGCTTGGATGGGGCACGCTTGCGTTTGCCGGGAGGATCTAGGCCGGCACTTCTCCCCTCGGCAATCTCGCCGCCGGGGAGTTTGTGCTCTTCGTTCCCTATATCTTCTGCGGGTTGGCGCTGCTGATTTCGCCGTTCTTCCTGCTGCTGCTGGAGGAGTTCGGGCTTCAACTCTAGCACCTCACACCCCACTCCATCCTCCAGGTGGCCATCTTTGTCCACTTCTATGAGATGTTTGTGGGGGTGGCGGCTTGCACTTCCCTTTTCCGCCAGTTTTTCGTGCTGATGAGATCTGGGAAGGGCAAAGATCACCTCGGGGCCTACTACTTCCAGTCAAGGACAGATCCAACAGTGACCTACATCGCCTCCCTTGGCGGTGCGAGGTGGGAGAACTGGCGAAGTGACTGGGTGATCGCCAGTGCTGAGGTCAGCGACCGCCTTACCCTTGCAAGCGACGGGCCCATCCTCGAGCGGAAGCAGTGGAGGGTAAAACCATGCCTAGTGCTAGAGTTCGAGCCTGTCCTGGACAGGATTAGGGAACTGGCAGTTGGTGGCCTGACCTCAATGCACATACTCAGGGATTTCCTGAAGCGCCGAGTCATGCCGCTGCAGGGGAGGCCACGTCTGTGTTGTTGGTTTACCGGCCCCAGCGACATTGGTAGGATCTAGCGTGGGCCTGGGACTGATCTGACCTGGGAGGAGTTGGAAATTTTGGTGAGGGGATCACTGGTGAGGCCTTTATCCTCGAATCCTTGATGCCTCCCCAAGGCATTCTGCCGCTTTGCGACAATCCAGGGCTGCGGTCAGCGGTGCTGGCCCGATTGCCGACCCTTGATGAGAGTGGTGTGGCGGTCCGCCAGACCGGTGGTCGGGATCCCCACCGGGGGATCCACATTCCCGGTGCACCGGTCGGTGGCCCCCAGCCAGCTGATGTGGCCCCAGAGTTCCTCCTGCAGTCCCCAGTCCCTCGGACAAGGGCAAGGGGCCCGCAAGTAGCTCCTCCACCCCGGACACCGCCGGGAGGTCAGAGGCAGTAAGGTGACACCGACTGCGCCGCGCTGATGGGTCCTTTGTTTCGGATCTACCTCGAGATTCAGGCTCTCCCTAGAAGTGTCAGAAGATAGCTGGTAAGGCTAAGGAGCTCAAACCTCGGGTCCAGGACGGGCAGAGGGGCGCGAGCCCTCCGCCGCCGCCATCTTCAGATCAGATACCACCACCGCCGCCGCCTGTGTCAGACCGACCGCCGTCACCGCGGGGGCAGTGGCAGCAACAACAACGGCAACGTGTGCCCCGCTTCCAAGGCCACTGGAAGGTTCACGGTCCCAAGTAAGTTTAGGCCCTCCCAATGTTCGCTCGAGCGTAGCTTTTATGTCGACAGGTTTTGATCCACCCTTTGCCTGTCAGGGCCTCCTCTTCTTCGGCATTCGTGGACGTCCCTTCCCCGCCGGCCGCCATGCCCACCGGAGGGTCTGGTTCCCATCGGCATACGCCTGCTGGGGATGTCGCCGACGATCCGTGTTGGAACTTGCTCTCAGTTGCAAGGGGATCCAATGGGGGTGAACAGTGACGTTAATAGGGTTCTCGCGCAAGATGGCAATAGCTCTGTTCATCTAGCCTCTCAAGGGCACTGTGCGGGGGTATTTATAGGTATCCGAGTGCCCAGCGTCTTGTGTTAAGGACGCATGTGCCCATAGACACCTAGGTTATCCCCAGAATATTCCCATAAAGCGGGGTTACAGACTGTAATTACAGAGGCGCCTTTACAAATTAGGCCCGTAACACGCAGTGGCCACGCAGGGCCTGTTACAATGGGCCGGATCACAAGTGGGCCTCCATGCTGGACGAAGCCGCACGGTGGGATGACCTCGATGTAGGCCTTCGCCCGATGTCAAATGGAGCGAAGGGTGTCCTCGCCCGTTGTCTTGTCTCCGTTGGACCGGCGACCACGGCGAAGGCCTCGAGCGAAGGGTGGCGTCTTCGCCTTCGCCCCAACATTTGCCCTCCGAGGGACCAGTTCGACTAAGTCATCTGGTGCCGAAGACGTCGCTAGATGGTGGAGATGCTGCCCTCGCTCGAAGTGGTTCCGCGGGGGTTTTTGACATGACCGTTGATTGACACCGTACTGTTGGACTGCGGGCTTCCCGAAGCGCCACGCCCTGTGTATAAAAGGGGGCGGGGGCGGCGCGTTTTGAAGTTTATCCTTCCGCACTCCGTGAAAACCCTAGCCGCCTTTTCCACCGTCTTGCTGCTCGTCTGCCCTCCTTGCTCCTGTTCGCCGGAGATCTGGCTCGAGTGAAGCAAACCGCCCGCCGCTGCCGACGGTACGTAGCGATGCCGACCTCTTCTTCTTCCGCTGCCGCTACGCCGCCGGCCGACGCGTCGTCTAAGGAAACGCTGAGTACTTTGGCGGCGGAGGAGTTGCGCACCGGCGATACGGTGGATTTTGGTGTGTCGCGGATGTCGTCGGTCCGCGTGCAAGATATGCAGCGGCTGGGTTACTTTGGCGGCGGAGTCGCTCGTGTCCCGGGGACGGAGGAAGTCCCCGCGCCGGAAGGTGAGTTGGTTGTGTTCGAGGCGTTTTTCGCTGCCGGTCTCCGCCTGCCTGCGCACCGATTTGTTGGGGAGGTTCTGCGCAGATTCAACGTTCAGATGCATCAGCTGACTCCGAATGCCATGGTGGCACTGTCGAAGTATGTCTGGGCGACGACTTCGTACGGCGGACAGCCATCAGTCGAAGTCTTCGCGAAGTACTATTGCCTGCACTGGCAGAAGAGGATGATTGGGGATGAAGTTGCCCAGTTTGGGTCCTGTACATTTACGCCGAAGACCGGCAAGACCACGATGGAGGTAGTGGAGTTGGTTCCCTGCGCCCGCAACAAGTGGGGCAATTGGCAAGACTTTTGGTTCTACGTCGCGGAGGGTACCGTCAAAGACCATCCGGGGCTCCCCGTGTCCGAGATGTGCTCGCATTTCTACTCAGCATACCCGCCTTTTGAAGTGGCGGAGGAGGATGCAGACGAAGGGGCCCTTCAGTGCGCCGCCGGCCTGAGCAGTGGGCGCGATTTGGTTGAGGAATTTATTGCGTACGGGGTATGGCCTTTGGCGCATGGCTGGGCATTGGGCGAATTGTGCCCTCGCCGGATGCCTTCCCATGGTGGGAAGCTGGTGCGAAGTCCTGTCTTCGCGCTGGATTTGCATAGCCGCGATCCGGCCGCCTTTGTGCGTGAGGCGGAGGATGGGGCGGTGCGGATCGTTGGTCGGTACGTGCCGAGGACAGAGGGCCAGCGTAGCTGGGATATCCGTGGGTCGAATGACCGTTTGAACAGGGTTTTTGAAATGAATCGACTACCGTATGGTGGTTATCCCGGCCAGGACGATGTGGATCGTCGCGGGAAGAAACCGGCGGTAGAGTCTGGAGACGACCCCGCGCCGGCGGCCGCCCCGTCCTCGAAGAAGAGGAAACTAGGTACTGCTGTGGGAGGACTTGGGGTTTCCGATGGTTTTGCTATAGAATTGATGAGGACATGCGCGGCCCCGGGTGGAAGGATGTCTTCGCCCGAGCTCCGGGAGTCTTCGGCGCGGATGCTGAGGGTTACCGGGGGTTGGTGGCCTAGGAATGTTCCTATCCCCCGCGCGGCCGGCGAAGACTTTTTTACATCTCGCATGGTTCGTGAGTGGAAAGTGTTTCCTCACGGGCGGAATATTGTTGCTGTTGTGTCGGCAGTGATGGACAAGGATCGCCAAGGAGCTGCACAGAAGCGTCAGGCGGTCGTCAGGCTTCATGAAGCCAGGCCGAAGAGGCAGCGGGGGGCTGCGAAGGCTACTGCCCCCGGTGGAGGCCTGCTGCCGCTGGCGGCGAAGTCGGTCGTCCCTGCATCCAGCGGGGCGCCGGAGGCTGTGGCCGCCGCCGGTGGTTCCAAGACTGCGAAGGCTGCACCGGTTTCCGGCATGGTGCCGGAGGCCGTGAAGGCGGCCCGAGGGTTGCCGCCGCCGGGCAAGCGCGTCGCCGACTTCGCCACCGACATTAGCGTGGAAGACTATCTTGTTGGTAAGTCACTGGCTCGGTTTTTTTAAATTTGTTGATACGTCGCAGGGTCGGACGAAGGCCAACTTGTCGTTGTTCCGCCTGCCGCGGCGACCACGGCAGTTGCCGTAGTGCCAAAGGCGAAGGGTGGTGCTCTTAGTGCTGGCGGCGAGATGCCGGCACTTGCTGCTGTCAGGGACGAGGCGGGCACTGTGTCCCTCCGGCTGAAGGAGGTGAAGGAGGCACTAAGTCAGGTACATTGAGCTAGACTTCGGTTCGTTTTTTTCTGGCTTCGTTGGGGCTGTGGTCTTACGTGTGTTTTGCAGGCGGCTGACTTCGCAGACCGCGCGGCGTCGGGGGCCTTCACGGCGGTTGTGTCTGCCGAAGTCGAGAGGCTTCGGACGCAACATGCCGACGCCGTCTGGGAAAAATCGGTCGCCGACAGTAAGTGCCGCAAGCTGGCGGACAAGGTGGCCGCGCTGGAGGGGGAGAAGACTGACCTCCGGCGCCAACTGGCGGAGGAGAGGAGGGAGGCCAATGAGGCCCTCGCCAAGGCGCAGGCGGAGGCCAATTTGGCACGGGTGGAGGGCGGTCTTGCCAGGGAGCGTGCCGAGCAGTTGGAGGAGCGGCTCCGCACCCTGCAGAGCCGTGTGGAGAGGGCTGAAGCCGCGACACGCACGGAGGCTGAGCGGACTCACAAACAGCTTATGGATTCATACCATGAGCTGGGCGCGCGGACCGTTGAGTTCGAAGTGCTGGACCGAGAGCCCGGACTTCGCTGCCTGGAGTGGGTGCAGGAGGAGTTGCAGGTGCTCCCCACCATCGTGGAGGGGTTTATGTCTTATGCTTCCCTGGTCACCTGCGAGGGGGCGATGAACGCGCTCTCTCGCGAAGGGTGCCGGCACTATGAAGTCTTCGACCAAGCTGATGAAGATTTCGAGTGTGATATCTACAAGGTCGAGGACTCTGTAGTGAAGGAATCCGCTGGAGCCCTCTACGACCGGATGTGGGGCCCCTACGGTCGAGAGGTGGTCAGGGAACGGGCCGAGACGGCGAGGGGTCAGGTAATGTCTGGCTTTTGTTTGGTGTTTGTTGGATGTGGGCTATGTATGGGTTTGCTGAATTTGTGTGCTGTGTCTCAGGCGGCGCGTGGTGAGAGGGTGGATGACTTTGGGGCTTTGAACAGCACGCTGCCTGACCCGGAGTCGAACCCGGCGGAGGCCACCCTGGAGCCGCTCCCGGAGACCGCCGAAGGCGCCCCTGATGCCCCCGCAGCCGCTGCGGCCGGCGAAGGCCCACCCCCAGAGACCGCCAAAGGCGTTCCTGAAGCCCCTGCAGCCGCTGCAGCCGACGAAGGCCCGCCGCCAACTGCTGCGCCGAGGGTTGAAGATCCTGCGACGGTGGCGGCGGAGGCGACGGCGGAGGCTCCCGCGATGGCTGGGTCTTCGCAGGTGGCGTAGTGGGTGTGGGTAGTTAGGGAATTTTGGATATGTTGCTGAATCTTGGTTGCTGCGCTGGTTCAATATTTTGGGCCTGCGCACGCAACCGCCACAACTAATTTTTTGGCGGCTTCGACTGTGGATGATGGTAATAAATTGGATGGGTCTACATCTAAGTTTTCTGATTTTGGCGACTCTGGGAGCTCGGTTGAGTGGACTAAGGAGTCATCGGATGAGGACTTGGACTACTTTGCGGCCTTGGATGTGGCAGAGGCGGAGGCTTCACCGCGCGCTGCTTATGCAGAAGATGTGCCTGGTCCGAGTACTGGGTGTAGGCGGCGAAGGGCGGTTGCGAAGCGTAGAGTGAGTGGGGCGGACGCCGGTCGGCTTCGTGTGAGTAGGGTCGGCCGGCAGGAACTATTGTCCTTGCCGGCCACCATGAGTATAGGTGAGGGGGAATTGCGGAGTCTTTTTGTGGGTGAGGAGCTTAGGATAATGTTATTCAACTATAGGGAGATGGGGATTATTCCGAAGGTTGAGCCGATGTAGAGTGTGATGCCCTCGCTTGTACATGTGCAGTGGCTTGTATGATGAAGTTGTGTACTGTTGGGGGCCTTCGGCTTCCGAAGGTCCTCAAAAACATGATTTAACAATGTTTCTGGAGTATAATGTGTGAACAGGTATCTTCGGACTCGAATCGGTACCACAGTGGGAGAAGCCCAAAGAATACGAAGGTTGACACAGCGCCGAAGCTGTGAGCAGGAAAGCTTCGGCGTGATAGCAGAAAAGGAAACCGACTTAAAGATGAAAAGGCTATTCAGACCTCGGTGGATTACTATAGAATTACTACCAAATGTAAAGGGCATAGGTGTAATTTTACATGGGCTGTGTCCCGTGCCTATAAATAGGTGAATAGTGCCCCGTACTGTTCACGCGGACTTGGCATTTACTTTTGCGTCACGCTTGTACTTTTACCTTCTTTCGAGCCGAAGGTACATTTGTAATTTGATATCATTTCTATTTTTCTATAATAATAAGATAGAAATGAGTTGATAATTATACATAATTGTTTATGTCATCCTTTATATTACATATGATTCTTTCTTCATTATGGTATGTTGTGTTTATGAAGGTATGCCCTTCATAACCTTCGTCTGAAAATCATTATATCCCAAGGGAAATAATGCTTCGAAGGACGAAGGACTTTAACGTTTAACATTTTTTGTGTTGCCTTGTTCTTAACTCATAGCATTTAAGAACAAGTCCCCAACATTGGCGCCCACCTCCGGTGAACTCACTTCCACTCTTTGAGTTTTGAACACCTTCGGCAATCATAAACCTTCGCTATGGTGCCGAAGAAAGCTTCAGCAACTGGGGCTGCAGCTCTGCAACCGCTGGACCCCAATCAGGAGACTCTCTCCCTTCGGGAGGCCCGAAGTCAGAAGAGGAAGGCTGTCAGCCCGACACCGCAAGAGGATGAGCTAGACCAAGAAATCAGAGACATGGAGATGCTTCATCAACAGGTGCAGAGGAAGAAGGAAAAGATGGCCAGGCTAGCTGAACTGCAAAGGTAGATAGACGAAGCCTCTGAAGAAGTTCGTCATCTTACTCAGGATGAGCAGAACCGAAGGCCTCAGCACAAAGACCTTCATCAGGAGGATTTCTTCAACGAAGACGACTGGTATGAGAATTTCCACCATGGAAATTTTGCTTTTGATGATGCTTCTCCTCTGTCCGCTGAGCTGCAGGCTACACCCTGGCCTCCGTCCTACAAGCCGCCCTAGCTTCCCATATTCGACAGCCATTCAGACCCGAAGCAGTTTTTGATGAGCTACGAAGCAACAGTATCTTCGTATGGTGGCAATACTGCAGTCATGGCAAAATCTTTTGTTATGGCTGTCAGGAGTGTTGCTCAAACCTGGTATTCCTCCCTTCGACCAGGAACGATCACTTCATGGCAAAAGCTGAAGGACATGTTGTTAACCAGCTTCCAAGGGTTTCAGACGAAGCTGGTCACTGCTCAAGCACTATTCCAGTGCACCCAGGATCATGAAGAATACCTTCAGGCATATGTCCGGAGGTTCTTGCGTTTGAGGGCACAGGCGCCAACAGTGCCCAACGAAATTGTCATTGAGGCCATGATCAAGGGACTTCGGCCAGGACCTTCAGCTCAGTACTTTGCTAGGAAGCCTCCTCAAACTTTGGAGAAGCTGCTCCAGAAGATGGACGAGTATATTCGGGCCGACAATGATTTTCGTCAAAGAAGGGAGGAGGCTTTCAGGTTTTCCGAAATGACCAGGGGCTTCAGAGGAAGATTTTATCCGAGGCATGTCAGGTCAATTCACAACTCTACTCAAAATGATGATAAGGGGAGTCAGCAGCAAAGGCCACAGTGCTCCTCACAGGCTTCGGGGCAACAGCAAAGCTCCTTCCGGCCGCCAGCTCCAAGAGGCAGAGGCGCCAGGGGCTTCGGCGGAAGATTTGGAGATCAACCAAGGAGAACATTTTGCTTGTTCTGTGGTGAAAACAAGGGCCATACCACCAGGATGTGCCATGTTACCATCCAGAAGCAAAAGGAGATAGCCAAAGCTGCAGCACAACAGGGTCAGCCGAAGCAGATCATGCACACTGCTTCGTATCATTCGCCTTATATCCCAGAATATGTAGGCAACCACCCTGCAGTTTCTGTTGCTTCGGTGAGTCAACCTCAAGCTTCCTGGCAACAGCCTCCGCCTCCACCAACGCTGCAACAAGGCCAGCAGCCAGAAGGGGGCCAATATGCTCAACACCAAAGGGACTTCAGAGAACAGTCCGAAGCTCGCACAGTCAATAGCACTGTGCCAGAGTCGAAGCACATTTATTGACAAATATCCTACCTTGATAGTAGTCTTTTCCATTCAGTTTTATTTTCTGTGTAATAAAGGACACTTATTAAATCTCATATAATAGTTTCGTTGTCTGCCGCAAGGAAAATATATCTTCTCTACAGGCTTAAGATGTTGAAGCTTAAAGATTTGTGATAGCAAGAAGGACTTTCGAATTATTAAAAATATATTTTAAAAGGCACGGCATGAATTCTTCGAAGCAACAAAAAGTCGTTCCAAGGAACGCAGAGTAAGTTTGCTGAAGTTACAAAAAGCCGTTCCAAAGAGAGCGCAGTGTAAGTTTTCTGCTCAAAAGTCGTTCCAAAGGGAATGCAGAGCTTACAGCGAAAAATAAACGCTGATACTGCCTAAGTAAAAGGCGAAGCGCGAAAAGTCAACGCGAATACCGCCGAAAGTAAAAGGCGAAGAAGCTCCTAAGGGAGGCTTACAGCGAAAAATAAACGCTGATTCCGCTGAAGTAAAAGGCAAAGAAGCTCCTAAGGGAGGCTTACAGCGAAAAGTCAACGCTGATCTAAATAGATTATGTGTTTTATTGCGGGGATGTGCGTGTATCTTCGGAATAAATACCATTTTACATAGCATAACATCATCACATCATTTCGCATAGCATAAGCATCATACATCATGCTGCATATGGCACAAGAAGGGGACACAATATCGATCTTCGGAAGAATGCTTTGAAAAAGGGAAAATCGTGCTAAGTCACAAAGAGATACAATATTGATCTTCGGAGTGTAGCTTCGGAAAATATATTCACGAAGCTTGGATATTCTTCATCAGAACACTATGGATATCGTTGAGATAAATGAAAATTCTTCTTCACGAAGCATGAAAAGAAGGGAAGGTGTTTTTTTCGTCAAAGACTCAAAAACGGTACGTATGTAAAATTTCATGCATCGTAAAGAATTGAACCATAAAAAACAAGTATATTACATACAGAGTTACAAGATATTACACATATTACATTTCAGATGTTTTTACAATAAGCACCTAGTCTTCCCTAAGTACTACTTCCGCAGCTTCGTTCAGGAGTTGATTGACAACTTGATCCATGATAGCTTCAGCCATCTTTTTAATTTCATCGTCTCCTTTCGGGTGAGGGCCCGGAGACGCTTTAGTAGGATCTGAGGGAGGACAGGAAACGGCTACATTGCTATTACAAATTGCGAACGAAGTTTAAAATCAAAAATTACAACACAATAAAAACCATTAGTTAATACCTATTTGCCCTTCGGGCTCTGCGCTTTTTTCAATAGCCTCTGCTACTTTTCTAGCGTCATGGATGCCTTTTTCGCTTTTTTGGATAATTTCTCGGGCCATTTCTCGACCACCATTGTCCCAGATATCGGTGAAAAATTTTCCACCAGCCATACTAGCTTCGGCTGAAGGATCTTGTGCATCTTCGAAGGACAAGGTAGCTTCGGATTGCGCTAAAATCTTTATATGTTCGCAGCCCTTTCTCTCCAAAATGGTGGCAATCCCCCTGGCACCCGAAAAAGCGCATATGTCTCCGCGGCAATTTAAAATTTCTTCAAAGGCCTCAGCTTCGTGATTAATCCATTCGATGGCACCTTCGCGGTTGCCTCTTGTAAAGTTTTCTTCGCTCGAGAATGCGCCAACGCTGGCGAAGCTAGCTTTCATTTTCTTAACACACTCCATAGATTTGTCATAGCATCTTTTCTTGGACGAACGAAGCTCTTCGACAGTTCCTTCTAAATGATTTGCCCATTGGTCGCTAAGTTCTCGCTTCGTTTCTTCAAGTATGTGTTCTTCTTTAGCTCGGGCTAACTGCTTCCGAAGATCGTCAATCTCGTGCTTTTGAGCTGCAGCTTGTGCTTTAGAGGCAGCTTCGTCCTCCTTTATTTTATCCACCAATGTAACTAGAATTTTGTCCTTTTCCAAGGCTTTGTTTCTTAGTTTGATAACCTCTGTTCGAAGGTTGTTGAAAGCAATTTCATAGCTCTCGTCTTCGGCATTCTTTTGCGCTCTCAGCGCGTTGCTTAGTATTAAACCCTATATGTAAAACAGTTAGTATAAGAATAAAAGAATAAGATTTCAAATCATAAAGTTTCCAAATGCGCAGATCTGTACCTTCAGGCTATTATACGCAAGGCTGTCCGCAAGATCGTCCTTTGACATCGCGCAGAGGCCAGCCTCCAGCTTCAGAAACCCCATGCTTCGGGCCATTTCCCGGCAGACGAGTAATTCCTTGTTATCCGGGAGGCAGTATAGGAAATCTTCTTCATTTGTACCATTGAACACTAGTGCCCCCTTCGGATATTTCAATTCTTTGGCATAATGATTAGCTTCAAAAACTTCTTCTTCTGATAACTTTTTCCCCGAAGCATGTCGAACAATATAATCAAGGACTTTGGGGGATGCTTCGGGGGCAACAGTACTGATTTCTTCAACAAGAATTGGCTCCGTCATTTTTTCCTCCTCGGTTTCCAAGGATTTTACCTTCGTGGGCTCTGAAGGCCCAGCTTCAGTCTCAGTTTGTTGCTTTGGAGCTTTAGTATCAAAGATTTCAGTTTCCGCTTCGGAAGTTTCAACAGTCTTCTTCGGAGTCGTGCTTGAGGACTTAATTGTCTCCAGTACATCTAGCACATTGACCATTCTTTTTCTCTTCGGGGTCATTGCCGGGCCCTTTTGGTTTTTTATTGTCTCAACACTTGCTGAAGGACTTAAAATTTCCAATATTTTTGTTCCTTCAGTTCTCGGTTTTTCTGCTTTCTCTGCTGAGAGTGCTTCAGCTTTTTCTTCGATCTTCGGCACTAAAGTTGGTTCTTTAATTTCAATGGCCGAAGAGGTTTCACTGGCAAACTCAGGCACTGTAGCTGGTTCAATGTAGCGTGGCCGGTGTGTGAGAACCTTTACCCTTTGTCTCTTCGGCGCTGGCTCGCTGGGAGCGGCTGAAGCAGTTTTCTGTGCAGAAGTTGCGCTTCTTCTTTTTTGGCCCCGCGCTGGATAGTGGTAGTCGGGGTACACGAACCCAATTGCGTCAAACACTCGGTTCAGTCGTTTCTTTTTCCGGCCTCCGAAGGCTGCTGACAATGCAGTATCTTCGGCCTTTGAATAAACCCCAAGTAGTTCATCACTTAAATTTTCAATGCTTTTTAGCCAGTCATCATCTGGCTCAACGAATTTATCTCCGAACTTGAAAGCATACTTCAGCCTAATAAGTCCACCTTCGTTAGCCTCCTTTATGGTCTCTTGCGGCATTTCCCATTTTTCCGCGAGCGGCCATATTCTGAAGGCAATGTGCTCTTGGACCAAATACCTCGTTCCAATAAAAGAGCAAATAACTCCGAAGGCTCTCTGGCATTCTTCGGCAGCTTCATTCATTTCAACCTTCGGCCTCCGTAGGCCGAAGCGTTGCCAAATAGGGCGCATAATTATACCTTTAATATCTTCCCGTGTTTTCAGGTCATTCTTCACATAAAACCATTCTGTCATCCAGTCGTCGGGCCATCTCTTCCGAAAGGTTGGCACGGGACAGCTTGACCCAGACCGAGAGACGAAACTGTAGCAGCCGAAATTATTGTGATATTGCTCCTTACCCCAGGGTTTTGTCTCGTATAACAATTCGTGTATGTTGCAGAAACTTTTCGCATCAGGTTCCAGACCTTGGCTTCTCACGGCCCACACGAAGATATTCATCCTTATGATTGCTTCGGGGGTAAGTTGGTGAAGATAGATTTCAAATATTTTTAGCACCTCTACGACAAAGCTGCTCAGGGGAAATCGTAGTCCAGCTTTCAAAAAGCTTCGGAATACTACAACTTCATTTTCCTCAGGGGTCGGACAAGTCTTCTCTCCTTCGTCGGCCCTCACAACGGACAAGTCCCGGAAATATCTTCCCCTCATGTTGACAAGATGATTTTCTTTGATACTTGATTTGCCGAAAACCGCATGGCTTGGTTGCCATGGGCGATCTTCGGAGTCTTCACCACCACTATCCGCATCATAACTATCGCTGTCATCAGTATCTTCAGATAAACCTTCTAAAATCTCTTTGGTGATCTTTTCTGTATTGGTTTTCGACATTGCTTCAAGAAACCCCCGGTTTTTCTCTTCAGAGAGACTCAGCTTCATCTCGATAGCAGCCTTTTTATCTTCAGACATCTTCGAAAACGCTAAAAACTGTTTTCAAAGTCGAAGCTTAAAAACTTAAAAAGCTAAGCAAGTGTTGGTGCGCAAGAGCTAAAAATCGAGTAAGCAAGAGCAGATGGCAAGAAAGCGTACCAACTGAGCTCGTGGTATGCTCTTATTTATACGCCCAGTGCATTGAAAATTGGAAGACCCCGCTTGTCAGTGAATGTTGCTATTCTAGCAAAGGGAAGGTGTTTTTTGGACCTTCGGCTTAAGGCCTTCGTCCATGTCGCAATCTAAATTTATCACTCTAGCAAATTAATATTGCGAGGGGCTACTGTTGGGGGCCTTCGGCTTCCGAAGGTCCTCAAAAACATGATTTAACAATGTTTCTGGAGTATAATGTGTGAACAGGTATCTTCGGACTCGAATCGGTACCACAGTGGGAGAAGCCCAAAGAATACGAAGGTTGACACAGTGCCGAAGCTGTGAGCAGGAAAGCTTCGGCGTGATAGCAGAAAAGGAAACCGACTTAAAGATGAAAAGGCTATTCAGACCTCGGTGGATTACTATAGAATTACTACCAAATGTAAAGGGCATAGGTGTAATTTTACATGGGCTGTGTCCCGTGCCTATAAATAGGTGAACAGTGCCCCCGTACTGTTCACGCGGACTTGGCATTTACTTTTGCGTCACGCTTGTACTTTTACCTTCTTTCGAGCCGAAGGTACATTTGTAATTTGATATCATTTCTATTTTTCTATAATAATAAGATAGAAATGAGTTGATAATTATACATAATTGTTTATGTCATCCTTTATATTACATATGATTCTTTCTTCATTATGGTATGTTGTGTTTATGAAGGTATGCCCTTCATAACCTTCGTCTGAAAATCATTATATCCCAAGGGAAATAATGCTTTGAAGGACGAAGGACTTTAACGTTTAACATTTTTTGTGTTGCCTTGTTCTTAACTCATAGCATTTAAGAACAAGTCCCCAACATGTACCCTCGCACATTTGGCTATGCTAGCGAAGGCGTTACGTACTTGGTCAGGTGTAATTGTTATTGTGCTAGCCCGGCTGCGCCCGTAGGCGACTTCTGCATAGATAGTCTCCGCGGTAGACTTCGGTTTTTCGCACTTGTTGAGCTAATCCGGCTGCACCCTTAGGCGACTTCTGCACGGTAAGTCTTCGCGGTAGACTTCGATTTTTCGCACTTATTGTGCTAATCCGGCTGCACCCTTAGGCGACTTCTGCACGGTAAGTCTTCGCGGTAGACTTTGATTTTTCGCACTTATTGTGCTAATCCGGCTGCACCCTTAGGCGACTTCTGCACGGTAAGTCTTCGCGGTAGACTTCGAGTTGTCGCACTTATTGTGCTAATCCGGCTGCACCCTTAGGCGACTTCTGCACGGTAAGTCTTCGCGGTAGACTTTGATTTTTCGCACTTGTGGTGCTAATCCGGTTGCACCCTTAGGCGACTTCTGCACGGTAAGTCTTCGCGGTAGACTTTGATTTTTCGCACTTATTGTGCTAATCCGGCTGCACCCTTAGGCGACTTCTGCACGGTGTTGTCGCACGCGAGGGTGGCTAGTGCTGAGCCTCGCGGTGACTGCGTATTGGTCGAATGTCGAAGACCGTCGTCGCGGTCTTTTTTCGACGCATGTTTTTGCGGGGGATTTTTCACTTGTATATTACATGGCTCCGCCTCGTTAAAAACCTCACCCCCCGGGAGGAAAAGAGTGCGGGCCAGAATAAAATTGTTTTTGCGAATTACAAGGGCGAATCAGCCCTGATGAGTCAAACAAAAAATTTGCGGAGGTTGTCGATGTTCCAGGAGTGCTCCAGGTCTTCGCCGCTTGGCGTTGTGAGCCTGTAAGCGCTGGGGGAAGCTTTCGTCTTGACTATGAAGGGGCCCTCCCACCTGGGCTCCAGCTTGCCCCTGGACTCTGTCCGAGCTGTTCGGACGAGTACGAGGTCCCCTTCGCTGAATTCCCTTGGGATGACTGCGTGGTCGCGCCATGCTTTTGTCTGGGCTTGGTATTTGTTTAGAGCCTGTAGGGCAAAGACTCGGTCTCCATCGATGAGATCCTTTGAAGTGGGCTCGTCCACGTCGGGGACGGCTGAAGGAACTGTTCGTGGGGACCCATGTTTTATTTCTTGTGGGGTCATGGCCTCCGATCCGTATAGAAGGCGGAAAGGAGTGAACCCGGTCGCCCTGCACTCAGTCGTGTTTAGTGCCCAGACCGCCTCGGGTAACAAATCGGCCCACTTGCCCTTTTTTCGTCGAGGAGCATTTCTTTGACAGCTGTGAAGATTTTTCCATTGGCGCGTTCCACAACTCCGTTGGACTGCGGGTGATAGACTGAAGCGAAGGCAAGCTTAGTGCCGATGGAGAAGCAAAAATCCTTGAAGTCTTGGCTGTCAAACTGCTTGCCGTTGTCGACTGTTAGTTCGGACGGTACTCCGAAGCGGCAAACAATGTTTTGCCAAAAGAATTTTTGGGCAGTCTTTGATGTTATTGTGGAGACAGCCCTTGCCTCGATCCATTTGGTGAAGTATTCGACAGCGACGAAGGCGAACTTAAGGTTCCCCTGAGCCGTGGGTAGGGGCCCGACGATGTCTAGGCCCCAGCGCTAGAGAGGCCATGTGTGGGCGATCAGCTTTGTAAATTGCAAAGGGCTGCCTGATCGAGGGGAAAACTTTTGACAGGCTTCACAGGACCTTGTGACCCGATTTGTGGCGCAGATCATTGCGGGCCAGTAGAAACCTTGGCGGATCACCTTAGCAGCTAGGGCCCTTGGCCCTGCGTGAGAGCCGCAGGTACCACTGTGGACTTCGCGTAGGATCTCGACACCTTCGGTTTCGGTGACGCATTTGAGCATTGGCTGACTGACCCCCTTCTTGTAGAGTTGGCCCTCAATCAGTGCGAAGTCCTGGCTTCGATGTTTGAGGCGCTTGGCCTCGTTGATGTCGGTTGGGTGATAATACCCCTGTAGGAACAGAGTTATTGGTGCTCGCCAGTCTTCGGTCATGATAAGGTTGACTATGCGGTGGCCCTCGCTGTCATTGGTTATTTGGAGCCCTTCGGGGCTTCGGACGGCTGGTGTGCCGACGACATGGTAGAACACGTCGGAGGACAGGGACTCGCCTCTGGCGGCAGCCTTGGCCAATGCGTCGGCCTCTTCATTCTTGGCCCGGTCCACATGCTGCAAAGTGAATCCCTTGAATTGTCACTCGAGACTTCGGATGGCCGCGAGGTATTGCATGAGTGCGGGGTTCTTTGCTGCATAGTCTTTCTCGACCTGGCCGTCAACTACCTTGGAGTCTATTCTGATGATGCAGGTGGTGACCCCAAGGGCCCTCAGTTTGCGGAGACCGAGGATGACTGCTTCGTATTCTGCTATGTTATTTGTGCATTTGTCGGATTCCAGAGCGAAGCTGAGGCGAACCGCATATCTGTGCTTGACTCCGGTTGGTGAGGTGATGACTGCCGCAGCGCCTGCCCCCGCGTGGCACCATGCGCCGTCGCAATGGATCGTCCAAACCTTCTCTGCGGACGGGTCCGGCTGTGTTATTGGCCCAGTCCAGTCGACGACGAAGTCTGCCAGGACTTGTGACTTGATGGCTGTCCTGGGCTCGAAATTGATGTGGTAGCCGGAGAGTTCGGCCGCCCACTTGGCAATCCTCACCGATGCTTCCGGGTTTCTGAACAATTCGCCGAGTCCCCTGTCTGAGGTGACCCGGACCTTGAATGCTTCAAAATAATGGTGCAATTTGCGCGAAGACATAACGACTGCGTAGGCAATCTTCTCCAGCTCTGTCATGTTACATTTGGACGGCATCAGCACTTCAGAGACGTAATAAATTGGGCACTGCCTGCTCACGCCCTCAACTGTCTGCTCCTGCACCAGTGCCGCGCTGACCGCCTGCGGCGAAGCCGCAACATAGAGCAACAGAGGTAGTGAAGAGTCGGGGCTTATAAGGACTGCCAACTCCGATGTGGCGGAACTGCCCGAATTATTCCAACTTAAGTGCCTAAGCCCCGCCTTAGAGGCTAGACCACACTTAAATGGGAATAACCCGTCAATCCCTCGGATCTAGTCCGACACGGCCACTGACAGGATCAAGTACCACAGTCTCACTCGAAGGTGAGTCACAGAGCAAATACAATAAAGCATAAAACCATACATGTCAGAGTATTAAATTATTACATCACCATCATCATCATCAGAGTTTTGCAAAAGTAACCATCATTGTTCGAAGTGCAGCGGAATAAAACTAACGATAATTAAACAGAGAGATGGGGAAGCCTGTCCCATCACTCCTCATGCTCCTCCTCAGCCGAGGCAGGGTCCCACTCGACAGTCCAACCCGGTGGCAAGGTGGACGGCCAAGTTATCCCAGCAACCATCTCCTCCAGAGAACCTGTAAAAAATTATGCCACAAGCAAGGCTGAGTATACTAATACTCAGCTAGACTTACCCGGTGTGAGGAGTCTACTCCTCTACCTCTAGACATGCAGCTGTTTGGCTGTGGGGTTTGGTTGCCAAAAGCACTAGCTGAGTTTCTACATCAAGATTTTAACTTAGTCAAAGTTAAGTGTGACTCTCTTAAGGCTAAAAGTGGACTATCTACTCATACATGGTAGCAAGCATTGTTAACAATCAACATCTTATCTCAACTCATCATACTTCCACTTATTACTCAATGCAGTACAATGGATCAAGCAGTCTCATTAGCTGCGAGAAGCAGACGATTCGAATCGAGTTTTTATCCTTGCAAGGTAAACCTAAACACACGACATGCAGGGGCACTCCGTCCCCACACACATCAACCGTCCCCATTGATTCCCTGGCAACAGATCAGGGCTCACCGCCTTGGCGTACAATGCCCCACTGACCCCGACCGGCCGTCGTGCAGTGACCGCACTTGTACCCACCATAACCGGAATGGGAGACCTCGTCTCAGGTCGCGTGAGGGGATATGTCTGCGGGCAGGTTCACTCAGGTACTAGGCTTACCGATTTACCATATTTCTCGGTATGTGTTTAGTACGTTCAAACGCTTGACACAGGTATCCGCACGTTAATCCTTATTCCATTTTCCATCTCGTGAACAACCAATCCCCATGGATTGTTATCCACCAATTAGTATCATGACAGTGTGAAAGTGGGTACAATCAATTTCCTGATCTCGCGCGAGTGCTAGAAAAATCACTCGTCTTCTACCGAGATCCTAATTAAATAAAGCAACTACTCGACCTGTCATACTAGTATTCATCTCAAAAGGATTCCTGAGATCATGCAACTAGGGTTTCAAACAATTCCTACACCTAAGTGCACAATCAATCCTACAATCATTAAGTGAAGTAAAATAGCATAAATAACAGGTTATGCATAAAACTGGGGCTTGCCTTCCAAAGCAGTGGCAGGCAGGTCCTCTGGTGCAGGCTCTGGTGCTGGATCTGGGGCTACCTCCTGAGCAGCTCCTTGCTCCGGCACGAGGATGTACTCTCCGTCAGCAAGATTACAGTCTATCAAAATGCAATGAACATGTATGTCATGATTATGCAAGATTTAAGAACATTAAGCTAAAGAAGCTAAGTCAAGAATTAACTTAGGGTTTCCTGGTTCTGTGGGGCTTCTAGTGGTTTACATAGACATAGACTTATTACCTTTTAAGCTTAGGTTTTCTTTTAGGGTAACATTAATTTACATTATTCATTTTCCTTTCCTTAATTTCCATTTAGGGTTTCTAGGGTAGGTTTGAACTACAACAGGGTTTTAATAATTTCCAAAAATTCTGTAAAAATTACAGTGGGTTGCCCTTTGCTATTCTAACTTGTTTTAAGAAGTTGAGGCTTTAAGTACCAAGGCTAGGCTTTAAACAAAAATAACAAAAGTTAGGCAAAATGGGCCACTTTACACTACACCTCTTAGTTGGGAGTAGGTTCTGTCCTAAAGGTTATTTTTGCTGGCATCCAATAGTAGTAATAGGTCTCTGTGCTAAAAATCACAAAAAACTAAGGGGTGGTTATTTTGTTATGATTTTCTTAAGTTTAATGTTAAAAAGGCTCTTTCTACTACATTATTATTTGAAAAATGTCAACAGCAGATTTCATATTTTTCCTAAGTTCTCTTTAATAAAACAATAGTTATCCCAAGGGTGGGGGTGTTTTTACCTTGGGGTTATTTTTGTAGAGTTTTTCTAAGTTTCACTTGTTTTATTAAAACAAAAGAGATCTTACTTATTTTACACTAAAACAGGGTATGATATATTTTTCCAGTGAACTATATTGAATAAATAACCTAACAAAAATAGAGGTACTCTCTGGTTCATTAATTAAATTACATTTTCTATTTTCCCTATCCTTAAGCATATTATAGAATAAGGGGTAAAAATAACTTAAATGGAGTGGACAGAGAGGTTTAACATTTTTATTTGGTTTAGGAGGTATACATAAACTTCTCAAAATTTTTCTAACCCCAGTCAAATAGTGCAACAAATTTTGGCCCTATTATTAAGCTTTTGGTCAAAACTATAATCAAATCAGAGCTTTAAAGTTTTCTACAGTACATAGGGGGTTTTATATTTTTCTTAAGTAGATTACATTATTTAGCATCTGACAAAATTGGTTTGACCAAATTTGGATGATTTAAACAGAAGATATGCATTTTCAAAGTTTCTGTCCAAATTAAAAACAGATTTAATAAAGGTTTTCTGGAAAAACAGTTTACACCGGGGTCCCTGAGTTTAAACTAATTCCACCTTCGCAAGTCTACCCCCACGCCACTATTCCCCTGTGTCTCTGACGTTTCACAAAACCCCCTGACCTTCTCTCCCTCTCACCCGCAGTCCTTCCCCTTATGCAAACAGTAACCGCGGGAAAGAAAAGGGTGGCGCGGCTTACCGGCGGCGAGGGAGGTCCGGCGAAGGGTGGGGTTGGCTCGGGGAGACTCTGGCGGTCACGTCGAGGTACGGCTCGACGTTGGAGGTGGCCGGAATTGCCCGGTCCACGCGCGCAGGCGGGTGTTCTCGCCGGCGGCGAGTGTACCGGCCAAACCACGGCGAACTGGTTCAATCCGAGAGCATGGTGAGCTTCACGGGGTAACGTAGCGACCGTGTGCACAAGGAATCGAAGGATGGTTGAGTGGTTTACCCGGTCCACGTACTCCGGCGGGGTTGAGAGCTCCGGCGAGCGTGGGCTGGCCTCTCCGGCGAAGCAAACTCCGATTCCTTGCTCGAGGAGCCTCACGGAGGTGTGCACAGTCTTCTCCGAGGGCTGGACGGGGTTGGGAATGGCTCTATTGGCCAGTCTATGGTGACAGAGGGGTTGGGCGGCCGCGGACTCGCTGCGCACGGGCAAACGGCGACGAGCTAGACTCCGGTGAGGTTTGAGGGTGCGCGGAAAGGTACAACCGAAGTCTGGGAGGGTTTTATAGGCGCGGGCGCGGGCCATGGCGCTGGCTTGGCTCGGGCGTGGCGCTGGGCATGCGGGGGCGTGCGTGAGCGTGCTCTGGCGCGGACAGAAAGCGTCGAACACGTGGAGGTGTTTTTCTTCCAGTGTTCAAACGTCTCCAGAGATCGCAAACGTGCGAATCTCGCCATGAATCCGGCGCAGGCCTCTTCCTGGCACCTAGGGCTATCTCACATGTGTGAGTTCCAATGGATGATACGCCCTAGATCGGGAGATAGACGGGCGCCAAATCTGGCTTGTCTCACTGCCCACTCAGCGACAAAACTGATGTCAAGAGCTGTCAAACGTCTGAGTCTCGGTCTCAAATTTTTCCAGGGGGTGCCTTAAGTGGTATACCACATTTTTGGTATAGAACTCAAGTGGTTTTGGCGCCATCTTCAAAGTGAACACGGCTGGTCTTTGGATTAGGGCTAAAATGTGACTTAGAGGGAAATAGAGAGCTCTAGCTCTCTCTCCACTTGGAGATTTGAATTGGGGTTTCTCCAAGGGTCTTTTTGCAATATTGCCCCCCCTAATTGATGGTTACAAGGTTAGTTAGGGTTTGGGTAAAAGTTACACATGCTTTGCACACTTGATCACTCTCTCCTCCCCTTACCTAGGGTTTTGGGGAGCTAGGGTTTAGGAGAGGTCTAGGGTTCTTCTCCCCTCTTATCCAAGGTGGTGAGTGAGTAAGGATGAGGGTAATGCTTCTCATGCCATTGGCAACTTTATTAGCATTTGATCTCCAAGTTCTTATGTGGTGCCCTAAGTCTTTACCCTTGTGAACACAGCTTCTAGTGCCAAAGTGGCTCTAGCCAAGGTAACACCTGGGGTGTTACAGCCCTCCCCCCTTAAAGGAATCTCGTCCCGAGATTTTGGTAGAGTCCCTTGGAGGGTGCTTGAAGGTGTGCTGGTGTTGTTTTTCCTTTACACTTAAGTTTCTCTTGTTAACTGCTCTTCGAATGTCATCCTCTTTGCAACTTCAGAAGGAAGCCCTTCTTAAATTAAATCCACAACTTAGACTATCCTCGTTATCTAAGTTTTTCTTATAATTGAATTCAAAGGGCAGGTGGGGGTGGGGTTTTGGGGTTACGTACCGACTCCTTTGGGCAGAAAGTCGGGGAAGCGAGAGCGTAGAAATTCCTCCGTCTCCCATGTAGCTTCTTCTGCTGAATGGTGACTCCACTGAACCTTGTACATTCTGACCGACCTTGCCCGAGTTGATCTCTCCTTTTGATCTAATACCACGACGGGGTACTCTTGGTAGGACAAGTCTGGTTCTATCTCAATGTCTGGTTCCGGTAGCACTTCAGTGGGTAGACGAACGCATTTCCGCAGCTGAGATACATGGAACACATTATGAACTGCTGACATGTGAGGTGGTAATTCCAATTGGTAGGCTACGGGTCCACAGCTTGCCTTGATCTTATAGGGTCCAACGTAGCGAGGAGCTAACTTGCCCTTGATCCCGAATCTCTGGACACCCTTGGTGGGTGATACCTTAAGATAGACATGATCTCCCACCTCAAACTGTAGAGGCTTCCGCCTCTTATCATGATAGCTCCTTTGTCTGGCCTGAGCAGCTTCCAAGTTCTTGGTAATAACCCTGACCTTTGCCTCTGCCTCGAGTACCAAATCTGGCCCAAAAATTTCCCTTTCTCCTACTTGAGACCAATTTAGTGGGGTCCTACACCTTCTCCCATATAATGCCTCAAAAGGTGCCATCTTCAGACTGGACTGATAGCTGTTATTGTAAGAAAACTCCGCCAAAGACAGACACTTGTCCCAATCCTTTCCATAATGTAGTGCACATGCCCGCAACATGTCTTCCAAAATCTGATTCACCCGTTCTGTCTGGCCATCTGTTTGTGGGTGATATGCTGAGCTTCGGATTACTTGGGTCCCAAGTGATTCTTGCAGTTTCTCCCAAAAGCGTGCCACAAACAGGGCTCCTCTGTCAGATATAATGGTCTTTGGAATACCATGCAGTCTTACTATCTTATCAACATAAATTTCAGCATACTTCTCTGTCTTGTGGGTGGTGTGCACTGGCAAGAAATGAGCAGTCTTGGTCAATCTGTCCACGATAACCCAAATAGAATCATGGTGCCTGGAGGTATTGGGTAATCCCACTATGAAGTCCATGCAAATGTCCTCCCATTTCCCAGATGGTATGGGAAGGGGTTGCAAAGGGCCTGCTGCCCTCAAGTGACTGGCTTTAATTCTCTGGCAGGTGTCACATTCAGATACGTACTTGGCAATTTCCCTTTTCATTCTAGTCCACCAATATAGAGATCTGAGATCATGATACATCTTGTTGCTACCAGGGTGCATGGAGAATTTTGAAAGGTGAGCTTCATCCAGTATTTGCTTTCTGAGCTCAGGGTCCTTGGGAACAACCAATCGATCTCCAAACCATAGAATTCCCTTACTGTCCTGTCGGAAACACTGGTATTTCTCTGCCTTTTGCTTGATCATATCCTTGATAACCTGAACACCCTTATCCTCAACCTGTGCCCTGATGATCTGCTCTTGCAACGTGGGCTCCACCGAGATATAGCTTAGGTCACCCGAAGAAACAACTTCCAGGTTCAATCTACCCAACTCATCACACAGGGTGGTAACTCCCACATCCATGCTCATACAATTACACTGGGTCTTTCTGCTCAAGGCATCTGCCACAACATTGGCCTTACCAGGATGGTAATGCACTTCCAAATCATAGTCCTTGATCAACTCTAACCATCTCCTTTGCCTCATGTTCAGATCTGCCTGAGTGAAGATGTATTTGAGACTCTTGTGATCCGTATAGATGTTACAACGAGCTCCCATCAAGTAGTGTCTCCATATTTTAAGAGCATGCACTACAGCTGCCAATTCTAGATCATGTGTAGGGTAATTCTGCTCATGGGGCCTGAGTGCCCTGGAAGCATAAGCAATCACTCTGTTCTCTTGCATCAAGACACATCCCAAACCAGTACCAGAAGCATCACAATAAACTTCAAATGGCTTGGTGTTGTCAGGTTGGGCCAGCACTAGGGCTGTTGTCAAATGCTGCCTCAAGGTATGAAAGGCATCTTCACACTTTTGGCTCCACTCAAATTTGACTCCCTTCTTCAACAGTTCAGTCATTGGTTTGGCAATTCTGGAGAAATCCGGAATAAATTGTCGATAATACCCTGCCAATCCCAGAAAACTCCGAACCTGCTTCACTGTAGTCGGGGGTTTCCAATCCATTACCTCTTGCACCTTCTCAGGATCAACTGATATCCCATCCTGAGAAATTGTATGACCCAAGAATTTGATCTCCTTCAGCCAGAACTCACACTTACTCAACTTAGCGTACAACTGATGATCACGCAGTCTCTGAAGTACAGTATGCAAGTGTTTGGTGTGCTCGGCTTCATTCTTGGAATAAACCAGAATGTCATCAATGAAAACGACCACGAATTTGTCTAGCTCTGGCATGAACACTGAGTTCATCAAATACATAAAATAAGCCGGGGCATTGGTCAGCCCAAAAGACATCACCAGAAACTCATACAGTCCATATCTGGTAGAGAAAGCCGTCTTGGGAATATCGCTGGCACGGATCTTGATCTGATGGTATCCTGAGCGAAGGTCTATCTTGGAGAATACCTTGGCTCCTACTAACTGATCAAACAGAACATCAATGCGGGGCAGTGGGTATTTGTTCTTGATAGTCACCGCATTGAGAGGACGGTTGTAACACCCTGAATTTGGGGGTATAAAATTTCTTTTCTAATATCCACCAAATTCAGGTGTTACTCTCTCAGTTCTTCGCTTTCCTTTCTCTTTTTCCTAAAAATGGAGAATTATTTTGTTTTATATTAGCGTAAACCTAGTGGAATGAGCCCTAGAGGCACTTTGGTTGTTGCATTCATGCCGTTGCATGGTGTTTCTAAGTGCAAAATGTGTTTGAAACATGTTAACATATCTTATAGAAGCGCTCGGTAAATTTTCATATTTTTCGGAATATTTTTCTATTTTCCGGAAACCAAAATCTATTTATTTGAGGACCCTAAAAATGTTTTTAGAAATTCTAACTATGTTTTTTGAGTTCATTAGGTGCCAAAACATTTATAGGAATTTTTCTAGAATTTTTGAAAGCATATATAATATTTTGAGCACAAAATATGGATTTCTAGGCTTTTTCGAATTTTAAAAATGGTAAAATCCGAATTTTAACCGAATTTTTATCTCGTCCAAACCCTAGGTATATATACATGTCTGGCTTCATTTCGTCGAGACCGTTCCAGAACACGAAACATTTTCTCCAAATCTAATCCCTAGCTCCCGGTATTGCTCGCCGAAGTTCGAGGCAGTTCCAACTTCGGCGACAACTCCGGCGAGCAATTACTCCCAATCCATGCATCGTCTGCCGAATCCGAGGGTACCGCTGCGTTCGTCTCGTCGATGGCTTCGTCGCAGCGCGTTTGGTTCGTTGATTGGATCCCCGAATCTCCGGCAATCGATGGATTTCTCCTCGGCTCCGGCGAGGGTCTTCTTCCCCGGTGAGAAACCTCCATTGTTGCACCTAGGGTTTCTTCGTTTCTTCGTTTTCCCGTCCGTGCAGAGCCTCTCCCAC
Source organism: Zea mays (assembly GCF_902167145.1). NCBI lineage: Eukaryota > Viridiplantae > Streptophyta > Magnoliopsida > Poales > Poaceae > Zea > Zea mays. The sequence continues at coordinate 82,575,548 of NC_050105.1, forward strand.
TCTCCCCTCACCTTCCCCTGTGGCGGCGCCCCTTCCCCCTCCGTTTCCCCTCCTCGACGGCGCCCCTTTCTCCCTCCCCGGCGGCGGCGGCGGTGGCCGGCGGTGGCGCCCGCGTCCCGTGCTCCCGCGCCCGCGCGCACCCCTCCCCGGCAGCGTTGGCTGCGCCCCTCGCGCCCCGTGCGGCCGCGCCCACCCCGGCCGGCCCAACCCCGACCTCCCCTGCGCAGCCCCCTCCCCTTCCTCTCCTCTCTCTTCCATGGATGGGAGGAAGAAGATGAAGAGAGGAAGAAGATGGCAATTCTGTAAATTTAGTCCGCGCGAATTACAGTATGGTTTAAAACATTCATAACTTTTGCGTTTTAAACCCGATTCGATCCATTCAAGTTCCGTTAGATTCGTATCAAAATTATCTTAATTTAGATATATTTATCCTAATTTTTGCATATTTTATTTAATTTAGTTAAACGTTTGTTTAACCAGTGGCTACTAGAACGACGTTTCAATTTAAAAACCTAATTTAGGAATTCGATTTGTGCATTTATAAGTAGTTACCAATATGATTAACCTTAACTGAAATGTTATTTATTAATAATTATTTAGTTTAATCACATTGTTTATTTATTAGTTTCGCATGTCGGTCCGCGCGTGCCGCGGTGCTGTTTCGCGCACGTCGTCGCGTGTCGTTCGCGAGTGTCGTGCGTGTTGTTCGCACGCGTTGTCGTGTGCCGTTCGCGTGTGTCGCGCGCCTTGCCGCGTGCCGTTCGCGCGTATCGCGCGTTGTCCGCGTGCTAAGTCGTTTGTGTCCGCGCGTTGCGCACATCGTGTTTACACGTCGTGCGTCGTTAATTCGTCTCGCTTAGAATCGCTCATATTCATTAAGTTACTTGCTTAACTGTCAACTATTAAAATTGTAAGTTAGTCAAAACTAAGTAGTAGTATTAATTTACATTTGATTAATATCAATTAATATAATTATGTTGAATTGGATGTTCTAATTAGTACTTGTTTAACGTAAACATGCTAACCCCTCGACCATAGCTTCGTCTATCATGGTTCCTTTTCTCGCGTAACCGTAGAAGCGCTCTCTATTTTTTATTGCTCGCTTTTATAACATTTTATCTTGTATGGTGTAATGTTCTTATGCATATGTATATGTTTGTTTGCTTGTGCCTGTTCGTCTTCACTTCGCGTTGCGATTAGATCGCGATTCGTTTCTGAGCTTCAAGGAATCGACGGACAAGCTTCGGCGACCAAATGACCTAGCTCTTCGAGTTCTACGAGATTGAAGACCCTGAGCATCTGTTTGGTGAAGGCAAGTGTCCTCTGACCCATTATGTCCTATCTACTTATAATTCACTGTCCCGCATACAATGATCAACCTAAGGATTGACTAGCTTTCTATTTACTTATCCTTGTTTACCCTTTTGGGTTATCATGGTTAGCTTTATGCTATTGCTTTACTTTAATCAATGAACATGATGTGAATATTATGATACGATGATGTTATCCCAATGATGATATTGTGATACTCTAGGGGGCTCGGGCCTTTTCCCTGAGTACCTCTCCGTAAGGACCTGTTCGTGGAGTGACCACCCGGGATAACAGTGCAACCATGAGGGTGAAATGGGATGCCCTTAGCTAATTAATTAGAGGAACTAGAGGTGTAGTTGCTTCGCCGTCGTGCCGTCAATGGGGTCCAGGCACAGTGCTTGCTCTGCCGAGGCTGAGTGCCGAGGTTCTTTCGTTTTGCTTTTGTTAGTCACCCTCCTGCGGGGAGAGGTACTGTGTTTATCAAACTGGAGAAACCTAACGGGCGGCTATGACCTCTAGGGAATCTTTGTAAAAGCTACGTAGTGATACCCTGCCGGACCACCTAGGAAGTGATCAATGGGGAGTCATGATCCCCGGGCAAAACGGGAATCACGGCTCATGGGTAAAGTGTGCGACCTCTGCAGAGGGTAATGAAACTGATATATCAGCCGTGCTCACGGTTAAGAGCAGCCTTGGGATCCTCTTTGATTAGAGATACAGATGGTTCGATATACAATGGTTCTATTTATGGTTTTGGTTCGATGATGATAATGATGTTCCTCGATGAGGAAAGGATTCACGGGTTGGTTATATTATAAAACTTGGCTTCCACTAATAATAAATACCTGACCAACTAAAAGCAACTGCTTTGACCTTAACCCCACATAAAGCTAGTCCACTACAGCCAAACGGGACATTTGCTGAGTACGTTGATGTGTACTCACCCTTGCTTTCACAAAACACCAGGTTGCCTTTGGTGCAATCTATGCTCAGGTAAAGAAGAAGGCGTCGAGGCGGATCTCCAGGAGTTCTAGGACTTCGATGAGTTCGAGGATTAGGCTAGCGACCTCCCCCAGTCAGCTGCCTGTGGTGGGTTTGTTTACGTTGGCTACGTTTCGATTCTGTGTACTTTGATTTATATTATGTAAATGGCTCTAGTCTGTAATATTATTACTTACTCTTTATTGTAATTCGAAGCATTGTGCTATGATGAGTCATTTATGTAATCGATGTGTACGTGAATTTCTGATCCTGGCACGTACATGGTTCGCATTCGGTTTACCTTCTAAAACCGGGTGTGACATAAGTGGTATCAAAGCCGTGCTGACTGTAGGACCGCTGACCTAGAGTAGCATTGGCCGTTTTAAGGACTTATTGATTATTACTTCACCCCGTCCTTGATTCTGCTTCAAAATATTAGTCAGCTTGACTAATTCTATGTTGTTCTCCTATATGCCCCCTTGCCAAAAGTATTTTATTCTAGTATGGTCTATACTTCTCTCAATCTATTAGATCTGATCTCACTCTTATGCTTGCGACATCTTTGTTGATGCCCCCTGACCATGGCCTTTAGTCTTTTGGGACTCTTTCCTCATCCATTATTAAATTGCTACTATTTGACCATCTCTATTCCATTTTGTTATTGACATGCTCGTATCCTTGCATTTTTAATACCCTTATCCCTTAATCTAAAGCACTTACCCTTGTACCTCTACTACCTATTTAAACATTTCAGTTTATATGTCCATGATCTTACTGTCTTTTGAGACCCTTTCCTATTCTATTGATAAGTCGCTATCTTTTTGGCAATTTGTACTTTCTTGGTTTTGGTATGCTCGTACCATTGGAATCTTGCATACTCTTATTTTTATATATGCTTACCTTTATGTCCCAATATCTGTTTGAAATATTTCAGTTAACATGCCCTTGACCACCCTTGTTTCCTAATGATCCATGAGTGATCATTTTATTTTGCGCACCTGTGGTAATCTCGTTGTTTCCTTGTAACCTCCTTCGGTAATGAATTTTTACTTCAACTCTTCTGTCGGAACCTCACTTATCTTATCCTTGATTGTTTTCTCCACCTTGCCATTTGGTGAGTCTTGCCTTGACTCTGTCTATGGATTATGCTTTTCATCATTATCACATTTACCCTTATCACCTCTATATCTTACCTTGATGTTTATCTTATACTGGCCCTTTAAAATCTCCTCTTTTCCATCTCAATCTGAGCATTGTACTTTACCTACTGTTCCCTTGGTCGTATCCTCTTCCTCATCGCTTGTAAATCTTCAACTCCATCCTATGTTGTGTCTCTGTTTAACGTTGCCTTGACCTTTCCCATCTCTCGACCATACCTTGGTGATGACATTATGTCTGTTATCTAAAATCTCCAACTTGTCATCTCATTTCGGGAGTGGTATTCTACTTATCCCGCCTTTTGGTCGTAACCTCATATTTGCCACGCGCCAGCCTAGCCTTAGCTTCATTCTTTGTTGTACTCGTACCCTTGGTTCCCTTAACTTCATTCTTTATTGTACTCGTACCCTTGGTTCCCCTGCACTTTCACCTCTTCCCTTACGCCCTTGTCTATTATCGCCTTTAACCCTTGTAATATATGTATCTTCACCTAAATGCTTACCTTGAAATTATCCTTTAAAAGCCTCCCCTTCCTTTCAACCTAGTTTGAGAGTTGCGAGTTACCCATCTCTCCCTTGATTTCTTTTCACTTCTTGTCGCCTTACAAGTTTTGTGTTAATTCCATCTCTTGCTATGTTTTTATTTGCTATCACCCTCACCTTGTCATCCATCGATCTTGCCTTGATACTCATCTTTATTCACACTCAAAAAAAATCTCCGCTCTTCCACCTCAAGTTGAGAGTGATAGTTTACCTATCGGGCCCTTGGACGTATCCTCTTCTTTTCCACTTGCAGATCTTGTCTGAACTTCATCCTTTGTGGTACTTATATCCTTGGTTCTTATGCACATTTACTTCCTCTCTTACATTCTTGTTCGGTATCACCTTTAGCCCTTGTAATATTCATACCCTTACCTTCATGCTTACTTTGAACCTCCCTTTAAAAGCCTTCTCTTTTCCATCCTTGTTCGAGGATAATGTCTTACCTATTTCGCCATTGACTGCTCCCCCTTCTTTGACGCCTTGCAAGTCTTATCTAAAATACATCCTTTATTGTGTGTTTGTCCATTATCACCTTAACACTTGTCATCCCTCGATTTTTACCTTGATGCTTATCTTGCACCTGCATTTTAAAGCCTCCTCTCCCATTTTATTTCAAGAGTGACGTCTTGCCTATCCCGCTCTTGTTCATTCCCTTTTTCCTCTGTCGCGTTGCAAGTCTTGTCCTAACTCTATCTTTTGGTGTTCTTTTGCCTTTCACCTCCCTTACCTTTGTAATCTCTAGATCTTTCCATGATGTTATCTTATGCCTACCTTTTGAAATATCATCTTTTCCATCTCGATTTGAGAATGGTGTTTTACCTATCCTGACCTTGGTTGCATTCTCTCCCTTGTCGGTTACAATCATTGCTTTAGCTCCATCCTTTATTATGCTCATGCCCCTACCCTCCATGTCTTATTATTCCCCTTGCCTTTTGTTGGCCTTAGAGTAGTTTCCCTTTTCAAGGAAAGACCACCATTTAATTAAAAGGAACGTATAGCAATGAGATGTTTGTTACTATGTGCTCATGATGTTTGTCCTTCTGCTATGACTGATTTGCTTCTTTGGAATGAGTGTTGATGTGTTGTGGCCCTTGGTCTGTAATGGAATCTGTTTACTAGGTGAGTGCCATAGAGTTAAGTAGTTGGGTTCTCCCCCTGCTCTCTCTAATCCGTCTATACTTACCTTTTCTCGCTATTCTTTCCTCTTACACCTGTCCATTTGGCAACCTCAACTCCTCCAAATCAGTCAAGATCAGAGTCGGCAACATCTTCATCAAGTGTGTATCAATGCTCTTGTTAAGGGGGTTAGCCGCTAACCCCAATGAAGACAATGCAATCAACATCAACCAACAAGATCAGAGTGGCCCAGCGAAAGCGTGTGTGGGTCCTAACCCACAGGTCTAAGAGATCCTCAAGAATTGCATCAATCGGTCTCAAGCATCTGATGGTCAAAGCAACCAATCCACAAGTCAAGCCGGTGGAGTCAAAGTTGAGTTAGAAAAAGCTATGAAAGACTAATGAACCAATCTCATTTTCTTGCTAGCCTCTTCTTGAATCTCGAGGACGAGATTCTGTTAAGGGGGTTAGGTTTGTAACACCCTGAATTTGGGGGTATAAAATTTCTTTTCTAATATCCACCAAATTCAGGTGTTACTCTCTCAGTTCTTCGCTTTCCTTTCTCTTTTTCCTAAAAATGGAGAATTATTTTGTTTTATATTAGCGTAAACCTAGTGGAATGAGCCCTAGAGGCACTTTGGTTGTTGCATTCATGCCGTTGCATGGTGTTTCTAAGTGCAAAATGTGTTTGAAACATGTTAACATATCTTATAGAAGCGCTCGGTAAATTTTCATATTTTTCGGAATATTTTTCTATTTTCCGGAAACCAAAATCTATTTATTTGAGGACCCTAAAAATGTTTTTAGAAATTCTAACTATGTTTTTTGAGTTCATTAGGTGCCAAAACATTTATAGGAATTTTTCTAGAATTTTTGAAAGCATATATAATATTTTGAGCACAAAATATGGATTTCTAGGCTTTTTCGAATTTTAAAAATGGTAAAATCCGAATTTTAACCGAATTTTTATCTCGTCCAAACCCTAGGTATATATACATGTCCGGCTTCATCTCGTCGAGACCGTTCCAGAACACGAAACATTTTCTCCAAATCTAATCCCTAGCTCCCGGTATTGCTCGCCGAAGTTCGAGGCGGTTCCAACTCCGGCGACAACTCCGGCGAGCAATTACTCCCAATCCGTGCATCGTCTGCCGAATCCGAGGGTACCGCTGCGTTCGTCTCGTCGAGGGCTTTGTCGCAGCGCGTTCGGTTCGTCGATTGGATCCCCGAATCTCCGGCAATCGATGGATTTCTCCTCGGCTCTGGCGAGGGTCTTCTTCCGCGGTGAGAAACCTCCATTGTTGCACCTAGGGTTTCTTCGTTTCTTCGTTTTCCCGTCCGTGCAGAGCCTCTCCCACTCTCCCCTCACCTTCCCCCGTGGCGGCGCCCCTTCCCCCTCTGTTTCCCCTCCTCGACGGCGCCCCTTTCTCCCTCCCCGGTGGCGGCGGCGGTGGCCGGCGGTGGCGCCCGCGTCCCGTGCTCCCGCGCCCGCGCGCACCCCTCCCCGGCAGCGATGGCTGCGCCCCTCGCGCCCCGTGCGGCCGCGCCCACCCCGGCCGGCCCAACCCCGACCTCCCCTGCGCAGCCCCCTCCCCTTCCTCTCCTCTCTCTTCCATGGATGGGAGGAAGAAGATGAAGAGAGGAAGAAGATGGCAATTCTGTAAATTTAGTCCGCGCGAATTACAGTATGGTTTAAAACATTCATAACTTTTGCGTTTTAAACCCGATTCGATCCATTCAAGTTCCGTTAGATTCGTATTAAAATTATCTTAATTTAGATATATTTATCCTAATTTTTGCATATTTTATTTAATTTAGTTAAACGTTTGTTTAACCAGTGGCTACTAGAACGACGTTTCAATTTAAAAACCTAATTTAGGAATTCGATTTGTGCATTTATAAGTAGTTACCAATATGATTAACCTTAACTGAAATGTTATTTATTAATAATTATTTAGTTTAATCACATTGTTTATTTATTAGTTTCGCATGTCGGTCCGCGCGTGCCGCGGTGCTGTTTCGCGCACGTCGTCGCGTGTCGTTCGCGAGTGTCGTGCGTGTTGTTCGCACGCGTTGTCGTGTGCCGTTCGCGTGTGTCGCGCGCCTTGCCGCGTGCCGTTCGCGCGTATCGCGCGTTGTCCGCGTGCTAAGTCGTTTGTGTCCGCGCGTTGCGCACATCGTGTTTACACGTCGTGCGTCGTTAATTCGTCTCGCTTAGAATCGCTCATATTCATTAAGTTACTTGCTTAACTGTCAACTATTAAAATTGTAAGTTAGTCAAAACTAAGTAGTAGTATTAATTTACATTTGATTAATATCAATTAATATAATTATGTTGAATTGGATGTTCTAATTAGTACTTGTTTAACGTAAACATGCTAACCCCTCGACCATAGCTTCGTCTATCATGGTTCCTTTTCTCGCGTAACCGTAGAAGCGCTCTCTATTTTTTATTGCTCGCTTTTATAACATTTTATCTTGTATGGTGTAATGTTCTTATGCATATGTATATGTTTGTTTGCTTGTGCCTGTTCGTCTTCACTTCGCGTTGCGATTAGATCGCGATTCGTTTCTGAGCTTCAAGGAATCGACGGACAAGCTTCGGCGACCAAATGACCTAGCTCTTCGAGTTCTACGAGATTGAAGACCCTGAGCATCTGTTTGGTGAAGGCAAGTGTCCTCTGACCCATTATGTCCTATCTACTTATAATTCACTGTCCCGCATACAATGATCAACCTAAGGATTGACTAGCTTTCTATTTACTTATCCTTGTTTACCCTTTTGGGTTATCATGGTTAGCTTTATGCTATTGCTTTACTTTAATCAATGAACATGATGTGAATATTATGATACGATGATGTTATCCCAATGATGATATTGTGATACTCTAGGGGGCTCGGGCCTTTTCCCTGAGTACCTCTCCGTAAGGACCTGTTCGTGGAGTGACCACCCGGGATAACAGTGCAACCATGAGGGTGAAATGGGATGCCCTTAGCTAATTAATTAGAGGAACTAGAGGTGTAGTTGCTTCGCCGTCGTGCCGTCAATGGGGTCCAGGCACAGTGCTTGCTCTGCCGAGGCTGAGTGCCGAGGTTCTTTCGTTTTGCTTTTGTTAGTCACCCTCCTGCGGGGAGAGGTACTGTGTTTATCAAACTGGAGAAACCTAACGGGCGGCTATGACCTCTAGGGAATCTTTGTAAAAGCTACGTAGTGATACCCTGCCGGACCACCTAGGAAGTGATCAATGGGGAGTCATGATCCCCGGGCAAAACGGGAATCACGGCTCATGGGTAAAGTGTGCGACCTCTGCAGAGGGTAATGAAACTGATATATCAGCCGTGCTCACGGTTAAGAGCAGCCTTGGGATCCTCTTTGATTAGAGATACAGATGGTTCGATATACAATGGTTCTATTTATGGTTTTGGTTCGATGATGATAATGATGTTCCTCGATGAGGAAAGGATTCACGGGTTGGTTATATTATAAAACTTGGCTTCCACTAATAATAAATACCTGACCAACTAAAAGCAACTGCTTTGACCTTAACCCCACATAAAGCTAGTCCACTACAGCCAAACGGGACATTTGCTGAGTACGTTGATGTGTACTCACCCTTGCTTTCACAAAACACCAGGTTGCCTTTGGTGCAATCTATGCTCAGGTAAAGAAGAAGGCGTCGAGGCGGATCTCCAGGAGTTCTAGGACTTCGATGAGTTCGAGGATTAGGCTAGCGACCTCCCCCAGTCAGCTGCCTGTGGTGGGTTTGTTTACGTTGGCTACGTTTCGATTCTATGTACTTTGATTTATATTATGTAAATGGCTCTAGTCTGTAATATTATTACTTACTCTTTATTGTAATTCGAAGCATTGTGCTATGATGAGTCATTTATGTAATCGATGTGTACGTGAATTTCTGATCCTGGCACGTACATGGTTCGCATTCGGTTTACCTTCTAAAACCGGGTGTGACATAAGTGGTATCAAAGCCGTGCTGACTGTAGGACCGCTGACCTAGAGTAGCATTGGCCGTTTTAAGGACTTATTGATTATTACTTCACCCCGTCCTTGATTCTGCTTCAAAATATTAGTCAGCTTGACTAATTCTATGTTGTTCTCCTATATGCCCCCTTGCCAAAAGTATTTTATTCTAGTATGGTCTATACTTCTCTCAATCTATTAGATCTGATCTCACTCTTATGCTTGCGACATCTTTGTTGATGCCCCCTGACCATGGCCTTTAGTCTTTTGGGACTCTTTCCTCATCCATTATTAAATTGCTACTATTTGACCATCTCTATTCCATTTTGTTATTGACATGCTCGTATCCTTGCATTTTTAATACCCTTATCCCTTAATCTAAAGCACTTACCCTTGTACCTCTACTACCTATTTAAACATTTCAGTTTATATGTCCATGATCTTACTGTCTTTTGAGACCCTTTCCTATTCTATTGATAAGTCGCTATCTTTTTGGCAATTTGTACTTTGGTGAGTGCACCTCAATGGCTCTAGCTGCAATATCCATCACAGCCTGATTTCTGGTCAACCAATCAGTTCCCAATATAATATCCACACTCTCCAAACCCAAAATGAGAAGGTTGGTTTTAATTATCAGACTACCAAAATTTATAGGCACATTTTTGTTAATTTGATAAGTGGCAACCCTGCCTCCTGGGGTTGAAATTGTGATACCTCCATTGGTGTGGTGAAAAGGCAATTGGCACTTGGCACTAAATTTTGCGCTGATAAAACTATGCGATGCACCAGAATCAAATAGAATAATAGCAGGATAATTCAAAACGGTAAAGATACCAGTCATGACGGGTGCTCCCTCTGGAATATCAGCCATGGTGGTGAAGTTCAGCCTGCCCTGCCTCACTTGCACCTTCTGCCTCTTGCCTTGGTTCTGGTTAGCATTCTGCCCCTGCCTCTGTTGGTTCCTGGGGCAATTCTTGGCATAATGCCCCGTGTTGCCACAAGTGAAGCATCTGTTGTCATTTACCTGGCGGTACTGCTGCTGCTGGTTATTCCTCTAAGCTGGAAACTGGTTGCGGTTGGGTGCCTGCTGCTGCTGCTGCTGAGGTCGGATTACCCATCGCCCTTGCTGCTGCTGGGGCCCCCTGCCCTGGGTGTCGGACACAATCCTGAAGCGCTGTGGCTGAACTGAGGGTCCTGCCACAGGGGTCTTCCTCTTCTTCTCTGCCTGCCTAGCTGTAATGCAGTCCTCTTGGGAGATAGCCATGTTGACCAACTCATTATAGCTGTTGGCCCTGACGGTGTTGAGACGATCCCGGAGCTTAGTGCTGAGCCCCCTCCTGAATCTGTCCCTCTTCTTCTCATCTGTATCTGCATGATATCCCGCGTACTGGCACAAGTCATTAAAGGCCTGGGCATACTGCAACACTGTCCTGTTGCCCTGAGTGAGTGCCAAGAACTCATTGAGCTTCCTGTCCATGATCCCGGCTGGTATATGGTGTCCTCTAAAAGCTGCCTTGAACTCCCTCCACTCCACCTCTCGGTCCTCTGGCTGCATAGCAAGAAAATGATCCCACCAAGTCCTTGCGGGTCCGCGAAGCTGCTGGGTGGCGAACCTGACTTTGGTGACCTCTGAGCAAGCCCCATGGAGTAGTGGGAATTTGGATTCCACCACTCGCAGCCACACATCTGCGTCAAGTGGGTCTTCCGCCCTTGTGAACAATGGAGGCTGGGTGCTAAGGAATTCCTGGTATGTAGCCGCCGCAGGGTGACGCTGATGGTCTCCACCACCATAATGCTGAGGTGGTGGCTGACGCTGAGCCAGCTGCCTCAGGATCTCATTCTGCTGAGCCATGAGCTCCCGCAGAGTGGGAGGTGGTGGCGGCGGTGGAGGAACGCGCTTGTTCTGGCCACGACGCTGCCTTCCGGCCATCTGAAAAACCACATTCATACTTAACACCACAGTTCCAAGTTCAAGACTTTATCACGAAGAGAAGTTAAAACAACATGGTAGACTCTGACTTCAACAAGAGGATTTTAAAGAGGCATAAATTCTTCCTTCCAATTTAAACTGATAATAGCATCCATCAAACAAGCTCCCAAGAGAGTTTAGCACGATTACATCAAATTGTTCCAAAATGACTCAACTCTATCTAGCCTAGTACCCCAAGGGTGCAAAAGCTAAGCTAGCTGCGAGGAGTCCGACTATCCACTTCTAAGCCTACCCTGAACACCTAGTGAGCGAACGAAGCAACACTCGACTCGGGGGAAGGTGGTCTTCCCGAGCCAGCAGTGTCCACACTGGAGGCAGGCTCATCTCCTCCCTCAATGTCGACGTCCTCGTTGGCCTCTTGGTCCTGGATCTCCTGGTGATGCATGTCCAGGTGCTCGTTAGCCTCAGCAAGCTGCTGCTGAGTGTTAAGGAGCTGATCCTCCAGAACCTCGATGGTGTTCTCCCTGGTGCCTACCAGCTCCTCCAACTCCTGAATATCCGTGGATAGCTGCTCCACCTGCAAGTCCTTCTCCACCATTTCTTGAGATAAATCAACCACGAGCTCCTCTCTGTTATCCAGCGTGATCTTTGTTGCCTCCAACAGTGCCATCAGATGGGACATTGCCTCACCGCGCATCACTTGCAGACGGTACAGAGCATTCATGCACCGTACTGTCAAGTGCGCAGTCTGACCTGGGTAGATGGCCCAGATGTCCTTGGCATGCTCCACCCGATCCTTCCACATTGGGTCGTCCTCCTTCTCAGCGGGGAACAAGCCAATGGGGTGGGTAGCCAGCTCCAAGGGATGGAATCCGCAGAAGGTAGTCAATCCATGCAGAGCGATCGCCTCGATCGTGTCCTCTGCCCGGTACCCGAAAGACTCGGAGTCCAAGGAGCGCCATCCTAGCTGCAGGGGATGAGGCTCCAAGGTCATCCTCACCCTACAGCGAGGCACTCGGTGCTTCTCGAACTGCTGCACCGCGTACTGAGGGGGTGTCGTGTATCCGGCCCCCTGAAGTACTTCCCACAAAATACGGGGAAAGCCCTCTCGTGCACGTCCGTCAGTGTGGGTCAGTGCATTTCCGTCATCGGAGGATCCGTGGGAAGTCATCTGTGCACGGTTAAGCGTAAGTAAAAGAAAAAGAATTATAAAAGAACAAGGAAAAATAAAACTCAGCCCTTCTTTAGTTAATGAAAAGGCACTGGAGACCTAGTTGGTTATTATCTTGTTTTTAAGTCCTTTACTCAGTTATCTATTTACTTAATCATGAATGCATGCATGCTCGTCCTGAACGACCTCACAATAAGATAAAAAGAAGTAGGGAGGAACTCCCATCCCGAAACAGTGGCCTGTAGGGCCTAGTTACTTAGCCACCTAGCTACCCTTCTATTACCTAAGGCTTCACGACCTAGGTCTATCCTGCGCGTCCTACTTTCTATCCAACCTTGTTTCTATCAAGTTTTATTTAGAAAATTGATGGTATTTACATTTTATTGATTCCTCTGTGGTGGTACAAGCTCCGATACCAGCTGTGGCGGAACTGCCCGAATTATTCCAACTTAAGTGCCTAAGCCCCGCCTTAGAGGCTAGACCACACTTAAATGGGAATAACCCGTCAATCCCTCGGATCTAGTCCGACACGGCCACTGACAGGATCAAGTACCACAGTCTCACTTGAAGGTGAGTCACAGAGCAAATACAATAAAGCATAAAACCATACATGTCAGAGTATTAAATTATTACATCACCATCATCATCATCGGAGTTTTGCAAAAGTAACCATCATTGTTCGAAGTGCAGCGGAATAAAACTAACGATAATTAAACAGAGAGATGGGGAAGCCTGTCCCATCACTCCTCATGCTCCTCCTCAGCCGAGGCAGGGTCCCACTCGACCGTCCAACCCGGTGGCAAGGTGGACGGCCAAGTTATCCCAGCAACCATCTCCTCCAGAGAACCTGTAAAAAATTATGCCACAAGCAAGGCTGAGTATACTAATACTCAGCTAGACTTACCCGGTGTGAGGAGTCTACTCCTCTACCTCTAGACATGCAGCTGTTTGGCTGTGGGGTTTGGTTGCCAAAAGCACTAGCTGAGTTTCTACATCAAGATTTTAACTTAGTCAAAGTTAAGTGTGACTCTCTTAAGGCTAAAAGTGGATTATCTACTCATACATGGTAGCAAGCATTGTTAACAATCAACATCTTATCTCAACTCATCATACTTCCACTTATTACTCAATGCAGTACAATGGATCAAGCAGTCTCATTAGCTGCGAGAAGCAGACGATTCGAATCGAGTTTTTATCCTTGCAAGGTAAACCTAAACACACGACATGCAGGGGCACTCCGTCCCCACACACATCAACCATCCCCATTGATTCCCTGGCAACAGATCAGGGCTCACCGCCTTGGCGTACAATGCCCCACTGACCCCGACTGGCCGTCGTGCAGTGACCGCACTTGTACCCACCATAACCGGAATGGGAGACCTCGTCTCAGGTCGCGTGAGGGGATATGTCTGCGGGCAGGTTCACTCAGGTACTAGGCTTACCGATTTACCATATTTCTCGGTATGTGTTTAGTACGTTCAAACGCTTGACACAGGTATCCGCACGTTAATCCTTATTCCATTTTCCATCTCGTGAACAACCAATCCCCATGGATTGTTATCCACCAATTAGTATCATGACAGTGTGAAAGTGGGTACAATCAATTTCCTGATCTCGCGCGAGTGCTAGAAAAATCACTCGTCTTCTACCGAGATCCTAATTAAATAAAGCAACTACTCGACCTGTCATACTAGTATTCATCTCAAAAGGATTCCTGAGATCATGCAACTAGGGTTTCAAACAATTCCTACACCTAAGTGCATAATCAATCCTACAATCATTAAGTGAAGTAAAATAGCATAAATAACAGGTTATGCATAAAACCGGGGCTTGCCTTCCAAAGCAGTGGCAGGCAGGTCCTCTGGTGCAGGCTCTGGTGCTGGATCTGGGGCTACCTCCTGAGCAGCTCCTTGCTCCGGCACGAGGATGTACTCTCCGTCAGCAAGATTACAGTCTATCGAAATGCAATGAACATGTATGTCATGATTATGCAAGATTTAAGAACATTAAGCTAAAGAAGTTAAGTCAAGAATTAACTTAGGGTTTCCTGGTTCTGTGGGGCTTCTAGTGGTTTACATAGACATAGACTTATTACCTTTTAAGCTTAGGTTTTCTTTTAGGATAACATTAATTTACATTATTCATTTTCCTTTCTTTAATTTCCATTTAGGGTTTCTAGGGTAGGTTTGAACTACAACAGGGTTTTAATAATTTCCAAAAATTCTGTAAAAATTACAGTGGGTTGCCCTTTGCTATTCTAACTTGTTTTAAGAAGTTGAGGCTTTAAGTACCAAGGCTAGGCTTTAAACAAAAATAACAAAAGTTAGGCAAAATGGGCCACTTTACACTACACCTCTTAGTTGGGAGTAGGTTCTGTCCTAAAGGTTATTTTTGCTGGCATCCAATAGTAATAATAGGTCTCTGTGCTAAAAATCACAGAAAACTAAGGGGTGGTTATTTTGTTATGATTTTCTTAAGTTTAATGTTAAAAAGGCTCTTTCTACTACATTATTATTTGAAAAATGTCAACAGCAGATTTCATATTTTTCCTAAGTTCTCTTTAATAAAACAATAGTTATCCCAAGGGTGGGGGTGTTTTTACCTTGGAGTTATTTTTGTAGAGTTTTTCTAAGTTTCACTTGTTTTATTAAAACAAAAGAGATCTTACTTATTTTACACTAAAACAGGGTATGATATATTTTTCCAGTGAACTATATTGAATAAATAACCTAACAAAAATAGAGGTACTCTCTGGTTCATTAATTAAATTACATTTTCTATTTTCCCTATCTTTAAGCATATTATAGAATAAGGGGTAAAACTAACTTAAATGGAGTGGACAGAGAGGTTTAACATTTTTATTTGGTTTAGGAGGTATACATAAACTTCTCAAAATTTTTCTAACCCTAGTCAAATAGTGCAACAAATTTTGGCCCTATTATTAAGCTTTTGGTCAAAACTATAATCAAATCAGAGCTTTAAAGTTTTCTACAGTACATAGGGGGTTTTATATTTTTCTTAAGTAGATTACATTATTTAGCATCTGACAAAATTGGTTTGACCAAATTTGGATGATTTAAACAGAAGATATGCATTTTCAAAGTTTCTGTCCAAATTAAAAACAGATTTAATAAAGGTTTTCTGGAAAAACAGTTTACACCGGGGTCCCTGAGTTTAAACTAATTCCACCTTTGCAAGTCTACCCCCACGCCACTATTCCCCTGTGTCTCTGACGTTTCACAAAACCCCCTGACCTTCTCTCCCTCTCACCCGCAGTCCTTCCCCTTATGCAAACAGTAACCGCGGGAAAGAAAAGGGTGGCGCGGCTTACCGGCGGCGAGGGAGGTCCGGCGAAGGGTGGGGTTGGCTCGGGGAGACTCTGGCGGTCACGTCGAGGTACGGCTCGACGTTGGAGGTGGCCGGAATTGCCCGGTCCACGCGCGCAGGCGGGTGTTCTCACCGGCGGCGAGTGTACCGGCCAAACCACGGCGAACTGGTTCAATCCGAGGGCATGGTGAGCTTCACGGGGTAACGTAGCGACCGTGTGCACAAGGAATCGAAGGATGGTTGAGTGGTTTACCCGGTCCACGTACTCCGGCGGGGTTGAGAGCTCCGGCGAGCGTGGGCTGGCCTCTCCGGCGAAGCAAACTCCGATTCCTTGCTCGGGGAGCCTCACGGAGGTGTGCACAGTCTTCTCCGAGGGCTGGACGGGGTTGGGAATGGCTCTATTGGCCGGTCTATGGTGACAGAGGGGTTGGGCGGCCGCGGACTCGCTGCGCACGGGCAAACGGCGACGAGCTAGACTCCGGTGAGGTTTGAGGGTGCGCGGAAAGGTACAACCGAAGTCTGGGAGGGTTTTATAGGCGCGGGCGCGGGCCATGGCGCTGGCTTGGCTCGGGCGTGGCGCTGGGCATGCGGGGGCGTGCGTGAGCGTGCTCTGGCGCGGGCAGAAAGCGTCGAACACGTGGAGGTGTTTTTCTTCCAGTGTTCAAACGTCTCCAGAGATCGCAAACGTGCGAATCTCGCCATGAATCCGGCGCAGGCCTCTTCCTGGCACCTAGGGCTATCTCACATGTGTGAGTTCCAATGGATGATATGCCCTAGATCGGGAGATAGACAGGCGCCAAATCTGGCTTGTCTCACTGCCCACTCAGCGACAAAACTGATGTCAAGAGCTGTCAAACGTCTGAGTCTCGGTCTCAAATTTTTCCAGGGGGTGCCTTAAGTGGTATACCACATTTTTGGTATAGAACTCAAGTGGTTTTGGCGCCATCTTCAAAGTGAACACGGCTGGTCTTTGGATTAGGGCTAAAATGTGACTTAGAGGGAAATAGAGAGCTCTAGCTCTCTCTCCACTTGGAGATTTGAATTGGGGTTTCTCCAAGGGTCTTTTTGCAATATTGCCCCCCCCCTAATTGATGGTTACAAGGTTAGTTAGGGTTTGGGTAAAAGTTACACATGCTTTGCACACTTGATCACTCTCTCCTCCCCTTACCTAGGGTTTTGGGGAGCTAGGGTTTAGGAGAGGTCTAGGGTTCTTCTCCCCTCTTATCCAAGGTGGTGAGTGAGTAAGGATGAGGGTAATGCTTCTCATGCCATTGGCAACTTTATTAGCATTTGATCTCCAAGTTCTTATGTGGTGCCCTAAGTCTTTACCCTTGTGAACACAGCTTCTAGTGCCAAAGTGGCTCTAGCCAAGGTAACACCTGGGGTGTTACATCCGACAGGTACTGTTTTAATGAGGCGAAGGCCGCTGCCTGCTCTGGTCCCCAAGCGAAGTCTTTTGCGCCACGGAGAGTTTTGAGGAAAGGGAGACTTCGCTCAGCGGATCTGGAGATGAATCTGTTGAGGGCGGCCAATCTCCCCGTCAAGCGCTGGATGTCTCTGGCGGACTGCGGCGGCGTCATGTTTATGATGGCTTGAATTTTGGTTGGGTTGGCCTCGATGCCGCGGTGTGATACCAGGTAGCCCAATATTTTGCCTTGGCGAACGCCGAAGACGCACTTTTCCGGATTTAGGCGGAGTCGTGCGTCTCGCATGTTCGCGAATGTCTCGGCGAGGTCAGTGAGATGGTCCGCCTTGTTCTTGCTGGCGACTACGATGTCGTCCACATATGTGAATATATTTCTGCCAACTTGCCCGTCGAGCACTGTCTTGGTAAGCCTGGAGAAGGTGGACCCGGCGTTCTTGAGTCCCTCCGGCATTCTGATGAAGCAATATGTGCCGAAGGGTGTTATAAAGTTGGTGCTAGCCTTGTCTTCCTCCTTCATGTATATCTGGTGGTAACCGGAGAAGCAGTCGAGGAGTGACATGACTTCGCATCCGGCCGCGCTATCGACTATTTTGTCGATCCACGGCAACGGGAAGTTGTCCTTTGGGCAGGCCTTATTGAGACTGGTGAAGTCGATGCACATTCGCCACTTCCCGCTCTTTTTCTGCACCATCACAATGTTGGAGAGCCACGTGGGGTAAGCCACCGGCTCGATGAATTTGGCTTCTAGGAGGTGGTGCACTTCTGCCTTGGCGGCCTCTGTCTTCTCGTCGGACATCTTGCGAAGCCGCTGCTTTTTCGGCCTCACCGAAGGGTCGATTCCCAAGCTGTGCTCAATTATGGATCGGCTGACCCCGACCAGGTCGAGGGCTGACCAGGCGAATACGTCTTTGTTCTTGGACAGGCAGCAGAGGAGCTTCTCCTCTTCATGCGAAGTGAGGTCTTCGCTGATAGTGACTGTCTGCTTGGGCGTGGCCAGGTCGAGGGGAACAGTTTTGGTCCCGTCGTTGCTCTGCAGCTGTGCCTTGTCGTGCTGTTTATCGGTTCGGCTGGCAGGCGCGGGGACCTCGCGCTGGGCCGTGAGGCAGTGCACGTTTCTCTGACCGGGTACGAAGTCCCGCTCTATGTTGCACGGAGTCTGTTGGTTGCCGTAGACCGTAATAACGCCTAACGGACCTGGTATCTTCATACATAGGTACAGTCCGTGAATAGCTGCTTCGAACTTATTGATGGAGCCCCGGCCCATGATGGCATTGTACGGATATACCATATCCACAATATCAAAGGTCACTTGCTCACTTCGGGCATTGGGTGCTACACCGAAGGAGAGAGGCAGCTCTATTTTGCCGACAGAAAAGGTGCCCTTGCCGCTGAAGCCATACAACGGGTTGTTCGAAGGCTTGAGCAGGCTGTGGCTTATGCCCATGCGATCGAAGGCGTGGAGGAAGATGATGTCCGCCTGACTGCCATTGTCGACTAGGACTTTGTGCAGGTCCCAGCCTGCCACGCTGCAATTGATAACCATGGCGTCGCTGTGGGGGGCGCTGCGCAGGTCGACGTCTCGTGCGTCGAAGGTTAGCGGTATGTGGGACCACTTTGTCTGCACGACTGGGCCAGTGATGGCGACGTGGTTGATGCTGCGGTAGTGGTCCCGCTTCTGCCGCTTTGTGTCGAAGTCAGTGCTGGACCCCCCAGTTATCATGTGAATGACTCCGCGATGCGGCTGATGAAAGGGAAATGTGCCCTTGGGCCATTTCTAAGTATTTTGGTGATTGAGTGCCAACACAAGTGCTTAAATGTGAATCTATGCCCATGGATGAACAAAGTGCAAATCAAGAGCAAAGGTATGTTTCTAAGTCTCAGTACGTTGGTTTTGTGTACTAATAAACTTGTCTAAGTATGAGAAACAGAAAGAAGAAGAGAAGAAAAGAGTTGGCTGTGTATAGCCAAGAGGCTGTTTCGGTCTGGGGCACCGGACTGTCCGGTGGTGCACCGGACAGTGTCCGGTGTGCCAGGTTGCCTCGGGCGAAGTGGCCGCTCTCGGGAATTTGCCGACGGCGTACGACTAAAATTCACCGGACTGTCCGGTGTGCACCGGACTGTCCGGTGAGCCAACGGTCGGCCGGGCCAACGGTCGGCCGCGGAATCTGCGCGCGACACGTGGCCGAGCCAACGGTCGGAAGGGGGCACCGGACTGTCCGGTGTGCGCCGGACTGTCCGGTGCGCCAACGGCTCCCAGATCTGCAACGGTCGGCTGCGCCGTTTAAGGAAAGAAATCGGGCACCGGACAGTGTCCGGTGTGCACCGGACTGTCCGGTGCGCCCGAAGACAGAAGGCAAGATCAGCCTTCCAGAATTGCTCTCAACGGCTCCTAGCTGCCTTGGGGCTATAAAAGGGACCCCTAGGCGCATGGAGGAGCACATGAAACATTCCTACAACATTCCTAAGCACCAAGACATCGATTCCACGCATTTGGTTCATTGTGATAGCATCTAGAGCTCTTGTTGAGTTGTGGACTCATTGAGTTGTGTTGCGAGCTCTTGTTGCGACTTGTGTGCGTGTTGTTGCTCTGATCTTTTGAAGTCTTGTGTGCGTTGCTCATTCCCCCTTTGCTCTGTGTTCTTTGTGAACTTCAATTGTAAGGGCGAGAGGCTCCAAGTTGTGGAGATTCCTCGCAAACGGGATTGAGAAAAAGCAAGCAAAACACCGTGGTATTCAAGTGGGTCTTTGGACCGCTTGAGAGGGGTTGATTGCAACCCTCGTCCGTTGGGACGCCACAACGTGGAGTAGGCAAGCGTTGGTCTTGGCCGAACCACGGGATAAACCACTGTGTCATCTCTGTGATTGATCTCTTGTGGTATTGTGTTTTGTTGAGACTCCTTTCTAGCCACTTGGCATTTATTGTGCTAACACTTAACAAGTTTTTGTGGCTATAAGCTTAAGTTTTACAGGATCACCTATTCACCCCCCCCTCTAGGTGCTCTCAATTGGTATCGGAGCCGTTCTCTTCAAGAAGGGACTAATCGCCCGAAGAGATGGATCCTAAGGGGAAGGGAATCGTGATCAACGACAAGGAGAAGGAGTCCTTCGTCAACGAGCCAAGGGATGACAAGTCCAATGACTCGGGCTCGGGCCACAAGCGCAAAGACGGGAAGAAGAAGAAGACAAGGCGCATCAAGGAGATCGTCTACTACGACGATAGCGATGAGTCTACCTCTTCCCAAAAGGACGACGACAACGACTACAGGAAGACGGTCAATTCGAACTTTTCATTTGATTATTCTCGTATTCCACATAGTTCGAATTCGCATTTGCTTTCCATTCCTCTTGGCAAACCCCCACACTTCGATGGGGAAGACTACGGATTTTGGAGTCACAAAATGCGTAGTCACTTATTCTCTCTCCATCCAAGCATATGGGAGATTGTAGAGAATGGAATGAAATTTGATAGCTCGGATAGCCCTATGCTTATAAATGAACAAATCCATAGAAATGCACAAGCTACTACTGTTCTATTAGCATCTTTGTGCAGGGAAGAGTACAATAAGGTGAGCGGCTTGGACAACGCCAAGCAGATATGGGACACCCTCAAAATCTCTCACGAGGAGAACGACATCACCATGCTCACTAAAATGGAGTTGGTGGAAGGCGAGCTTGGACGATTCGCAATGATAAGGGGAGAAGAGCCAACCCAAACTTACAACAGGTTGAAGACCCTTATCAACAAAATAAGGAGCTACGGAAGCACGCGATGGACGGACCACGACGTCGTCCGCCTAATGCTAAGGTCCTTTACCGTTCTTGATCCTCATTTGGTGAACAATATTCGTGAAAATCCTAGGTACACCAAGATGTCGCCCGAAGAAGTTCTAGGGAAGTTTGTAAGCGGGAGAATGATGATCAAGGAGGCGAGATACGTGGACGACGCATTAAATGGTCCAATCCATGAGCCTCAACCCATTGCTCTCAAGGCAACAAGGAGCAAGGAGGCGCTACCAAGCAAGGTGGCGCAAGTTGAGGCGGTCGGGCTAAATAATGAGGAGATGGCCCTCATCATTAAGCGCTTCAAGACGGCGCTTAAAGGTCGCAAGGGACAGCCAAGCAAGACCAAGACAAAGGAGAAGCGCTCATGCTTCAAATGCGGTAAGCTTGGTCATTTTATTGCTAACTGTCCCGATAATGAAAGTGACCAGGAACAAGGGAGCAAGAGGGAGAAGAAGAAGGCATACAAGAAGGCAAAGGGCGAGGCACATCTAGGCAAGGAGTGGGATTCGGATTGCTCCTCCTCCGACTCCGACAATGAAGGACTCGCCGCCACTGCCTTCAACAAGTCATCCCTCTTCCCCAACGAGCATCACACATGCCTTATGGCAAGGGAGAAGAAGGTGAGTACTCAAGACTCCACTTATGCTTCTTCTAGTGATAATGAGTCTAGTGATGATGATGACATAGATTATTCATGCTTGTTCAAGGGCTTAGATAGATCTAAGATAGATAAAATTAATGAGTTGATTGATGCTTTGAATGATAAGAATAGATTACTAGAAAAACAAGAGGATCTTTTATATGAGGAGCATGATAAATTTGTTAGTGCACAAAATTCTCTTGCTCTAGAAATTAAAAGAAATGAAGTGCTTTCTAGTGAATTATCTTCTTGTCATGAAACCATTGCTACTTTAAAAGGTGTTAATAATGATTTAAATGCTAAACTAGAAGTGGCTAGTAAATCTAACTCTTGTGTAGAACATGTTATGGTTTGCACTAGGTGTAAAGATTTTAATGTTGATGCTTGTAGTGAACACCTAGTTTCAATTTCTAAATTGAATGATGAAGTGGCTAGTCTTAATGCCCAACTTAAGACTAGCAAAAGCGAATTTGATAAATTAAAATTTGCAAGGGATGCCTATACGATTGGTAGACATCCCTCAATTAAGGATGGACTTGGCTACAAAAGGGAAGCCAAGAACTTGACAAGCCATAAGGCTCCCATCTCCGCCAAGGAGAAAGGGAAGGCCCCTATGGCTAGTAGTGTGCAAAAGAACCATGCCTTTATGTACTATGATAGAAGACAACCTAGAAATGCTTATAGGAGTTGTAATGCATATAATGCCTTTGATTCTCATGCCATGTTTGCTTCTAGCTCTTCTTATGTGCATGATAGAAATGTTGGTAGGAGAAATGTTGTTCATAATATGCCTAGAAGAAATGTTGTTAATGTTCCTAGGAAATTAAATGAACCTTCTACAATATATCATGCTTTGAATGCTTCCTTTGCAATTTGTAGAAAGAATAGAAAGGTAATTGCTAGGAAGTTAGGGGCAAAATGCAAGGGTGATAAAACTTGCATTTGGGTCCCTAAGGAAATTGTGACTAACCTAGTAGGACCCAACAAGAGTTGGGTACCTAAGTCCCAAGCCTAAATTTGCCTTACAGGTTTATGCATCCGGGGGTTCAAGCTGGATTATCGACAGCGGATGCACAAACCATATGACGGGGGAGAAGAAGATGTTCACCTCCTACGTCAAGAATAAGGATTCCCAAGATTCAATTATATTCGGTGATGGGAATCAAGGCAAGGTAAAAGGGTTAGGTAAAATTGCAATTTCTAATGAGCACTCCATATCTAATGTGTTTTTAGTAGAGTCTCTTGGATATAATTTGCTATCTGTTAGTCAATTATGCAACATGGGGTATAACTGTCTATTTACAAATGTAGATGTGTATGTCTTTAGAAGAAGTGATGGTTCACTAGCTTTTAAGGGTGTATTAGACGGCAAACTTTATTTAGTTGATTTTGCAAAAGAAGAGGCCGGTCTAGATGCATGCTTAATAGCTAAGACTAGCATGGGCTGGCTGTGGCATCGCCGCTTAGCACATGTGGGGATGAAGAACCTTCACAAGCTTCTAAAGGGAGAACACGTGATAGGTTTAACTAACGTGCAATTCGAAAAAGATAGACCTTGTGCAGCTTGTCAAGCAGGTAAACAAGTGGGAGGAGCACATCACAGCAAGAATGTGATGACCACATCAAGACCCCTGGAGCTGCTGCACATGGACCTCTTCGGACCCGTCGCCTATCTGAGCATAGGAGGAAATAAGTATGGTCTAGTTATTGTTGATGACTTTTCCCGCTTCACTTGGGTGTTCTTTTTGTAGGATAAGTCTGAAACCCAAGGGACCCTCAAGCGCTTCCTCAGGAGAGCTCAAAATGAGTTTGAACTCAAGGTGAAGAAGATAAGGAGCGACAACGGGTCGGAATTCAAGAACCTTCAAGTGGAGGAGTTCCTTGAGGAGGAAGGGATCAAGCACGAGTTCTCCGCTCCCTACACACCACAGCAAAATGGTGTGTAGAGAGGAAGAACAGGATGCTAATCGACATGGCGAGGACTATGCTTGGAGAATTCAAGACCCCCGAGCGTTTTTGGTCGGAAGCCGTGAACACGGCTTGCCACGCCATCAACAGGGTCTACCTTCACCGCCTCCTCAAGAAGACGTCATATGAGCTTCTAACCGGTAACAAACCCAATGTATCGTACTTTCGTGTATTTGGGAGCAAGTGCTACATTCTAGTGAAGAAGGGTAGAAATTCTAAATTTGCTCCCAAAGCAGTAGAAGGGTTTTTGTTAGGTTATGACTCAAATACAAAGGCGTATAGAGTCTTCAACAAATCATCGGGTTTGGTTGAAGTCTCTAGCGACGTTGTATTTGATGAGACTAATGGCTCTCCAAGAGAGCAAGTTGTTGATCTTGATGATGTAGATGAAGAAGACGTTCCAACGGCCGCTATGCGCACCATGGCGATTGGTGATGTGCGACCACAGGAACAATTGGAGCAAGATCAACCTTCTTCCTCAACTATGGTGCAACCCCCAACTCAAGACGATGAACAGGTTCATCAACAGGAGGCGTGTGATCAAGGGGGAGCACAAGATGATCATGTGATGGAGGAAGATGCGCAACCGGCACCTCCAACCCAAGTTCGAGCGATGATCCAAAGGGATCATCCCGTCGACCAAATTCTGGGTGATATTAGCAAGGGAGTAACTAATCGATCTCGATTAGTTAATTTTTGTGAGCATTACTCCTTTGTCTCTTCTATTGAGCCTTTCAGGGTAGAAGAGGCCTTGCTAGATCCGGATTGGGTGTTAGCCATGCAGGAGGAACTCAACAACTTCAAGCGCAATGAAGTTTGGACACTGGTGCCTCGTCCCAAGCAAAATGTTGTGGGAACCAAGTGGGTGTTCCGCAACAAACAGGACGAGCACGGGGTGGTGACGAGGAACAAGGCTCGACTTGTGGCAAAAGGTTATGCCCAAGTCGCAGGTTTGGACTTTGAGGAGACGTTTGCTCCTGTGGCTAGGCTAGAGTCAATTCGCATCTTGCTAGCATATGCCGCTCACCATTCTTTCAGGTTGTACCAAATGGATGTGAAGAGCGCTTTCCTCAATGGGCCGATCAAGGAGGAGGTGTACGTGGAGCAACCCCCTGGCTTCGAAGATGAACGGTACCCCGACCATGTGTGTAAGCTCTCTAAGGCGCTCTATGGACTTAAGCAAGCCCCAAGAGCATGGTATGAATGCCTTAGAGACTTTCTAATTGTTAATGCTTTCAAGGTTGGGAAAGCCGATCCAACTCTTTTTACTAAGACATGTGATGGTGATTTGTTTGTGTGCCAAATTTATGTTGATGACATAATATTTGGTTCTACTAACCAAAAGTCTTGTGAAGAGTTTAGCAGGGTGATGACGCAGAAATTCGAGATGTCGATGATGGGCGAGTTGAACTACTTCCTTGGGTTCCAAGTGAAGCAACTCAAAGACGGCACCTTCATCTCCCAAACGAAGTACACGCAAGATCTGCTAAAGCGGTTTGGGATGAAGGACGCCAAGCCCGCAAAGACTCCGATGGGGACCGACGGACACACCGACCTCAACAAAGGAGGTAAGTCCGTTGATCAAAAAGCATACCGGTCAATGATAGGGTCTTTACTTTATTTATGTGCTAGTAGACCGGATATTATGCTTAGCGTATGCATGTGTGCTAGATTTCAATCCGATCCTAAGGAGTGTCACTTAGTGGCGGTGAAGCGAATTCTAAGATATTTGGTTGCTACGCCTTGCTTCGGGCTCTGGTATCCAAAAGGGTCTACCTTTGACTTGGTTGGATACTCAGATTCCGACTATGCTGGATGTAAGGTCGATAGGAAGAGTACATCAGGGACGTGCCAATTCTTAGGAAGGTCCCTGGTATCGTGGAACTCTAAGAAACAAACCTCCGTTGCCCTATCCACCGCTGAGGCCGAGTATGTTGCCGCAGGACAGTGTTGCGCGCAACTACTTTGGATGAGGCAAACCCTCCGGGACTTTGGCTACAATCTGAGCAAAGTCCCACTCCTATGTGATAATGAGAGTGCTATCCGCATGGCGGAAAATCCTGTTGAACACAGCCGCACAAAGCACATAGACATCCGGCATCACTTTTTGAGAGACCACCAGCAAAAGGGAGATATCGAAGTGTTTCATGTTAGCACCGAGAACCAGCTAGCCGATATCTTTACCAAGCCTCTAGATGAGAAGACCTTTTGCAGGTTGCGTAGTGAGCTAAATGTCTTAGATTCGCGGAACCTGGATTGATTTGTAGCATACATGTGTTTATGCCTTTGATCATATTCCTTATGCATTTTGTTGCTTAATAATGGTGCTCAAGTTGTACACACACTCCCTGGACCTCACAAGTCCGTTGCAAAGTGATGCACAGTTTTAGGGGGAGACGTGTTGCAACTTGACCCTTTGAGACTAACCATTTGGTTGAGTTTGATTGTTTTAGTCTCAAAGAAGGTTTGAAAGGGTAAGGTGGACTTGGACCGTGAAAGACTTCCACTGCACTCCGATGAAAAGAGTAATTTCTCCAAGTTCATTTTTTAACTCTTATTGCCTATTTGCCCTTAGTTGAAGATTTTGGTGAGGCAATGGGGTTAAGGGGCCAAGATTGATCCCGTTTTGGTGCTTGATGCCAAAGGGGGAGAAAATAAAGGCCAAAGCGATAAATGGATCAGCTACCACTTGAGAGATTTTGAAAATAGTAGAATAGAGTTTTTTGTTTTGTCAAAACTCTTGCATTGTCTCTTTTGTCAAAAGTTGGCCTCTTGTGGGGAGAAATGTTGATTACGGGAAAAAGGGGGAGTTTTTGGAATCTTGAATCAATTTTCTTTGGAAAACCTCTCTTTATGTCTCTACAAGTGGATTTGACTTAGAGATAGGATTTTGAGTTTGATTCGCAAAAACAAACCAAGTGGTGGCAAAGGATGATCCATATATGCCAAATTGAATCAAAATAAATTTGAGTTTTTATTTGAAGTGATATTGCACTTGTTCGAGTTGCTTTATGTTGTGTTGGCATAAATCACCAAAAAGGGGGAGATTGAAAGGGAAATGTGCCCTTGGGCCATTTCTAAGTATTTTGGTGATTGAGTGCCAACACAAGTGCTTAAATGTGAATCTATGCCCATGGATGAACAAAGTGCAAATCAAGAGCAAAGGTATGTTTCTAAGTCTCAGTACGTTGGTTTTGTGTACTAATAAACTTGTCTAAGTATGAGAAACAGAAAGAAGAAGAGAAGAAAAGAGTTGGCTGTGTATAGCCAAGAGGCTGTTTCGGTCTGGGGCACCGGACTGTCCGGTGGTGCACCGGACAGTGTCCGGTGTGCCAGGTTGCCTCGGGCGAAGTGGCCACTCTCGGGAATTTGCCGACGGCGTACGGCTAAAATTCACCGGACTGTCCGGTGAGCCAACGGTCGGCCGGGCCAACGGTCGGCTGCGGAATCTGCGCGCGACACGTGGCCGAGCCAACGGTCGGAAGGGGGCACCGGACTGTCCGGTGTGCGCCGGACTGTCCGGTGCGCCAACGGCTCCCAGATCTGCAACGGTCGGCTGCGCCGTTTAAGGAAAGAAATCGGGCACCGGACAGTGTCCGGTGTGCACCGGACTGTCCGGTGCGCCCGAAGACAGAAGGCAAGATCAGCCTTCCAGAATTGCTCTCAACGGCTCCTAGCTGCCTTGGGGCTATAAAAGGGACCCCTAGGCGCATGGAGGAGCACATGAAACATTCCTACAACATTCCTAAGCACCAAGACATCGATTCCACGCATTTGGTTCATTGTGATAGCATCTAGAGCTCTTGTTGAGTTGTGGACTCATTGAGTTGTGTTGCGAGCTCTTGTTGCGACTTGTGTGCGTGTTGTTGCTCTGATCTTTTGAAGTCTTGTGTGCGTTGCTCATTCCCCCTTTGCTCTGTGTTCTTTGTGAACTTCAATTGTAAGGGCGAGAGGCTCCAAGTTGTGGAGATTCCTCGCAAACGGGATTGAGAAAAAGCAAGCAAAACACCGTGGTATTCAAGTGGGTCTTTGGACCGCTTGAGAGGGGTTGATTGCAACCCTCGTCCGTTGGGACGCCACAACGTGGAGTAGGCAAGCGTTGGTCTTGGCCGAACCACGGGATAAACCACTGTGTCATCTCTGTGATTGATCTCTTGTGGTATTGTGTTTTGTTGAGACTCCTTTCTAGCCACTTGGCATTTATTGTGCTAACACTTAACAAGTTTTTGTGGCTATAAGCTTAAGTTTTACAGGATCACCTATTCACCCCCCCCCTCTAGGTGCTCTCAGCTGATCAGCGAAGTCTTCCTGCTTTGGGGCGTGGGGGATGTTTTGATGTTGCTGGTGTGGTGGTGGGGGTGGGGGAGGTACGATTTGTACTTCCTGATGGTGTTGGTAAGCGTGGTGCGGTGGATGCGGGGCGGGAGCGTGGATATATGGTGGAGGGGTTGCTGGTAAGTGTGCGCGACAACTCTGGGGTTGTCGGCTGGCTGCGCCCGTGCCATCCTGTCTTTGGTGGCCTTCATTTCTGGGCAGTCTTTGGTTTGGTGGGCGCAGTCTTCGCCATGGAAGAGGCAGTAGAATCGGCGCGGCGGCTGCGCACGCCCCCGACCCCTACCGCGAGTTCCATTTCCGCGGCCCTGGGGGGGATATTCCTGGCGACGAGGGGCGTCAGCAGCGGGGTGCTGGTTGGCGATGTTGTGCACTTGCTGTTGATTGCGGCCGTCTCGACCGGAGTCTTGCTGCGGAGTCCTCGTCCACGTGCGGCTGGACTGCGGAGCATCTTTGGGCTTCATTTGGGACTCAACCTTGCGCTGGTGGAGCTCTTCGGATTTGGCGTATTTTTCAAATAGCTGATATAATTCCTGGAGGTTCTTGGGCGGATCTCTGATGCAGTGACTATAGAGGACGCCGGCGCGAAGGCCACTGATAGCGTAGTGGATAGCGATCTGGTCATCGACTGAGGGTAGCTGTGACTTGAGTGTTAAAAATTTGCGGTAATACTCCCGCAGAGTCTCCTTTTCCAGCTGCTTGCAGAGCGAGAGTTCGGCCAAGGCGTCGGTGTCTGGGCGATACCCTTGGAAGTTGAGCAGGAACTTGTCCCGGAGGCTTCTCCAGGAATCAATGGACAGCGGAGGCAACCTGGTGAACCAGGTGAGAGCTGGGCCTTCGAGGGCGATGATGAAAGACTTGGCCATTGTGGCGTCGTCCCCTCCGGAAGATGCAACAGCGACCTGATAACTCATTATGTATTGTGTTGGGTCGGTGCTGCCGTTGTACTTGGGATATGTCCCTGCCCGGAAGTTAGCGGGCCAAGGCATCACTTGCAGGTGTGGCGCCAGGGGACTTCGCTCGTCGAGGTAGTTGACCCCTTGGAATGGCGTGGCGTGCGGGAAGGTGTGGTCGCGCTGGGGGAAACGCAGGTCTTCTGGCTGTGCGCGCTGTTGCAGGGGTGGCCCATGCTGCAGGCCGAGGTGTCCCTCGCGCGTGTCTTCCAGTTGTGCGCGCTGCTGCAGGGGTGGCCCATGCTGCAGGCCGAGGTGTCCCTCGCGCGTGTCTTCCAGTTGTGCGCGCTGCTGCAGGGGTGGCCCGTGTTGTAGGCCAAGGTGTCCCTCGCGCTGCATCAGCGCAATCTCCCACTCGAGGTCCTGGGCCTTCTGCTCTTCGTCGCGTATCATTTGCCGCACTTTGGCTAGTGCGGACACGCGCTGGCGCTTGGCCTCCAGTATCTCTTTTTGCCTCTGAAGATTGCGGTTCTTGAGACGCAGGGCGCGCAGCTGTAGCTGTTCTTCTGCTGACACGCCGAGGACTTCACCGTCCTCGGTGAGGTCCGCGCCCTCCAGTGGGGTGAAGCCTGGGAGTGGTTGCGATTGTCCTTCAGGGCCGCAGGTGCGGAGAGTGTCGTCTTCGCAGGTGCGGAGAACGTCGTCTTCAGTGGCTTCTTGGTGGGTGGATTGGGTGAGGGCGAGGGCCTTGCCCTTTCTTGCGGCAAGTAGTGTTGCCTTCGCAGCCTCGTCAGCCTTCGAGTTAGCTTTCTTGGGTGCCATCGCGGGTGGTTTTTTCGTAGCACGAACGGTGGGCGCCAAATGTTGGAACTTGCTCTCAGTTGCAAGGGGATCCAACGGGGGTGAACAGTGACGTTAACAGGGTTCTCGCGCAAGATGGCAATAGCTCTATTCATCTAGCCTCTCAAGGGCACTGTGCGGGGGTATTTATAGCTATCCGAGTGCCCAGCGTCTTGTGTTAAGGACGCATGTGCCCTCAGACACCTAGGTTATCCCCAGAATATTCCCATAAAGCGGGGTTACAGACTGTAATTACAGAGGCGCCTTTACAAATTAGGCACGTAACACGCAGTGGCCACGCAGGGCCTGTTACAATGGGCCGGATCACAAGTGGGCCTCCATGCTGGACGAAGCCGCACGGTGGGATGACCTCGATGTAGGCCTTCGCTCGATGTCGAATGGAGCGAAGGGTGTCCTCGCCCGTTGTCTTGTCTCCGTTGGACCGGCGACCACGGCGAAGGCCTCGAGCGAAGGGTGGCATCTTCGCCTTCGCCCCAACAATCCGTCAGCGGCTACCATGGATGCTCCTTTCTCGTCGGCCGCCATGCCCGCCGGCGGGTCTGGTTCCCATCAACATACATCTGCTGGGAATGTCACTGGTGATCCGTCAGCGGCTACCGCAGCCCCATCAGCGTCGACGCCAAGCCCACCATCGGCGGCGGCCGAGGAGGTTCCTGTTGCGTTTG
This sequence comes from Zea mays, assembly GCF_902167145.1. Classification (NCBI taxonomy): domain Eukaryota; kingdom Viridiplantae; phylum Streptophyta; class Magnoliopsida; order Poales; family Poaceae; genus Zea; species Zea mays. Next base: position 82,605,631 of record NC_050105.1, read on the forward strand.
CCCCCACCATGCAGGATGACGCTGGCGCTGAGGTGGCGCCATCGGACCCCTAGGATCCGCCTGTCACCATCAAGGCAACGCCTTCGGGTTCCCAAGTTCCAGCTGGGGGTCCAGAAGTGGCAGCGTCACCAACAGCTATTGCAGACCCAACAGCGGCGATACCGTCGGATGCACCGTCGGTGGTAGGCGTGGGGGGCGCGTATGGCTCTGTCCCTCCGCCAACTCCGGAGGGTCCGGAGGTTATTCTTGGGCGCCCACTCCGGTCTGGTGTCGAGCCTGGAGCGACACTGACTCCCCTCCCTCAGGTGCTGACTTGCGCTCACCAGGCCCTCCAAGAAACCGAGGCGGCTATCCGGCGAGAGTGGGAGGCGCTCGAAACCGAGCACCAGCGCCTTGGCGACTGGTGTTCCCAACTGGAGAGGCGCACTAAGGAGGCGTCCTTCCAATTCGCATCGGAGCGGGCCGAGCTTGAGCAGGAGCGTGAGGACTTCAAGGAGGAGATCCGGAAGGTGTCTGACCGAGAGGAGGAGGTGACCCGGAAGGAGAGAAGCTTGGTCAAGAAGAAAGAACACCTAGACCAAAAGGAGGAGGCCGTCACAGCGCTCCATGATAAGCTGAAAGCTTATAATGCAGTGCTAGAGAAACAGTGAGACAAGCAGGCTGCGGCTAAGACAAAGCTCCAGAAGCTGCAGCAGGAGCTTGCCGACAAGGCCAGTGACATCGCTCGCGCTGAGGGAAACCTCAAGGCGAGGGAAGCTTCCCTGGTGAAATGAACAACTGACCTCACTTGGCAGGAGGAAGACCTCGCCTTCAGGGAGGAGATGTGGGCAAGGCGGAACAAGCTGTTGGATGATCTTGAGCTCGAGGCAGAGGAGAAAGGGAAGCATCTGGAGGGGAAAGTGCGGACACTGGAGGAGCAGTTCCAGGCAGCGCAGGCGACGCAGATGGCCCCGAGCTCCTAGGCGGTGGAGGTGATGAGGAAGACACTTGACGACCTCCGGGCAGAGCAACGCGTCAGAGCTCAGTGCATCGCGGCCTGGGCTGGCGAGGCAAGCACGACGCTAGTGCCATTGGGGATGAGTCCCATCCCGGCATTGGTGCGGCCGGCGTCCATCTCCGACGCGCTCCCGATATTGGATTCCGCTGCTAACCGCCTCCGATGTCTGGATCAGATTCTTGGCGCCTGCTTGGAGGTCGAGGGCAGCAGACTCTGCCAGTCGGCCATCGAGTACATCTTGACATGCTTCTAGAGCCACGACCCGGCTGTCTCCTTAGGGCCAGTTATTGCGGGTCCGGTGGCCAACACTGAAGATGCTGCCTGGGAGAGCGTACATGATGTTGTGGACGCGGTGGTCGGGCGCTTCCAGCGGGATCCTGCTGACGATGAGTAGCCAAGCCTACATGGAGAAAAACGAGGGTTCCGCTGGGGAGCGGGTTGCAATATGTCTTTGATTTTGTAAGATACCCTTTAGGTACTACTTGTCGGTGACATTACAACTTATTTGCATGCCATTTTTTCTCTGTTGTGTGCATTGTTGCCAGCTTCTCTCATGGTACTTGGCCCCCTGGGATATGGCCTCGACATGTCAGGGTCGGATGCCAGGATTCTTAAGGTGGCACTGGTGTCATGACCCCCAAGGGGCAATCCCTATTGGGACCCAACCTGCACACGGCCTAGGCCAGGTATTTTTAGCAGTGCACCCATATGGTCCGCTAGCTGGTAAAAACAACTATGTGGTATTTTTACCAGCTAGGGAGGGAGACTGTCTGGGAGGTGAGATAGTAATAATGGTTGTAAATTCAGAAATAAAACGAACATAAAAACAGCTCTGCGAGTCGAGCCCCTTCCTTATAACTGGATATACACGAGTGTAGGCCAACAGACCGAGTGTATTGAGGGCGGACCTCTCCGACTAGCGCATATAAATGCGCTTCTTAGCTACAGGGAAAGAGACTGAACCCACGATTCTGTTTTTATGGGAAAAACTTACGGAGATGCTCTATATTCCAGGGGTTGGGGAGAGGTACTCCATTATCTGTGGCGAGGCGGACGCACCCAGGGCGGCATATTTCTGTCACCTTGAAGGGTACATCCCAGTTGGGAGAGAGCTTGTGGAGCCCTTCTCAGTTCAGAACTCGCCTTAGAACCAGGTCCTCGACTTCAAACTTCCTACTATGCATGAACCGCTGGTGGTAGCGCCTGAGCGCCTGGTTGTACCGTGCATTTCGGACTGCTGCTCGCCACCTGTGCTCGTCGATGAAGTCCACGTCCTCGCGTCGTAGCTGTTCCTGCGCAGACTCATCGAACGACTGGGCCCACGGGGAGCCCATAATGATTTCCGGGGGAAGGCAGGCTTCGGTCCCGTAGACCAGGAAGAATGGGGTCTCCTCGGTGGCTCGGCTGGGTGTGGTTCGGTTCCCCCATAGTACGGAGGGCAGCTCGCTGACCCAATTTGTGCCATGTTTCTTTAAGCAGTCATAGGTACGCGTCTTGAGTCCCCTTAGGATCTCTGCATTTGCTCTCTCCACTTGTCTGTTGCTCCTGGGGTGGGCCACGGATGCGAAGCAAAGCCGGGTGCCGATGCCTTCACAGTACTCCTGGAAGACCCAGCTTGTAAACTGGGTCCCATTGTCTGTAATGATACGACTTGGGACCCCGAACCTGCAGACGATCGACTTGAGGAAAGCGACAGCAGCGCCCTGGGTGATGTTGACCACAGGGGTGGCTTCCGGCCACTTGGTGAACTTGTCAATGGTGACAAAGAGGTACCGGTACCCGCCGACAGCCCTAGGAAATGGTCCCAGGATATCCACCCCCCATACGGCGAATGGCCAGGAGGGCGAGATCATTTGTAGAGCCTGAGCTGGTGTGTGTATCTGTTTCGCATGGTACTGGCACGCTTCACAGGACTTTACTAGCTCGGCCGCATCCTGGAGGGCAGTTGGCTAATAAAAACCATGCCGGAAGGCCTTACCGACCAGCGTGCGGGATGAAGAATGACTTCCGCACTCCCCTCCATGGATCTCCGTGAGTAACTCACGGCCCTCTTCCTAGGTGATGCACCGCATGAGAATGTCGTTGGCGCCACGACGGTAGAGACCCCCTTCTACCATCGTGTATCGCTTAGCCAACCGCACTATGCACTCAGCGGAGACATGGTCTTCAGGAAGGATATTTTCCTTCAGGTAGTCCCGGATCTCGGAGATCCATGCATCGGGACCGCTCTGAGCTACTGACTGTGGCGCTAAAGGGTCAGCAGAGTCCCCCAGAGCGCACACAGCCTTTGGTGGGTCTTGGGACGCCACCGGGACCGCTGGCTTCGAGGTGCCAGTCTCGCCCCTTCGTCCAGTCCAGCCGGCTGGGCGGTGGGTCTCAGCAGCCGTCTTTCGAAGGCACCCTCGAGCACGGGTGCCCGAGTTGATGCCCTCTAGGAGAGGTCATCTGCCGCTGAGTTGTCGGCTCGGGGAACATGTTGAAGTTCCAGGGTCGTGAAATCCTTCTCCAGCTTCCTCACATGGAGGAGGTAAGCTACGAGTCTAGGCTCGTTGCAGCTACATTCTCCGCAGACCTGCTTGATGATGAGCTGAGAGTCCCCCTTTACGAGGAGTTGGTAGACCCCCAGGGATAGGGTCGCGGATAGGCCAAAGATCAGTGCCTCATACTCTGCCATGTTGTTAGTGGCCTTGAATTCAAGTCGCACCACATACTGCTGTTGGTTTCCGCCTGGGTCGGCGAGGACCACTCCTGCGCCAGCGCTCTGTTGGCAGGTGGACCCGTCGAAGAAAAGCGTCCAGTGGGGTTCGGTGAAGATCGGACCCCTGCGCTCCGCCGGTGTGGGGTCCGGCCCCCCGGGGGTACACAGGGATGGAGTCCACTCTACGATGAAGTCGGCGAGGACCTGCCTTTTGATGGCGTGGCGAGGCTGGAAGTCCAGTTGGAACTCGGCGAGCTCTGCCACCCACTTGGCGATGTTGCTAGTGGCGTTTGGGTTGTAGAGGATGGCCCTTAACAGAAAGAAGGTCATCACCACAACCTTGTGTGCTTGGAAATAATGACACAACTTCCTGGACGCTACCAACACAACGTAGAAGAGTTTATGCGTCTCGAGGTACCTGGCCTTTGCTTCGTGGAGGACCTCACTGACGTAGTAGACCAGCTTCTGAACAGTCTGGGTCTCTGTAGCTGCTCATAGACTTCCAGGTTCTCGCTCTTCTTGTGCCTCTCTTTTGGCGACCAACACCATGCTTATTGCTTCTGCAGCTGCCGCAATGCACAGGTACAACGGTTCCCCTGGCTCTGGAGCAGCCAGGATCGGCAGGGAAGCTAAGTGCTGCTTCAATTCTTTGAAGGCTTGTTCCGCCTCTTCGGACCAGGCAAATGGCCCTGATTTCCGCATGAGCTTGAAGAAAGGCAGCGCCCTCTCATCCAACCTCGAAATGAAGCGGCTAAAGGCTGCTAGCGACCCGGTAAGCTTCTCGATTTCCTTAATATGAGCGGGAGGCCTCATTACCTCAATAGCCTTGATTTTCTCCGGGTTAGCTTCAATGCCCCGGAATGAAACCAGGAACCCCAGCAACTTCCCTGCGGAGACACCGAAGATGCATTTCTCCGGGTCCAGCTTGGTGCGGGTTGCCCGTAGCTTTGCCGAAAACCAGGGTCAGGTCTTCCACTATAGCCGACCCTTCCCTAGTCTTGACCACGATGTCATCGACGTAAATCTCCACCTTATCCCGGATCAGGTCCCCGAAGGTCTTGCTCATCGCCCGAACAAAAGTTGGCAAGGCATTATGCAGACCGTAAGGCATTACAACATAACAGTATAGTCCATCTACTGTCACAAAAGCGGTATGCCTCCTATCCTTCTTAGCCATCCGGATTTGGTGGAAACCAGAGTAAGCGTCCAAGAAGGACAAGAGGTCACACCCCGAAGTAGAGTCCACAATCTGATCTATACGCGGTAGTGGATATGGGTCCTTGGGGCATGCCTTATTCAGGCTGGTGTAGTCGATGCACATCCGAATATTCCCGTTGGCCTTCGGCACGACGACTGGGTTGGCCAGCCACACGTAGTGATGAACCTCTTCAATAAAGCCAGCGTGCAACAGCTTCCGGACCTCTTCTCGGATGAAGTCCTATCGTTCCATGGACTATCTTCGTGGCTTCTGGCTTACCGGCCTAGCGTCCGGGTAAACCTTTAGCTGGTGCTCGATCACCTCCCTGGGGATCCCAGGCATCTGCGACGGCTCCCAAGCGAAGACTTCGGCATTTGCTTGGAGGAAGGCGACGAGCGCGAGTTCCTATTTTTTCCCAGATCCCCTGCGATGCGAGTGGTCTGGGAGGGGTCCGCGCCGACCTGGATGGTCTTCGTGGGTCCACCGTCTGCCCCGGACAGTTGTACTTTCGGTGCCTTGGAGGGTGCCCTGGTACTGGGGCCTCTTCCTCCGTCGTCCGGCCGAGCGATCTTGGCCGCCAGGGTGTGTAGCTTCTCGACGGCTGCTAGCGTGGCGGTGCGGTCTCCCCGCACGGTGAGGATCCCAGCGGGGGACGACATCTTGAGGACCAAGTACCTATAATGGGAAATGGCCATGAACTGGTACAGGATCGGCCTCCCGATAATGGCGTTAAAAGGGAGGTTGACCTCCGCGACGTTGAACTGGACGTTTTCTGTACGGAAGTTCTCTTCCATCCCAAATGTAACCGGGAGCGTTATGCTCCCGAGGGGATATACGGGCTGCGGACCCACCCCGGAGAACGGGCGAGAGGGCCCCAGTCATGACCCCGAGACCTGCAGCTGTCTGAATGCTGCATGGCTGATAACATTGAGGCCGGCCCCTCCGTCGATCAACACGTGATGTAGTCGCATGTTGGCGACAACAGGGCCGGTGATGAGCGGCAGCACGCCGGCCCCCACCATGTTGTCGGGGCAGTCGGATGCCCCAAAGGAGATGGTGGTGCCCCTCCACCGTTCGTGCGGAGCGATTTTGGGGACCCCTGGGACCGCCGAAAGAACTTCCTGACGTAGGGACTTAACACTCCTACGGGAGGTGAGCTCCCAGCTTGCGTCGTACAATACATACAGCTTCTTGCGACGGTCGCCATTGTCGCTGGAGTCAGAATCTCCAGTAAAAACGTCCTTTAGGCACCCCTCGGGCGACTGGTAGTCGAGGTCTTGTCCTTCCGCAGCCGCGGCTTTTCCGTTAGCTCCCCTCTGGCTTGGCCGATGATGGGGCGACGTGTCGTCCTTGAAGGACTACTTGCGCCGCTCGCTGACGCGCCGTGCGAGTTTGATAATCTCACGGCAGTCGGCGGCTCGGTGGCGGCTCTTGGGGTGCACTGGGCACGTGTCACCGCTGTCTCCCTAGGGCCGTGGGCGCTTGTTGCGCTCGCCTTGGCCCCCGGCAGCGGCAGCAGCAACTGAAACAGCGAACCGTGGCTTTTCATGGTTGTGGCTCTTGTTTCTCTTTTTCTTCCTGCGTCCGCCCTGGGTGACGACATCTGAGTCGCCCACCTTGGTAACCTTGACCTATGGTACCGAGTGCCAAGCATGGCCCTCGGCGACTCTGGCGCACTTGTCAGCCAGAGCAAAGAGTGTGGTGACGTCGTCCACATCATGCATGACCAACTTCTCCAGCATCTTCTCATCACGTACCCCCTGGCGGAAAGCAGTGATGATGGATGCATCCGAAATACGGGGGATTGTCCCACGTACCTTGGTGAAGCGGGAAATGAACGCTCGGAGGGTCTCCCCGGATCCCTGTCTCACTGTGTGGAGGTGTGCCTCCACTCCGTGCCACTGGTAAGCACTGGCGAAGTTCGCTACGAACCGCGCACAGAGCTCTTCCCAGGAGTAGATGGATCATGGGGCTTGGTTCATGAGCCAAGTCCGGGCTGGTCCAGACAGGGCTACATGGAAGTAGGTTGCCAATACGGCGGTGTCTCCACCTGCTGCTGTAATGGCAGTAACATAAACCTGCAGGAATTCTGACGGGTTTGTCGTACCGTCATATTTTTTCGGCAGATGTGGCCGAAACTTGGGCGACCACGTTGCTGCGTGGAGGTGGTTCGCTAGGGCAGCGCAGCCTACTCCAGCCAACGGGATGCTGGTCTAGAATCGAGCATCCCCTGGGGCCCGTGGTGCGACCTCAGCGGAATCTTGCCCGAGGCCGCCACAGTGCTCAAGCGTCTTCTCCGAAGAGATACATGCATCTCTGCCCGCACGTCTGTGGTTGAGTTTATCCCGCAGGTCTCCTGGTCCCTCTAGAGGAACTTGCGTGTCTCCTTCTACACGTCTGCGGTTGAGCTCCGTTCGCAGATCTCCAATCGGGGCAGTCCTCACCGAGGGTGTGCGCTCCAAGGCAGATGCTTCGTGCCGGCGCCAGGGCGACTGAGGCCTGGGCCTGATCGAGCCAGTGTGCACCATGTCAAGGAGGTGGTCCATGTCGTCGCGCCACTGCCTCATAGCCCCTGGCGAGGCCGTGGGGCTTGGCAAGTGGCGCAACAACTCTCTGGCCGCGGAGAGTGCCCCGGCGGGGGTATCCCCTGACGGAGTCCGGGACACCCATCCTGGCGTGCGCCGTCGTGCGGGGCGCACGGCTGCAGCACCAGGCGTCGGATGGCCAGAGCCTTGTGGCGTAGAAGATGCAGCCTTTTCCTCCATGGAGAAGCCTTCAGAGGTCTCGCCACGATGCTCGGCGATACCGACCATGGTGTTGAACAGGAAATACAAGCAAAAACCTAATGCCTAGGACCCCTACCTGGCGCGCCAAATGTCGGAGAGTAAATCTCCGGCCGGGTGGCGGAGTGCACCCGCCCTAAATCCTGAGATGAGGAGGGGCTTAGGCATTTTGCTTGATCGTTGGAATGAACGGGAAGCACTCAAGAACACATAAAGATTTAGAGTGGTTCAGGCCGCCGGAGCGTAATACCCTACTCCACTGTGAGATGTATTGCTTGAGAGCTTGTATGAGCTTGCGAGTCTAAGGTGTGACCTAAGATTGTGTGTGTGTAACATCGCATGTCTCCCTTTTATAGCTGAAGGGGGCATGCACAAAGGTACTGGGCCCCGATATGTGGGCCCAGGGACATAGAGAATATAACACTTGGGACTATAAATATTTGCTGCCGGGGCAATCCCCTTGTGTCCTGTCATCCGAGATATGGGTATCTTCGGCGTGCTGGGGAAGCTTCTTGTAGAAGGGATAACACAGTGCACTGCCTAACACGGGTGCACTGTTCGCCAGCAGACCCAGCAGGCGTGCCGCCTGCTGGATGACCTTGACGTCGTCTGCCAACGGATTGGACAGGACGCATTTAATGTTGAGAGGGCTTGTCACCTGTCTGCGCGGTGGCAGGCGGCGCGTCCTCTCTGCAATAAATGCAGAGGTTGCACGGCTGTATGGGCCTTACGTCGGGCTCGGCCCAATGGCTTATGTTATGGGCCACAAGCCATTCGGCAACTGTGGGACTCCGCCTGAGCGGGAAGCATAGGGCAAGGGCTAGACACGTGTCGGCCCCGGACCCCTATTCGTGTCGGGGTCCTCCTGGTCCCGGATCCTTGCCAAGGTCTGGTCCTTGCCCAGAGGGACCTGGGGCTTACCCGAGGGACCCGGCATGCCCTCTTGGGAGCTCCGGACCCGTTCGTACAGGGGTCCGGTGGAGGTCCGGACCTATCAGTGCACCCCGGGGAGTCTTATCTTTCCTTGCCACGTGGTGCTCCTAGCCCTCTTCCATGTGGTGGGGTTGGGTGCTGCTCCCCGTGTGACCTGGAGGTGTCGTACGGGTGCAGCGTCTTCATACTGCAGAAGGGGGTACCCCTGTATCGAGGTACCGACAGGATCCGTGCTAGAAAACCCAGGGAAACTGAGGCTGGTGTATCTTTTGATGATCCAAACGTCGAAGAAGTTGCGAAAAACATATATGCAATGGCAGCTAAGCAGAGCCAAGGATCATGTAAGCCACAAAGGGAGAGAGACATCCTAATGGCTGGTCTCGGTAACCCTGAGCATCCAGGCCGTGTACGAGGAATCTCGTCTAAGGAAGGATGGAAGGAAGGATTCGGACCACAGTGAGAAGGTTTGTACAAGAAACGTGATCGATACAAAGAAGAGTTGTCGGATTATTTTAAGCAGGAGACAAAGAAAGAGTTCAAAGACTTGATGTCTCAAATGCTATCAAATCCTCCACCAGAATTGATGCAGCAGTTGGCAAGTGTGATGTCTGTTTAACAGATGACCACTCCACAGCTGCAAATAATTCCAACAGCTCAATCGCCGGCTTGCACCGATTGTACAACCGTCCCAAGCTCTGTCGCATCAACGGGAAATAAGGTCCGTTATCCAGTTGATGACATAACAAGGCCAGTGACGTGCACACTGGTTATAAGATATGGTATTAACAATAATCACACGAAGAAAGTAGGAACATGCATTGCGATCCCAGGACGTAAGTTTCATGGAAGCGACATACCAGATGATTATCGCAGGGTAGAAGTGACGATGGTCATCCAAGGATCTGAGGACGACATGCTAGACATCCCTGGGCCTGAAGGAATCGAGACACTTGGACAAGCCATCAAAAATTTCATCCTTTGGCCTCGAAGGGATGTCGAATTGGTTGATCCACCGACGCCGTCGTCATCTCATCCCCAACCATCTCCGCCTCCTCAAACTTTAGTACCTTTACATCCATCATCACCTCCACAATCTTCCCATGCTGCTCCTCATCCTCTTTCTAATCCACCGTCTCCACCACAAGCATCAACATTTCGGACACCACCACCTTCTCCACAGCCATCAAGGGATTCACGACAATCAAAGAAATCTAAATTCCCTCTACCAAAATTGGTGTCCACATTTGAGAAAAAGAAGAGTAAAGCTACTACTGTTGGCACAAGATCCCAACTAAGGCAGATTATAAAAATGTGCCTAAATATTATGTGCTGGCCAGACCTCTACTAACTCTTGAGAAACTAAGAAGGTCCTTGCTGGTATTAAAAGGTTGCATGACTGGTACATGCATGCATCATCAGTTGGCATTGACGTCATTAGTGTGCATATACTAGACCTTCAGAAACTCGACGTGCAACTTGTGACTCTGTTTGCACTATAAGTGTCGCTCATATTTCCACATCTATGTGTTATTAATTTTCAATATCTGACACACGCACGTGTGACTTGTAGAATGCAACATGACCAACAAGAGATCTTGTACAGTACCAAGCCCGATGCTAATGCCGGTAAAAGGATTGGGTATCTAAACCTAATACTGATATGTGAGGAAAGCCACACTTTCAGAATCGGCAAAGACAATGAAGAGTTAAAGGGAAAGACGGACGAAGATGTTGAGCATCGCATAAATACTATGAAGAATGATTTTGTAGCAAGATACGCCACCTACATAGCAAATGCAACGCTTAAATTTCAAGACAGGGAAGCTATAATGGCCCCGTACAACTTTAAGTAAGTGTGATTTTGCATAAAAAATAATAATTTCAATACACATGCATCACAAATTAATTTGATTTGTACAGGGACCACTGGATATGCTTCCTCATTTATCCTAAGGTTGGAAAGGTGCTGGTACTCGACTCCTTGAACTATGACCCTTCAACCTATGCAAAATTCCTTAGTATCTTAGAGCAGTAAGTCTTTTCTATGCATGCATGCATACTTATATCGTTGAGAATTTTGAAATAATATGGAGATTCTACTTGAGATCACAGAGCATTTAGGTTCTATAAGTTTAAAGGTGGAAAGTACGACAAGACCAAAAAATCTGTTCCACTAGACATCCATCATCACTGGTCGGTAAGTATGTGAATTTATGAATACATATCATACACAATGCTGCAACTAAATAACCAATCTCTCCTGTTATGTATGTAGTGCCACAAGCAACCACAAGGATCGGTCCTATGTGGGTTCTATGTGTGCGAGTTTATGAGAATGAATGGACGATACATCACAAACCCTAGCAAGGTATTATTAGTAATAGTCATGTTTGTATTTGTAAATTAACGATGCAAATGTGAATAGATGATGTTTATAAGCTTCCTTTACAGGAATTTCAAAAAGGAAATCTGGAGAACTTGACCGAAGCTGCATTGTATGGTATAGTTGAAGACCTATGCACATTCATATTAAAAGAGGTCATTCCAGCTGAAGGGAAATATCACGACGCTTCCAGTACATTAGTTATGCCAGAGTTTAGAATATTAACAGAAGTTAGTAGACTATCTCTTAAACGAGATAGTTACTAGCTAGAGCATAGGTGAAAACTTATATGTTCAGTTTTGATGTATAGAATGTATCGAATTTAATTCAGTTTTGATTGATTGAAAATTTATAGTTGTAAACAGAAAAATATGTGTTGTAAACAATATATTATAAACAGATATGTGTATAAAATTCAGTTTTGATGTATAAAATTCAGTTTTGTTTGAAATGGTAAGCAGACCGCCAGTGCTAATATTATTTCCACTGGCGAGCTGCTAAAGAAAACCACCAATGATAATAACGTTTCCACAGGCGTTTTCTTAAGCAGCCCGCCAGTCAAAAATCAGTTTTGTTTGAAAATTTGAAAAAAGGCAGGAAACTTATACTGGCGGGCAGCTAAAGAAAACCGCCAGTGATTATAATCTTTCCACTGGTGGTGTCTTAAGCAGTCCGCCTGTGAAAATGATACTTCCACATGCGGTTTCTTAAGCAAACCGCCAGTGCTAATGTTATTTACACTGGCGGTTTGCTTAAGAAAACCGTTAGTGATAATAATATCAGCACTGGTGGTTTGCTTAAGAAACCGCATGTGAAAATATTATTAGCACTAGCGGTTTGCTTAAGAAACCGCATGTGGAAACATCATTTTCACAGGCGGGCTGCTTAAGACACCGCCAGTGATAATAATATTTCTACATGTGGTTTCTTAAGCAAATCGACAGTGCTGATGTTATTTACACTGGCGGGCTGCTAAAGAAAACCGAGAGTGATAATGTTATTTACACTGGCGGTTGGCAAACAACGCCTGTGAAAAAGGTCGATTTCTACTGGCCCCTAGCAGTGGCAGCACTAAAAACGCCAGTGCAAATAGCTCTAGGACCGCCACTATATAGCTTCTGTGTACTAGTGATCTTTCCTACATGGATAGAAAATACAGTGAAAACGAGAAGAGCTAGCGACGAGCAAATAAATAGAAGATTTCATGTATTCCAAAAAACTGAGTGTATTATGTGTGGGACCAAGTACTAGTGATTACTAGTGATGAGATAAATTACTATTTTTATTATTCTCTCAGCTCCACATCAACTAGCTATTTAAGACATTCATTGCAGACGCACTAAGCGTGCAACCCATCTCGGTGCATCTCAGCGGTGAAGTTAAAGAAGAAGGCATGCCAAGCCAAATGCCTGAAAGTTCAAACTCTGGAATGGATGAACGGACCGACAAGGGGTATGGATAGTCCTGAAAGTCTGGGTCATGCCCAATGGGCCGGCCCTAGCACAACCCATGAAAAATGGAATAAAGCATGACCCGACACGGCTGATTTAAACTCGGGCTAGCACGGCACGAATCGCGGGCTGGGCCGTGCTTTAAATGCCAGCCTATCGTGCTACAAGGCCCGACACGTCGCTATGGGTCGTGTTCGTGCCGGCCCGGCAAGGAAACAGCACGGCACAGTGGCGCACAGCCGCACATGATTAGGTTTGGTAGACACATATCGACTCACTCAGTCATCGGACTCGTTTCATCTACTGCACATGATTAGGGTTTTCTCCCACTTCTCTCCGCCGACCGCCGCCATCCATTCAGATCTCGCTCTCGATCTCGTCCACATCCATCTCAGCCTCTCAGGGAGCACGCAACATGGAGACACGGTCTGTGAGGCCCCGTTCGGTCGTTCCTGCTCCTGCACTCCGCAACGTCCATGGTCTGCGGGTCTGCAGCTGTCTTCCTGGCTTCCATGGTCACGAGCTGGAGCGCACCTGAGGAGACGCGGTCTGCAGCTGCACTTCCTGGCTTGCTTCCTGCACTCCGCAACGTCCACGGTCTGCGGGTTTTAGCTGTCTTCCTGGCTTCCATGGTCACGAGCTGGAGCGCACCTGAGGAGACGCGGTCTACAGCTGCACTTCCTGTCTTGCTTCCCGCACTCCGCGTCTCCGCCATGGCCCGCGAGGTATTTGCCTACTGACTACTGCTGATTGTCGATGTGCGTTAGCGGCCCGATGCGTCACAGTAAGTGCTTGATCCTTCGATTCTCATCCAACCTCTGTTCCCCACATCGTGCCTCATTGATGATGCAATTAAATGGTGATGCGATTAAACCAGGCAACATCACTATTTATCTACCCCCTCTCAGGCTCTCAGCAGCCTATCTCGACACTAACCAAGCCACCAGTGAGTAGTGACCACTGACCAGCCACCATGGGGAGGAAGAGGGCAGCTGTTAAGAAGTCTTCTGTTAGTAGGAACGATGGTTGTAGCAATCCTTTGGATAGTACTGGTACAGACTCTACTGATAGGGTTCATGTTGAAGCTGAATCTTTGTGGCCAGTGCCTCCTCCTCAGCAGATGTTGGTGGGGATCCAGATGATGTTGATCATGTGCCAGTGCCACTACCCCAAAAATCTAAAGCCTTTGTTTCCAGGGCAGTGTTGGAATCATATAGATAAGCGGAAAATTGTTGAGAATGGTATAAAGAGTTTTATTGCTATATGTTATTATTGTAAAACTGAGTTGAGTGCAGATTCTGCTGGTGGAACTGGACATTTGAATCGTCACTTCAAAGCATGTTTGAAGAAGGTAGGGCAAACTGTTGGTGGAGGTGTGCAAACTCAATTGAACTTCGCTGCCGATGGCACTGTAAGTACATGGGTTTATAACCCACAGGTAGCACGTGAAGAAATTATCAATTACATCGTCTCTGAAGACTTACCTATTATGATTGGTGAAAGCCAAAATTTTAAGAATTTGATTCAGCGTGCTTTCTGTCCATAGTACCAATCTGTTAGTAGAATTACTACAAAATATGATTTGATGTCATTGTACCCAAAAAACTTGCTGTACTTAAAGAAAATTTTAAGAATGTTTAGTTTTCATTTGCTTTAACTTCTGATATATGGACATCATCACACTAAAAGACTAGTTATATTTCCGTTGTTGCCCACTATTTGGATAATTCATATTGTCTGAACAAGCGTGTTATTGGTTTTAGAGTAATGAATGATTCACATACTGGTACTGCCACTGCTAATCATATTCTAGAGGTGGTAAATGATTTTGAGATAAAGAATAAAATTTTCTCTATTACTCTTGATAATGCTTCCTCAAATACAAATGCAATTGAATTTCTTACCCCTCAACTGCAGTCATACATTGATGGTTATGTTATTCACCAAAGGTGTGTGTGCCATATCAAAAACTTGGTTGTTCAGGATGGCATAACAGTTGTAAGTAAATTTTTGGAGAATATTCATGCTGTTATTCGATTCATAACTAGTACCCCTCAAATGGTTACAAAGTTTGTTGAGTACTTCAAAGCAAATAATATGAAACATAGGAAATTTGGCCTTGTTATGAAGATCAGATGGAATTCAACCTACCTAATGCTTAAGAAACTAGAAGGATATGAAAAATTATTACTGTTTTTGTGAATGCTAATTCTCAGGATCTTGATTTGGTGCTAACTGAGACTGATTGGTATATTGTAAGACATTTTAGAGAGTTTATAATGCCCTTTTATGCAGCAAAAAATGTTCTATCAGGTGTTTATAATCCAACTTCTTGTTTAGTGATTGATTACATCTGGTTAATTGTTGAATCATTTTCTAAACATAAATCTGATTCCCTCCTTAGAACTGTTGTTGCCCCAATGAAGGTAAAATTTCTGAAATACTTTGATACAATATCTCATATATATTGCTTTGCAACTATTTTGGATCCTCGTAAGAAACTTGATGGTTTACAAACTGCTTTGGAAGAAATTGGTGACTTGCTAGATATGTATTACTCAGATGCCTTTAGTCATGTAAAAGATGAATTATTTTGTGTGTTTGGCTTTTACTGTAACAAATATGGTGAAAATGAGGTTTTAGGTACTTTGCCTAAGCCTGACACAGAAACTTCATTGGCAGCCCACTTATGGAAGAGGTCCAAAGGAAAAGAAATTGCTACCTCATCAGTAAGTCATAGGTGGAATCCTAATGCTGAATTAAATCATTATCTATCTACTAACTTTGCAGCCACTGACCGCACCTTAAAGGGTGATAAGGTAAAGTTACTTGAATGGGGGAGGGAACATAAGTATAGTTTTCCACTATTGTCTCATTTTGCTAGAGATATTCTTCTTGTTCCTGTTTGCACGGTTTCGTCTGAAGCAATATTCAACACGGTGGGGAGAATAATTGAAGAAAGGAGGTTTTCTCTTGCACCTGAGACAGTGGAGGCAATAACTTGCCTTAAAGATTGGAAGAGAGCTGATGATCGAAAGCAACATCAACTGGAAGATCCTGAGATTGAACAAGCTTTTGCTGATTTTAGCAATGATTAGTCATTAGTGTTACCTTTTCTTTTATCTAATTCATGGTTGACTGTTATTGTAATATGGACTGGACATTAAGACTTGTGAACATTAATACTTATGTCGATCTGTACTCTTTTCCTTATAGAGGGAGCCCCTCACTAGGGTGTAAGGTTTTTAACGAGGCAGATCGAGGAATAAAATTTAGTTTCCCTCAAATCTTGTTGTGTTCACGGATTTAGTAAATGATGATGACCTGTAGTGATCCCTAGTGTTCAAATCTTATTGTGTTTACTGATGGCGTGTGGTGTGTGGGCCAGCATGGCCCGATGGAAGCCCATCGTGCTTTAGAGCCGTGCTGGGCCTTATTTCAACCCATCTGGCCTGATAAGGCACGACCCGACCCTTTTTCGTGCTATCCTGGCCCGACAAACCTAGGCCCAAAGTATGACGTGCTCGTGTCGGGCCGGCACGACCCGCCCCAAGTTACAGCACTAGGTATGGATGAGCGTGGCTTAGAGTGTGTCTCATGACCCAACTGGACCCCTGTGGGTCTGCCCCTGACCCTGAGTAGAGAGAAAGAAGACGATAGGTGGGGCCCATGGATCAGTGATTAGAGTGAGATGAAACAGACGAGCAGTTGAGAGAAATATTGTCTATACAAAAAGATGCATATGCGGTAATGCCCTGTGCGCTACAGCTGGAACAAAGACCTGGAAGACCTATAGCATTTTATTGAATATTTTTTCAAAGAGAAAAGGGAAAATTAGAACAACGCTATAAAAACGAGCAAGTAGTAAAAAAATGAGGGAAAAAGAGACGTTATAGTAGTACTAGGTATGTGCCCGTGCGTTGCGACGGTAGTAAAAAAATTGTATGAAACATAGATACAAAACGAGAGGGTGATTGGAAACCATAATGTTTCTCCTGCTAAGACTGTTGTGCTTCAAAAGATTTAGTATGTTCAGGGCTGACGATGCCAACCATCTTTGCCATAGAAAATAGAGATATGAGAGTTTTCTTTCTCGAAGTGCCAATAACCCACCTCCCACGTAGAGAAACTTTCACTACTCCAAAACAGATTAATAAAGACAGTTCAATGAATAGGTCATCAAAATAACTTTACAATGCACTAAACAAAAAGAGATATATCCCGAAACAGCAGCTTCATGTACCTCTCATGTAAGGCCGAATATTTAAGTTGCAAGGTTCATGTAGATTTAAGGGTTTCTACGAATCCTCATCATCAGAATAATCTCCAGCAGGATCCCCTAACATCTAGGTGAGACATTTCTACATCATCGGTAAAGCTAGGTTCAACGTGTTTGTCATCTGGGATGGTTTCTGGAGTTGAAGGTTGGTCGTGATTCTCCTGAGTTGGATCTAGACCTCCTTGGATTTTTATAGAGGCCGATTTACAGCTTGTGCCCATTTCCTTCGGGGTTGATGCCCAAAAGAAGAAATTTAGTGCCTAGCCCCCTTCAAGACCTCGACCTTGAAAGTGTGTTGGCAGGGGCGAAGCTAGCCTCGAGGTTCGACGATAAGTTGTAGCTTCGCCCCTTTGTGTTGTACTATCATTCGAACAATAATACTCCATGAATATAGAAAAGACCAGTCCAAATGATTTGGAGCATGATGTTCATAACATTAGTATTATATGAGTCTTCATAAAAGATCGACAGAGAAAATGAAAAATCAGTCTGAACATCTATGGCCCATTGGAGGTCCCTATATATGTTCCAGAATGAACCTTTTGATGAGGATAGTGTGCCCTCCCTTCGATGAAGATGGTGTGTGCGAAAGAAAAAGGTGTGAATAGCTGCACGATCAGCATTGTGATATTTGTGGGCTAATTTGGATATCGAAGCAACCCTGTGCTCATGATATTTGCGATTGGAAAATAAAAATGGCCTGAATCCAGCATGTTACTACAATATAAAGATACACTGCTGAATTATTTTCACAATAACGTTATTTGTTTGTAAGATAACTTTAAGTACTATACATCACACATCTGCTGCCCTTCTGAGGTTCTGGAAGCGGATTCAGTGGGTCAGGTTCTGAAGACACAGAGGCCTGATGTCGAAAACATCTGATTACTATCTAGTGTAACAAAAAATAGCAAAGCACTTTCTTTGCATAAATATTGGTCGCAGCAGTGGAAGCTGCAGCAACTGTAAAGCCGATTTTACTCGATGTTTTTGTCTTTATGGATTGCAGCTGCAGCAGTCTAAACAACCGACTTTAATTCGAAGTGAACAACCATAGTCTGGTCCACCAACAAGAGGGGTTCATTGCTAGTTGCTACAGGCCTTAAGCGAAGCTTTGCAGAGGTTTCCCACTGTTTGCAAAAAAAGACATGAGTTTCTCCTCATGGATGCAAGATGAAGTGAATATAATATTACAGAGGCCCAGACATAATGCTTAAATTACAGAGTGTATGTTCAACATCTCACATCAAAATAGCACATACAGGATGCACGTATGGAACTCTGGACTCAAGTTTCATGCGTGCAAGTTTCAATTTAAAAGAGCTTGCCGTCTATACGAGGGCAGCAACCCAACAAAACCAATGTACCCCGGTTCGTCAGACTGCATCGATGAATAAAGGACTACAAAAACCAGCTAGGCAGCTATCACAGAGAATAAATCATATATAACACGCTGAATGTTTCATCCAAAGTGGGTGCATGCATCAATTTAGTAACAGAAATTCACCGCAATGGGTGTACCAGCCAAGCCAAAGAGGCCAGAAATCCCAGAGAACAAGGTTCTCTGTTGCATCAGTAACACCGCTTGTAGCCCTTACTCATCGAATGGTCAGCAAGGGATATAGGCCTTGAATACAGGTGACATGACCTATTTCAAGGCTACAGCTTAGAGCAGCAATCTGGTGACTGTGAGGGGCTCCTTTGAAAGCTTTGTTTGTTGGATACTCTAGTATTCACCCTAATCCATGTGTGTTAAAGTGGACACCACATGTAGATTATGGCGAATGAGTACCCAAATAAGGCCATAGCATGTAGAGCACAACCAAGTTGATCTTGTTCCCATAGTCATACAAAGCTGGTCATAGATTTTCTGTTTAGATCATCAAATGGCTAAAAGTAGCTAAAAAACTGCTAAAGTTTATCAAGTAAGATTGAAACAGAGTCTAAGTTACATATTTTGAGGAGGCAGAGGGGCTGGGAGGGAGTCTCATTTCAGAATAGGTCCTATGTTGAACAATGCATAAGCAGCTTCTCCATGCTAAGTAGTCGAGCAGAATAATATGCGGGCAATGACTCGTACCAGCTGTTGGGCATATCGGAGCGGGGCATGCCGTCAGCCTTCTTCGCGTGGCGGTCGCAGCACGGGACGTCGCTGGTGGGCATCCTCTTCTCTGTGTTGGGCTTCCTTGGCGTAGGCAGGGAAGTAGCTCGGCGCGACTTCCGCCCGACGTCCTTGGGCCACCGCGAGGCCTGTGTGCCCTGGGACCGCCTCACATGGAGCTCGGCCAGGTTCGCGCTCTCCTATCTCGCACCGACACCTGGGAGCAGCAGGGCCTGCCGTCGCACGCGATGCTCAGCGGGACGATGCGGCCAAATCCTCACCAGGTTATGCAAGGACAAGCACAGCGTGTGGTTCAACGCACACGTCGAGGTGGAGCGTCTTAGCCTCCACGACTACCACGCCGTTCCCGCCAAGGAGGGCCTCGCTGTCGAATGGTACGCCTCGCAGTAGGGTATGGCGAGGTTTCGGGGGGATCTCGCGCCGAGATTTCTGTGGTGCACATGGAAGAGGGCAATTTATGACGGGGGCGGACAACGCGGGAGCGGCGGGTGGGTGTGCGGGGCAGGAGCGTTGGCAGAGGCGGGGACAGGTGGGGGCCTTCTGGGTGTGGACGCCCACAGGCTGGGGCTCCGTTGAAGGGATGGGGGTGGGTGGGTGGGGCGCCGGAGATGGGGGTGGGTGGGTGGGGCGCTGTAACACCCCAGGTGTTGCCATGGCTGGAGCACACCTTGGCACTCAAGACTATGATCACATGTGGAAGAACTTAAGGAGCAAAAGTTTAAGGGGCTTTGGAAACTAAGTTTTTACCAAGAGTTGGGAATGACCAAAGGCATTACCCTAATTGTGTGCAACTATCACCTTGGGAGAGGGGGAAAGAACCCTAGGCCTCTCTTAAACCCTATCTCCCAAAACCATGGATAAGAGGGGAAAGAGAGTGAGCAAATGTGCAAAACATGGGTAATCTTTACCCAAACCCTAAGCAACATTATAACCATCAATTAGGGGAGGGAAATATTACAAAAAGGCCCCTAGGGAAACCCCATTTCAAATCTCCAAGTGGAGAGAGAGCTAGAGCTCTCTAATTCCCTCTAAGTCCCATTTTAGCCCTAAATCAAAGATCAACCGTGTTCACTTTAAAAATGGCACCAAAACCACTTGGGTTCTATACCAAAAATGTGCAATACCACTTAGGGCACCCACTGGAAAAAGTTGAGCTCGAGACTCGGACGTTTGACATGCCATGGCATGGCTTTTGTCGTGATATGCTCAGTATGACACACCTGTTTTGGCACCCGAAGATCTCCCTCCCTAGGCCGTATCTGCCCCGGCGTCTCACAGTTGAGTGACAGCCCTAGGTGCCAGGAAGAGGTCTGCGCCGGACTTTTGCAAAGATTCGCACGTTTGCGACCTCTGGCGACATTTGAACACTGGAAGAAACAAACCGCCACGTGTTCGACGCCGTCTGCCGCGCCAGTGCACGCCCGCGCGCGCGCCCGCGCCGCGCCCAAGCCAAGCCAGTGCCCTGGTCCGCGTCCGCGACTATAAAACGCCCAGGAGCCTTGGCCGTACCCCTCCGCACGCGCTCAAGCCTCACCGGAGCTCAGTTCGCCGCCGTTTGCCCATACGCGACGTGCCCGCGGCCACCCGAGCCCCTGCCACCGTAGACCGGCCAGCCCAGCCATTCCCAACCCCGTCCAGCCCTCGGAGAAGACTGTGCACGTCTCCGTGAAGCTCCCCGAGCGAGGAATCGGGCTCTGCTTCACCAGAGAGGCCGGCCCAAGGTCACCGGACTTCAACCGACCGCCGGCAACCGTGGACCGAGGTACACCGTGCACCTCTCTTCGATTCCTTGCACGGTTAGACTCCTTAGACCTCCACGAAGCTCCCTATGCCCTTGGATTGAACTATGCCGCCGTGGATAGGCCGGAGCACACGCCGCCGACGAGCTCGCCCGCCTGCTCACGTGGACCGGGCGATTCCGGCCATCCCCGACGACGAGCCGTACCTCGACGTGATCGCCAGACCCTCCCCGAGCCAACCCTACCCTTCGCCGGACCTCCCTCGCCGCCGGTAAGCCGCGCCACCCTTTTCTTTCCCGCGGCTACTGTTTCAGTTGAGGGAGGGACTGCGGGTGAGAGGGAGAGAAACCCAGGGGGTTAAGTGAAAGGTCAGAGACTCAAGTGAATAGTGCCTTAAGGGTAGATCTGCGAGGTTTAAATTGTTTTAAACCCAGGGACCCCGGCGCAAACTGTTTTTCCAGGAAAACTTAATTAAACCCTAATTTAAATTCAAACAGAAACTTTAAAAACCCATAACTTCTGTTTGGTTTATCCAATTTTGGTCAAACCAATTTTGCCAGACTCTAAATCATGTAACCTATTTAGGAAAAATATAAAACCCCTTGGTGCTGTGGAAAACTTAAAAGTTCTGATTTAATGTTAACTTTGGCCAAAAGCTAAATAATAGTAAGAAAAATAGTTAGGCTATTTGACTAAGGTTAGGAAAATTTGGAGAAGTTTATATTCACCTACTAACCTGTTTAAAAATGTTAAACCCCTCTGTCCATTACATTAAGTTAGTTTTAACCCCTTATTCCAAATATGCTTAAGTTTAAGAAAAATAGGAAAAGTGACACAAATATTGAACCAGAGGGCACCCCTACTTTTGTTAAGATACTTAGTTAATGTAGTTCACTAGAAAAATATATCATACCCTGTTTTAGTGTAAAATAATTAAGATCTCTTTTATTTTAATAAAACAAGTGAAACTTAGAAAAATTCTACAAAAATAACCCCAAGGTAAAAACACCCCCACCCTTGGGATAACTATTGTTTTATTAGAAAGAACTTAGGAAAAATATGAAATCTGCTGTTTGACATTTTTCAAATAGTAATGTAGTAGAAAGAGCCTTTTTGACATGAAACTTAAGAAAAGCATAACTAAATAACCACCCCTTAGTTTTCTGTGATTTTTAGCCCAGAGGCCTATTATTACCATAGGATGCCAACAAAAATAACCTTTAGGACAGAGCCTACCCCTAACTAAGAGGTGTAGTGTAAAATGGCCCATCTTGCCCAACTGTGGTTATTTTTTTGTTTAAAGCCTAGCTTTTGTACTTAAGTCTCAAATTCTTAAAACAAGCTAAAACAACAAGTGACAACCCACTGTAATTTTTACAGAATTTTTAGAAATTATTAAAACCATGATGTAGTTCAAACCTACCTTAGAAACCCTAAATGGAAAATTAAATAAAGGAAAATGAATAATGTGAAATAATGATTTCCCAAAACCTTGTACTCTGTCCACTAGAGTGTATCAAGACAATACAAATTCTACTGTGTTATCCTAAAGCCAAACCTAAGCTTAAAGGGTAATGAGTCAAAGTCTATGTATACCACTAGAAGCCCCACAGAACCAGGAAACCCTAAGTTAATTCTTAACTTAGTTTCTTTAACTTAATGTTCTTAAATCTTGCATAATCATGACATACATGTTCATTGCATTTCGATAGACTGTAATCTTGCTGACGGAGAGTACATCCTCGTGCCGGAGCAAGGAGCTGCCCAGGAGATTGCCCCAGACCCAGCACCAGAGCCTGCACCAGAGGACCTGCCTGCCACTGCTTTGGAAGGCAAGCCCCGGTTTTATGCATAACCTGTTATTTATGCTATTTTACTTCACTTAATGATTGTAGGTTTGATTGTGCACTTAGGTGTAGGAGTTGTGTGAAACCCTAGTTGCATGATCTCAGGAATCCCTTTTGAGGTGAATACTAGTATGACAGGTCGAGTAGTTGCTTCATTTAATTAGGATCTCGGTAGAAGACGAGTGATTTTTCTAGCACTCGCGCGAGATCAGGAAATTGATTGTACCCACTTTTCACACTGTCATGATACTAGTTGGTGGACAACAATCCATGGGGATTGGTTGTTTACGAGATGGAAAATGGAATAAGGATTAACGTGCGGATACCTGTGTCAAGCGTTTGAACGTACTAAACACATACCGAGAAATATGGTAAATCGGTAAGCCTAGTACCTGAGTGAACCTGCCCGCAGATTGCCCTCCTCACGCGACCTGAGACGAGGTCTCCCATTCCGGTTATGGTGGGTACAAGTGCGGTCACTGCACGACGGCCAGTCGGGGTCAGTGAGGCATTGTACGCCAAGGCGGTGAGCCCCTTTCTGTTGCCAGGGAATCGATGGGGACGGTTGATGTGTGTGGGGACGGAGTGCCCCTACATGTCGTGTGTTTAGGTTTACCTTGCAAGGATAAAAACTCGATTCGAATCGTCTGCTTCTCGCAGCTAATGAGACTGCTTGATCCATTGTACTGCATTGAGTAATAAGTGGAAGTATGATGAGTTGAGATAAGATGTTGATTGTTAATAATGCTTGCTACCATGTATGAGTAGATAGTCCACTTTTAGCCTTAAGAGAGTCACACTTAACTTTGATTAAGTTAAAATCTTGATTTAGAAACTCAGCTAGTGCTTTTGGCAATCAAACCCCACAGCCAAACAGCTGCATGTCTAGAGGTAGAGGAGTAGACTCCTCACACCGGGTAAGTCTAGCTGAGTATTAGTATACTCAGCCTTGCTTGTGGCATAATTTTTTACAGGATCTCTGGAGGACATGGTTGCTGGAGTGACTTGGCCGTCCACCTTACCAACGGGTTGGGACTGTTGAGTGGGACCCTGCCTCGGCTGAGGAGGAGCATGAGGAGTGATGGGACAGGCTTCCCCATCTCTCTGTTTAATTATCGTTAGTTTTATTCCGCTGCACTTCGAACAATGATGGGTACTTTTGCAAAAAAAAACTCCGATGATGTTGATGGTGATGTAATAATTTAACATTGTGGCATGTATGGTTTTATGCTTTATTGTATTTGCTCTGTGACTCACCATCGAGTGGGCTTGTGGTACTTGATCCTGTCAGTGGCCGTGTCGGACTAGATCCGAGGGATTGACGGGTTATTCCCATTTAAGTGTGGTCTAGCCTCTAAGGCAGGGCTTAGGCACTTAAGTCGGAATAATTCGGGCAGTTCCGCCACAGGCGCGACCATCACGCCGGGAAGGGGGCGACGCGCGTATGGTCCAGCGTAGTCATCGAAGGCTGGTTGTCAATGGAAGGAGACACTGAGGTTGGAAGGGCGCAGGAATGTGGGCGGGGAACGCAGGGTGCGTGATAGAGGCGAGACAGAGCGGGGGCACGGACGCTGTGGAGGGAGGGGCACGGTGGCGCTGCTTCGGATCGGCGGCGATCTCGGGAGGGATTTGCGCGAGCGCAGAGGGTTGCTGACGCTGACGGGACGGGGGCACGGTGGGAGCAGGCGGGGGCATGGTGGACGCCCTCGTTGTGCTCTTAAGAAGTAGTATAGATTAATAAAAAAAAACGAGGGAAAAAAGACATTGGGCCTCGCTTGTCGGCCCAGTCCCCAGCAAAACCCTGGAGGCCCGCGCGGCACTCCGAAACCGTCATCTCATTTTCCTTTTCACGCCCACTCACTCACCCGCCGCCCCCGCCGCCGCCATCCCCTCCTTGCCGTCTCCGGGCACGGCCTCGTCAATCCTTTGCTCCTCCTCCGCCGCAGCCGCTGCCATGGACTCCACGCCGGCGCCCGAGGCGGCTCCCGGAGCCTCCTCTTCCGCCACCGCCGCTGCCGAGGATCTGGCGGGGGGCGTGGCGGCGATGACCCTGGATGAGCGGTTCGCTCTGCTGCGGGGGATCGGGGAGGAGTGCATCCAGGAGGACGAGCTCAGGCGCCTGCTCGAGAACAAGCCCGTGCCCATCTGCTACGACGGCTTCGAGCCCTCCGGACGCATGCACATCGCCCAGGTTCGGTCTTCTGTCTTCAGCTCCCTTAGGGCCCGTTCGGTTCACACGGAATGGAAGACTGGAATAGTTCCGACCCAGATTGCTTCTCTAATTTGTATAAGTTTTGATCAACAAGAATAATTCTTGGTACATTTCTATAGAAACGAACGGGCTCTTAGTTTTTTTTTGGTTAAGTTTGCACGGTTCGGGCAAATTCAGACTTGGCTGTGAGTTTTCCCAGGGCATTGTGAAGACCATCAACGTCAACAAGATGGTCAGGGCCGGGTGCAAGGTGAAAATCTGGATTGCCGACTGGTTCGCGCAGCTCAACAACAAGATGGGAGGCGACCTCAAGAAAATCCAGACAGTCGGGCGCTACATGATCGAGATTTGGAAGGCGGCCGGGATGAACCTCGACGGGGTGGAGTTCCTGTGGTCCTCCGAGGAGATCAACCGGCGCGCCCACGAGTACTGGCCAATCGTGATGGACATTGCCCGGAAAAACAACGTCAAACGGATAACGAGGTGCACGCTTGGTTCAATTGCTTTTTTTCCGTTAACAACAAGTCTTTGCTTCGAGACCTTGAACATGGACATGGTTGGTTATCTCCTCTTTAATTTTTATGTGCTTGTTGTGAAGTGCAAGTGATTCTATTTTTTCCTTTGCTTGTAGATGCTGCCAAATTATGGGCAGAAGTGACCAGGACGACTTGACTGCTGCCCAGATTTTCTACCCTTGCATGCAATGTGCTGATATATTTTTCTTGAAGGCAAGTATTTATCGCACTATTGCATTTCATGGTACCCGGAAATAAGTTTTATTGATTGATGATTGATTTTTCTTTGCATTCTGAAACTGAGCTAAGGAGACATATTCCCGGGACAATCATTGTCCCGACAAACGAGAACACAGAACGTGGAACATTATTTTTAGAACTATGGAACGAAGGGCTATACCTCCTCGTATTGTCCCATTTCTGCTTATCATTCATTCAACTGCTCCCAAGCGGCATCCTTCCTAGATGTTGATTGGTTTGTATGTGCAGTTGATGCAGCAGAGGACATTGTGCAGCTACAGAAAAAAATAATGTCCTAAGTAGCTAGTCCTATGTGTAAATCTTATAAAGGGATGCAAGTAAAATTGATGTGTTTGATTAAGGGGTTTACATTTGACTGCAACCCAACACAAAGGGGGGGGGGGGGAATCAGAGATACCAAGTTGGATGCCCGCTGCGTGCTGCCTGGAGCTCTGCCTGAACTGGAGAGTGGAGATTAAACCAAGCTGGACTGCTGGAGTGAAGAGCACCGACTGAGCTTACTTCCTGCCGAGCGGAAGCCCTCGTCGGCGCGAGGGCACCACGTGCGCATCTACAACAGCTAGCAGCAGATGGTGTATGCCTGCACCTTTGCGTGTGGACTGCAGAACAAAAGATGATGGCTGGCGGGACGACGGAGGAGTCTGCTGCCTGTGCGCTTATGTGGCAGGATGCACGCTGCAGTGCACTTCTGCGGCAGCTAACGCCGGCCGCTGGCAACCAGAGCGTCGGAGTGCTTGGTTTTGGCCAGATGCATTCTGGCTCCCATGCAACGGGAGATGTGTGAGGCAATACATACCGAGAGGACCAGATAGAATGGGCTGGCCTGGGAGCTAGGGTTGAAAAAATCAATATGGCCCTGTTTGGCACAGCTGCTGCTTGTTGAAAAAACAGCTTATTTGATAAGCTGGTGAAAAGCAGCTTCTGCTTGTTGGATGCTTTTAGTTCATTCTGAGAAGAAGCTGAACTGATATGCTGCTGGAGAAGCTGTCTGTTTGGCAGAACTTCGGCTTAAATTTGTGAAGAAGCTGAAAATAAGCTATGCCAAACAGGGTCTATGTCAAGCCGACATAGCAGGCTGCTACATGCAAAATCAGCTAGCTATTGTGGTCTGCCACGCGCAATGGCAGCCACTAAGTTCCAGTCTGCTAAGTTCTGGATGCTATCTCATAGTGGTAGCGGCAATGGGCTGCTACCACTATTGCAGCTGCTATAGCACTCGCTATGAATGCTATTTCATTGCCTGCTCTGGAGGTCTTTGTTGGACACGTTTAAACTATCTCAATCAATACTGGACAAGCTTTCCTTCAATTGATGCTACCCTAGCTTGTCACTGTATCATCGTTATGGACTGGGCCTCTTCTCATATTGCCATAAATCCAATGCAACATGCATGTTTCCACAACACTTATCTATCGAACATGATGTCTTTTGTAGGCCAACATTGTGCACCATACAACATAGCATGTCTATAGTGCCCTCTTGTTAGAACGCCAAATGTTTGGCGCCACTTCCTTCACCCTGCTTTGATCCTATGGCTTAACATCATTAATATCCACATCTCTTTGTAGCATTGATGCTAAATTAGAAAGGTATCATTCATAGGCACTACTTGACCTTACAAACTAACATATCCTTCCTCATTTGTACTAGTGCCGAGGTCACATCTCATGTATTTGGTTTTAGTTCTACCTAGTCTAAAACTTTTGGACTCTAGAGTCTCCTACCACAACTCCAGTTTCCTATTTAATCTTGCATGGCTTTCATCAACTAGCACTACATCGTCCGCAAAAGGCATACACCAAGGTATATCTCTTTGTATGTCGCTTGTGACCTCATCCATCACCAAGGCAAAAAGGTAAGGGCTCAATGACTCTTGACGTAGTCGTATTCTAGTTTAGAAGTCATCCCTTGATGTAG
This sequence comes from Zea mays, assembly GCF_902167145.1. Taxonomy (NCBI): domain Eukaryota; kingdom Viridiplantae; phylum Streptophyta; class Magnoliopsida; order Poales; family Poaceae; genus Zea; species Zea mays. The sequence goes on from NC_050105.1 coordinate 82,632,966, forward strand.
TTCTGAAAGGCTTTTGATATTTATATTTCATTATGACTTGCTCATACCAAGGATGACTGAAAAGCTTTTGATATTGTGTGCGCCTTCAATCTGGAGACAATAATTCTTTATACAATTCACTTTCCTTATCCTTTTCCTTTTGTAGGCTGACATATGCCAATTGGGGATGGACCAAAGGAAGGTCAATGTGCTAGCTAGGGAGTACTGTGATTACATCAAAAGGAAGAACAAACCAATTATTCTTTCACATCGTATCCTGAATACTTATTTTGATCTTGTTCTCTTTTTAACCTTTAAATATTTTTTTGGAACATATGTGTTTGTCATGGTCATGTGTCTAGTGTTTGCTCAGTGCTTTGTTTGTACTTTGCAGAGCATGTATTTTTTTGCTTAACCTGAAATGCAGATATGCTCCCTGGTTTTAAAGAAGGCCAGGAGAAAATGTCAAAGAGTGACCCATCCTCGGCTATCTTTATGGAAGATGACGAGGTATATATTTCTCATCGAATATTGTTCTTCCCTGTAGCCATTCTTTTGTTGCTCTTGGTTCTTGTGACACTTAACACTCATAAATAGTTATGATGGAACATAGATGGAGTACAGACATCAGTCATCATTGTTCATAAGCTAATAATAACTTCCGATCTAAAATTTGTCTTCTGGATTTAGTTTTTCCTCTGTTTTGTCTAATATTATCTGCCTGTTTAAACGTGTTCTCGCATTTGTTGCAGGCCCAAGTTAATGTGAAGATAAAGCAAGCATTTTGCCCTCCCAAAATTGTTGAGGGGAATCCTTGTTTGGAGTACATTAAATACATCGTTTTCCCTTGGTTTGGAAGGTTTGAGGTGGCCCGGAAGGAAAGCAATGGCGGTAACAAGTAATATTTTTATTCCTCATCTGTTAAAATTATTATTTTTCTGTCAATAATGTGGTGGAACAAGGGGAATATATAATTCCATGCTACCATTATCTATATTTGGCTGACACGTGTGGTCATGCAATTAATTATGCAGCAAATAGGTTATTTAATTTCCAACGTGACATGATTTATTATCTCGGATTATACTTCTAAAGCATTTGCACTCAAACAGGACATTTACAAGCATGGATGAACTAATTTCTGATTATGAGACTGGTGCTTTGCATCCTGCTGATGTCAAACCTGCACTGGCAAAAGCAATAAATGAAATTTTGCAGGTGCAATTTTCTTCACTCGACCCTACTTTTTTTCTATGATATTATTGTAGTCTTTCTCTGGTCAGAAACTTGTATATTCTTGATCTTTACCAATCTCATGTCTCATTTCTTTGAAAATGAAATAGCTGCTGTCCTGACAAAATGAATTGATGGGCTGTCGTTATTGCTGCATCATCGCTCTTGTTTCTTGCTAGCGTAGTTTCTGGCGAACTTGTCCATCTTGTTTATTGCCTGTCCTTCTTTTGTCGAGGAAGAAGCTATTATTACACAATTTTCAGTGCTGGTTCACACTTGTAGGTTTGACTCACTAATTTAATTTTTCCAGCCTGTTCGTGACCACTTCAACAACAATAACGAAGCCAAAGTTCTACTAAACACTGTCAAGGTACATTGTCTCAAACGCATTCACATGTTAGACATAAGCTCCGGGTTGTTATCTGCATAAAATCTTTTGGCAGACACAATGTAACAATGCGAACCAGCAGACATACTATGCAAATCCCATCAGAGATAAACTTCCAACTTGACTTGCAATTTTTTGTTAGAGCTCTCCATAAGACTCATCTGTTGGTTCTTGCTGTCAACATTGCCCGTCTAGTGAAATTAATTGGAACGTTTGCTTTTGCAGAAGTACAGAGTAACCAGTTGAGGAGCGGAAGGTGTTCATCTTTAGGGTGAATGTCGCTGATTGAAATTCTTCTATGCTTATTCTGTTACTAATGCCACCACTCATTTTAGATCAAGCATTGAGCCATTGGTTATCAGTGTACAATCTCTCTATACAGGCATTTTGGTGGCAGTGGCCTTGTCTGTCATTGGCTACAACGTTCTAGATAAAAAAACATTTAAATTTTGTGGAAGTTGAATTATCTTCTCATGTGTGTATGACTGTATGTGAGACTGGTTGAAAGTGCAAGCGACAAGGCATATATGGCCGAGAAGTTTAAATGTTTTTATACTGTGGGGGTGTTTGAATGCACTATAACTAATAGAGTATCTCCGAGAGACTAGCTAAATAACTCGCCAAGCCAAATTTTGGCTATTCAATAGCAAAATAACTCTCCAACATACTAGTTATCTTACTCGTCAAGCTATCTAACTCTCTAAATTGATTCTTACTAGCCAAATTTGGTTAGCCACCTGACTAGCTAAATTAGATAGATAGTCTGTTGGAGTGAAATGATATATATATATATATATATATATATATATATATATATATATATATATATATATATATATATATATATATATATATATATATAGTGTAATTGTCGCTACCCTGAAACAGGGGTATCTCTTGCTACAGGATGAAGGCGCGGCGCTCATGCGGCTATCTCTAGTCGCGTTGTAAACAGTGACCGACCCCACCACATGGACAGTCCTGGCCGCCACGTGGCTGGAGAAGATCATACACTCCAAGGTATCAACGATGGGTCCGAACCCCATGGGAAAGTGTCGGACCCCTGCATATACGGACCGGACCTTCGGGTAGGGTCCAGGACCTCCGCGAATACAGACCGGACCCCCGGGACGGGTCCCGGACCTCTCTGCGTGGGGTTCGGGTCACTCCCAGCAGGATCCCGGGATTCTAGGACAAAGAATATCCAAGCCTTAATCAAGGCCAGGCGGAGGCCCGGAGCCGACACGTGTCCGGGCCATACCATGTGCGCTTCTGCTCCCCCCCAGGCGGAGACCCAGTGCTGCCACGTGGCCTACTGCTCGTGACGTGAGCCAACGGGCGGAGCCTGACGTAAGGCCCCTGGGCCGCGCGGTGCTGCATTTATTGCGGATAAGGCGTGCCGCCTGTTCATCCCACTGACAAGCGATGTGCTGCCTCAGCATTTAGTGAGCTCTGTCCATTCCACTGGCAGGGATGTGCCGCCTCGGCATTTAATGTGCCTTGTCCACTCCGCTGGCAGGCGGTGACCAGGCCGTCCCGCAGGCGGCGTACCTGTCCATTCCGTTGGCAGGTAGTACGTCCGTGCTACGGAGTACACTGTGCTCATCATCACTTGTACGTTGCTGGGGAAGCTTCCGCTGCACGCCAATACTACGCAGACTGCGGATATCAGGGCGCAAGGAGATTGCACTGGCGACAGACATTAGTTGCTCCAAGTATTACATCTGAGGTATGTTCCTGGGTCCGCATGTCGGGGCTCAGCACTCTTGTACGTGCCCCCCTTGAGCTATAAAAGGGGAGGCACGCAACGATACGAGACTCAGACACACTTAGACCCAGCTTAGGCTCACAAGTTCATACAAGCTCAATACATCACACAGTGGAGTAGGGTATTACGCTCCGGCGGCCCGAACCACTCTAAACCCTTGTGTGTTCTTGTGTTTGTTCATCGTTTAGTAGACAGACAAAATGCTTAGGCCCCGCCTCATCTTAGGATTTAGGACGGGTGCATTCCGTCACCCGGCCGGAGATTTCCTCTTCGACATTTGGCGCGCCAGGTAGGGTGAGGCTTTAGGTTTTTGCTTGTTCTTCTGCTCGACGCCATGGTCCACATCGTCGAGCACCATGATTTCTTGCCCGAGGATTTCGTGGTGGAAGAGGCGGCTGCCTCTTCCACACCGCGGGCCACCAACCTCCCGGCGCCTGGTGCGGCCACTGCTGTGCACTATGCGCGGGTCGCGCGGCAGCATACTCCCACGCAAACGTCCAGGACGTCTAGAGCTGCGCCTGGGGCATTGTCAGCGGCCACAGAGTTGCTGTGCCACCCTCCTAGCTCCACGGCCTCCCCAGGGGCCATGAAGCAGTGGCGCGACGACGTCGACCGCCTGCTTGGCATGACACACTCTGCCTCAACCAGGCCAAGGCCTTGGTCATCCCGGCGCCAACATGAGGCGTCAGCATCGGTGCGCTCTCCCTCGGTGAGGGCCGCGCCGACAGAGGACCTGCGGGCGGAGCTCAACCGCCGGCGAGCGGGCGAGGACGCCCCAGTCTATATGGAGAGGTCTGATGACCTGCGGATGGAACTCAACCGCAGGCGTGTGGGTGAGGATGCCCGCGTCTCTATAGAGAGGACGCGTGAGCGCCGACAAAATGTCGAGGGTCGCAACCTTGACTACGACTTCGCTGCGGTTGCACCGTAGACCCCAGCGGGCACCTAGATCCAGGCGGGTGTCCCATTGGCTGGCGTGGGCTGCGCCGCGCTAGCGGATCATCTCTGTGCGGCGACCTGGCCATTCAAGTTCCGGCCACAGCTGTCAGAGAAGTACGACGGTACGACAAATCTGTCGGAATTCTTGCAGGTTTACGTCACCGCCATTACGGCAGCCGGTGGAGACACCACCGTAATGGCGACATACTTCCATGTTGCCTTGTCTGGGCTGGCCCGGACTTGGCTCAAGAACCTTTCCCCAGGATCGATCTACTCCTGGGAAGAGCTCTGCGCGCGGTTCACGACAAACTTTGCCAGTGTTTACCAGCAGCATGGCGTGGAGGCTCACCTCCACGCAGTGAGGCAGGAGCCCCGAGAAACTCTTCGGGCCTTCATCTCCCGCTTCACCAAGGTACGAGGCACCATACCTCGTATATCAGATGCTTCCATCATCACTGCTTTCCGCTAGGGGTACGAGATGAAAAGATGTTAGAGAAGTTAGCCACGCACGACGTGGAAACTGTCTCCACTCTCTTCACTCTGGCCGATAAGTGCGCCAGAGCTGCCGAGGGCCGAGCATGGCACTCGGCGCCACAGACCGGAGTCGCCCAGATGGGAGGCTCCGGCGGCGTCACCCAGGATGGCAAAAAGAAGAAGAAGAACTGCGGCCATGAGAAGCCGCAGTCTGCCGCTCCGATTGTCGCAGCCGCGACTGGGGACCGGAGCGAGCGCAACAAGCGCCCTCGGCCACAGGGAGGCAACAGTGGCTCATGCACTGTGCACCCCAATGCTCGCCACAGCGCATCGGAGTGCCGCGAGATCATCAAGCTTGCGAAGCGCGACAGCGAGCGACGCGAGCAGTCGTCCAAGGACGGCTCCCCACCCCATCGCCGGCCTGGTAAGGAGGGGGTCGACGACGGCAAGGTGGCCGCGGGAGAACGAGAACTCGGGTATCAGTCACCCGAGGGGGACCTCAAGGACGTCCTCACCGGAGATTCCGACTCTGGGGACGACAACAACCGCCGCAAGAAGCTGTACGTCATGTACGGTGGGAGCTGGGAGCTCACCTCCCGCAGGAACGTCAAGTCCCTGCGCCACGAGGTCCTATTGGCAACTCCAGGGGTCCCGAAGGCTGCTCCACATCAACGATGGAGGAGCACCACCATCTCCTTTGGGGCATCCGACTGCCCCGACAACATGGCAGGGGCCGGTGTGCTACCACTCATCACCGCCCCTGTCATCGCTAATATGCGACTGCACCATGTGTTGATTGACGGCGGGGCAGGCCTCAACGTCATCAGCCATGCTGCATTCAAACATTTGCAGATCCCAGGGTCCCGTCTGGGACCCTCTCATCCATTCTCCGGAGTGGGCCCACAGCCGGTGTATCCCCTTGGAAGCATCGCACTCCCGGTTACATTCGGGACCGAGGAGAACTTCCGCACGGAGAACGTCGTGTTCGACGTCGCGGAGGTTAACCTCCCCTTCAACGCCATCATCGGCAGGCCGACCCTGTATCGGTTCATGGCCATTGCCCATTACGGGTATTTGGTCCTCAAGATGCCATCTCCAACTGTGGTCCTCACCGTGCGGGGCGACCGCGCCGCCGCACTTACGGCCGTAGAGAAGCTGCACGCCCTGGCGGCGGAGACCGCTCGCCCGGACGACGGAGGAGGGAACCCCTCAACCTCTGGTACCAAGGCGCTCCCCAGGGTGCCAAAGGTGCAACCATCTCGGGCGGAAAAGTCCTCGTTAAAGCCATTCGGCTTACTGCGGACTCCACCGAGACCACTCGCATTGCAAGTGATCTGGGCGAAAAATAGGAACTCGCGCTCGTCGCCTTCCTCCAGGCAAATGCCGACGTGTTCGCATGGGAGCCATCGCAGATGCCTGGGATCCCCAGGGAGGTGATCGAGCACCATCTGAAGATCAACCCCGACGCCAGGCCGGTGTCGCAGACAGTCCGTCGAGCGGCAGGAATTCATCCGAAAGGAGTTCCGAAAGTTGCTAGACGCTGGCTTCATTGAAGAGGTTCATCACCTAGTGTGGCTGGCCAACCCAGTCATCATCCCCAAAGCGAATGGGAAGCTTCGGATGTGCATCAACTACACCAGCCTGAACAAGGCCTGTCCCAAGGACCCGTATCCACTTCCACGTATAGATCAAATCGTGGATTCTACCTCCGGGTGCGACCTATTGTCGTTCCTAGATGCTTACTCTGGTTTCCATCAAATCTAGATGTCTAGGGAAGATAGGAAGCATACCACTTTTGTAACAGTGGACGGGCTTTGCTGCTATGTTGTTATGCCTTACAGTCTGAAAAACGCCTTGTCGACATTCGTGCGGGCGATGAGTAAGACTTTCAGGGACCTAATTAGGGACAAAGTGGAAGTCTACGTCGATGACATCGTGGTTAAGACTAAGAGAGGGTCGACCCTAGTGGAAGACTTAACCCTGGTCTTCGACAAGCTGCGGGCAACCCGCACAAAGCTGAACCCGGACAAATGCGTCTTTGGTGTCTCTGCTGGGAAGTTGCTAGGGTTCCTGGTTTTGTATCGGGGCATTGAAGCAAACCCGGAGAAGATCAAAGCGATTGAGGCAATGAGGCCTCCGGCTCGTATCAAGGACGTCTAGAAGCTTACGGGGTCATTAGCCGCCCTTAGCTGCTTCATTTCAAGGCTAGCTGAGAGGGCGCTGCCTTTCTTCAAGCTATTGCGGAAGTCCGGGCCCTTCTCTTGGAATAAAGAGGCGGAACAAGCCTTCCAGGATTTAAAGCAGCACCTGGTGTCCCTACCAATACTGGTAGCACCCGAGCCAAGGGAGCCGCTGTATTTATACATCATGGCGGCCGCAGAAGCGGTAAGCATGGTGCTAGTCGTCGAAAGAACGACACTAGAAGGCCAGGAACCAGAGGACTCGGGACTGGCTGCAGGAGTCCAGACAGTCCAGAGGCCGGTCTACTACGTCAGCAAGGTTCTTTAATGAGGCAAAAACCAGGTACCTTGAGACGCATAAGCTCCTCTATGCTGTGCTTGTCGCGTCCAGGAAGCTGCGCCACTATTTTCAGGCGCACAGGGTTGTGGTGGTGACCTCCTTTCCGTTAAGGGCCATCCTTCATAACTCTAACGCCACAGGCAACATCGCCAAGTGGGCCACGGAGCTCGCTGAGTTCTAGCTAGACTTCCAACCTCGCCACGCCGTAAAGAGCCAGGTCCTGGCTGACTTCATCGTGGAGTGGACGCCTCCTCCGAGTGTCTCTGGGGGTCTGGACCCCGATTCGGACCCCACACCTGCAGATCCCAGGGGTCCGGTCTTCACCAAGCCCCACTGGATGCTCTACTTCAACAGATCCGCCCGCCAACAAGTTGGCGGAGCCGAGGTGGTCCTCATCGACCCAAGCGGAGATCAAGTGAAGTACATGGTGCACCTTGAGTTCAAGGCCACCAACAACATGGCAGAGTACGAGGCACTGATCTTCGGCTTGTCGGCGGCCCTATCCCTGGGGATCCGACAACTCCTGGTGAAGGGAGACTCCCATCTGATCATCAAGCAAGTCCGCGGGGAGTGTAGCTGCAACGAGCCCAGGCTCGTAGCCTACCTTCTCCACGTGAGAAAACTGGAGAAAGACTTCACAGCCCTGGAACTGCAGCATGTCCCACGGGCTGACAACTCGGTGGCAGATGACCTCTCCGTGAAGGCATCAACTTGGGCACCCGTGCCCGAGGGCGTCTTCGAAAGACGGCTGCTGAGACCCACCGCCCAGCCTGTCGAACTGGGCGAAGGGGGCGAGACTAGCACCTCGAAGCTAGCGGTCCTGGTGGCGTCCTAGAACCCACCAAAGGCTGTGTGTGCTACAGGGGCCCTACCAGCCCCTTAGCGTCGCAATCAATATCTCAGAGTGGTCCTAATGCATGGATCTCCGAGGTCTGGGACTACCTGAAGGAGAATATCCTTCCTGAAGACCATGTGTCCGCAGAGCGCATAGTGCGGTTGGCTAAACGCTACGCGGTGGTGGAAGGGGATCTCTACCGCCGCGGCGCCAATGGCATTCACATGCGGTGCATTACCCAGGAGGAAGGCTGTGAGTTGCCCACGGAGATCCATGGAGGAGAGTGCGGAAGCCATTCATCATCTCGCACACTGGTCGGTAAGGCCTTCCGGCATGGCTTCTACTGGCCAACCGCTCTCCAGGATGCAACTGAGATGGTAAAGTCCTGCGAGGCGTGTCAATTCCATGCAAAGCAGATACACACACCAGCTCAGGCTCTGCAGATGATTCCGCCCTCCTAGCCATTCACCGTATGGGGGGTGGATATCCTGGGACCATTTCCCAGGGCCGTCAGCGGGTACCGGTACCTCTTCGTCGCCATCGACAAGTTCACCAAGTGGCCACAGGCCACCCCTGTAGTCAGCATCACCCAGGGTGCCGCTGTCGCCTTCCTCAAGTCCATCGTCTGTAGATTTGGGGTCCCAAGCCGTATCATTATGAAGGACTCAGGATGTAGAAAGTGACGGATTCCTACTATTGCAACGACTCAACCGATTATGTGTTTATGTTGATTTTGAATGATTTTTACCCAAACGAATTTTATAGAAGCTGACTGAAAAGCTGAGCGTTTGGCAGTCCGCAGCAGCTTTTGGTGGCCAGAAGCTCCAAAAAGCTAAAACAAACAGGGGCGATGACAGAACCCAGTTTACAAGTCGGATCTTCCAGGAGTATTGCGAGGGCATCGACACCCAGCTCTGCTTCACGTCCGTGGCTCATCCCAGGAGTAACGACCAAGTGGAAAGGGCAAATGCAGAGATCCTCAGGGGACTCAAGACACACACCTACGACTGCTTGAAGAAGCATGGTGCGAATTTGGTCAGTGAGCTTCCGTCCGTGCTATGGGGGAACCGGACAACACCCAGCCGAGCCACCGGGGAGACCCCGTTCTTCCTGGTCTACGGGGCCGAAGCCTGCCTTCCCTCGAAAATCATCATGGGCTCCCCATGGGTCCAGGCTTTTGATGAGTCTATGCAAGAACAGCTGCGGCGTGAAGACATGGATTTCATCGACGAACGCAAATGGCAAGCGGCAATCCGAAATGCACGGTACAACCAAGCGCTCAGGCGCTACCACCAACAGTTCATGCATAGTAGGAAGCTCAGGGTCAGGGACCTAGTCCTGAGGCGAGTACTGAACCGAGAAGGGCTCCATAAACTCTCCCCCAGCTGGGAAGGACCCTTCAAGGTGACGGAAGTGTGCCAACCTGGGTGTGTCCGCCTTGCCACAGCTGAAGGAGAGCCTCTGCCCAATCCCTGGAACATAGAGCACCTCCATAAGTTTTTTCCATAAAAGCAGAACTGGGGAATTCAGTTTTCTTCCTTTGTAACTAGGTAGTACATATATGTACGCCAGCTCGGTGAGGTCCTCCCTCATAAACCCGAACTGTTGGTTTGCGCTCATGAATATCAAGTTATAAAGAGAAGATTCACCCCCCAGATTTGCTTTGTGATGGTTTTATTCTACTTAAGTTTACAACCATTATTTTTATCTAACCCACCCATACGGTTTCTCTCCCTGGCTGGTATAGTGACATTCGCATTGAGTAGCCAGGTCCGACAGCCTGGGGGCCAGTTCTAGAGAATGGGTACTCGTCTCCCGGGGTGGTCCGGAGCTGTGTAGCCGCTTAGCTTGGTTCCGCACCCTAAGCCTGCATGATCCACCACTCTGCGATGAGTATCCTAATATTTGGAACTATATCCCTCTGGGTCTGGGAACCTGGGGTCTGGTTCTAGAGAATGGACGCGCGTCCCCTAGGGTGGTTCGGAGCCGTGAAGCCGCTTAGCTTGGTCCCGTACCGTAAGCCTACATGCTCCACCACTCTGCGATGGGTGTCCTAGTATCTGGAACTGTGATTCACGGGGTCTGGGCACATGACTTGGCTTCCCAGGCCAAGTCCTGCCGGTTCTGTGGCGTAAATCAAAGGATAAAAGATACCAGTTAGTGGGTCCTATGGGTGCACTATTAAAACTCCCTAGCTAAGGCTGTGTGCAGGTCCGGGTCCTAATCGAGATTACCTCCTAGGGGCCATGTCACCAATTCCTTCTTAAGAATACTGGCATCCAGCCTCGACACGTCGAGCCCACATCCCAGGGGGGCCAAGTACCTGGGAAGAAGTTGGTAACGACGCACACAGCAAAGGAAAAGTAGCATGCAGATAAGTTGTAATATTGCTTGATAAGGAGTACTTAAAAGTATCTTACAAAATCAAAATATATTACAAGCTGCTTCCCAGCGGGACCCTTGCTTTCTCCCTGCAGACCTAGCTACTCATCATCAGCGGGATCCCGCTGGAAACGTTCGGCCACCGCATCCACAACATCTTGTACGCCCTCCCGGGCGATGTCTTCGGTGTCGGCTACCGGGCCTGCGATCACCGGCACCAAGGAGATGGGCGGGTCGTGGCTCTAGAAGCACGTCAGGACGTACTCTACTACCGACCGACAGAGTCTGCTGCCCTAGGCCTCCAGGCGGGCGCCAAGGATCTGGTCCAGGCGTCGGAGGCGGTCGGCGGCGAAATCCAGCAACGGGAGCGCGTCGGAGATGGATGTCGGTTGCTCCGACACTGGGATGGGGCTCACCCCCAGCGTCACCAGTGTCGAGCTCGCCTCACCGGCCTAGGCGCCGATATGTTGGACCCCGGCGCGATGCTCCGCCCGGAGATCTTCAAGTGTCTTCCTCATCGCCTCCACAACCTGGGAGCCTGGGGCCACCTGCGCCGCCTGGGCTGCCTGCGCCGCCTCGAACTGGTGGACCCGCTCCCCTAGCGTCTGCTCCTTCTCCTCTAGCGCCCGCTCCTTCTCCTCCTCCTCGAGCTCATAATCGACCAGCAGCTTATCCCGCCTCTCAAGCATTTTCTCCCTGAAGGCAAGGTGAAAGGGAAATAGGCTTACACCTTTTCCTAAATGATTTTGGTGGTTGAATTGCCCAAACACAAATAATTGGACTAACTAGTTTGCTCTAGATTATAAGTTCTACATGTGCCAAAGGTTCAACACAAACCAATAAAAAATCCAAGAAAGGGTTCAAATAAAAAGAGCAAAAGGCAACCGAAGGCTGCCCTGGTCTGGCGCACCAGACAGTGTCCAGTGCACCACCGGACAGTGTCCGGTGCACCAGGGAGATCAACTCCAAACTTGCCACCTTCGGGAATTTGGGAAGCCACTCCGCTAGAATTCACCGGACTGTCCGGTGTAGCACCAGACTGTCCGGTGTGCCAAGCGAAGCAACGGTTGCCAGCGCAACGGTCGAGTTCAACGGTCGGCTGACAACGCTACAGTGCGCGGACTGTGCGCGCAGAAGTCAGAGCAGGCGCAGATGGCGCACCGGACAGTGAACATGACCTATCCGATGCACCATCGGACTGTCCGATGGCTCACTTGTCAGAAGCTCCAACGGTCGAACCCTAACGGTTGGGTGACGTGGCTGGCGCACCGGACAGTGTCCGGTGGCGCACCGGACTGTCCGGTACGCCCGTTGACAACAGAGTTCCCCAACGACCATTTTGGTGGTTGGGGCTATAAATACCCCCAACCACCACTCTTCAAGGCATCCAAGCATTCACTACTCATTCAATACAAGAGCAATACACAACACTCCAAGACACAAATCAAAGCCATCGATCGAATCAAAGTCCACAATTCAACTCTAGTTTTTAGGACTTGTGAGAAGATCGACTTGTGTTCTTTTGTTGTTCTTGTTGCTTGGTTGGCTTTCTTCTTTCTCTCATTCTTACTCTCAAAGCCTTGTAAGCAAAGCAAGAGACACCAATTGTGTGATGGTCCTTGCGGGGTCTAAGTGACCCGGGAAATCAAGGAAGGAAACTCACTCGGTCTAAGTGACCATTTGAGAGAGGGAAAGGGTTGAAAGAGACCCAGTCTTTGTGACCACCTCAACGGGGAGTAGGTTTGCAAGAAACGAACCTCGGTAAAACAAATCACTGTGTCATCCGCTCTTATTCGCTTGTGATTTGTTTTTGCTCTCTCTTTTGGACTCGACTTTATTTCTAACGCTAACCCCGACTTGTAGTTGTGCTCAAACTTTATAAATTTCAGATTTGCCTATTCACCCCCCTCTAGGCGACTTTCAATTGGTATCAGAGGCTGGTACTTCATTAGAGCCTAACCGCTCGAAGTGATGTCGGGAGCTCACACCAAGAAGGAGACGGTGACCGGCGACAAGCCCGCCACAAGCCATAGGAAAGCTCCATCGGGGGAGTCCGGCAACAAGAAGAGGGAGGAATCACCTCCCAGCGTCAAGTCGCACCAGAGTGGCGACAAGAAGAAGAAAATGAAGAAAGTGGTCTACTACGAGACCGATTCTTCGTCGCCTTCCACCTCCGGCTCCGACACACCATCCATCACTTCTAAGCGCCATGAGCGCAAGAAGTTTAGTAAGATCCCCTTACGCTATCCTCGCATTTCCAAACGTACTCCTTTACTTTCCGTCCCACTAGGCAAACCACTGGTTTTTGACGGTGAAGATTATTATATGTGGAGTGATAAAATGAGGCACCATCTAACCTCACTCCACGCTAGCATTTGGGACATTGTTGAATTTGGAGCGCAGGAACCATCTGTGGGGGATGAAGGCTATGATTCGGACGAGGTAGCCCAAATCCGGCATTTCAACTCCCAAGCCACCACTATACTCCTCGTCTCTCTAAGTCGAGAGGAGTATAATAAGGTGCAAGGGTTGAAGAGTGCCAAAGAGATTTGGGACGTGCTAAAGACCGCGCACGAAGGAGACGAGGTGACCAAGATCACCGAGAGAGAAACGATCGAGGGGGAGCTCGGTCGCTTCATGCTTCATCAAGGGGAGGAGCCACAAGCAATGTACAGCCGGCTCAAGACCTTAGTGAACCAAGTGCGCAACCTCGGGAGCACCAAATGGGATGACCATGAAATGGTCAAGGTTATTCTAAGATCATTTGTATTTCTTAATCCTACACAAGTTCAATTAATTCGTGGTGATCCTAGATACAAGCTAATGTCTCCCGAGGAGGTTATAGGAAAATTTGTGAGCTTTGAATTGATGATCAAAGGCTCCAAGAAAATCATCGAGCAAGGCGCCTCCTCCACACCCGAAATACAACCCGTCGCATTTAAGGCGACAGAAGAGAAGAAAGAAGAGTCTACATCAAGTAGACTCCCCATTGACGCCTCCAAGCTCGACAACGAGGAGATGGCGCTCATCATCAAGAGCTTTCGCCAAATCCTCAAGCAAAGGAGGGGGAAGGACTACAAACCCCACTCCAAGAAAGTTTGCTACAAATGTGGTAAGCCCGATCATTTTATTGCTAAATGTCCATTATCAAGTGATAGTGATAGGGGCGACGACAAGAAGGGGAGAAGGAAGGAGAAGAAGAAATATTACAAGTAGAAGGGCGGTGATGCCCATGTATGCCGCGAGTGGGACTCCGACGAGAGCTCCACCAACTCCTCCTCCGACGAGGACGCCGCCAACATCGCCGTCAACAAGGGTCTCCTCTTCCCCAACGTCGGCCACAAGTGCCTTATGGCAAAGGACGACAAAAAGAAGGTAAAATCTAGAGCTTCCACTAAATATGCAACATCTAGTGATGAGGCTAGCTCTAGTGATGATGAGGATGATTTGCTCACCCTTTTCGCCAACTTAAACATGCAACAAAAAGAAAAATTGAATGAATTGATTAGTGCTATTCATGAGAAGGATGAACTCTTGGATAGCCAAGAGGACTTCCTTATTAAAGAAAATAAGAAGCATGTTAAAGTTAAAAATGCTTATGCTCAGGAGATAGAAAAATGTGAGAAATTAACTAGTGAGCTAAGCACTTGCCATGACACTATTTCCAACCTTAGATTTGAGAATGATAAATTGATTGCTAAGGTTGAGAAATTAAATGTTAGTGATGATTCTCTTGTCAACCTTAGAAATGATAATGCTATATTGATTGCTAAGATTGACAAATTGAATGCATCACTCTCTAGCCTTAAAATTGAGAATGAAAAATTAATTGCTAAGGCTAAAGATTTAAATGTTTGCAATGATGTTATTTCCAATCTTAGAAATGAAAATGTTTCGTTACATGCTAAGATTGATGAATTAAATGTTTGCAAACCCTCTACATCTACCATTGAGCATGTTACTATTTGTACTAGATGTAGAGATATTAATGTTGATGCTATTCATGATCACCTAGCTTTAATTAAACAACAAAATGATCACATAGCTCAACTTAGTGCTAAGATTAATGAGCATGACTTAGAAATTGAAAATTTTAAATTTGCTAGAAGCATGCTCTATAGTGGGAGACGCCCAGGCATTAAGGATGGAGTTGGCTTCCAAAAGGGAAACAATGTCAAGCTTAATACCCCTAAAAGATTGTCTAATTTTGTTAAGGGTAAGGCTCCCATGGTTCAGGATAACGAGGGTTACATTTTATACCCTTTCGGTTATCCCGAACACAAAATTAGGAGAATTCATTCTAGGAAGTCTCACTCTGGCTCTCATCATGCTTTTATGTATAAGAGTGAGGCATCTAGTTCTAGGCAATCCACACATGTTAAATTGCCTAAAAAGAAAACTCCTATTGCATCAAATGAGCCTAACATTTCATTTAAGACTTTTGATGCATCATATGTTTTAACTAACAAATCAGGCAAAGTAGTTGCCAAATATGTTGGGGGCAAACACAAGGGGTCAAAGACTTGTGTTTGGGTACCCAAGGTGCTTGTTTCTAATGTCAAAGGACCCAAGACCGTTTGAGTACCTAAGAACAAGGCCTAAACTTGTTTTGTAGGTTTATGCATCCGGGGGCTCAAGTTGGATAATTGATAGCGGGTGCACAAACCACATGACTGGGGAGAAAAGGATGTTCTCCTCCTATGAGAAAAACCATGATCCCCAAAGAGCTATCACATTCGGGGATGGAAATCAAGGTTTGGTCAAAGGACTTGGTAAAATTGCTATATCACCTAACCATTCTATTTCCAATGTTTTTCTTGTAGATTCTTTAGATTACAACTTGCTTTCTATTTCTCAATTATGCAAAATGGGCTACAATTGTCTTTTTATGGATATAGCTGTTATTGTCTTTAGAAGAAGTGATGATTCAGTAGCATTTAAGGGAGTGTTAGAGGGTCAGCTATACTTAGTTGATTTTAATAGAGCTGAACTCGACATTTGCTTAACTGCTAAGACTAACATGGGTTGGCTCTGGCATCGCCGTAGCCCACGTTGGGATGAAGAATCTTCATAAGCTTCTAAAGGGAGATCACATTTTGGGACTAACAAATGTTCATTTTGAGAAAGGCAGGGTTTGTAGCGCATGTCAAGCAGGGAAGCAAGTTGGTGTTCATCATCCCCATAAGAACATCATGACGACTGACAGGCCGCTTGAGCTACTCCACATAGATCTATTTGGCCCGATAGCTTACATAAGCATCGGCGGGAGTAAGTACTGTCTAGTTATTATGGATGATTATTCTTGCTTCACTTGGGTATTCTTTTTGCAGGAAAAATCACAAACCCAAGAGACCTTAAAGGGATTCTTGAGACGGGCTCAAAATGAGTTCAGCCTAAGGATCAAGAAGATTAGAAGCGATAATGGGACGAAGTTTAAGAACTCACAAATAGAAGGTTTTCTTGAGGATGAGGGCATTAAGCATGAGTTCTCTTCTCCCTACACACCACAACAAAATGGTGTAGTGGAGAGGAAGAATAGAACTCTACTTGACATGGCGAGGTCCATGCTTGATGAGTACAAGACTTCGAACCGGTTTTGGGCAGAAGCAATCAACACCGCTTGCTACGCCATCAACTGTCTCTACCTTCACCGAATCCTTAAGAAGACATCGTATGAACTCCTCACCGGTAAAAAGCCCAATGTTTCATATTTTAGAGTCTTTGGTAGCAAATGCTTTATTCTTGTTAAAAGAGGTAGAAAATCTAAATTTGCTCCTAAGGCTGTAGAAGGCTTTTTACTTGGTTATGATTCAAACACAAGGGCATATAGAGTCTTTAACAAGTCCACTGGACTAGTTGAAGTTTCTTGTGACATTGTGTTTGATGAGACTAACGGCTCTCAAGTAGAGCAAGTTGATCTTGATGAGCTAGATGATGAAGAGGCTCCATCCGTCGCGCTAAGGAACATGTCCATTGGGGATGTGTGTCCTAAGGAATTCGAAGAGCCACCACATGCACAAGATCAACCATCATCTTCAAATCAAGCATCTCCACCAACCCAAGATGAGGATTGTCGGGTACCGTAATTAGGGGTACCCCCAATACTCCTAAACGCGGCTGGAAAACATCTTTAGAACAAACCATAAACAGCTGATAAAGCGCGGTTCAAGTCAGGGCCTCGTCTACCAAGGGACGCAACCTCATCCGAGCCCAGCCTCGGCCTCGGTCGGGAACAGTAGTCCCGGGCGGATTCACGCCTCGCCCGAGGGCCTCCTCAGGCAGTGAGCGCACCCTTGGCTCGCCTGAAGTCCAGCTTGGGCGAGCTTTGTCGTGCAGCGACCTCGGCCGGATCGCCCTACCAGTCGACCGTATCGCATGCGCATTTAATGCGGAGATTGCCTGACACCTTATACTGACACGCGTGCCTCAGTCGGCAAGGTCGAAGTGACCGCAGTCATTTCGCCCCTTTCACTGACCGATCTGACAGGAAAACAGCGCTATTCACCCCGTTCCAACTGTTGTGCCAACCACCAGGGTAAAACTGAGTCACGATCTTCCACGAGTTCGGCCTCGGGCACAACAGGGAGCTCCGCCTCGCTCGACCTCAGGCCTCAGCCTCAGCCTCGGCCTCGGGAGAAGGTCTCTGCCTCACCCGACCCCAGGCCCAGGACTGGGCATTCGGTTCTTCGGTTCGGTTCGGTTCGGTTCCTCGGTTCTTGTAGAAATTCGGTTCTTCAAAAACTAGAACCGAAATAGCAAGATAAAGAAACCAGAACCGACTAGTTCGGTTCTCGGTTCTTCGGTTCGGTTCCTCGGTTCTAACCGAACTGTAATAGCCACTCTAAAATTCTAAATAACGATAACTTTTGTGAGAAATTTCAGCAACATCTCCCCACAAACAACGACAAGTGCACAATGACCATAATTTCATAGATAATACATGGATGATTAGAGGTTCAACATAAGTCGATAACACAACATCCGAAGTTACAAACACATGTAACAAATTGAATCTAATACTTTTGGGTTTTCGGTTCTTTCGGTTCTTTGGAGTGCAGAACCAAAAATATCTCATTTATTTCGGTTCTCAAAAAACCAGAACCGAATTTCATAACGGTTCCTTCGGTTCGGTTAGTTCGGTTCCGGTTCTCGGTTATTTCGGTTCGGTTCCTCGGTTCCGGTTCTTTTTGCCCAGGCCTACCCAGGCCTCGGCCTCAGCCAAAGCCTCGGGAGGAGTCACATCCTCGCCCGACCTCGACCTCGGCCTCAGGAGAAGTCTCCGCCTCGCCCGACCTAGGCCTCGGACCGACTACGCTACAGGGGATACATCATTACCCTACCCCTAGCTAGCTGCCTCAGGCTACGAAGGAACAAGACCGGTGTCCCATCTAAGGCTGGACGAAATGCTCATGGCTCGTTGGCTCGCTCGGTTCATGGTCAGCTCGGCTCGGATCGGATAGGCTCGTTTGAATTTTTTCACGAGCTGAGCTAACATCCTAGCTCGGCTCGTTAACGAGCCAGCTCGGTTCGTTAAAAAGCCAGCTCGCGAGCTAAACGAGCTACCACATTCCAGCAAAACGAAACTATATACATATCATTTATAGAATAATTGATGAGCATGTTATATATATATGAGGTGTCTATGTCCTATGAGTTAAACTAATGATTAATAAACTATGTCTATGTGTTAATTTGGTCTATATAAATATAATTGTGGGTTAAACTGATGAATATGTATGTGAATTGTGAATTGATGAGTGATGAATTGTGCTAATTTGGTGTTACATTGACGTGGTTTATGAAACTATGAGTATAATTACTATTTCTATTGTTAAATTAGTTTGAAATTAACTAAAAATTAATTATTATGTATATATTATTTTTCTTACTCTGGCTCGCGAGCTAAACGAGCCAGCTCGAGCTCGTAAACGAGCCGAGCCGAGCTAACTCTGTGGCTCGTTAACTTAACGAGCCGAGCCGAGCTGGCTCGTTAGCTTAACGAGCCAGCTCGAACTCGAACGAGCCGAGCCGAGCTATCTCGTTATCCACCCCTAGTCCCATCTAAGGTTACTCCGGTAACAGGTAATAATGGTTCCCCACGTGCGCCCATGACGTTGGTTGCTCTCAAACCCCCTACGGAAGCAAGCAAACGTCAGCAGGATCCATGCCGCACCACCAGCTATGCTTCTACAGGCTCAAGGCACTTCTCCAACGGCCACGTTAGCTCGTGTATAGGGCTCAAGGCGCTTCTCCGCCAGCCACGTTAGCACATAGCTACACCCCATTGTACAGCTGGTCATCTCCTTGTATCTATAAAAGGGGGTGTCCAGGGCCTTCCTAGGGGGAGGAGGGAGAAAACGTTCACATTGACGCACGTTCACACGGGGGACGTGGACACAATACATGGACGTGGAGACAGAGACACACGGACGCAGAGAGGGAGACACGCAGGGAGCCCCAACTCTCTCTCTCTCTCTCTCGCGATGCTTGTAACCCCTACTACGAGCACCCCAGTGCGAGATAACATAAGCCTCATTTCCCTCTTGTGTTCCATCTTGCATCAACCCATCTAGGCAGGGGCACGCAACAACAAATTCACTGGTCGGTTGACGGTCCTCGCGGGTCCGAAACGCCGACAGTTGGCATGCCAGGTAGGGGCTCGCTGCGTGTTAACGAATATTTTCCCGTTGAGTTCCAGATGGGTAGCTTTCAGCAGCCTCTTCAGCCAGGGACGGTGCTCCGCTTCGGGAGTCTCTAATTCATGTCCCGCGACGGTGGCTACGACATGTTACTCCTCCCCTCGCAGCGTGACAGCAACGACGGTCGACAGCTCGCCCGGCGGCGGCGAACTCGACGACGCCTCCCCCCGTGGCAGAAGAGGAACACCCGGGTTTGCCCCGCCACCCTCCTCGCCGGAGGAGGAGGAGGCGGGGCAACCGTGGCCATGCAGGAGGCGGCACCTCGTCGGCTGTCGGACCAAAGCGAGTCGACGACATCGGCACCCCTGCGGGGGACATGTCGGGTGTTGTCCTCGCACCTGAGACAACGACGGGTGTCGCTTCCCCGCAACGCGCCAACCCCGAGCGGAGTGATGACGCCAGCACCCTCGCAAAGGACTTGCTGGGCGTTAGCCTCGTACCTGAGATAACGATGCATTCCGTCCCCCACGCGACTTCACCACCGTCCATCGACCAAGAGGTACCGTCCATTTTCCACCATGTCCCTTTTAGATTCAGCTTTAATCCACCAAGCGACCCTGCTTCGGTGAGCGCTTTCGCAAGGGCATACCCTGACCTTCCAGGGTACCATATGTGGTCATCTTGGGACCGACTGATGGCCGTCGCAACCTACGGACCCGCGTGTTCCGAGGAAGACGACGACCCCGACTTCGGTTGGGATTTCTTCGGACTCCATGATCCCAGTGCCATGCGAGACTTCATGTCCGCATGTAACTACTGCCTCTCCGGCCGCTCCGACGATGACCACAGCCTCGACGACGAGGGTTATGGCCCAAGTCGTGAGTGTTTCCACATCGATCAGGGGGATCATGGCGAAGACAACCACCTCAGCATGTCGGAAGATGACAACGCCCCTGTGCCTGCGTCTCGCATTGACATCTTGCGGGAGCTAGCTGTGGTCCTAGTCCCTGCGGGGGGTCAGGACACATAGCTCGAGCAATTCCACGAGATGCAGGCCAAGCTCGACGAAGAAGCAGGGCAGATTGTACAGCTCCGGCAAGATATCGAGGAGGGCTGGGCAGGCCGAGCACTCGCTGGAGGAGCGTGTCATCGGGCCCGGGACATCCAGCGCCGTATCGTCGATGATGCCAGGGCTAGGCTGCCCCGGCCTTCAGCGGGGTCGGCCATAATCTAGCTGCAGTAGCGATGCTGCTCTGAACAATGCCGGAGCCATCCACCACCGAGGGGCGGCGTATCCAGGGCGAACTCAAGGATCTCTTGGAAGATGCCGCAGTCCGACGAGCCGAGAGCTCTGCCTCCCGAAGGCAAGGGTACCCCTCGGAGCATCGCGCAACGCCCTCCCAACGCATACGGGAGGCCTCGGTCCGCACCGAGCGCACACGGGACGGGACGCCCGCAGCCCCGGATCGCCTCGGCGACGAGCAGCACCACCGCAACCGTCGAGCCCGCCTTGAAGAGAGGGTGCGCCGAGGCTACCACCCCAGACGCGGAGGACGCTACGACAGTGAGGAGGATCGGAGCCTCTCGCCCGAACCACCAGGTCCGAGGGTCTTCAGCCAGGCCATACGACGGGCGCCGTTCCCGGCCCGGTTCCGAGCCCCGACCACCATCACCAAGTACTCGGGGGAGACAAGGCCGGAGTTGTGGCTCGCGGATTACCGGCTGGCATGCCAGTTGGGAGGGACGAACGACGACAACCTCATCATCCGCAACCTCCCTCTCTTCCTCTCCGACGTTGCCCGGGCATGGCTGGAGCATCTGCCTCCTGCGCAGATCTCCGACTGGAATGACCTAGTCAAGGCTTTCGCTGGAAACTTCCAAGGTACGTACGTGCGCCCTGGGAACTCATGGGATCTCCGAAGCTGCCGCCAGCAGCCAGGGGAATCCCTGCGAGAGTACATCCGGCGGTTTTCAAAGCAGCACCGAGTTGCCCAACATCACCGACTCGGACGTCATCGGGGCATTCCTCGCTGGCACCACGTGCCGGGACCTGGTGGGCAAACTAGGGTGCAAGACTCCCACCAAGGCGAGCGAATTGATGGACATCGCCACCAAGTTTGCCTCTGGTCAGGAGGCGGTCGAAGCCATCTTCCAAAAGGACAAGCAACCTCAAGGAAGACAGAAGGAAGACGCCCCCGAGGCGTCCGTCCAGTGTGGCTCGAAAAAGAAGGCCAAGAAGAAGGCACAAGCAAAACGCGACACCATTGACGTGGATCTAGTTGCTGCTGCCGAGCACAGGAATCCTCAGAAGCCTCCTGGAGGAGTCAACACGTTTGACAAGATGCTCAAGGAGTCATGCCCTTATCACAGGGGTCCCATCAATCACACCCTTGAGGAGTGCGACATGCTCCGGCGTTACTTCATCAAGGCAGGACCCTCGGCAGAAGGGGGCAAGGACCAAGGCAACAACAAGAAGGGGGGCGACAAGGATGAGGAGTTCCCGGAGGTCCGCGACTGCTTCATGATCTATGGCGGACAGGTGGCGAACGCCTCGGCTCGGCACCGCAAGCAGGAGCGCCGAGAGGTCTGCTCGGTGAAGGTAGCGGCGCCGGTCTACCTAGACTGGTCCGACAAGCCCATCACCTTCGACCAAGGCAACCACCCCAACTATGTACCGAGCCCAGGAAGGTACCCGCTCGTCGTTGACCCCGTCATCGGCAACGCTAGGCTCACTAAGGTCCTCATGGACGGAGGCAGCAGCCTCAACATCATCTACGCCGAAACCCTAGGGCTCTTGGGGATAGATCTCTCCATGATCCGGGCCGGTGCAGCACCCTTTCACGGGATCGTCCCCGGTAAGCACGTCCTGCCCCTTGGGCAACTTGATTTGCCCGTCTGCTTTAGAACTCCCTCCAACTTCCGAAAGGAAACCCTCACCTTCGAGGTGGTCAGGTTCTGAGGGACCTACCACACGGTGCTGGGAAGACCATGCTACGCCAAGTTCATGGCCATCCCCAACTACACGTACCTCAAGCTCAAGATGCCAGGCCCCAACGGAACCATCATCGTCGGATCCACGTACCGCCACGCTTACGAGTGCGACATGGAATGTGTGGAGTACGTTGAGGCCATCGCCGAGTCTGAGGCCCTCATCGCTGACCTGGATTGCCTCTCCAAGGAGGCGCCTGATGTGAAGCGCCGCGTCGGCAACTTCGAAGCGGCCGAGGCGGTCAAGTCCGTCGCCCTCGACCCCAGCAACGACGCCAGCAAAAAAGTCAGGATCGGCTCCGAGCTCGACCCCAAATAGGAAGCAGTGCTCGTCGACTTTCTCCGCGCAAACGCCAAAATTTTTGCGTGGAGTCCCTCGGACATGCCAGGCATACCAAGGGATGTCACCGAGCACCCACTGGACATCCGAGCCGGTGCCCGACCCGTGAAGCAGCACCTGCGCCGCTTTGATGAAGAAAAGCGCAGGGCCATAGGCGAGGAGGTCCACAAGCTGATGGTTGCAGGGTTCATCAAAGAGGTATTCCATCCAGAATGGTTAGCTAACCCTGTACTTGTAAAGAAAAAAGGTGGGAAATGGAGGATGTGCGTAGACTACACTGGTCTAAACAAAGCATGTCCAAAGGTTCCCTACCCTTTGCCTCGCATCGATCAAATTGTGGACTCCACTGCTGGGTGCGAAACCCTGTCATTCCTCGACGCCTATTTAGGTTATCACCAAATCAAGATGAAAGAGTCTGACCAGCTCGTGACTTCTTTCATCACGCCTTTTGGCATATATTGTTATACTACCATGCAATTTGGCTTGAGGAATGCAGGTGCAACCTACCAAAGGTGCATGAACCTTGTGTTCGGAGAGCACATTGGCAAAACGGTCGAAGCTTACGTCGATGACATCGTTGTCAAGACAAGGAAAGCCTCCGACCTCCTCTCCGACCTCGAAGTGACTTTCGAGTGCCTGCGTGCAAAGGGCGTGAAACTCAATCCCGAGAAGTGTGTCTTCGGAGTCCCCCGAGGCATGCTCCTAGGGTTCATCGTCTTCGAATGAGGCATCGAGGCTAACCCGGAGAAAATCGCAGCCATCACCAACATGGGACCCATCAAAGATTTAAAGGGAGTACAAAGGGTCATGGGATGCCTTGCGGCTCTGAGCCGCTTCATCTCGCGCCTTGGCGAGAGAGGATTGCCCTTGTACCACCTCTTAAGGAAGGTCGAGCGCTTCACTTGGACCCCCGAGGCTGAGGAAGCCCTCGGAAACTTAAAGGCACTCCTTACCAATGCGCCCATCTTGATGCCCCCCGCTCCGGGAGAAGCCCTCTTGATCTACGTAGCTGCAACCACTCAGGTGGTCAGTGCCACGATCGTAGTCGAGAGATGGGAAGAAGGACATGCACTGCTCGTCCAGAGGCCGGTCTACTTCATCAGCGAGGTGCTATCCGAGACCAAGATCCGCTACCCACAAATCCAGAAGCTATTGTACGCAGTAATTCTGACACAGCGAAAATTGTGACACTACTTCGAGTCTCATCCGGTGACTGTGGTGTCATCCTTCCCCCTGGGAGAGATTATCCAGTGCCGAGAGGCCTCGGGTGGGATAGCGAAATGGGCAGTGGAACTCATGGGCGAAACACTTTCATTCGCCCCTCGGAAGGCCATAAAATATCAAGTCTTGGCAGACTTCCTGGCTGAATGGGTCGACACCCAGTTGCCGACAGCTCTGATCCAGGCCGAACTTTGGACCATGTACTTCGATGGGTCGCTGATGAAAACCGGAGCAGGTGCTGGCTTGCTCTTCATCTCGCCCCTCGGTAAACATGTGCGCTACGTGATTCGCCTCCATTTTCTAGCATCAAACAATGTGGCCGAGTACGAGGCTTTGGTTAATGGGTTGCGCATCGCCATCGAGCTAGGGGTCTGGTGCCTCGATGCTCGGGGCGACTCGCAGCTCGTCATTGACCAAGTCATGAAGAACTCCCACTGCCGCGATCAAAAAATGGAGGCCTATTGCAACGAAGTTCGGCGCTTGGAAGATAAGTTCCACGGGCTGGAACTCAACCATGTTGCTTGACGGTACAATGAGACCGCGGATGAGCTGGCAAAAATAGCCTCGGGGCGGACGACGGTTCCCCCAAACGTCTTCTCCAGGGACATATATCAACCATCCGTCAAACTCGATGACACGCCCAAACCCGATGAGACCTCGGTCCAGCCCGAGGTACCCTCGGCCGCCGAGGGTGAGGCCTTGCGCATCGAGGGAGAGTGGAATGGGGTTGCGCCAAACCAAGACTGACAGACCCCATACCTGCAATATCTCCTCCGAGGAGAGCTGCCCCTCGACAAGGCCGAAGCTCGGCGACTGGCTCGGCGCGCCAAGTCGTTCGTTTTGTTGGGTGACGAAAAAGAGTTGTATCACCGCAGCCCCTCATGCATTCTCCAATGATGCATATCCGTCACCCAAGGACAAGAGCTGTTACAAGAAATACACTCGGGGGCTTGCGGTCACCATGCAGCACCTCGAACCCTCATGGGAAACGCTTTCCGACAAGGTTTCTACTGGCCGACCGTGGTGGCCGATGCCATTAGGATTGTACGTGAAGCGTCCCAAACCTTTGGGACTCAGATGTGATACAATTACTAGTCCCAAGAGGCTAGTAAACACATTCGTTTCTTCAAATAGTACAGAGTTTAAATAAGAGTTATAACAATACGGGGGTACAAGCTCGAGAGAGCCAGAATATAAAGCGCAGTAGAAAAATATACTAGCCCAAACCATAGGCAGAACTGGGTGCAGACACAGCCCTGTCAATCAAGCATAGCAGAAAAAGAAGTCTTCGGCTGCTGAAAAACATAAATAAATCTGGGTGAATACACTAGGTATTCCGCAAGCCCACCCCGCTCCCGTAAAGAGAAAGAGACCTATATCATACATGCTTTATTTGGTGGAGTTGAAGTCACTCTTCATTTTCTTAGAGAAAGGCAGTTGCTGTAAGGTTTTTCCCAAAGACTTAAAAGTAACAAAATACTCAACCACCACTGAGCTTCCCGCTCCCGTGGCCTTGTTTTCTTTTTCAGTATGCACTTACACACACATTTCCCTGGTCACGGAGGTTATAGAAAATCTCTAATTGTCATACCACACCAGACTCGTCCATACCAGTGGACACGGACTATTCAAATAGGTTTCAACTCTGCGCAGAGGGGTACACTTTACCCACTAGTCCGGTTTTTGTGATCTCACCGTCGCGAGACCCGAATGCCGGATCTCTTTCTTCCCCCGTACGTCCTAACCTTAACGGTTATCCGGAAGGAGTCAGGCCACCGCCATGTCCAAACCGGACAAAACATTCCCCCTCCTTATCCTCCCGGTGCTCCCCAGCCTTCATAACCCTGGGGTTGGACCGCACGAGTTCAGATTGAGTGACTGCCCACACAGTCTCGAGTGGTTGTACTATTAAAGAGTATAGGTAGTGAAGATGACAAACCGGTCCTTATATGAGGGGACAATCCTTCTGCTCACGCCTAAACCAGCTGAGCCAACACCTTAGGCCCTCCCCTAAACCAGGGAGTCCCTGATCATCCCACTCTCAAGGTGATGAGGGTGAATACCCTTCATCGCACATTCCTTTTTAAAAGAAACCTTATTTAAAGTAACATATTGTCCTCTTTCCCAACCCACATTTCGTATCCAAAAGACATATGTTAATGCGGGCTATCTCTCTACTCATAATGCAAATATCCCACCCTGAAATCCCGGCCTAGGTAGTGGTAGAAAGAATAGGAAATTTATGCATCAAGGGAAGGATGGACTTGCCTTCGTCGAAGCTTTCCTGGCACAAAAGATCTACTTCCGGGAGATCGGGCTCCGGCCCTTCTTCCGGGGCTACGGGTTCCGGATCAACGGTCCCCGCTTCTTCTAGTAAAACAGTCAATAAAACAATACATCAACAGTGGTTTACTAATTGTAGTGTGTCATTTTCTAACATTATTATTACATGTGAATTTAGAAATCATTTTGATAATTTTTGGTGCATAAAATATTGAGAAATACTAATTAGAGGAGAAATGGCTGAAAAAGGAAAAAGAAAAGGAATTTCAGCACTGGTGGGCCGGGGGGATTTCTGGCCCAGCCAGGCCAAGCCAGGCGCAGCGCACGCGGGGGCGCGAGGGCGCCGGCCCAGCTGCGGCCCAAGGCGGGTGACGATGTGGGCGCGCGAGGGGATGACGCCGTCGCCGCGGGGCCCACGCGCCAGCGAGAGCGGAAGGGGGGGCGCTACGGTTGACGGCGGGGCGAACCGGCCGTCCGCGGGGAGAACCCGGCCGCCAGTGGCCCAGTTCTTGGACAACGGGTAGGTGCCTTAGCACGGGGAGGGGCTGGTGAACCTAGAGGTGGGCTCAATTTAGCTAGAGGGGGCCGGGAGGGGGCTGTCCGCGGGGAGGTGGCAGAGCTCCGCGGCAAGAGTCGTCGTCGGTGAGCTTCGGGCAAGGGACTGGAGTGGGGGAGTGGTGTCCTGAGTTCGCAGCGGTGTGGCGAAGCTGGTAGGCCTAAGTAATTGCTCGTTGGTCCAACAGAGGGGAAGGGAGATGAGGGGAAGGCTTACCGGAGAGGGAGACGACGGCGGCGCTTCCGCGAAATGGGCTCAGGTGAGGGAGGAGAGTGGTGGCTAAGGCCGGTGCGGGGGAGGAGGTGCTTGGGGCGACCTTTTTATAGGCGCCCGAGGGAAGGGGAGCAGCGGAGCTCGGCGGGCGCCGGTGAGGTGCACAGCGCTGGCATTAATGCCGCACAGCGGCGACGACGAGACCTCACGGTGGTGGCGGTACCGGGCAAGGACGCGGTCAAGCGGCGAGGATGGGGCGGTGCCAAACTCTCCTGTGCGGCGAGGGGATGGGGGCGATGGAGGTGACAGCGGTCGGAGGTGACCGCGATGAGCCGTACGCGAGGAGGACGACGAAGCGGCTGACTGGTCGGGCCGGTCTGCCAGCGGGAGTGAGCGCGCGAGAGAGAGCGGCTGGCAGGTGGGGTCGGCTCGTCAGCGAGAGAGAGAGAGGGAGCGCGGAGCGGCTGCGCGCGCAGGAGCAGGCCGACAATGGGCCGAAAGGGGGGAAAGCGCGGGCGCGAGGGAGGAAAGGCGGTCGCGGTCAGCCCAGCTAGGGTGGGTTTTCTCTTTTTCTTTTTATTTTCTAATTCCTATATCCATTTTTTATATTCTTTTCTTTTGAACAATTAATTTAATAGATAATCTAGGTGCTAGAAAATAAAATCTAAGTGAGGTGTTCATATTCAAACAAAGTGTATGCATATGTTGGGAAGAATCTAAGGGAGTTTTGGGATAGATAATAAGAAGGGGGGTTAGATTAGGGTTTCAAACCTGGGTTAGAAATTGGGATGTTACAAACCTACCCCACTTAAAGGAATCTCGCCCTCGAGATTCAGACGGGGTTTGAGAAAAGGTAACGGTATTCTCTCCTCAGAGAGTCCTCACTTTCCCAGGTGGCTTCCTCTTCTCCTTCTCTGCTCCACTGAACCTTACAGAGTCTCACTTCTGAGTTGCGGGTCCTTCGGACTGCTGGGTCAAGAATCTTTACTGACTTTTCCCGGTACTAGAGATCTTTTTGAATCTGAATTATCTCTGCCTCGATGTGGTTATCTGGTACTTGCAACCATTTACAGAGCTGGGACACATGGAACACATTGTGAATATCTGACATGGATTCTGGTAGCTCAAGGCGGTATGTTGCGGGTCCCACTCTGCTAATGACGGGGTAAGGGCCGACGAAACGCAATGCTAGCTTTCCTTTCATTTGGAACCTTTTGACACCATGCATCGGGGAGACCTTGAGGTATACGAAATCTCCTTCCTCAAATCTGAGTTCTCTCCGCCTGTTGTCTGCATAGCTTTTCTGTCGACTCTGAGCTTCAAGTAACCTCTTGTGGATCAGGGCAACTTTCTCTTCGGCTTCTTTAACAAAGTCGGGTCCTTCTAGTGTCCTTTCCCCTACATTGGACCACATTAGGGGGGTCTGGCACTTTCTTCCATACAATGCTTCGAACGATGACATTTTGATGCTGGCCTGATGGCTGTTGTTATATGAGAATTCGGCATACGGCAAACTGGACTCCCAATTCCTGTCGAATGTCAACACACAGGCTCTTAGTAAATCTTCGAGGACCTTGTTGACTCTTTCTGTTTGACCATCTGACTGGGGGTGATAAGCGGTGCTGAAATCTAACTTGGTGCCCATAGCTTGCTGAAGGCTCTTCCAAAATTTTGAGGTGAACTGCGTCCCTCTATCTGACACTATCTTCCGAGGAATACCATGGAGCCTGACTATCTCTTTAAGATATATCCGAGCAAGGGCGGCTCCTCCAAAAGTGGTTTTTACTGGAATGAAGTGGGCTACCTTGGTGAGACAAACGATTATTACCTAGATGGAGTCATTCCCTTTTTGCGTCTGGGGCAGTCCGGTTACAAAATCCATGCCTATTTCCTCCCACTTCCATTCAGGCACTGGGAGGGGTTGCAGTAGGCCTACAGGCTTTTGGTGTTCGGCCTTTGTTCGCTGGCAGGTGTCACACCGGGCCACATACTGTGCTATCTTCTTCTTCATCCCTCTCCACCAGTATCTGGCTTTGAGGTCTAGGTACATTTTGGTGGTTCCTAGGTGGATGGAGTAAGCTGAGTTGTGAGCTTCATTGAGCAGGACTTCCCGTGCTTCTCCTATTGGTACACACAGACGGTTCTTGAACCAAAGAACTCCTTGTTCATCTGCCCTAAGGTCCGGAAGTTGCTCCTTGCGAGCTCTTTCCATAAGTCTTGCTATCTCTGCGTCTAGGCGTTGAGCCTTGCATTTGAGGTCTTCTAGCGTTGGCTTGACTTCCAGACTACCGTTGTCTCCCAGACATGCATTTAGCTGAGCTGATTTCTTCTTCCAATCTTCCAAAAAGTTGGTCCCCTTTATCCCGAAAGGTTTTCGGCTGAGAGCGTCTGCTACCACGTTGGCCTTCCCGGGGTGGTAATGGATCTCAAGGTCATAATCCTTGATCAGTTCAAGCCATCTTCTCTGACGGAGGTTGAGGTCTGGCTGAGTGAAGATATACCTCAGACTCTTGTGATCGGTGTGTAAGGAAAATGGACCCCGGGCCATTTGGCTAATTGAGTTTTGGTGTTTGATGAACAACACAATCCGTGAACTAATAAGTTCTCTAGTGTTTGTGTTTGTAGTTCACAGGATGCGAAGAGAATTGGACCAAGGCAATGAGGATGCAACACCTCAAAAGAAGACATAAAAAGATGCATAGGAGTCCAATACTCAAGAACAAAGAAGCCCAAAGAAATCAGCAAAGAAATCCAAGATATGGGCTGTCAGCCAGCGCCTGGTGGCGCACCGGACATTGGTGTCCGGTGTGCACCGGACTGTCCGGTGAGGCACCGGACAGTCTGCGCAGAGAGGCCGCAGAAAGGCGCTCTCTGGCTGTAGCACCGGACTGTCCGGTGTGCACCGGACTGTCCGGTGTGCCAACGGGCAGACGGCAACGATCGGATCCAACGGTCGACTGCTACAAGCGCCAACGGTCGGCTGACGTGGCGTGCACCGGACACTGCACAGTAGATGTCCGGTGGTGCACCGGACTGTCCGGTGCACCCGACGACAGAAAGCTGCTGCTTTCTGTCCAACGGCTAGTTTGGGGTGTGGAGGCTATAAATACCACCCCAACCAGCCATTCTCAAGTGTGGGAGCCCAAGCAACATACCAAGGCATATAGTGCACATTTCCAAGAGCTCAAACACCCAAGTGCATAATAGAATCACTCGGTGATTAGCGTAGGTGCTTTGCGAAGTGCTTAGGTTAGTTAGACCGCTTTAGCGCTTGCTCTAGGTGAACCCTAGTTAGTTGAGTGAGTTTTGTAAAACCACACAACCCCTCGGCTCTTGCGTGAGTCGTTGTAATTGTACCGAGTGGGGCGAGAGTCTTGCGAGACCGTGACAATCGCGTTTATGTCACGGCCTCCACCGTGTACCGGAGGGAACAAGGCCCGCGGTGTTTCGGCCGGAAGCTCGATAGTGGAGACGGCAGGGAGCGTCCGAGAGGAGCCGGAAGCGGAGCACCACTTGCGCGTGGAGAAGGCCCGTGGCTCTCTACGGAGTTACTCGACCGTGGTGCTTGGCCCTCGCGTGGGCTTCCCTTTGCGTAGGGGCACCAACGAGGATTAGTCGGAACCTTGCGTGGTTCCGGATACCTCGGTAAAAATACCGGCGTCATCCACGAGAGTTTGCTTCTCTACTTAGCTCTTTACATTCCGCATTTATATTAAGCATTTAAGTTTCAATCTTATTGTCATACTTATTTAGTGTAGATTGAAACTTAACCTTTGCGGTAGAGATAGCAACACTTAGACAAAACCTAGTTTGCACACTCTAGTTTGATTACTTGCAAAGGTTTTGCTCTAGGGATTTAATTGTGGCCTAGTTTAGTAAAAGTTTTGGAAGTCCTAATTCACCCCCCCCCCCCCTCTTAGGCGTCACTCGTTTCCTACAAGTGGTATCAGAGCCGATTTGGCTCATTTGAAACGCTTTAGCTTCACCGCTAAAAAGAGCCGACGCTTTTTAGAGGAAGGGATGGATACCCATAGGCCACCACACTTCGACGGCACTAACTTCCCATATTATAGTGCTAGAATGGCTTGTTACCTAGAGGCCGTTGATCTAGGTGTTTGGAGAGTCACTCGTGACGGGATGAAACCTCTCAAGAATCCCGAGAAACCCACCACGAGTGAGGAAAAAGAAATTCATTTAAATGCTAGAGCCAAAAATTGCTTGTATGAATCTCTTAGCATGGATATTTTTAATCAAGTATTTACCTTGAGAACTGCTAATGAGATTTGGCTAAAATTGCATGAGCTCCATGATGGCACATCCAATGTCCGTGAGCAAAAACATTGCCTAGTCTTGAATGAGTATAATTCTTTTGCTATGAAAGATGATGAGCTTGTTAGAGACATGTATTCTCGTTTGAATCTAATTATCAATGAGCTCAATTCTATTGGCATTAATAAGCTAGGTGATGCGGACATTGTGAGGAAGATTATCTCCCTGCTACCACAACAAAGATATGGGAGCATCATCACCATCCTTCACAACATGGAGGATTTGAGCAACATGACCCCGACCATTGTGATTGGGAAAATCGCGGCCTTTGAGATGTCGCGAAAAATGAGTCGGGGAGAGGAGCCAACTTCCTCAAGACCATATGCTTTTGCATGTGATGAAAGGAAGGGCAAAAAGAAGGCTCCCACTCCAAGTTCCTCAAGTGAAGAAGAGGAAGAAGAAGAAAGTGATGATGATGAAGATAATCAACCATGCACATCATCCTCCGAGGACGAAGAAACAATCCGACGCGTCGGAAAGGTAATGAGGATGATCCGCAAGATTAATCTAATGGGTGTGCCCCTGCAGGTCGAGGATCTTCTCTTTAACATTGACAGGAAAAAGCAAAGGAAGAGAGGATGCTTCGCATGTGGGGAGAAGGGCCACTTCAGGGACAACTGTCCAAATATAGCCAAGCCCAAAAAGGAGAGGAGCAAAGGCAAGGCGCTAACAAGTGTTAGAACTTGGGATGATTCTTCAAGTGAAGATGAACCTCCAAGGACGCGCAGCCACCGGTCCTCGTCACGATCATCACGGTCATCACACAAATGCCTTATGGCAAGAGGTAACAAAAGCATTCCATCCTCTAGTGATGAAAGTAGTAGTGATGATGAAAGTGAGGGAAAGCCCTCTCTAGATGAGCTTGCGGAAGCCATAGAATTTTTCCAGGATGTTTGCACTAAGCAAAAAGCTCAACTTAAAACTTTGAAAAATAAGCTGGTTAGCTCTCAAAATGATTACAAAGGTTTGCTAGAAAAATTTGAAACTTTTGCAAACTTAAATAGTGAGCTATCAACTAAAATTGAGCTATTAGAATCTAGTGCTCCATCCACTGCTACCGATGATAGCCTTATTAAAAAGAATGAAAAACTTAAGGCTAAGTTAGCTAGCTCCCAAGAAGCTATTGAAAATTTGCTAGAGAAAATGGAAATTCTTAGCATACACAACAATGAGCTAACTACTAAGCTAGAAAACATTGGTAGCACCCCAGCAGCATCTTTAGTTGAAATACCTGAAATAATTAAGAAAGATGCTTCTACTTCCTGCTTTGATTTAATTGATGATTCTAACCCCTGCAACCAAGTCGTTGTTGAGAATATTGTTGTAGAGACATGTACGGATGAGGTTGCAAAGGAAAATGAACAATTAAAGCAAGAAGTGGCTCGCCTTGGCAAGGCTTTGTATGACAAGAAAGGCAAAGCCAAACAAATCCAACCTCCACAGGATAACACCACTGCGGGAGTGAACAAGCCTATGGAGGGAGAAACTGTGATTTGTAGGCTATGCCACAAGGAAGGCCACAAGTCTTTCCAATGCAAGGCGATGACCGGGGATAAACAAAGACAAAAGCTCAAGCAAAAGCCATCAAGCAAAATCTCAAACACCTACATCAAAAAGGTGAACAAAAAGGATGCTACACCATGTCTGATCAAGAAGAAAAAGAACGGAAAGGTGATAGCAATCAAGGCCAACAAGCAAGCCAACAAAGGAAAGGGGGCCAAACGCATCTGGGTGCCAAAGGAGATAATTTCAACCATGAAAAGCACCAAGAAGGTTTGGATCCCGAAAGGGAAGTGAGTGGACCGAAGGTCCTCGGGAAATTTGGAGACTTGGCAAAGTTGGGATGTATATCATGGGATACATCATATTGGATCAAGTTTATTGCCAAGTGGGTTAGTGAAAATTTTGGACCCAAATTTCCCACCCATGACTAAGGTAACTAGTTTTATTGTATTTCTCGTTTTTAGATATGCGTATCTATTTATCTTTTATCTAGTTTACCTTTCTTGCCTAGTATTACATTTGTTATGTACTTTTGTTTAAAATCATGCATACTAGGTAAATCATATGGTAGGATTGCTAGTTTTTAAATTCATATACTTAAGCAAACCTACATGGCTTAAAATGTTTAGTTTAAGCACGGCACATAGCCTTTATATCACTCCATAGTAAATGATGCATCAATTGAAAATTTTGATTTCTACAAAGTTGTATCATTTAACTTATATGTGCCAAAGTTTGGATTATGGATAATTTTCCCCCTCTTGATATCAAATCAAAGTGCATGTCTCCTACAAGTATTCAAAACTTGTACGCACACCTTTAGGGGGAGGTTACTCTATAATCTAACACTTTGAGACTAACATCTTTTCAAGTCTATTTCATGTGATAGTCTCATTGTAAGGAAAATGAAGTCCCCGGAGAAAGACAACAATCTTCCACTGCGAAATCTCCAAGAACTCTCATGTCTCTCAAGCTCGCCATTGATCTTCAATTGGTATCTTTTGAGACTACATTCAGTATCATTTACATGTCTTCTCCAATATTTGATTAGACTATATTTCATATCATATGCTTCCATGTTGCTAAAAATTGCATAAGAAGTTAACTCATATTCTGTTACCTATGCATAAGGGAAGTTAGTCTTTTCAAATCATGTCTTGCACCTCTAATTTTTCACATGCTTTTTCCTAAGTAGAGGATCTCTGTCAGGGGGAGTATTTCTTCATCTCTAAAGGGGGAGAAAAACTCTTTCTAAAAGAGAATACTCATTTAGGGGGAGTAATCTTTTAAGGACTCCTACAACTGGTATCATTCATGGCTTAATTTAATATCCTTCTAGCGATATCATTTGATACAATTCTTGATGAGGGCAAGCTTTTATTTACTTCCTACATGCTTTTAATGTCTTCCTTTTCGGTGGTTGATGCCAAAGGGGAGAAGTTTAGGGACCAAAGCAATGAAAACTATATCAAACACCAAACACCACCAATTTAAAATTTTATATCTACAAATGGCTTTTCAAGTGGTTTTGGTTATTTGGTCCAAAAATAGGAAGTAAGTGAATTATGGAGTTAGGGGGAGGCTTAAGTCCATAATATCACATTGTGGGGACATCCATGCATCTTAGCAAGTAAAATGCATATTTTCATTCAAATACTTGTATTATTTGCATGCTTTGGTTGTGTTGTCATCAATCACCAAAAAGGGGGAGATTGTAAGGAAAATGGACCCCGGGCCATTTGGCTAATTGAGTTTTGGTGTTTGATGAACAACACAATCCGTGAACTAATAAGTTCTCTAGTGTTTGTGTTTGTAGTTCACAGGATGCGAAGAGAATTGGACCAAGGCAATGAGGATGCAACACCTCAAAAGAAGACATAAAAAGATGCATAGGAGTCCAATACTCAAGAACAAAGAAGCCCGAAGAAATCAGCAAAGAAATTCAAGATAAGGGCTGTCAGCCAGCGCCTGGTGGCGCACCGGACATTGGTGTCCGGTGTGCACCGGACTGTCCGGTGAGGCACCGGACAGTCTGCGCAGAGAGGCCGCAGAAAGGCGCTCTCTGGCTGTAGCACCGAACTGTCCGGTGTGCACCGGACTGTCCGGTGTGCCAACGGGCAGACGGCAACGGTCGGATCCAACGGTCGACTGCTACAGGCGCCAACGGTCGGCTGACGTGGCGTGCACCGGACACTGCACAGTAGATGTCCGGTGGTGCACCGGACTGTCCGGTGCACCCGACGACAGAAAGCTGCTGCTTTCTGTCCAACGGCTAGTTTGGGGTGTGGAGGCTATAAATACCACCCCAACCGGCCATTCTCAAGTGTGGGAGCCCAAGCAACTTACCAAGGCATATAGTGCACATTTCCAAGAGCTCAAACACCCAAGTGCATAATAGAATCACTCGGTGATTAGCGTAGGTGCTTTGCGAAGTGCTTAGGTTAGTTAGACCGCTTTAGCGCTTGCTCTAGGTGAACCCTAGTTAGTTGAGTGAGTTTTGTAAAACCACACAACCCCTCGGCTCTTGCGTGAGTCATTGTAATTGTACCGAGTGGGGCGAGAGTCTTGCGAGACCGTGACAACCGCGTTTGTGTCACGGCCGCCACCGTGTACCGGAGGGAACGAGGCCCGCGGCGTTTCGGCCGGAAGCTCGATAGTGGAGACGGTGGGGAGCGTCCGAGAGGAGCCGGAAGCGGAGCACCACTTGCGCGTGGAGAAGGCCTGTGGCTCTCTACGGAGTTACTCGACCGTGGTGCTTGGCCCTCGCGTGGGCTTCCCTTTGCGTAGGGGCACCAACGAGGATTAGTCGGAACCTTGCGTGGTTCTGGATACCTCGGTAAAAATACCGGCGTCATCCACGAGAGTTTGCTTCTCTACTTAGCTCTTTACATTCCGCATTTATATTAAGCATTTAAGTTTCAATCTTATTGTCATACTTATTTAGTGTAGATTGAAACTTAACCTTTGCGGTAGAGATAGCAACACTTAGACAAAACCTAGTTTGCACACTCTAGTTTGATTACTTGCAAAGGTTTTGCTCTAGGGATTTAATTGTGGCCTAGTTTAGTAAAAGTTTTGGAAGTCCTAATTCACCCCCCCTCTTAGGCGTCACTCGTTTCCTACACGGTGAAGATGTGGCATTTGTTCCCAATCAGATAGTGCCTCCATATTTTTAGGGTGTGCACTATGGCTGCCAACTCCAAGTCGTGGGTGGGGTAATTCTGCTCATGCGGCTTGAGTAAGCAGGATGCATAGGCAATAACTTTCTCATTTTGCATTAAGACACACCCTAAGCCTTGCCTTGAAGCATCATAGAAGATGACGAAATCCTGGTGTATATCTGGTAGTGTCAAAACGGGCGCGGTTGTAAGCTTCTCCTTGATGATCTGGAAACTTTCCTCACATTTTGGAGTCCACACAAACTTATTATCCTTTTTGAGAAGTTCGGTCATAGGTCTTGCTATGCTGGAGAATCCCTTGATAAATCGGCGGTAATACCCTGCCATTCCCAGAAAGCTTCGTACTTCACTGACGTTGGATGGCTGTTTCCATTTTGAAACGGCTTCTACCTTGGATGGGTCCACTTCTATTCCTTCTGCATTCAAGATATGCCCAAGGAAGGCTATCTTTTCCAACCAGAATTCACACTTGCTGAGCTTAGCATAGAGTTGATGTGCCCTGAGTCTTCCAAGGACAATTCGAAGGTGACGCTCATGGTCCCTGCGATTCTTGGAATAGATAAGGATGTCGTCGATGAAGACTACGACAAACTTATCCAATTCTTCCATGAATACCATATTCATGAGGTTCATGAAAAAGGCGGGTGCGTTCGTTAGCCCAAACAGCATCACTGTGAACTCATATTGTCCGTATCTGGTGACGAATGCAGTCTTCTGAATATCTGCTTCCTTGATCCTCAGTTGGTGATATCCTGACCTGAGGTCTATCTTGGAGAAATATTTGGCTCCTTGCAGCTGGTCGAAGAGATCGTCGATCCGAGGGAGTGGGTACTTATTCTTGATTGTAACTTCATTCAAAGACCGGTAATCAATACACATCCTCATACTTCCATCCTTTTTGGTGACGAAAAGGACGGGTGCTCCCCAGGGAGACGAGCTGGGACGGATGTACCCTTTTTGTTGCAGCTCTGCAATCTGGAGTTTTAATTCCGCTAGCTCTGTGGGGGCCATGCGGTATGGTCTCATTGCGATGGGTGCAGTGCCAGGAATGAGATCTATATAGAACTCCACTCCTCTTTCTGGCGGCATTCTAGGCAACTCTTCTGGAAATACATCCATGAATTCTTCTATTACCGATATGTTTTCTACTGCCAGATTAAACATCATTGGATCATTGGCGGGCGGCTGGGCCTGACAGGAAACTGCTTTTCCTTGGTGGTCGGTGAGAAGGACGGTCTTACTCGTGCAACTTATGATACCCTTGTGCTTAGTTAGCCAATCCATTCCTAGGATCACATCAATCCCTTGGGATGGCAAGACGGTTAAGTCTGCCAGGAACACTACCCCACTTAAAAGGATTCTAACTTGGGAGCACTTGAGCTGGCATAGAAGGTCTGACCCTGGGGTTCGGGTGACCAAGGGAATCTCTAGGGTGTAGAGGGGATGCCATGATTTTCCACAAAACTAGTGGCTATAAATGAATGGGATGCTCCTGAATCAAAAAGCACAGTAGCGGGAGTAAATTCAACAAGGAACTCACTGAGCACTACTCCCGGAGCTTGCTGGGCCTCTTGAGCGTCGACGTGGTTGACTCGTGCTCTGCCCTGGTACTGGGTCCTACTCTGATGACTGTTGGAGGGAGGTGCCTTGGAGGCAGGTGCCAAGGGAATCTTGGGGCCATTCACCGAGTTGGAGTAGGTAGGTCCGGGTGCCTACAACTGGGGGCAGTTATTCTTGAAGTGACTGGGGTCTCCGCAGTGCCAACAGGCATTTGCTAGCAGTTGGTTGCTTGTAACCGAGGGGGCCTGAAAGGAGCTCTGACTCTGCTGACTGTAACGTGACGGAGTGGGTCCAGCTGGTCTATTGAAGCTTGGTCCCTTGGGTGGAAGCCCAAAGGATCGAGCTCTCTGGTGACGGTCTTGCTGCTGAGCTCAGAGAACCTGGAATTTCCTCTTCAGGTGCCCTTTTTCTTCTTCTTTTGCCCTTTCCACTTGGATGGTTTTGTTAGAGTGGTGAGAGAAGTTGAGGAAATCTTGGCTGGCAAGGATGGTCTTGAGTTCTGGTCTTAGCCCTTTTAGAAAACAGGCCATCTTCCTTGCCTCAGTGCTGACATCGTCAGGCGCGTAACGAGCCAACTCTGTGAACTTGTGCACGTACTCACTGACAGATCTTCCACCTTGAGTTAGTTCCCGGAACTCATCTTCCTTGAGTTGAACTATCCCCTGGGGTACGTGGTGCTCGTGGAAAGCAGTTTCGAATTCTGCCCAGGTAGCATCCCTGACGGCCTCGCTGAAGGTATCCCACCATGATAGGGCCATCCCAGAAAGTTGATGAGCAGCCAATTGAACATGCTGATTTTCGGGGCATCTGATGGCTTCCAGCTTCCTCTTGATCGTGCGCAGCCAGTCATCTGCATCAAGGGGATTGCTAGACCCCGCGAATGTGGGAGGCTTGAATCTCAGAAATTCTCCCATCCTATCCTGTGGTCTCCCACCACCTGGGCGCTGGTTTTCCAGACTTCTAGTGAGGACTTCAATGAGTCGGGTCTGATTGGCTTGAACTTGGGCCAAATCTAGTGGTAGTTCTGGAGGCGCGGGGAGGTGGGTCTCACTCCCTTCTCCGCCAGCTTCTCCTCCTGCTCTTAAGGGAAAACCTGCTCCAATCCCGGAGGCGGTAGGCATGGTTTTATCCGAAGCCATCTGCCAGGGGAAACGAGTTACTACTATGCACATGCCAAAAAAAATTTTCAACCAGTTACTTTATTCATTACACCAGTTCATTACAGCATACAACTACCATAAGTTCATTACACGCGAGTGCTATCGAGGGTACTCCCGAACTCCTTCTCTAAAGTGTCCCCAATTCCTTGAGAAGGTCATCAAGGCTGGCTAGGGACATTTCCTCGGTGTCGGACGAGTTTCTTATCCTGGTAGGAGGTAGGGCTGGAGGGGCTTCTTCCTTCTACTCAGTCTGACATCCTTGACTTTTGGTCTTCTTGCGGATTTTTCATGCGTGGGCGAGCTTCTTCAGCTTCTTGTTGTAATCCATCTTCAGTGTGCGGTAGGCCTCATGGGTGTTGGTTTCCTCGCCTTCTGCTATCTCGAGGCTCTCTTGAAGGGGCGCCTTTTCCCTTGTAAGTTCTATGACTTTTTGCTCCAGGCTTTCCACCCGGGAGTTTAGGTGAGTGCAGTGGGAGGCAAGGTCATCATATTGGTTATTGAGGGTGTGGAGGTATCCAGCCATGTAGACAATGGTGGGGTCATCCTCGATAGGGTCTCCTCCTGACAGGGCCTGAAGTCTTTTCCTCCAGACGGGTGTATTTTTGTTGCTGGGTGGGAACTAGCGAAGGGGGGTTTCAAAGATCACTCTGTTGTAGCTCTGGCATAGTTGTCGGAGGGCTTTCCGGGCAACATTTTGGCAAGTATCTGGGAAGCGGTATCCGGTGAAAGTGACGTGGAAAGAAGGATGGTTCGGATAGTTTCGGCTTTCTCCTAGGTAGACTGCCATAGAGCACTTTTCCATTCCATTCTCGAGATACTCCTTCCAGACATATTCTGGCTTCTTGCGGATTCCCATGCGAAGCGCACAACTTCGCAACAAATGTGGGAACCCCTCCACCTCTGAGCAGTAGGATGTCCTAATGACCAGAGAGTCTTCCATCTGGAATAGGAAAAGAAGGGTCTGTTAATATCGGGGGAAAGGAGAGAAGATTTTTCTTGGGGTAAGAGGTATTTTCTTTTAAGGCAAGTTTTAAGGTCAGAGCTGCGACCTACGGCCAGTCCTATGGCTCTGATACCACCTGAAGCGTCCTGAACCTTTGGGACTCAAATGTGATACAATTACTAGTCCCAGGAGGCTAGTAAACACATTCCTTTCTTCAAATAGTACAGAGTTTAAATAAGAGTTATTACAATATGGGGGTACAAGCTCGAGAGAGCCAGAATATAAAGCGCAGTAGAAAAATATACTAGCCCAAGCCACAGGCAGAACTGGGTGTAGACACAGCCCTCTCAATCAAGCATAGAAGAAAAGAAGTCTTCGGCTGTTGAAAAACATAAATAAATCTGGGTGAATACACTAGGTATTCCGCAAGCCCACCCCGCTCCCGTAAAGAGAAAGAGACCTATACCATACATGCTTTATTTGGTGGAGTTGAAGTCACTCTTCATTTTCTTAGAGAAAGGCAGTTGCTGTAAGGTTTTTCCCAAAGACTTAAAAGTAACAAAATACTCAACCACCACTGAGCTTCCCGCTCCCGTGGCCTTGTTTTCTTTTTCAGTATGCACTTACACACACATTTCCCTGTTCACGGAGGTTATAGAAAATCTCTAATTGTCATACCACACCAGACTCGTCCATACCAGTGGACACAGACTATTCGAATAGGTTTAAACTATGCGTAGAGGGGTACACTTTACCCACTAGTCCGGTTTCTGCGATCTCACCGTCGCGAGACCCGAATGTCGGATCTCTTTCTTCCTCCGTATGTCCTAACCTAAACGGTTATCCGGAAGGAGTCAAGCCACTGCCATGTCCAAACCGGACAAAACATTCCCCCTCCTTATCCTCCCGGTGCTCCCTAGCCTTCATAACCCTGGGGTTGGACCGCACGAGTTCAGATTGAGTGACTGCCCACATAGTCTCGAGTGGTTGTACTATTAAAGAGTACAGGTAGTGAAGATGACAAACTGGTCCTTATATGAGGGGACAATCCTGAAAGCACCTAGAGGGGGGGTGAATAGGTGATCCTGCGAAAACTTGAAACTTAATCCAACAAAACTTGATTAGGTGTTAGCACAATGGAATCAAGTGAGTAGATAGGAGAGCTCTTGTGAACCACAATAGACACAGTAAGGACAAGCACAAGAGACACGAGGATTTATCCCGTGGTTCGGCCAAGTACAAAACTTGCCTACTCCACGTTGTGGCGTCCCAACGGACGAGAGTTGCACTCAACTCCTCTCAAGTGATCCAATGATCAACTTGAATACCATGGTGATCTTCTTTGCTTTATTCTTTCTCGTTTGCGAGGAATCTCCACAACTTGGAGTCTCTCGCCCTTACAATAAGAATCGAAATGAAGCACTAGAGTAAGGGAGGGAAGCAACACACTCAAAACCACAGCAAATACGCACACACAAGATCAAGACTTGAGCTCAACACAATATCTCAAGGTTCTCACTAGAACAGAGCTCAAATCACTAAGAATGTCGAACAAGTGCGCAAGAATGAAGTGTGAGTGATCAACAATGCTCAAGGAATGCTTGGTGTACTCCTCCATGCACTTAGGGGTCCCTTTTATAGCCCCAAGGCAGCTAGGAGCCGTTGAGAGCATTTCAAGAAGGCAATTCTTGCCTTCTGTTGCCTGGCGCACCGGACAGTCCGGTGCACCACTAGACACTGTCCGGTGTGGATCTCTTTCCTTATTTGGCGAAGCCGACCGTTGCAGATTCCGAGCCGTTGGCGCACCGGACACTGTCCGGTGTACACCGGACAGTCCGATGACCCTTCTGACTGTTGGCTCTTGCCACCCGTCGCGCGTGGATTATGCGGCCGACCGTTGGCCCGGCCGACTGTTGGCTCACCGGA
This sequence comes from Zea mays, assembly GCF_902167145.1. Taxonomy (NCBI): domain Eukaryota; kingdom Viridiplantae; phylum Streptophyta; class Magnoliopsida; order Poales; family Poaceae; genus Zea; species Zea mays. The sequence goes on from NC_050105.1 coordinate 82,674,324, forward strand.
CAGTCCGGTGCACCACCGGACAGTCCGGTGATTTATAGCCGTACACCGTCGTCGAAGTCCCGAGAGTAGCCAGTTCGTCAGAGTCAGCCTGGCGCACCGGACACTGTCTGGTGCACCACCGGACAGTCTGGTGCACCCAGACCAAGCTGTCTTTGGCTGAACAAGCCATCTCTTTTCCAACTTGATTTCTCCTGTTTCCAGCACTTAGACACAAATCATTAGTCTCCAAAACAATGTACTAAGTCTTAGGAACATACCTTTTTACTTGATTTGCACTTTGTCCATAACTTTGCATAGATTAACATAAGTCCACTTGTGTTGGCACTCAATCACCAAAATACTTAGAAATGGCCCAAGGGCACATTTCCCTTTCAAATCCTTCTGCTCACGCCTAAACCAGCTGAGCCAACACCTTATGCCCTCCCCTAAACCAGGGAGTCCCTGATCATCCCACTCTCAAGGTGATGAGGGTGAATACCCTTCATCGCACATTCCTTTTTAAAAGAAACCTTATTTAAAGTAACATATTGTCCTCTTTCCCAACCCACATTTCGTATCCAAAAGACATATGTTAATGCGGGCTATCTCTCTACTCACAATGCAAATATCCCACCCTGAAATCCCGACCTAGGTAGTGGTAGAAAGAATAGGAAATTTATGCATCAAGGGAAGGATGGACTTGCCTTCGTCGAAGCTTTCCTGGCACAAAAGATCTACTTCCGGGAGATCGGGCTCCGGCCCTTCTTCCGGGGCTACGGGTTCCGGATCAACGGTCCCCACTTCTTCTAGTAAAACAGTCAATAAAACAATACATCAACAGTGGTTTACTAATTGTAGTGTGTCATTTTCTAACATTATTATTATATGTGACTTTAGAAATCATTTTGATAATTTTTGGTGCATAAAATATTGAGAAATACTAATTAGAGGATAAAAGGCTGAAAAGGAAAAAAGAAAAGGAATTTCAGCACTGGTGGGCCGGGGGGATTTCTGGCCCAGCCAGGTGCAGCGCGCGCGCAGGCGCGAGGGCGCCGGCCCAGCTGCGGCCCAAGGTGGGTGACAGCACGGGCGCGCGAGGGGATGACGTCGTCGCCGCGGGGCCCACGCGCCAGCGAGAGCGGAAGGGGGGGCGGCGCTACGGTTGACGGCGGGGCAAACCGGCCGTTCGCGGGGAGAACCCGGCCGCCGGTGGGCTCGGTGGCGATTCGCCGCCGGTGGCCCGGTTCTTGGACAACGGGTAGGTGCCTTAGCACGGGGAGGGGCTGGCGAACCTAGAGGTGGGCTCAATTTGGCTAGAGGGGGGCGGGAGGGGGCTATCCGCGGGGAGGTGGCGGAGCTCCACGGCGGGAGGCGCCGTCGGTGAGCTTCAGTCGAGGGACTAGGGTGGGGGAGTGGTGTCCTGAGTTCGCGGTGGTGTGGCGAAGCTGATAGGCCTAAGTAATTGCTCGTTGGTCCAACAGAGGGGAAGAGAGATGAGGGGGAAGGCTTACCGGAGAGGGAGACGGCGGCGGCGCTTCCGCGAATTGGGCTCGGGTGAGGGAGGAGAGTGGTGGCTAAGTGCGGTGCGGGGGAGGAGGTGCTCGGGGCGACCTTTTTATAGGCGCCCGAGGGAAGGGGAGCGGCGGAGCTCGGCGGGCGCCGGTGAGGTGCACAGCGCTGGCATTAATGCCGCACAGCGGCGACGACGAGACCTCACGGCGGGGGCGGTACCGGGCAAGGACACGGTCAAGCGGCGAGGACGGGGCGGTGCCAAACTCTCCTTTGCGGCGAGGGGATGGGGGCGATGAAGGGGACGGCGGTCGGAGGTGACCGCGACGAGCCATACACGGGGAGGACGACGAAGCGGCTGACCGGTGGGGTCGGCTCGTCAGTGAGAGAGAGCGGCTGGCAGGTGGGGTCGGCTCGTCAGTGAGAGAGAGAGGGAGCGTGGAGCGGCTGCGCGCGCGGGAGCAGGCCGGCAATGGGCCGAAAGGGGGGGAAAAGCGCGGGCGCGAGGGAGGAAAGGCGGCCGCGACATGGGCTGGAATCAGCCCAGCTAGGGGGGTTCTCTTTTTCTTTTTATTTTCTAATTCCTATATCCATTTTTTTATATTCTTTTCTTTTGAACAATTAATTTAATAGATAATCTAGGTGCTGGGAAATAAAATCTAAGTGAGGTGTTCATATTCAAACAAAGTGTATGCATATGTTGGGAAGAATCTAAGGGAGTTTTGGGATAGATAATAAGAAGGGGGGTTAGATTAGGGTTTCAAACCTAGGTTAGAAATTGGGATGTTATAGTACGCTCCTGCCGAGGGTGTCAATTCTACGCGAGACAGACGCACCTGCCCGCTCAGACCCTACAAACAATACCCATCACTTGGTCGTTTGCCGTATGGGGTCTGGACCTCGTCGGTCCCTTGCAGAAGGCAACCGGGGGCTTCAAGCACCTGCTGGTCGCCATTGACAAATTCTCCAAGTGGATCGAGGTCCGACCCTTAACCAGCATCGGGTCTGAGCAGGCGGTGGCGTTCTTTACAAATATCATCCATCACTTTGGGGTCCCAAACTCCATCATCACCAACAATGACACGTAGTTCACTGGGAAGAAGTTCCTGGACTTCTGCGAAAACCACCACATCCGTGTGGACTGGGCCGTCGTAGCTCACCCAATGACAAATGGGCAGGTGGAGCGCGCCAACGGTATGATTTTGCAGGGACTAAAGCCGAGGATCTACAATGACCTCAACAAGTTCGGCAAGCGGTGGATAAAAGAACTACCCTCGGTGGTTTGGAGTCTGAGGACGGCGCCGAGCCGGGCCACAGGTTTCTCGTCGTTCTTTCTAGTCTATGGGGCCGATGCCATCTTACCCATAGACTTAGAATACGGTTCCCCGAGGACAAAGGCTTACGACGACCAAAGCAACCAGACCAGCCGAGAAGATTCATTGGACCAGCTGAAAGAGGCTCGGGACGTGGCCTTACTACACTCGGCGCGGTATCAGCAGTCTCTGCGACGCTACCACGCTCGAAGAGTTCGCCCTCGAGGCTTCCAAGTGGGAGACTTGGTACTTCGGCTACGACAAGACGCCCGAGGGCGCCACAAGCTTACTCCCCCTGGGAAGGGCCATTCATCATCGCCAAGATTTTGAAGCCCGGGACATACAAGCTGGCCAACGATCAAGGCGAGGTCTACAGCAATGCTTGGAACATCCAACAGCTATGTCACTTTTACCCTTAAAATGTTTCAAGTCGTTCATGTATCTCACTTTTCTTTACATGCATAAATAAAGTCTAGCCATCAAGGAAGGATCAGCCTTGCCTCGGCAAAGCCCGACCCTCCCTCGGGGGCTAGAAGGGGGGAACCCCCTCTGTGTCAAATTTTTCCTCGGAAAAGTCTTTTACCAGAATGTCTTTCGCGCTTTTTGACTGTGTCGATAACAGAATCCTAAAGACGAGCGAGAGAGACCTTGAGCGGCAAGGCCGACCGAGCCGAAGGACTCCTACGCCTCCGGGATACAGATACCTCACTCATCACCTTCCGCGAAAAGTAGCTCACGCTCAGATAAGCGATTCTGCTACCGAACAAGTCCTAACGCTCAAAAAACTCTTCTACCAAAACGACTTTCGTGCTTTTCGACTATATCGATAAACGGGATCCCAAAAATGACGAGAGAACACGTAAGCGGCAAGGCCGACCGAGCCGAGGGACTCCTACGCCTCCAGGATACGGATACCTCACTCATCACCTTCCGCGAAAAGTGACTCACGCTCGGACAAGGGATACTGCTACCGAACAAGTCCTAACGCACGAAACGAGAGGAAAGAAAACACAGCTTTATAATCCGACAGTTAAAGTGTTTAGGCCTCAGCGACCGCAAAAAACATACGCATACTTAAAACAAATTGTTCCTGCAGACTCAGACAATGGCAGGGGAGGAGCGGCACCCTCGGCGTCGTTTCCACCCTCGGTAGGATCTGGCACAGCCTTAAACGGCGACACGGGCGGAAGGATCTCCACCTCAAAGGAGGAAGCCAGCGCCGCACTTGGGCCCTTGACAGTCGCGACAAGCCTCTGCACCTCGGCTAAGACAGCCTCCTCTATGTCGGGTAAGCAGTACCCCTCGCTAACCCGCTCCAGATCCACGTCGTAGTGGGAAGCGAGCACGGCGAAGGCCCGCCTAACGCCATGGTGCAGCGCCCCGCGGAGTTTGTTGCGCACATGGCCACCCAAGGCTCGCAGATGACTCTAGGGGGAGCTACCCGAGGGGACGCCGTCAAGGCCAAAGGCCTGGTAGAAAGCCGAGATGGCCTCGGACATGGCCACACGCTTGGCCTCCTTCTGCCCAACCGCCTAGGCAAGCGCCTTGCAGTTCTTGACAGCCTCGTCAAGAGCCGTCTCGAACCCTGCAGACAGTAGGACAACATTCTTCAGACGCAAGGAGAAGAATGGAGACAAAAACAAAGTCACAAAGCAGACAAAACATACCTTCGGCCCGGGAACGCTGCTGCGAGGCCTCGGCTTGGGTGGAATGGGCAGACCCGATGGCCTCGGCGAAGCTCTTCGCAAGGGTCCTGGCCCGAGCGGACGCCTCGGCTAACCGCTCCGTAGCCTCAGCCAGCTGACCCCTAAGGGCCTCAGCCTGGCTCACGGCCTCGGCAGCTTGGCTCCGAGATTGGTCCCGCTCGCCGATAGCCTGGCCAAGCTCCAGCTGCCGCTGCCGCATCTCCTCGGCCTGGGAAGCCACCTACTCCCGGGCTGACAAAGCCTCTGCTCGTGCCAATGCCGCCTCTGTCCGCGCCGCTGCTGCCTCCGACTTCAGCCCGTCGCAGAGCAACCGAAGGTCCGCCACCTCGGCGCTCCGTTGGGCAAGGCGCTCATTGACCTCGGCAAGCATGGCCCGCTGGGATCGCAGCGACTCCTAAACGTCGCTTTCGCGGCGAATGAACAACGACTTGGCGGTGCTCGCGTCCGCGAGCTCCTGAGGAAGGAAAACAAGACGTCACAAAGAATGCCCTGGTCACACAAGGTGAACGTCTAAATCCTTACCTGGAAAACCCTAGGAATGTCCCTGGAAAGGATTTCCATGGTTGACCGAAGCGACCTCAGCGCCGCCTCGGTATACTCACGGAAACGGTCCCGGGACTTATCCTCCAACTCATCGTTGAGGAAGAGGAGGGGCTCCGAGGTGCCGCGGCCCCAGAACCGGAGCGGCTGCCCATGCCACTCATTGGGATTGAGCTGCGCAGGAGTAAGGCCGCTGCTCCCCAGGACAGGCCACGATTCTGCACGCCCCTCCACCGAGGCGTTAGGTCCCCCTGCAGCCGATGCATCGAGTACCACCATCGTCGACGTACTGGGCCCCTCCTCGGCTAAGGTGGTAGGCCTCCGATCACCGACCTCAGCAACGACGGCCACCCTCTCCTCATGACCGAGAACGGGGAGGTCGGGGAGGACCACGGGCGGCGGCGCCTCAACCACCCCGACGTCGGCGGCGACGGGCGGCGGCGCGGGCGAATCAGTGACAGCCCCGACAAGAGATGATGCCGGCGCCGGCAACAAGTCAGGCGGGCTCGGGGCCGCGGCCGCGTCAGCAGCCTCCCCCGGCACGATGGCTGCTCCAGCAGGGGGGTCAGCCTGGGAGGCTTGCCCCATGGCAACTCATGCCGCCTAGGCCCCCCGCTGGAGGGTGCCTTGGGCAGAGGCCAACCAACCGGTGTGGCGCGCCGCAGCACCGGCCGCCGAAGCCGGCTTCGTCTTAAGGGCCTTCGTAGGGGCCATACGGGCCCTACCTCCGCTTGCTGAAAGAGAGAGACGGCAAGTTCAAGACACACAGTGGAAAAACCAAAACAGAGGTATCCTCAGATACTTACCCGCTCCGGGGCAAGGCCAATCATGCCTGCGGGGAAGCCCCTCGGGCCCCGGCCTCCGCAGGCGCTGCCGAGGGTTGCCCCGCTGCCGACTTCGGCGCCGCTTCCGTCTCAGACGCCCGAGGCACTGAGGGAGTGACCTGCCCAGGCGTCGTCACAACGACCGAGGGACCGGCCTCCTGTGCAGCCAGCGCGGGCACCTGCTCTTGGGGACGGGCGAATTGGCCTGACCCCCCGGAGTCACAACAATTATCTCGGCCAAGGGGTCAAGTACCCCCTCGGCCTACCTCCACTCCTCGGATTGGGACCTTGGTGTCCCGGCCCTAGGCACTGATGGTGCCAGCCCACTTGGAGGCTGGCTCGGCGACCCCTGACCCAGCCTCGGGTCCGGGTTGAGGCCAAGTCGGGCCGCCATGTCATCGTCTTCATCGTCATCATCATCGTCGTCGTCAGGCGTCTCCGGCGACGACTCCGTCGGGAGCCCATCCCTCGCCTGCCTCCGACGACGCTTCTCCAAGGCTTCCCGAGCTAGCATCCTCTCGCGAGCTCGGGCCTTTTCCGCGTCCTTCTTCTCCTTCTCCTTCTCCATGGCAAGCCTCCACGCGGCTCGGTCCGCCGTGTCCTCCGAGATCGGTGGCCTGACGGGTTTATAAATCCTCAACCCCTGGGGACGAACAAAAATCCCAATAGTAAAAATCAAAGGCGTAGCAAACTCATCGCAAAACAGAAGGAGGATCGGACACTTACCAGGGACACATACCCACGGTCGGGACGCATCGTGGGCTGGCTAAGGGCGCCAGCATCCAGCCTCCCTATCGTACTTACTACCCGCTTGAGGAGGTCGTCGGCGGAGAGGGAGGTCGAGGACATCCGCGAGCCCTCCAAATCGACCCTCGGCTTCATCTCCGCAAGCCGCAACCGCTGCTCTGCCAAAGGGAGCACCCTCCGACGATGGATAGCGGTGACGACCCCCGCAACGGTAAGGCCCGCATCTCGTAACTTCTGCAAGGCCTGCAGAACAGGCTGGAGCTTCTCCTGGTTCTCGCGTGTGGCCCCCAGCGCCAGTTCATGCCGACGGCGGTCACCACTCGTTGAGAAAACGGCGGAAGCATCCCGCCGTCGTTTTGAAGATAAAACCACCGGTTCTGCCACCCCTTGTTCGAAGACACGAGGGAGGCAGGGATGTACTGCTGCGCGCGCCCCGGCCTCATCTGGAGGGTGCAGCCACCGGCCCGCACCGCCATACGGACCTTCTTCGCCTCCGTCGTCGTGGCGAAGAACTCCACGGAGAAGAGATGGGTCCATAGGTCCCAGTGAGGGTCAATCCCCAAAAAACCCTCGCAAACCGCCGTGAAGATGGCCGCTTGCGCGATAGAGTTGGGGTTGAAGTTATGCAGCTCCACCCCGTAGTGGTGCAGGAGCGCCCGCATGAAGCAGCTCGCTGGCACTCCAAACCCCCGCTCATGGAAGGGGATGAAACTGACCACATACCCCGGCGGCGGAGTCGGGTCAGCCTCGCTCGCGGGGGCCATCCACTCCGGCTGTGGCCCATCGGAGAGGGGACGGAGCAGACCATCGGCAACGAGGGCCTCCAGATCCTCCATAGCGACGGTGGAGAAAGGCCATGGGTCACGCGGCGGAATGACGGTCACCTTGTCAGCCATCGCCGAATGGAGGTGGTGGAGGCGGAAGGGATGAGGTGCGCGGTTTTCTCTTCTCTGGCTATTCTCTTAGGTTGCGGAAACCAAAGCAGAAGGCAAGTGCAAATGGCAGGGTAAAGAACCACCGCCGGCCCCTTTTCCGAGTATATAAAGGCTCGGGCGAGATCCACCCAAAACTTCGCCCGAACCCGTCGCGAAATTCAAACTCGAGGGTGAAACGGTCTTTCTGTTCCTCGAACGGCTCGCGCACGTGCAACAGACGCCCCACGAATCGCCCGTCCCGTCGCATTAACTCCTTGGTAGGGCAAGCGACACCTCCAGTAGGAGAAGCGGGCGCTGTTTCACCTCTGTCATGATGGCCGCGTCAAAAAAGGTGCGCCACATTATTTAAATTCATATCTTTTTCCTTTTCCTCTCTCTCTCTCTTGCCACAGGGACCAGGAAAGGGGATATTCTGAAAAGGATCCTTCCCAGCGAAGGAAACGGGCCCCGAGCCCTCCTACTGATCAGGGGTTCGAAGGTTGCGCCCTCCGGGGTTCGGCAACCGCCCTAGAGCACTCGGGCTCCGAGCCCTTTACTGATCAGGGGTTCGAAGGCTAGCCCCTCGGAAGGGTTCGGCAGCCGCCCAGAGCACGCAGAGTCAGGGATGACCCTGGGTACGTCTGTTACATGGCCGAGGCTCAGGCTACGCTCCCGAGGTACCCTAGGTCATTTCCGAGACCAGCGGGAACGATTTTGTAACGGAATCCCACCACAGGGAGGCATCGAGCCCTCGGACCCTATCGAATGGGTCCGGGTCCGGCAAATCACCTGCAGGTACTTTTGGAGCACGCCTCTGGGCCACTAGCCGACCCTTATCGAACGGGGCTCGGGCGTCCACTCGGATCACCCGCTAGCAACTCACTGGAAACACCATGTTTGGTGCCCTTCGAGGGTAACATGGCGCTTTTCCCCCCTTCCTCCTTGCGGAAAGGCGACGAAGGGGCGTACAAAAAAAGTCGAGACGGTCCTTGATCGTTCTCTCGCTCTGTGCAGAGGCTCGGGGGCTGCTCTCGCACCAGGCTACGGCCGAACCGTTGACCACGTCAACAAACCAGCGTGAAAACTCGGAGCCTGACCGTGCACCCGGGCTACGGCCAGGCCGCATGAGGAAACAACAAGGCCGACCGAGGCACCGCAAAAAAATTAAGACCTCAGAGGAGTCAAACCACTCCTCCGAGGCCTCGGGGGCTACACCCGACGGGTGCGCTCGCGCACACCCATCGGAACCAAACATAACCGGAAGACGCCAGTCCCCTTGCAAAAATCCAGCAGAACCTCCAAGCGAGTGCCCACACTCCCTTAGAGGCTCGGGGGCTACTGTCGGGTACCGTAATTAGGGGTACCCCCAATACTCCTAAATGCGACTGGAAAACATCTTCAGAACAAACCATAAATAGCTGATAAAGCGCGGTTCAAGTCAGGGCCTCGTCTACCAAGGGACGCAACCTCATCCGAGCCCAGCCTCGGCCTCGGGCGGGAACAGTAGTCCCGGGCGGATTCACGCCTCGCCCGAGGGCCTCCTCAGGCAGTGAGCGCACCCTCGGCTCGCCTGAAGTCCAGCTTGGGTGAGCTTTGTCGTGCAGTGACCTCGGCCGGATCGCCCTACCAGCCGAATGTATCGCATGCGCATTTAATGTGGAGATCGCCTGACACCTTATCCTGACACGCGTGCCTCAGTCGGCAAGGTCGAAGTGACCGCAGTCACTTCTCCCCTTTCATTGACTGATCTGACAGGAAAACAACGCTATTCACCCCGTTTCGACTGCTGTGCCAACCACCAGGGTAAAACTGAGTCACGATCTTCCATGAGTTCGGCCTTGGGCGCAACAGGGAGCTCCGCCTCGCCCGACCTCAGGCCTCGGCCTTAGCCTCGTCCTCGGGATAAGGTCTCCGCTTCGCCCGACCCCAGGCCTCGGCCTTAGCCTTGGCCTTAGCCTCGGCCTTGGGAGGAGTCACATCCTCGCCCGACCTCGGCCTCAGGAGAAGTCTCCGCCTTGCCCGACCTCAGGCCTCGGCCTCGGGAGAAGGTCTCCGCCTCGCCCGACCTGGGCCTCGGACCGACTACGCTACAGGGGATACATCATTACCCTACCCCTAGCTAGCTGCCTCAGGCTACGAAGGAACAAGACCGGTGTCCCATCTAAGGTTACTCCGGTAACATGTAATGATGGTTCCCCGCGTGCGCCCATGACGTCGGTTGCTCTCAAACCCCCTACGAAAGCAAGCAAACGTCAGCAGGATCCATGCCGCACCACCAGCTATGCTTCTACAGGCTCAAGGCACTTCTCCGACAGCCACATTAGCTCGTGTACAGGGCTCAAGGCACTTCTCCACCAGCCATGTTAGCACATAGCTACACCCCATTGTACAGCTGGGCATCTCCTTGTATCTATAAAAGGGGGTGTCCAGGGCCTTCCTAGGGGGTGAGGAGGGAGAAAACGTTCACATTGACGCACATTCACACGGGGGACGTGGACACAATACGTGGACATGGAGACAGAGACACACGGACGCAGAGAGGGAGACACGCAGGGAGCCCCAACTCTCTCTCTCTCTCTCTCGCTCTCTCGCTCTCTCTCATGCGACGCTTGTAACCCCTACTATGAGCACCCCGGTGCGAGATAACATAAGCCTCATTTCCCTCTTGTGTTCCATCTTGCATCAACCCATCTGGGTAGGGGCACGCAGCAACAAATTCACTGGTCGGTTGACGGTCCTCGCGGGTCTGAAACACCGACAAGGATTAAGCTCAAGATGATGAAAATGAAGATCAAGAGGAGCCACCTCAAGAGGAGGACAATGATCAAGGGGGAGATACTAATGATCAAGACAAGGAAGATGATGACGGTCCAAGACCGCCACACCCAAGAGTCCACCAAGCAATACAAAGAGATCACCCCATGGACTCCATCCTCGGTGATATTCACAAGGGGGTAACTACTCGATCCCGTGTTGCTCATTTTTGTGAACATTACTCCTTTGTGTCTTCTATTGAGCCATACAGGGTAGAAGATGCATTAAGGGATTCAGATTGGGTGTTGGCGATGCAAGAGGAGCTCAACAACTTCATGAGGAATGAGGTTTGGCATCTTGTTCCACGTCCTAATCAAAATGTTGTAGGAACCAAGTGGGTCTTCCGCAACAAACAAGATGTGCATGGTGTGGTGACAAGGAACAAAGCCCGACTTGTAGCCAAGGGATATTCACAAGTCACAGGTTTGGATTTCGGTGAACCCTATGCACCCGTAGCTAGGCTTGAGTCAATTCGTATATTACTTGCATATGCTACTTACCATGGCTTCAAGCTTTATCAAATGGACGTGAAGAGTGCCTTCCTTAATGGACCAATCAAGGAAGAGGTCTATGTTGAGCAACCTCCCGGATTTGAAGATAGTGAGTACCCTAACCATGTATATAAACTCTCTAAGGCGCTTTATGGGCTCAAGCAAGCCCCAAGAGCATGGTATGAATGCCTAAGAGATTTTCTTATCGCTAATGGCTTCAAAGTCGGAAAAGTCGATCCTACTCTCTTTACTAAAACTATTGCAAATGATTTGTTTGTATGCCAAATTTATGTTGATGATATTATATTTGGGTCTACTAACAAATCTACATGTGAAGAGTTTAGTAGGATCATGGTACAAAAATTCGAGATGTCTATGATGGGGGAGTTGAAGTATTTCTTAGGATTTCAAGTCAAGCAACTCCAAGAGGGCACCTTCATTAGCCAAACGAGGTACATTCAACACATACTCACCAAGTTTGGGATGAAGGATGCCAAGCCTATCAAGACACCCATGGGAACCAATGGGCATCTCGACCTCGACATGGGAGGTAAATCCGTAGATCAAAAGGTATACCGGTCGATGATAGGATCTTTACTCTATTTATGTGCATCTCGACCGGATATTATGCTTTATGTATGCATGTGTGCAAGATTCCAAGCCGATCCTAAGGAAGTTCACCTTAGGGCCGTAAAATGAATCTTGAGATATTTAGTTCATACTCCTAAGTTTGGCCTTTGGTACCCCAAGGGATTCACTTTTGATTTAATTGGTTATTCCGATGCTGATTGGGCAGGGTGTAAAATTGATAGAAAGAGCACATCAGGGACTTGTCAGTTCTTGGGAAGATCTCTGGTGTCTTGGGCTTCAAAGAAACAAAATTATGTCGCTCTTTCTACCGCCGAAGCCGAATACATTACCGTGGGCCATTGTTGCACGCAATTGCTTTAGATGAGGCAAACCCTTAGGGACTATGGTTACAAATTAACCAAAGTTCCCCTCCTATGTGATAATGAGAGTGCAATCCGCATGGCGGATAATCCCGTTGAGCACAGCCGCACTAAGCACATAGTCATTCGGTATCACTTTTTGAGGGATCACCAACAAAGGGGGGATATCGAGATTGCATATGTTAGCACCAAAGAACAATTAGCCGATATCTTTACCAAACCATTATATGAGAAAACATTTACCAAACTTAGGCATGAGCTAAACATTCTAGATTCTAGGAATTTTGATTGATACCTTGCACACATAGCTTATTTATATACCTTTGATCATATCTCTTTCATGTGCTATGACTAATGTGGTTTTCAAGTGTATTTCATGCTAAGTCATAGATTGAAAGGGAAATGGAGTCTTCGGCGAAGACAAGGCTTCCACTCCACTCCATCAAATTATTCATCCTTCGCCGTCGCTCCGCACCACTCTCCAATTTGGTATAATCTTCACTCATATCTTGTTTGCCAAAGGGAGAGAAAGAAAAAGGGCTTATATTTCACTCACAAGTATCCATTTTTGGCGATTCATGTCAAAGGGGGAGAAAGTATTAGCCCAAAGCAAAAAGACCGCACCACCACCAATTTCAAAAATGTAGTCTTTCAAATTTGTATTAAAAGAAGGTTTTTCAATTGGTATCTTATTTTTGATAGAATTTTCAAATTGGTATAACCCCTTTCAAAATTATTATCTAAAACCCTCTTGAACACTAAGAGGAGAATTTTATTGAGGGGGAGTTTTGTTTAGTCAAAGGAAAAGCATTTGAAACAGGGGGAGAAAATTTCAAATCATGAAAATGCTTCTCAAAATCTTATTCATTTACCTTTGATTATTTGCGAAAAGACTTTGAAAAGAATTTCCAAAAGAATTTGCAAAAACATAACAAGTGGTGCAAGCGTGGTCCAAAATATTAAAAATGAAGAAAGCATCCATGCATATCTTATGAAATGTATATTGGTTTAATTCCAAGTAACCTTTGCACTTACCTTTTGCAAACTAGTTCAATCACTGCACTTATATATTTGCTTTGGTTTGTGTTGGCATCAATCACCAAAAAGGGGGGAGATTTAAAGGGAAATAGGCTTACACCTTTTCCTAAATGATTTTGGTGGTTGAATTGCCCAAACACAAATAATTGGACTAACTAGTTTGCTCTAGATTATAAGTTCTACAGGTGCCAAAGGTTCAACACAAACCAATAAAAAGTCCAAGAAAGGGTTCAAATAAAAAGAGCAAAAGACAACCGAAGGTTGCCCGTGTCTGGCGCATCGGACTGTCTGGTGCACCACCAGACAGTGTCCGGTACACCAGGGAGATCAACTCCAAACTTGCCACCTTCGGGAATTTGGGAAGCCACTCCACTATAATTCACCGGACTGTCCGGTGTGCCAAGCGGAGCAACGGTCGCTAGCGCAATGGTCGAGTTCAACGGTCGGCTGACAACGCTACAGTGCGCGGACTGCGCGCGCAGAAGTCAGAGCAAACACAGATGGCACACCAGACAGTGAACAGGACCTGTCCAGTGCACCACCGGACTGTCTGGTGGCCCACTTGTCAGAAGCTCCAACGGTCGAACCCTAACGGTTGGGTGACGTGGCTGGCGCATCGGACTGTCCGATGCGCCCGTCGACAGCAGAGTTCCCCAACGGCCATTTTGGTGGTTGGGGCTATAAATACCCTCAACCACCACTCTTCAAGGCATCCAAGCATTCACTACTCCTCATTCAATACAAGAGCAATACACACACTCCAAGACACAAATCAAAGCCACCGATCGAATCAAAGTCCACAATTCAACTCTAGTTTTTAGGACTTGTGAGAAGATCGACTTGTGTTCTTTTGTTGTTCTTGTTGCTTGGTTGGCTTTCTTCTTTCTCTCATTCTTACTCTCAAAGCCTTGTAAGCCAAGCAAGAGACACCAGTTGTGTGGTGGTCCTTGCGGGGTCTAAGTGACCCGGGAAATCAAGGAAGGAAACTCACTCGGTCTAAGTGGCCGCTTGAGAGAGGGAAAGGGTTGAAAGAGAACCGGTCTTTGTGACCACCTCAACGGGAAGTAGGTTTGCAAGAACCGAACCTCGGTAAACAAATCACCGTGTCATCCGTTTTTATTCGCTTGTGATTTGTTTTCGCTCTCTCTTTCGGACTCGACTTTATTTCTAACACTAACCCCGGCTTGAAATTATGCTCAAACTTTATAAATTTCAGATTTGCCTATTCACCCCCCTCTAGGCGACTTTCACGAGGTCCTTCTCCCGCTAGGCGAGATCCGCCGCCCGCTTATCCAGGGAGGCATCCTTCTCCTTGAGGTTCTCTTCGGCCAGGGCAAGGCTGCTGGCCCTGTCATCAAGCCCCTGCTGCACCTTTCGCAGGTTCTCCACAGCCGCGACCTGCTGGTCCCGCTGCTCCTCCAGCATCTTGTTGTAGGCATTCAGCTTCGTCTGGAGCTCCATGATGACTTCCTCCCTCTGGCCCAAGTGCACCTCCTTCTTGGCGGACCAGATCTTCACGGCGAACGCCGGCGTGCTCCATTCGAGCAGGCGGCGCACCACGTCGAGCGCCTCCTCAGTCTGGAAACGCTCGGGACGAACCAGCGTGGCCATGGCGACTACGGCGGCGGAAAGCAGAAGGGCGCGAGTGTAAAGAGGCGCAGAGGGCTCGGAGACGAAAGGGCGCAACAGTTGGAAAGAATGCGGAAGCGTGACTGTTGACTGCGGGGTGAATCCCTTTTCAAGGAAGGCTTTCCCGCTCGTACCCCAGGAAATCCCGTCCGATGCACACCTAGCGCCCGCAGCGACTCAGTCCCCGACATGAGGGCCCGGGTCCGCATGCCATACACCTGGAGTACTGGTCTCCGAGTGCGGAGAAGGCGAACCGCCACACGGGGAACGAACCACCGCATACCGCATGCCGCTTCACGGCTACCACAGGAAGATATTTTTCTAACCGAGGCGGCGGTAATGAGACGCCCCGCGCATGACCCGATGGAACCGCCAGACGTGGGGCCATGGGTCAGTTAGCCGCGGGGACAGATATGGCAGTCGACGTGACCGAGGGCGAACTGACAGCGCATACGTCACCAGATGCACTGAGTTAATGCAGCGCTCGCAGCAGAGACGCCCTAGTCACCAACCATGCCACGTTGCCGCAAAGTACAAGTTTTGGCCCCACCTGCAGGCTCGTATCCTCCCCTGAGGTGGGCCCAGGGGCCACTGTCGGTACCCTGAAACAGGGGTACCCCTTACTACAGGATGAAGGTGCGGCGCCCACGCGGCTATCTCTAGTCGCGTTGTAAACAGCGACCGACCCCACCACATGGACGGTCCTGGCCGCCATGTGACCGGAGAAGATGATACACTCCAAGGTATCAACGATGGGTCCGGACCCCCATGGGAAAGTGCCGGACCCCTGCATATACGGACCAGACCTCCGCGGATACAGACCGGACCCCCAGGACGGGTCCCGGGATTCTGGGACAATGAATAATACTGTTGGGGCGAAGGCAAAGACGCCACCCTTCGCTCGAGGCCTTCGCTGCAGCCGCTGGTCCGACAGAGACAAAGCGGGCAGGGACACCCTTCGCAGGACTCGGCACTTTGACGAAGGCCTGCGGCGACGTCCTCCCACGGCGCGTCCTCGTTCAGTCCCAAGGCCCACGTGGGATCTGGCCCATTGTAACGGGCCCCGCGTGGCCGCCTCTGTATTACGGGCCTAACTTGTAAAGGAATACTTGTAATTACAGTTTGTAACCCTGCTTTATGGGAATATTCTGGGGATAAAATAGGTGTCTGAGGGCACATGCGTCCTTAACACAAGACGCTGGGCACTCAGATACCTATAAATACCCCCGCACAATGCCCGTGAGAGGCTAGATTAACAGAGCTATTGCCCCCGAGCACGTAACCCTGTTGTCGCCACCTTTCACCCTTGTTGGCCTCCTTGCTGCTGAGAGCAAGTTCCAACATTTGGCGCCCACCGTTCGTGCTACGACAAGACCATCCGCGATGGCACCCAAGAGAGCTAACCCCAAGGCTGACGAGGCTGCGAAGGCAGCACTGCTGGCCGCAAGAAAGGGCAAGGCCCTCGCCCTCACCCAATCCACCCACCAAGAGCCCACCGAAGACAACATTCCCCGCACCTGCGAAGACGACACCTTCCGCACCTGCGGGCCCGAAGGACAATCGCAGCCGCCCCCAGGCTTCACCCCAGTGGAGGGCGCAGATCTCACCGAGGACGGCGAGGTCCTCGGCGTCTCAACAGAAGAACAGTTACAGCTGCGCGCCCTGCGCCTCAAGAACCGCAATCTCCAGAGGCAGAAGGAGATACTGGAAGCCAAGCGCCAACGTGTGTCCGCACTAGCCAAGGTGCGGCAGATGATACGCGACGAGGAGCAGAAGGCCCAAGACCTCGAGCGCGAGATCGCGCTGATGCAGCGCGAAGGCCACCTCGGTCTACAGCAAGAGCCACCCCTCCAGCAGCGCGCGCAACCGGAGGACACGCGCGAAGGCCACCTCGGCCTGCAGCATGGCCCACCCCTGCAACACCGGCCGCAGCCGGAGAACCCGCGTTTCCCCCAACATGATTACGCCTTCCAGCACGGCGCACCATTCCAAGGGGTCAACTACCTCGATGAGCGAAGTCCCCTGGCGCCACATCTGCAAGTGACGCCGTGGCCAGCTAACTTCCGAGCAGGG
The DNA here is from genome assembly GCF_902167145.1 of Zea mays. Classification (NCBI taxonomy): domain Eukaryota; kingdom Viridiplantae; phylum Streptophyta; class Magnoliopsida; order Poales; family Poaceae; genus Zea; species Zea mays. Next base: position 82,690,851 of record NC_050105.1, read on the forward strand.
GCATATCCCAAGTACAACGGCAGCACCGATCCGGCGCAATACATAATGAGTTATCAAGTCGCCGTTGCATCTGTCGGAGGGGACGACGCCACAATGGCTAAGTCTTTCATCATCGCCCTAGAGGGCCCAGCACTCACCTGGTTCACCAGATTGCCTCCGCTGTCCATTGATTCGTGGAGAAGTCTCAGGGACAAGTTCCTTCTCAACTTCCAAGGGTACCGCCCAGACACCGACGCTTTGGCCGAGCTCTCGCTTTGCAAACAGCTGGAAAAGGAGACTCTGCGGGAGTATTACCGCAAATTCCTAACGCTCAAGTCACAGCTGCCCTCAGTCGATGATCAGATCGCTATCCACTACGCCATCAGTGGCCTGCGGGCCGGCGTCCTCTACAGCCACTGTATAAGAGATCCACCCAAGAACCTTCAGGAGCTATATCAGCTCTTTGAAAAATATGCCAAATCCGAAGAGCTCCACCAGCGCAAAGTTGAGTCACAGCGGAAGCCCAAGGATGCCCCGCAGTCCAGCCGCACATGGACGAGGACTCCGCAACCAGACTCCAGTCGAGATGGCCGCAGTCAGCAGCAAGTGCACAACATCGCAAACCAGCAGCCTGCTGCTGACCCCCCTCGTCGCCAGGAATATCCCCCCCAAGGCCGCGGGAACGGAACCCGTGGCAGGGGCCGAGGGCGCGCGCAGCCGCCGCGCCGGTTCTACTGCCTTTTCCACGGCGAAGACTGCGCCCACCAAACGAAAGACTGCCCCGAAACGAAGGCCACCAGAGACAGAATGGCGCGGGCGCAGCCGGCCGACAATCCCAGAATTGTCGCGCATAATTACCAGCCACCCCCTCCACCATATATCCACGCCCCCGCTCCGCATCCACCGCACCACGCTTACCAACACCATCAGGAAGTACAAATCGTACCTCCTCCACCCCCACCACCACACCAGCAACACCAAAACATCCCCCACGCCCCAAAACAGGAAGACTTCGCCGATCAACCATATCGCGGAGTCATTCACATGATAACAGGGGGGTCCAGCACTGACTTCGACACCAAGCGGCAGAAGCGGGACCACTACCGCAGCATCAACCATGTCGCGGTCACCGGCCCAGTCGTGCAGACGAAGTGGTCCCATATACCGCTAACCTTCGATGCACGAGACGTCGACCTGCGCAGCACCCCCCACATCGACGCTATGGTCATCAATTGCAGCGTGGCAGGCTGGGACTTGCACAAAGTCCTAGTCGACAACGGCAGTCAGGCGGACATTATCTTCCTCCACGCCTTCGACCGCATGGGTATAAGCCACAGCCTGCTCAAGCCTTCGGACGATCCGTTGTATGGCTTCGGCGGCAAAGGCACCTTCCCCGTTGGCAAAATAGAGCTTCCCCTCTCCTTCGGTGTAGCACCCAATGCCCGAAGTGAGCAAGTAACCTTCGACATCGTCGACATGGTATATCCATACAACGCCATCATGGGCCGGGGCTCAATCAATAAGTTCGAAGCCGCCATCCACGGACTGTACCTATGTATGAAGATACCAGGTCCGCTAGGCGCTATCACGATCTACGGCAACCAGCAGACGGCGCGCAACATAGAGCGGGACTTCGTGCCTGGCCAGAGGAACGTACACTGTCTCACGGCCCAGCGCGAGGTCCCCGCGCCCGCCAGCCCAGCCGACAAGCAGAACGAGAAGGCACAGTTGCAGAGCCAAGATGGAACCAGGACTGTTCCCCTTGATCAGGCCACGCCCAAGCAGACAGTCACTATCAGCGAAGACCTTACGTCACATGAAGAAGAAAGGCTTCTCTGCTGCCTGGCCAAAAATAAAGATGTCTTCGCCTGGTCCGCCCTAGACCTGGTCGGAGTCAGCCGATCCATAATTGAGCACAGCTTGGGAATTGACCCTTCGGTGCGACCAAAAAAGCAAAGGCTCCGCAAAATGTCCGACGAAAAGACAGAGGCCGCCAAGGCGGAAGTGCACCGCCTCCTAGAAGCTAAATTCATCGAGCCAGTGGCTTACCCCACGTGGCTCTCCAATGTCGTGATGGTGCAGAAAAAAAGCGGGAAATGGCGAATGTGCATAGACTTCACCAGTCTCAATAAGGCCTGCCCGAAGGACAACTTCCCGTTGCCGCGGATCGACAAGATAGTCGATAGCGCGGCCGGGTGCGAGGTCATGTCACTCCTCGACTGCTTCTCCGGCTATCACCAGATATACATGAAGGAGGAAGACAAGGCTAGCACCAGCTTTATAACACCCTTCGGCACTTATTGCTTCATCAGGATGCCGGAGGGACTCAAGAATGCGGGGTCCACCTTCTCCAGACTCACCAAAACAGTACTCGAGGGCCAGGTCGGCAGAAATATATTTACATATGTGGACGACATCGTCGTCGCCAGCAAGAATAAGGAGGACCACCTCGCCGACCTCGCCGAGACATTCGCGAACATGCGAGATGCACGACTCCGCCTGAACCCGGAAAAGTGCGTCTTCGGTGTTCGCCAGGGCAAGATATTGGGTTACCTGGTGTCACACCGCGGCATCGAGGCCAACCCAACCAAGATCCAGGCCATCGTCGACATGTCGCCTCCGCAGTCCGTCAGGGACGTCCAGCGTCTGACAGGCAGACTGGCCGCTCTCAACAGATTCATCTCCAGGTCCGCCGAGCGAAGTCTCCCCTTCCTCAAAACACTTCGCGGCGCGAAAGACTTCGCCTGGGGACCGGAGCAAGCAGCGGCCTTCGCCTCACTCAAACAGTACCTGTCGGAGCTGGCCATCCTCACCAGCCCCGACTCCTCGCTCCCCCTATTGCTCTATGTCGCGGCTTCGCCGCACGCGGTCAGCGCGGCACTAGTGCAGGAGCAGTCAGTCGAAGGCGCAGTCAGACAGTGCCCTGTTTACTATGTCTCCGAAGTCCTGACACCGTCCAAATGCAACATGACAGAGCTGGAGAAGATCGCCTACGCAGTTGTCATGTCCTCGCGCAAACTGCGCCATTACTTTGAAGCATTCAAGGTCCGAGTCACCTCTGATAGAGGGCTCGACGAACTATTCAGAAACCCGGAGGCATCGGTGAGGATTGCCAAGTGGGCAGCCGAACTTTCCGGCTACCACATCAGCTTCGAGCCCAGGACAACCATCAAGTCGCAAGTCCTGGCAGACTTCGTCGTCGACTGGACTGGGCCAGCAACACAGTCGGACCCGTCCACAGAGAAGATCTGGACCATCCATTGCGACGGCGCATGGTGCCACGCAGGGGCAGGCGTCGCTGCAGTCGTCACCTCACCTGCCGGAGTCAAACACAGATATGCAGCACGCCTCAACTTCGCCCTGGAATCCGACAAATGTACAAACAATATAGCGGAGTATGAAGCGGTTATCCTCGGCCTCCGCAAGCTAAGGGCCCTCGGAGTCACCACATGTATCATCAAGACAGACTCCAAGATAGTTGCCGGACAGGTCGAGAAAGACTATGCAGCAAAAGACCCCGCCCTCATGCAATACCTCGCGGCTATCCGAAGTCTCGAGAGACAATTCAAGGGATTCACCCTGCAGCATGTGGATAGGGCCAAGAACGAGGAGGTCGATGCCTTAGCCAAGGCCGCCGCCAGGGGCGAGCCCCTGCCCTCCGACGTGTTTTTCCACACCATCGGCACTCCAGCTGTCCGGAGCCCCGAAGGGCTCCAGATAACTAATGATAGCGAAGGCCACCGTATAGTCAACCTAATCATGACAGAAGACTGGAGGGCACCAATAACCCTGTTCCTACAGGGGTACTATCATCCAGCCGACGTCAGTGAGGCAAAGCGCCTCAGACATCGAAGCCGGGACTTCGCTCTGATCGAGGGCCAACTGTACAAGAAAGGGGTCAGTCAGCCAATGCTCAAATGCGTCACCGAAACCGAAGGCATGCAGATCCTACGCGAAGTCCACAGTGGCACGTGCGGCTCGCACGCAGGGCCAAGGGCCCTGGCTGCCAAGGTGATCCGACAAGGGTTTTACTGGCCCGCAATGATCTGCGCCGCAAATCGGGTCACGAGGTCCTGCGAAGCCTGCCAGAAGTTCTCCCCTCGGTCAGGCAACCCCTCGCAATATATAAAGCTGATTGCCCATACATGGCCTCTCCAGCGCTGGGGCCTGGACATCGTCGGGCCCCTGCCCACCGCTCAGGGGAACCTTAAGTTCGCCTTCGTAGCTGTCGAATACTTCACCAAATGGATTGAAGCGAGGGCTGTTTCCACAATCACATCAAAGACTGCCCAAAAATTCTTCTGGCAGAACATCGTTTGCCGCTTCGGAGTACCGTCCGAGCTAACAGTTGACAACGGCAAGCAGTTCGACAGCCAAGATTTCAAGGATTTTTGTTTCTCCATCGGCACCAAGCTTGCCTTCGCTTCAGTCTATCATCCACAGTCCAACGGGGTCGTGGAGCGCGCCAATGGGAAAATATTCACAGCTGTCAAAAAGATGCTCCTCGATGAAAGAAAAGGCAGATGGACCGATTTATTACCAGAGGCAGTCTGGGCGCTAAACACAACCGAGTGCAGAGCGACCGGGTTCACTCCTTTCCGCCTTCTATACGGATCGGAGGCAATGACCCCGCAAGAAATAAAGCATGGGTCCCCGCGTACAGTTCCGTCAGCCGTCCCCGACGTGGATGAGCCAACTTCAAAAGATCTCATTGACGGAGACCGGGTCTTCGCCCTACAGGCCCTAAACAAATATCAAGCCCAGACCAAAGCATGGCGCGACCTCGCAGTCATCCCGAGGGAGTTCAGCGAGGGGGACCTCGTACTCATCCGAACAGCTCGGACGGAGTCCAAGGGCAAGTTGGAGCCTAAGTGGGAGGGCCCCTTCATAGTCAAGTCAAAAGCTTCCCCCAGCGCTTACAGGCTCACAACGCCAAACGGCGAGGACCTAGAGCACTCCTGGAACGTCGACAACCTTCCCAAATTTTTTGTTTGACCCATTTAGGGCTGATTTCGCCCTTGTAATTCGCCGCAAACAATCTTGTACCGGCCCGCACTCTTTTCCTCCCAGGGGGTGAGGTTTTTAACGAGGCGGAGCCATGTAATATATGTGAGAAAAATCCCCCGCAAAAGCATGTGTCGAAAAAAGACCGCAACAACGGTCTTCGGCATTCGACCAATTCGAAGTCACCGCGAGGCTAAGCGCTAGCCACCCTCGCGTGCGACCAATCCGCGCAGAAGTCGCCTAAGGGTGCAGCCAGACTTAGCACAACAAGTGCGCAAAAGCCGTAGTCTATCGCGAAGACTACCCGCGCAGAAGTCGCCTAAGGGTGCAGCCGGACTAAGCACAACAAGTGCGCAAAAATCCGAAGTCTATCGCGAAGACTATCCGCGCAGAAGTCGCCTAAGGGTGCAGCCGGACTAAGCACAACAAGTGCGCAAAAAGCCGTAGTCTATCGCGAAGACTACCCGCGCAGAAGTCGCCTAAGGGTGCAGCCGGACTAAGCACAACAAGTGCGCAAAAATCCGAAGTCTATCGCGAAGACTATCCGCGCAGAAGTCGCCTAAGGGTGCAGCCGGACTAAGCACAACAAGTGCGCAAAAATCCGAAGTCTATCGCGAAGACTATCCGCGCAGAAGTCGCCTAAGGGTGCAGCCGGACTAAGCACAACAAGTGCGCAAAAATCCGAAGGCTATCGCGAAAACTATCCGCGCAGAAGTCGCCTAAAGGTGCAGCCGGACTAAGCACAAGCGCGCAAAAATCCGAAGCCTATCGCAAAGACTTCGCGCAAGAGCCGCCTAAGGGCGGAGCCGACCCAGTACAACAAAAGCAGAAACGACACCAAGACCAATTATAATCATGCTGGCACAGCATAATCAATCACACCAGACAAAGTACACAGCGCCCTCGCAGGCACAGGCACGCGAGGGCACACAACTCCATTTTACAAGCCCTTACACATACACAAGCGAGGGCACCGCGCCCTACATCGGCTCAACCTTAGGAATAATCCCCATCTCTCTATAATTAAACAACATTATCCTAAGCTCCTCACCCGCAAAAAGGCTTCGCAGCTCCCCTTCCCCTGCACCCGCGGCGGCCGGCAAAGACAGCAGCTCCTGCCGACCAGCCCTGCTAACGCGAAGCCGGGCCCCTTCCTCCGCACTAATCCTACGCTTTACAACCGCCCTTCGTCGTCGGTGCCCGGTGCTAGGACCGGGCACGTCTGGCGCGTCCGCAGCGTGTGGCGCAGCCTCCGCCGCAGCCACGTCCAAGGCCGCAAAATAATCCAAGTCCCCCTCCGAAGACTCCTCAGTCCACTCAACCGAGCTCCCAGAGTCAGTAAAATCAAAAAACTCAGAAACAGACCCACCATATTCATTTCCATCTTCCGCGGTCGAAGCCGCCAAAAACTCAGTAGTAGCGGTTGCGTGCGCAGGCCCAAAATCTTGAACCTGCGCAGCAACCAAAATTCAGTACAACATCCAAAAATTCCTCAACCCTAAACACCACCTATGCCACCTGCGAAGGCCCTGCCGCTGCGGGAGCCTCCGCCGAGGCCTCCGCCGAGGCCTCCGCCGCTGCCTCCGCCCCCACCTCCGCTGGATCTTCAGCGCTCGGCACAGCAGCTGCGGGGGCATCGGGCGCGCCTTCGGCCACCTTTGGGGGAAGGTCTTCGCCGGCCGCAGCAGGTGCAGGGGCGCCTGGTGCATCTTCCGCAGTCTCCGGGGTCGGTCCCGGGGCGACTCCAGTCGCGGCCTCCGCAGGGGTCGTCTCCGGGTCAGGCAGCGCGCTGTTCAGCGCCCCGAAGTCGTCCACCCGCTCGCCGCGCTCCGCCTAAGACAAAACGCACAAAAATTCAGCAAACACACGCACAGACCGCATCCAGTAAACGCCGAGCAAACGACAACGTTACCTGAGCCCTCGCAGCCTCGGCCCGCGCCCGGACCACCTCACAACCGTATGAACCCCACATCCGGTCATAGAGGGCCCCGGCGGATTCCTTCACCATGGGGTCTTCGACCTCAAAGATATCTCGCCCAAAATCCTCATCTGCCTGGTCGAGGGCCTCAAAGTGTCGGCAGCCTTCGCGAGAGAGCGCGTTCATCGCTGCCTCGCAGGTGACCAGGGAGGTGAACGACATCAACCCCGCCAAGACAGTGGGGAGCTCCTGCAGTTCCTCCTGCACCCATTCCAGACAGCGAAGTCCGGCCTCTCGCTCCGGCACCTCGAAGTCACCCGTCCGCACACCCAGCTCGCGATATGCAGTCATGAGCTGCGTGCGCGTCCGTTCGGCCTCCGCTCGCATCGCGGCCTCGGCCCCCTCCGCGCGGCTCTCCAGGGCAGTAAGCCGCCGCTGCAGCTCTCCGGCGAGCTCCTTGGCGATATTGCCTTCCGCCCGCGCCAGCCTGGCCTCCGCCTGAGCAGCCTGCTCTTTGGCGATGGCTTCGTTGGCCTCCCTCCTCTCCCCCGCCAGCTGGCGCCGGAGGTCAGCCTTTTCCTTCTCCAGGGCGGCCACCTTCTCCGCCAGTTTGCGGCACTTGCTGTCGGAGGCCGACTTCTCACGGACAGCGTCAGCATGTTGCGTCCGAAGTCTCTCGACCTCGGCAGACAAAGCTGCCGTAAGGGCCCCCGACGCGGTGCGGCTGGTGAAGTCAGCCACCTGCAGAACACACGTAAGGCCGTTGCGTAAAAAAAAAGAGGGGGGCGGAGAGGGCATAGCTCGGCGGACCTGACTCAGCGCCTCCGTCGCTCGACTCAACGCCTCCGTCGCTCCCTTCAGCCGGCGGGTCGCCACGCCCGCCTCGTCCCTGACCAGCGCGAGGGCAGACACCTCGCCTCCGGCGTCAAGGGTCTCTCCCCCCGCCTTCGGCGCTGGCGCAGCCGTCGCGATCGCCGCGCCAGGCACAACTAGAGCAAGCGGGCCCTCGTCCGACCCTGCAACGCGTCAACAAATTAAAAAAAATGTATATATATTTATATAGACTTACCCCCAAGATAATCCTCCACATTAATCTCGGTGCCGAAGTCGGCAACGCGTTTGCCGGGCGGCGGTAACGTTCGGGCCGCCTTCGCAGCCTCCGCCACTCCGCTGACAGACGGCACCACCTTCGTCAGCTTGGGGCCTCCGGCGCCCACCGTCACCTCAGGCGCCTTGCCAGGCGCAGAGGCGCCCACCTTCGCCGGCAGCGGCGGCTTGCCTCCGCCGGAGGCCTCAGCCTTCGCCGTTCCCCGCTGCCTTTTCGGCCGGGCTTCGTGAACCCTCACAGTCGCCTGGCGTTTTCGCGCCGCCCCTTGGCGATCCTTGTCCATCACTGCCCACACAACATGACCGATATTTCGCCCATAAGGAAAAACTCTCCACCGATGAACCATACGAGATGTAAAACAGTCCTCCTCAGCCGCGCAGGGGATAGGAATGTCTTTAGGCCAACAACCCCCGGTAACCCTCAGCATCCGAGCCGAAGACTCCCGGAGCTCGGGCGAAGACATCCTCTCCCCCGGGGCCGCACACGTCCTCATTAACTCTCTAGCGAAACTATCAGACACCCCAAGTCTTCCCATCGCAGTACCTAGTTTTCTCTTTTTCGAGGAGGCGGCGGCCACCAGCGCAGGGTCGCCTCCAGTCTCCACCGCCGGTTTCTTCCCACGGCGGTCCGCTTCGTCTTGACCAGGGTAGCCGTCGTACGGCAGTTGATTTAATTCGAAGACCCTGTTCAAACGTTCATTTGACCCGCGGATGTCAAAGCTGCGCTGGCCTTCCGTCCTCGGCACGTAACGCCCCACGAGCCGCACCGCCAAGTCCTCCGCATCACGCACAAAGGCGGCCGGGTCACGGTTTCGCAAATTCAGTGCGAAGGCAGGACTTCGCACCACCCTTCCTCCGTGAAAGGGCATCTGGCGAGGGCATACTTCGCCCAGCGCCCAGCCGTGCGCCAAGGGCTAGACCCCGTACGCCACAAACTCTTCAACTAAATCTCGACCGCTGCTCTGACCGGCGGCGCACCGAAGGGCCCCTTCGTCTGCATCCTCTTCTGCCACTTCAAAAGGCGGATACGCAGAGTAATAGTGAGAGCACATTTCGGACACGGGGAGCCCTTCATGGCCTTCGACAGTAGCCTCAGCAACATAAAACCAAAATTCATTCCAATTGCCCCACTTGTTGCGGGCGCACGGGACCAACTCCACTACTGGCATTGTGGTCTTGCCGGTCTTCGGCGTGAATGTGCATGACCCGAACTGGGCAACTCCGTCCTCAACCATCCTTTTCTGCCAATGCAAACAATAATTCTTCGCAAAAACTTCAACTGACGGCTGTCCGCCGTACGAAGTCGTCGCCCAGACATACTTCGCCAGCGCCACTATGGCGTTCGGTGTCAGCTGATGTATTTGAACGCTGAATCTACGCAGGACTTCGCCGACAAACCAGTGCGCAGGCAAGCGGAGTCCGGCGACGAAGAACGCCTCGAAAACAACCAACTCGCCCTCCGGCTCAGGGACTTCCTCCGTCCCCGGAGCACGAGCGACTCCGCCGCCAAAGTAGCCCAACCGCTGCATATCTTCAATACGGGCTGACGTCATCCGTGACACACCAAATTCAACAGAGTCGCCGGCGCGCAACTCCTCCACCATCACGTTACTCAACGTCTCCTCAGACGAGGCGGCGGCCGGCGGCGTGGCGTCGGCGGAAGAAGAAGAGGATGGCATGGCTACGTACCGTCGGCGGCGGCGGGCGGTCTGCTTCACTCGAGCTAGAACGCCGGCGAGCAAAGGGAGCAGCGGAGGAAAAGGAGCAGCAAGACGGCGGGCGGCTAGGGTTTTACGGAGCGCGGAAGGCAGAGTTCAAACAGTGCCGCCCCCGCCCCCTTTTATAGGCAGGGCGCGGCTCTTCGGGAAACCCGCAATCCGACAGGCCGCGACGCTTCGGGAAACCCGCAATCCAACAGTACGCCGTCCATCAACGGTCACATCAAAAACCCTCGCGGAACCACTTCGAGCGAGGGCAGCGTCTCCGCCATCTAGCGACGTCTTCGGCACCAGGTGACTTTGTCGAACTGGTCCCTCGGAGGGCAAATGTTGGGGCGAAGGCAAAGACGCCACCCTTCGCTCGAGGCCTTCGCTGCAGCCGCTGGTCCGACAGAGACAAAGCGGGCAGGGACACCCTTCGCAGGACTCGGCACTTTGACGAAGGCCTGCGGCGACGTCCTCCCACGGCGCGTCCTCGTTCAGTCCCAAGGCCCACGTGGGATCTGGCCCATTGTAACGGGCCCCGCGTGGCCGCCTCTGTATTACGGGCCTAACTTGTAAAGGAATACTTGTAATTACAGTTTGTAACCCTGCTTTATGGGAATATTCTGGGGATAAAATAGGTGTCTGAGGGCACATGCGTCCTTAACACAAGACGCTGGGCACTCAGATACCTATAAATACCCCCGCACAGTGCCCGTGAGAGGCTAGATTAACAGAGCTATTGCCCCCGAGCACGTAACCCTGTTGTCGCCACCTTTCACCCTTGTTGGCCTCCTTGCTGCTGAGAGCAAGTTCCAACAAATACCCAGGCCTTAATCAAGGCCAGTCGGAGGCCCGGAGCCTACACGTGTCCGGGCCATACCATGTGCGCTTCTGCTCCCCGCCTAGGCGGAGACCCGGTGCTGCTACGTGGCCTACTGCCCGTGACGTGAGCCAACGGGCGGAGCCTGACGTAAGGCCCCTGGGCCGCGCGGCGCTGCATTTATTGCGGATAAGGCGCGCCGCCTGTTCATCCCGCTGACAAGCGATGTGCCGCCTCAACATTTAATGAGCCCTGTCCATTCCACTGGCAGGGATGTGCCGCCTCGGCATTTAATGTGCCCTATCCACTCCGCTGGCAGGCGGCGACCAGGCCGTCCCGCAGGCGGTGTGCCTGTCCATTCCGTTGGCAGACAGTACGCCCGTGCTGCGGAGTACACTGTGCTCATCATCACCTGTACGTTGTCGGTGGAGCTTCCGCTGCACGCCAATACTATGCAGACTACGGATATCAGGGCGCAAGGAGATTGCACTGGCGACGGACATTAGTTGCTCCAAGTATTACATCCGTTATGTTCCTGGGCCCGCATGTCGAGGCTCAGCACTCTTGTACGTGCCCCCCTTGAGCTATAAAAGGGGAGGCACATAGCGATACGAGACTCAGACACACTTAGACCCAGCTCAGGCTCACAAGTCCATACAAGCTCAATACATCACACAGTGGAGTAGGGTATTACGCTCTGGCGGCTCGAACCACTCTAAACTCTTGTGTGTTCTTGTGTTCGTTCATCGTTTAGTAGACACACAAAACGTTTAGGCCCCTCCTCATCTTAGGATTTAGGGCGGGTGCATTTTCCACCCGGCCGGAGATTTCCTCTCCGACAGTAATCTTTATGAAAAGGTAAATAGATAGTAAAATAGAGAGCTAAAAATGAAGAGTCTCTTGAAGATGCTCTTAGTTGACTAAAAATTGTTAGTAAAATTAGCTAGCTAACAAATAACTATCCAACTATTAATTAATTTACTAAAAATAACTAATAGTCGAACTGTTAGCTATGGTGTTTGGATGTCTCAACTAATTTTAGGCTAACTATTAGCTCTGGTGTATTCAAACACCCCTATATATGTAAGAAGTTTACTTATGTGCATCATGATACTCAATCCAAACAAAATTGAGTTGGTTTGGATAAAAGATAAACGAAGCCAATATCCAGGAGAGACAAATGAGTGTGCACAGGCAACACGAGCGTTCCTTGCGCGTAAAGATGAACTGTTTGGAGCACCTAGTTTTATAAAATCTGGTTTATAGAAGCGCGTAAAGATGAACTGTTTGGAGCACCTAGTTTTATCTCTACTACTTATTAAGGGCCTGTTTGGTTCGTGGCTAACTATGTCACACTTTGCTTAAGGTTAGTCGTTCGAATTGAAGAACTAACCTTAGACAGAAAAGTTAGCCAAAGTGTGGCAAGTGAGGCTGCGATCTAAACATGCCTTCCTGTTCTGCCATTCCCGTTCTGCCATCATTCTCATTCCTTGTTATGCGTTTCTCATTTCCATGTTCTGCCATCATTCTATGTTCTCTCATTCGCATTCTTTGTTCTGTCTTTCTCATTCCCCCTCCCCGCAAAACTCATTCTCATTCCCTCGTACATCCCACGTCTAGCTAAAATTAAAAAAAGCACACATGTTCTTAAGGGGATTTGAACCCGTGACCTCTCAAGCAAAGACAAAGAGTAACTACCGCTACATCACATATGTGTTTATGTCTACATCTATGACAGGAAACACATCTACTACATCTCTCACCAAGCTCACTTGCTACCCTTGCACAATGCGTAGTAGTAGATAAGTATCACCGAGATTCCTGAATTATATTTTTGGATGGAGGTAATATTATTTAAAGAAGAACTTTGCATGCAATTTATTTTGTTTGAATAATGTATTATACTTAAATTCCCTTTTTTGCATGTGTGACATTTTTTCTTCGTAATATTTTTTCTATGGATCAGACTTGTGAGTCATTTTCATAAACCAACGTCAAGCATTAATCCATGTTTCTTACTTGAAACTCCGAACAAACACCATGAGCAGAAGGCACTCGCGTTGGCGTCGCTCATCGATGACGAGAAGAAGCTTGGCGACTGTCAGTTCGACCTCTAGAAGCAGTCCTACATGGTCGCATGCGCCGCTGTGTACGACAAGCTCCCACGAAGCCGTCGCTTGGACGCGGTTTAGAGCAGCTGCACCGCGCTGTCCATCGTTAAGCAGGGGGGCCTCATGGTTGTCGCCAACGTCGACGACGCCATCACGCCGTCCAGCTCATCGTCCACCTTAAGCCCAACCTGCCACGTAAGTCGCTACTGACCGAACATGAATTCTTGTGCGTTGGGACAATGGACGTTGCTGACGTTGTGTGAGTGTCCTCGAACATGATTTATGTAGTGGAGTAGCGCATCCGGTGGTGCAACAGCCAGGGATACTACCTCACTGATGAGCCCGGGGTGCACTTCGTTTGACAGCCCAACCAAGAGTCATCAGTACTCGTCATGTCGTGCGCATTCGACGACTACTATATCGAGAATTGTGGCATCATCTTGGCGCCAGAGGCAACACAGAGGAGGATCGACAACAGTGACCAGTTCGTCATCCTCGCCACCGTATGATAACTAACGATGTACGAGGGAATTTCTTCCGGCATGTGTGGAACGTGCTCTCCAATGATGAGACCATAGAAATCGTGGCATATATCGAAGTCTGCATGATACTGATGATTGCAATGTAGTGGTGAAACAACTAGATTAAAATAACAAAATTTATGTATGGCTAGGATCACAAATTGATTATGAAACATTTTTCTCATAACAATATAACACATATTTTGTATATAAGTTATCGTAGTATACTGGTATTATATATTCCCGTTGCAACGCACGGGCACCCAGCTAGTAAAATCTGATTTATAGAAAATTGGATGCTTCCAAATATCTCTACTACTTATTAAGGCAGTAACAGGTAGGCTGTCATTCCGTGTTGTTTCCTTTCTCATCCCCTTCCCACAAAGCTCATTCCCATTCCCACGTACATCCCACGCCTAGCTAAAATTAAATTAAAAAAAAACACAAATGGCCCCAAGGGGATTCGAACTCGTGACCCCTCAAGCAAATGTACTCGTAACTATCACTACACCACACGTGTGTTCGTGTCTACATCTATTATAGTAAAAACATATACTACATCTCTCCCGAAGCGCACCTGCTAGCCTTGCACAATGTGTAGTAGTAGATAAGTATCACCGAGATTATTAAATTATATTTTTAGATTGAGGGAGTAGTATTTAAAGAAGAGCCTTGCATGCAATTTCTTTTGTTTGAATAATGTTTTCAACTTAAATTCCATTTTTTGCATGTGTGACATTTATTCTCCGTAATATTTTTCCATGTATCTGACTTATGAGTCATTTTCATAAACCAATACCAAAGATGAATTCATGTTTCTTACTTGGAAAACCCGAACAAACACCACTAGCACGAGGCGCTCGCGTTGGCGTCGCTCATCGACGACGAGAAGAAGCTTGTCGACTGCCAGTTCGACCTCTGGAAGCAGTCCTACGTGGCCGCATGCGCCGCTATGTACGGAAAGCTCCGGCGCAGCCGCCGCTTGGACGCGGTCCAAAGCGGCTGCACCACGCTGTCCATCGTCAAACAGGGGGACCTCATGGTCGTTGCCAATGCCGACGACTCTCGGGTTGTTTTGGGCATCGCAACCGACGACGGCGCCATCACGCCGTCCAGCTCATCATCCACTTGAAGCCCAAACTGCCACGAAAGTCGCTACTGACCGGCCATGAATTCTTGTGCGCTGGGATGATGGCCATTGCTGCTGTTGTGTGAGTATCCTCGAACAAGATGTATGTTTTGGAGTAGCACATCCGGTGGTGCAACGACCAGGTGTACTACCTCGCTGATGAGCCCGAGGTGCACTTTATTTGGCAGCCCAACCAAGAGTCATCGATACTCACCATGTCGCGCGCGTTCGACGACTACTATATCAAGGATTATGGCGTCATCTCGGCGCCAGAGGTGACGCAGAGGAGGACCGACAACAATGATCACTCGCCATCATCGGGGTAGCTTTTGTGCCGGCCTGCCTTTAATTCTCTTCGCAAACACACACTTGTCTTTTTGTTTAAGCAAGCGTGTATGGTGGTGCGTGCCTGATGACTAACGATGTATGACGAAACTTTTACCAACAGGTGTGGCACGTGCTCACTAATGATGAGACTATGCAAATCGTGACATATATCGAAGTCTGCATGACACTGATGGTTGCAATGTAGTAGTGAAACAGCTAAATTAAAATAACAATATTTATGTATGGCTAGGATCACAAATAGATTATAAAATATTTTCTTATAACAATATAAGACACATTTTGTATATAAGTTATCGTGGTATTATATGTTTCCGTTGCAACGCACGGGTACTCACCTAGTAATGGTTTATGCTTCAGTTTTTAAAACCAGATTCCCAGTTTCTAAGAAAGTAATAAGTTATCCTTCCTTAGTTAAAACTACTATTGTTCAACAAATTACGTACTGCTCTTAGTTGGTTTTATATTGTCCAACAAATTACATATTGCTCTTAGTTGGTTTCATAGAAATTATAGTGATTGTCATCGCTCTCGGGTCTATATATGAGATTCCTTAATGCATGCTCAACCTGATTTGAATATTTAATTATTATTTTAAAAAAATTAAATTAAAAAATATAAGTTTAATCAATATTTAAAATAAATTTGACAACAAAGGAAAAATGAAAGAAATAATTACATTACTTTTAAAATAGAGTAAGAGCGTGTTTGACATGACTCCAGATTAAAACTCCAAGAAGGAGGTGGTCAGATTATTCTAAATACCCTAACTCCAGAGTTGTAAACTACATGAATTTTTTGGAGCTATAATACAAATTTTGGGCACTCCGGAGTATAGTCACGGAGTTTGAAGTTATTTACTTGCCACTGGCATTGGTTGTAAAAAAGCATTCTAAACTAGAGGTGAAAACGAGCGGATACAGACGGATAATAGCTCATCCTGTATCCTACCCTAATGTATTTAAAACGGATTCGGGGTCGGATACAGATAGTTAGTGAAAGGGAAATAGGCTTTAAACCTTTTCCTAAATGATTTTGGTGGTTGAATGACCAACATAACTAATTGGACTAACTAGTTTGCTCTAGATCATATATTCTACAGGTGTCAAAGATTCAACATAAAACCAATAGAAAGAACAAGACAAGGGTCAAGAGAAAGGAGCAAAGGGGCAACCGAAGGCACTCCTGGTCTGGCGCACCGGACTGTCCGGTGTGCCACCGGACAGTGAACAGTACCTGTCCGGTGCACCAGGGGACTAAGACTCAAACTCGCCACCTTCGGGAATTTCCAGGGCGACTCGGCTATAATTCACCGGACTGTCCGGTGTACACCGGACAGTGTCCGGTGCGCCAAGTGAGGTCGGCCTCAGGAACTCGGCAGCCTCGGGATTTCACGAAGACTGCTCCGCTAAAATTCACCGGACTGTCCGGTGTGCACCGGACTGTCCGGTGTGCCAGCGGAGCAACGGTCATCTGCGCGCAACGGTCGACTCTGCAAAGTGTACAGTTGAATTCAGAATGTCAGAGCAGAAGTCAGAGGGGCACCGGACTGTCCGGTGCTGCACCGGACTGTCCGGTGCCACATGAGGACAAAGCCTCCAACGGTCGACCAGCTCCAATCTCAACGGCTAGAATGACGTGGCTGGCGCACCGGACATGTCCGGTGTGCACCGGACTGTCCGGTGCGCCCATCGCCAGCAGCTTCTCCAACGGCTACAAAATTGGATGGTGGCTATAAATACCACCCCAACCGGCCACTTCAAGGTGTGGGAGTCCAAGCAACATTCCAAGTCATCTAGTTGACATACTCAAGCCCTCCCAACCACCTATATTCATTGATCCATCCTATACACAAGATTTAGTCCACTACAACCAACACAAGTGCCACAAAAGAGAGAGCAAGCAATTGAGAGCTACTCAATTGAGTTTAGCCCTAGCGCCTTGTGAGATTCATTGAGAGATAGTGTGTGCTACATCTTTGTGTTCATTTGCGCGTGGAGTTTTTGACTCCCATTCGAACTTCCTCCAAAGTGTTGGAGGCTTGTAAAAGCTAGCAAGAGACACCAAAGATTGTGGTGGTCCTTGTGGGATCGAGAGTGATCCTTGAGAAGAAGAAGAGCTCGCCGATCCTTGTGTGATCGGGAGAGAGGGAAAGGGTTGAAAAAGACCCGTCCTTAAGTGGACTCCTCAACGGGGACTAGGCCTTCGAGGGCCGAACCTCGGTAAAACAAATCACCCGTGTTCATTGTGCTTTTGTTTGTGATTTGTTTGCTTTCCCTTACTCTAAGTTCTCTTGCACTATTCTTTGCTCATATCATTTGGTGTTGCTTCAAGTTAAAATCTCATTTAAGTGAAGCAACACTCCGCAAGAAAAGAACTTGAGTTAGTGCTCTTTTTCATCTAAGCTTTCTTGCTTTGTTATCATAGAATTATTAGTTGTATTGATTTATCACTTCCGCATTATTTGAAAGCTATACTCTTTACTAGCAAGAACTTAGTTTTTATACTCCGATAATTGTTCATCTTGTTCTAACCACTAATCAAAGGATCTAGTTGGGGGATAAAGTTTTAATTTTCATGTTTCGCCTATCCACCCCCCCTCTAGGCGACTATCAATTGGTATCAAAGCTAGGCACTTCATCTTGAGTCTGACAACTCGAAGTGATGGCTCGTAGAAGATCCCAAAAGAACAAGAAGACCCAGGAGAACAAGGAGGTAACTCTTGAGATATTACTTTCCGATTGTTCTAATTATGTTTCTTGGTCTACTAGAGTGATAAATGCCTTTAGAGCGGTAGACCCACAATTAGAACAAAATTTAGACAAGAGTATTATTCCTCCTAACTATGCTAGGGAAAATGCCTCCGAAGAAGACTTAAGATGTATACGCTTAAACTATCTAGCTTATGACATCTTAAGTAAATCCCTTAGCAAAGAAGATTATCATGCCTTCATAATAAAATATGATAAACCCATTTGTGATGTGCATGATATTTGGATTAGAATTAAAAGCAAATTTAATAAATCCAAACATGATAGTTCATTTTATACTTCTACTTCCCTTGGTATTTGTGATACTAACCCTTGCAAGGAAGAAGAGGAGAATGGACGGTGGAGACCAAACGATGAATCCACCTCTCCAAAAGATTTGTCTTCCCATTTTAATTCCCACATGTGTTGTGTGGCTAACACAAATGATAGTGGAAGCACAAATGAGGATGAGGAGGAAGAAAGAAGCTTTGTGCAACTCTACGCTCGCCTAAGCCAAGAAGATAAGGCGGTCATGCTCAAACTGCTAGAAAGAGCGAGAGAGCAAGGTGAAGCTCGTCAAAGGCTAGAAAGTATTCTCTCCATGAAGATGCAATGCTTTGACGAGTTGACTAAAGAACATGAGGAGCTAAAGTGCTCTCATGTTGATTTGGTCCAAAGGTATGAAACTATTTCAATTGAGCAAGATAACGCTTCACATTGTATCGCTCAATTAGTAAATAGGAATACCTTGCTCAAGGACCAAGTAGAAAAGCTAAAAGCTGAAAATCTAGCTTTTCAAGATAAATATGATATGCTTCTATGTTCTCATGAAAATCTTATGGATAATCATATCATATTAAACATTGCTCATGAGGTTGTGATAGAGAACTTAAAATCCCAACAACCTCATTCGTGCACATGTATTCAAATTGATACTATATTACCATGTGCTAATGCTTGTTGTTTGTCAACAAGCAAATCTTCCTTTGAGCTAGAATTTGCAGGAACAAATGATGATTCATATCAAAAGCTCAAAGAAGAAAATGAGAGGCTAAAGAAGAGCTTGACACAACAAAAAGGGAAATGCATTGCCCAACCTTCTCAAGATAACCGTGATCACATGGTGAAGAAGCTTGAGACAGGAACAACCGTGGCATGCACTACATCCCTTGAAGAAAATGTCAAGGATTTGAGGATTGCAATGAGGAGGGAACAAAATATGAAATTCAACACCTCCTCCAAAAGCCTCAACCACGCCTCCACAAAAGGTAACATCCAAGGTAATGATCAAGCCACACTTCACATTAAGAGGAGTAGTGAATGCTTTGAAGAGGGGCACTTGATTAGGTCATGCCCCTATATTAATGGCTTGATTGTTAACAAGGATGATAGACTTTGTTTTACTTGCACCAAGAAGGGACACTCACTTAGATCTTGTCCCCATTTAAAACAAAGAGGCATAGGGTTAGAAAAGAAAATTTTTACTAACCATGTAGCAAGCAACAAACAAGGAAGGAAGAAAGTTTCAAAACTTGGAAAACGCCTATGCTACACATGCCGGGAAAAGGGACATCAATGCAAGGATTGTCCCATTGGTAACAATTTCACTCCTAACTTGTCATTTGATTCATATATAACTAGGCAACCCAAGATTGCAACTTGTGCTAGAAAGGTAGCAAGTTTACCAAGCGCTAGCACAAAGGACACTTGGGTTCCTAGATCTTTGTTTACTAACCTTAATGGACCCATCAAGCGATGGGTACCAAAATGTGATTGACAAGATTTATAGGAGAAGGAGATGGTATGAACCTTTGGAGTGCTTGAGGGAGTCAATTCAATTCTTATCAACTCAAGCTATCAGTCTTCAAATGATCTACATATTCAAGATTGACCCAAGGTTATTTTAAATTGTTGGAAGTATCACATGGCATGTTTTTCGCCTAGTTATTCTATTATTGCCATGATTCTAGATATAGAGAGATATTTCATGTTCTTAAGAGAATGAGGTGTCATGTAAGGAATTCAAATACTTAGGACACTTGTAAAAGGAAAAACTCTCTCTATAACTAGAATAGTGAGACTAATGTTTTTATCTAAGTAATTTAAGTAGTCTCACTTGTAGAGAATAAGTTTCTCTATGGAAATGCGTATCTCATCATGTCTAGGAAATTCTATCCAATAATTCATGTTGTATCTCTTATTGCTTAATTGGATATGATTCTTCTACATTTATCGCTCTCCATGTAATGAATTAGATTTATTCCCTTAAGTCTCAAGAATTTAACCATGCTTGTTTTATGAGTTTAAAACTAGGCATACTTCATGGAATAATCTAGTTCATATTATAAAGTTTCCATACTTTAGTAACTCACCTTTTCATTCCCTATCAAAATGATTACTAAATGGAAACTAGTGCTTGTGTTGCTAACGTATCTCTTGAGCTTACTTATAAATATGCATAGAAGGAAAAGTACACAAGCCTCATGGGTTGATCTTCACCCAAAAGAAGAAAGGTAAAAGCAAAGGTATGGGAACTCATCTTCTTAATTAAGTTTAGTTCCCATCTCAATAAGTATTTAATCTAAATTATCATATTCTACCCTTGTGAGGAATAGATTCGCTATTGGACCGAAATTAACTAAGTGTGCATTCAAATATCATTTTCTTAATGCTCATGTCCATTAGAATCTATTTAATGCCTTTGCGATATTTATATATATGTTATCATATTGATTTGCTTCCAAGTGATGATTAACTAACTTCAATATGATAAAGTAAAATCTCCAATGATTATTAAAATGCTTAAAAGGTGCTCACTCATTTTTCTCAAATGAAATGCACTAATGTTAAGGATTTTACTTCATGTCTGTGTGACTTGTGGATGATGAATTTTGTATGCTAATTATCTAAAGTAATCATCCTTCACCATATACTCCCTTGCGCTATTAACATGTCTCTTGAGTATTTTCAATAAAGTTTGGAAGGAAAAAGAGACAAATATAAAGGGAGGACACTCAAATGAAAAAAAAAGAACATCAAGAACAACAACACCTACTTGGACAATAAGGTTTTCACAACAATCAATGGTGTGGTTGTAAGCATTCTAAATCCTTTTTCATTATGAGGTTACAAGGCTTAAGTTGTTTATTGCTAAATTTATGAGCCTTGATCAAAATGTATAATGCTTCTCCCTTTATGTTCTTAAAAGTGAATGCATCGAAATCAATTCTTTCAATTACTTGATGCATATCTTTAGGGGGAGTCCATTATTATATTTTGATTATGTTGAGACTATTGCTTTGTCTTAGTAATTTCATATAGTCTCTTGCATGAGAATAATGTTTCTCATATAGTATGCTACTTCACATCAATCAAACTTGTTAAAGTAATATCGCTTTTATCAAGGATTGTTGCTTTCATTTCTAAAAGTAGCATGCTTATTGGATTCTCCTATTTTTAAGCTTGATTGAAAATTTAATGCCTTTGTTGTTTTCTTGATCGCATATTGGTTGATCATTGAACAACTTCAATTATCACTTATGCTTCTTAGTGCCTCATGTAATTTGAATTTGATTTCAATTGGTATGCACTAAGGAAAAAGGAGAATTCATGATTCATTTATGCAACTTGTGATCCATTTGATATATGCTTACAATAACTTGAAAAAGATCACTAGTTGTAGAACTCTCTCTTGTGCAAAGTATTTCCACATATTGTCATTAAGTATAGGTCTTAAGCAACTAAGACTAAGGACAAAGCACAATGAAGAGAGCGTCTCTATGTGAAGGTACAAAAGGGTAAAACCACTTTCTTTCATTCAAACTTGTACCTAAATCTTCCTTTTTCTATACTTTCCTTACATATCTTGTATAAAAGGAAGAGAAAGCATGTCCATGCATATCCCTGCTTCATATCTAGTTTAACTTCTCAAAAAATTCATTCATGCTTTAATGCACCCTTGTTGAAACTAGATGAAGTAATTTACTTGTCAAAAGAGCTTAAAGCTTGACCTTGTAATGAGGATAAGCTGCCTTTGTCTCAAAGGTGGATGGTCCTTAAGCCTCTTTGAAATCCTTAAGGGAAAATGCTTAAAATATTTGTAACATGCTTTCAGTAGTGCATAAACTGTCATGAGCATCACACTTATCCTATGACACAATGCACTTCACTTTCTCTATGATATAGACTTGTTCTCATTAACCTAATTATGTGCAATTGGCATTTTAGGCCAAAACATGTGTTCTTTCTCTCCATGCACATATTTAGGGGGAACAATCTATGTTGTATAGAACTATGATCATGCTTAATTTAATATATCTTCTGATCATATCTCTTTATGTCTACGACTAATGTGCTTTCAAGTGATCTCTCTAATTAAGTCGTAGATTGAAAGGGAAATGGAGTCTTCGGCGAAGTCAAGGCTTCCACTAAACTCTATCGGTATTATCTACCCTTCGCCATCACTCCACACTAGCTCTCCAATTATGGTATAATCTTCACTCATATATTTTTGCCAAAGGGAGAGAGAAAAAAAAGTTATCAATGGGCTCTGCTGACTCCGTTTTTGGCGATTCATGCCAAAGGGGGAGAGAGTATTAGCCCAAAGCAAAAGGACCGCACCACCGCCCAATTTCAAAAACTTAGTCTTTCAAAGAGAAATTTTCAATTGGTATCCTATTATGTTCAAGAAGGGGGAGAAAGTAGTAATTTCAAAAATGATATATCAAAACCCTCTTGAACACTAAGAGGTGGATCTCATTTAGGGGGAGTTTTGTTAAGCCAAAGGAAAAGCATTTGAAACAGGGGGAGAAAATTTCAAATCTTGAAAATGCTTTGTAAACTCTTATTCATTTACCTTTGACTATTCGCAAAAGAAATTTGAAAAAATTTACAAAAGATTTTGCAAAAACAAAACATGTGGTGCAAGTGTGGTCCAAAATGTTAAAAACAAAGAAAACCATTCATGCATATCTTATGAAATCAATATTGGTTTAATTCCAAGCAATCTTTGCACCTACCGTAGGCAAACTAGTTCAATTATGCTCTTATATTTTTGCTTTGGTTTGTGTTGGCATCAATCACCAAAAAGGGGGAGATTGAAAGGGAAATAGGCTTTAAACCTTTTCCTAAATGATTTTGGTGGTTGAATGACCAACATAACTAATTGGACTAACTAGTTTGCTCTAGATCATATATTCTACAGGTGTCAAAGATTCAACATAAAACCAATAGAAAGAACAAGACAAGGGTCAAGAGAAAGGAGCAAAGGGGCAACCGAAGGCACTCCTGGTCTGGCGCACCGGACTGTCCGGTGTGCCACCGGACAGTGAACAGTACCTGTCCGGTGCACCAGGGGACTAAGACTCAAACTCGCCACCTTCGGGAATTTCCAGGGCGACTCGGCTATAATTCACCGGACTGTCCGGTGTACACCGGACAGTGTCCGGTGCGCCAAGGGAGGTCGGCCTCAGGAACTCGGCAGCCTCGGGATTTCACGAAGACTGCTCCGCTAAAATTCACCGGACTGTCCGGTGTGCACCGGACTGTCCGGTGTGCCAGCGGAGCAACGGTCATCTGCGCGCAACGGTCGACTCTGCAAAGTGTACAGTTGAATTCAGAATGTCAGAGCAGAAGTCAGAGGGGCACCGGACTGTCCGGTGCTGCACCGGACTGTCCGGTGCCACATGAGGACAAAGCCTCCAACGGTCGACCAGCTCCAATCTCAACGGCTAGGATGACGTGGCTGGCGCACCGGACATGTCCGGTGTGCACCGGACTGTCCGGTGCGCCCATCGCCAGCAGCTTCTCCAACGGCTACAAAATTGGATGGTGGCTATAAATACCACCCCAACCGGCCACTTCAAGGTGTGGGAGTCCAAGCAACATTCCAAGTCATCTAGTTGACATACTCAAGCCCTCCCAACCACCTATATTCATTGATCCATCCTATACACAAGATTTAGTCCACTACAACCAACACAAGTGCCACAAAAGAGAGAGCAAGCAATTGAGAGCTACTCAATTGAGTTTAGCCCTAGCGCCTTGTGAGATTCATTGAGAGATAGTGTGTGCTACATCTTTGTGTTCATTTGCGCGTGGAGTTTTTGACTCCCATTCGAACTTCCTCCAAAGTGTTGGAGGCTTGTAAAAGCTAGCAAGAGACACCAAAGATTGTGGTGGTCCTTGTGGGATCGAGAGTGATCCTTGAGAAGAAGAAGAGCTCGCCGATCCTTGTGTGATCGGGAGAGAGGGAAAGGGTTGAAAAAGACCCGTCCTTAAGTGGACTCCTCAACGGGGACTAGGCCTTCGAGGGCCGAACCTCGGTAAAACAAATCACCCGTGTTCATTGTGCTTTTGTTTGTGATTTGTTTGCTTTCCCTTACTCTAAGTTCTCTTGCACTATTCTTTGCTCATATCATTTGGTGTTGCTTCAAGTTAAAATCTCATTTAAGTGAAGCAACACTCCGCAAGAAAAGAACTTGAGTTAGTGCTCTTTTTCATCTAAGCTTTCTTGCTTTGTTATCATAGAATTATTAGTTGTATTGATTTATCACTTCCGCATTATTTGAAAGCTATACTCTTTACTAGCAAGAACTTAGTTTTTATACTCCGATAATTGTTCATCTTGTTCTAACCACTAATCAAAGGATCTAGTTGGGGGATAAAGTTTTAATTTTCAGGTTTCGCCTATCCACCCCCCCTCTAGGCGACTATCAGTTAGAAACGGGACGGATATGGATACAGGGACCGGATATTTATCCGAGCGGATAAGTGACGGATACATATATTATTTGATCGGATATCGAATACTTGTCGGATAATGCATTAATTGGTTATCATAAAATATTCTTGTTCGACCACGAAATTGCAAGTAAATTATCAATACTAATAAACATTTAATAGAAGATAATCTCAAGTTCCCACATAAAAATGGTAAAGTGAAATATCGATACATAAAATGATTTCACGTGTAATTCACGCAATAAGTGGGAGTGGAATGGAAGAAACATCAACATCTTGTGGATTTTATAGTCTAAATATTTTTGAGAACTATATGTGGATATATGTTGCGTCCCCGTAAAAACTCATGATTTTTAAGCTATTTGGTGTATTATTAATTTCTTGTTGTAGAAAATCATCAAAATACAATTAAATTCATAAAAATATTGTAGTGTCGACCGAAAATTGCAAATAAGTTACCAATATTAATAAATAGTTTATAAAAAGATAATATTAAGTTCCCATATGGAGATAATCTTAAGTCCCCACATGAGAATGATAAAGTCTATTATTTTGATATAAATTTAGACATTATTTCAATGATTTTGGCCTAAAGATATGTTTAAACAAAAATGTGATGTACTACAAAGTTATAGATCTCTTCGAGCTCTACAATTTTTATATAAACTTTATCTTCATTCGATTTCATATGTAAAAGCTATGATTTTATAATTATATTATTATGCAGAAAAAGAAAAACAGGTACCCGGATTCTAGGTACCCGTATCCGACCCGAATATCCGGGTATTTATCGGGTAGTACTCGCTTCGTATCCGACCCGAATCCGAAGATGCACTATCTGGGTATTACCCGTATCCGTCCCAAATATAAAAATATCCGAATTCGTATCCG
This sequence comes from Zea mays, assembly GCF_902167145.1. Taxonomy (NCBI): domain Eukaryota; kingdom Viridiplantae; phylum Streptophyta; class Magnoliopsida; order Poales; family Poaceae; genus Zea; species Zea mays. The sequence goes on from NC_050105.1 coordinate 82,715,870, forward strand.
AAAAAACGGGTATTTGTACTATCCGTATCCGGTACACGACGAGTATACCCGAACCGTTTTCACCCCTATTCTAAACTTTAGACCAGAGCTACACCATCACATAGTTTTAAGGGTGTGTTTGGGATGACTCCAGGTTCCAGCTCCAGTATAGAGTTGTACTTTATAATACCAATTTAAATAGTTTTAAAAATATTTTCAATCTAAATAATAAAAAATGACTTATCTAAATGTCTTCTAAAGGCTTACGACTCTAGCTTCACGATTTTCTAGAGCATTTAATGGCCTGCTCCACCAAATTTTCTAGAGCTGAAGCTATCGTATATAGGGCCTTAGAGTAGAGCTTTTCTGAAGTGGAGGGGAATTATACCAAATATACCCTAAGAGTAGACTTGTTTTATCGAAAAGCTAGAAACTATTAACTTCGTTCTCGAATATTTGTCGCTTGCTAGTGCATTCTTAACTAAAACACGATAAAAAAAGAACGATGTAGTTTTTTTATAAACCAATTTATAAAAATTAATGATAGAAACCAGTTTGCTGCTAAAAAACCCTTAGTAAAGCGTGATTGACAAAATAGATACGACAAATATGAAACAACAGATGGTATATTCGTACAAATAATTGTATCATAAGTAAACAAACCTTCTTCTGGATATTGGTCGATTCCGATTTAATTGTTGAACATAACTGAAACAGAAAGAATCGCTAACTAACGTAACAAACCATACGAATACTGCCAGACTCCGAACATAACTGAAAGCCCAGGCAACTCCGGCCCACTTATTACGCCATTATATACATCCATCGGCATAGCACGTGCGAGGATGCGACGGCGAGCAGCGGTGTCGATTTTTAGGGCATTGTGACTTGTTGAGAAATTCGTAGGGGTATACGAAAACCTCTCCGCCGAACTCCTGCAGATCCTAATTAACCTCCCCCTGCTGCACCAATTGCCGCTGGCGATGGATGGTAGCGGACGAGCTCTCGATTGTCGCAGCTTCTGGAAGGCCGGCGCGTACGAGGCCCCCACTGCTCCGACCAGGGAGTTCCAAGGTCCATCGCCTCCTCGAATTCCGCCCTCCTCCCGCGTCGCCGCTCGCTGACGGTGCTGTATTGTGGCCGCAGATGCTCTTGAGACGGGGGACTTCGACCGCGCGCGCGTGCACCCCAAGTTCCTCCACACCAACGCCACCTCCCACAAGTGGGCTTTCGGAGGTTCGTGATGCCTTCGGATGGTTCAATCTTATTGGTGTTACCTTATTAGGGCAACTGTTAGGGCAAAGAAGAGAAAGAGAGATCCTTTTAGCTTGTGTGTTCCACACTAGTCACAACATTGTTATACATGTCCTTAATGAGTCATATACATGTAGTCCAATGTACTTCATTCGAACTTTATTTTTGTCCAAAGTCCACTACATAACATTCTTTGATATTTTGTCATAAGGTTTCTCCAAGCCAATAAAAAATATGTGAAGATCCTTCTTCTATTCTCTATACTGCTCCATCACTTATCTTATTAAAATATGGTTTTTATGGTTGATCTTTCATGCATGAAACCAAATTGGTTCAAAGAGATCTTCATTATTCCTCTCAGATGATGCTTCCCTTCCATAGCTTTATAGTATGGATCATTAAGGGCTAGTTTTGGAACTCCATTTTCCTAAGGGAAAATAAACTAATTTCCCTTGAAAAAATGAAAATCCCTTGGGAACACGGGGTTTCCAAACTAGCCCTAACTTAATTTCTCACTAGTTAGTACAACTTTAAATATCTCTCTTATTTTTGTAGATCGGTACCAGTATACTTCTCCACTCGTTCGACATCTATTCGACTGGAAGATATGGTTGAACAACTTGGTTAGCCCAAGGTTATTAAAGCGATAAAACGCTGAAGCGCTCATGAGAACTTTTAACTTTAAAACGTTTAAGCGAGCTTTAAAACGTCTTTTTAAACAACATGGACAACATATGAATATAACATAATTTCACATAATAATGTAACATATCCATAACCACACTAACACAAATCCACAATAACACAAGTTCAAGTGTTCAACTAATAGCAACTAGCAAGTAGACAACCACAAACAAAGTGGAATGAAATGTGCAATAGTCCACAATCACAAGCATATCACAAAAGCAACTAAAGTGGAATGCAATGTCCACAACCACAGACAGAAACATAGCACAAAAGCAACTAAAGTGGAATGCAATGTCCACAACCATAAAGACAGAAACATAGCACAAAAGCAACTAAAGTGGAATGCAATGTCCACAACTGCAAGCACATTACTCAATCTCCCTCTATCCTATCTCAATAACCATCATCCAAATCATCTATACCACCATCATTCTTGTCTTTGTCTTGCTCATCACCATAGTCAGCACTATTGTTTGTTGCTTCATCATCATAACCAAAATCAGAGGAAAATGTGAGCAGATCAGTAGGGAAGGGGAGAAGGATGAGAGTAGGGGCAGGGGCAGCAAAGGGAGGCAGTGGCGAGCGTGAGCAGCAAGGGGACAGCGAACAGGGACAACGAGCTGGAGCACTGGAGTGGCGAGCACGAGCGCTGAGCAGGGACAAAGGAGAAGGACGTCCCTGTTTTAGGTTAGGAGAAATGAGCTGTGCTGGAAATCTGAAAAGCGACAAAACGTGGCCTTCTTACGGCCCATAGCGTTTTAACGCTAAAAAGTGGCGCTTTAGCGCTTAAAACGAGCGCTTTACGTCGATTCGTGAAACCTTACAACACTTTACCACCTCAGTAGCGCTTTAGCGCTTAAGCGCCTTTTTAATAACACTGGGCTAGCCATACTATAACTATGTCCTCGAGGCATCTCCATTGCCTCAATTGGGATACAATCAGGGCCCATTGCCTTACCCCCTTGATCCTTTTCAACGCTTCCCTAAGCTTAGATTCTTGGATCCTTTGCACAAAGTGTCTATTGGTACCATAAAAAGTCATCCAACTAGAAGGTCGTATCCCCAGTCTCTTTATTGAACAATTTGTCAAAATGCTCTTGTCATCTAT